>NC_138308.1:64131160-65331160 GCF_965601325.2 Salmo salar
TGCCTTGACCACCAAAATGTCCGCTCTTCTTGCCCACTTCATGCAAGGTGAATAAGCCCCATCAATATGTACAGTATATATTACAGTCCTCTGGAAAGTCATGACTACAGCATTAGGATGACACCTCTGCAAGATACACACCTCAAATACAAGGTGTATGTTGAAATGTTGCCTTCCATTTACATTGTGTGTGTGTGTGTTGAATGTAGTAAGCCTCTATTTTTAGCTTGGACATCACATTTTTCACAGTGTGCTCAGTAAGTTACAACATAGCATTATGCTGGAGAAAGCAGAGGCCTCACAATGCACTAAAACGCAGCTTCCCAAGAGCACCCACAGCAACATTGTACATAATAGGGCTGATGGAAAATGTAGTGACTAAACTGTAAGACAGAATCACATCACAGTTCATTCAGACTTAAGTTAACTATCAGACTAACCCTTATCTGTCATTTACCTTAATGGTTATTTGTACAACCTTTAGAAAAGTGGTCCCAATGAACAGGTAAAACAAGTAATCCGACTCAGTCAATCAGGAAGTAAATTAACCCAATTGATTTCAGTTTGTTTTTATCTATGAGACAACTGCACTCCTTCAGCAAGCACTGCAACAAACAGAAAAAAGTTCTTAATTTTCTTTATAAAAATACAAAAATAATTTAATGAGTTGTATACGTTTATACAAACATGAAGCATGTTAAGCCGACCAAACAAACAAAAAACAGCACAATCACAAAAAGAAGATTTGAAATTATTCTGTACCGTCGGTTAACACATTAAAGCATCGGTGTCCTGTAGCAACACCACCCCTCGTGGTCACAATCAGACATAGCAGACAAAAAACGGTGGAAAGCATTGGTCAGTGAGTGGTCTTATAGTCAGCCAGTCATAGGAAGCATTAGTGATGTCTCATTTGCACAAACTGGCCTCCATGAAAAAATGTCAAATCTTTCAGCAAATTTTAGAGGCTTATTTACAAAATGTCCTCTTATTTGAAAGACATCGAGTAATAGAAAAGGTAGAAAAATACACTATCCCCTCAAGGGTTACAACAGGTGTTTACAGTTCTCTAAGTAGCTTTCCCTAACTGGAGACAGGACATTCTGTGCATCAGAGGGGTAAAGACTAGGGCACTATGCATAGGCAGTCCTGTAGGGAAGCCCTTTAAAAATGTCCATTATAGTGTTTAGTTTTACTGTATGTCTGTAGTGTTTTCACAAATGTATTTCTCTGCTATTCATTCACATAGGCTGTCATGTCAGAAGGCACCTTTAAAGTAGGGTATTTTAGCTTATATAAATAGGTGCCTTTTTCGTGCCGATGGTCCAGAGGAGTACCTTTAACTTTAAAGGGCACATCTACTCAAAGGTTGCTGCTTTTAATATCATATGGTTTCCTGTTGAGCCCAACCACATCAGCTGTTGTAAGTATACACAGTGTGCTCTGCTGTGATGTGTGCTGTGTGCGTCATCATGTGTCATGTACTTTTTAGGAGCAGCTATGGGGTTGGAGGGAGCAGCTGACAGTCCTTCCTGTGTTGTGGGCCTCACTCTCGCCCTGCATACCTCACGCCAGGGCAGTTGAATGTTTGTGTGTACGAGTCTGTTTTGCATGTGCGTTTTTTGACAATTCATGGTGGATCATTTCAATCCTGGTTATATGAATGTTCGCATTAGGTGGTCAAATTCACGTCAGTGTCAGTCCAAGTGAGTTTACGCACTCTCGCACCGTTTCTCTCACACACACAATCCCTCAGTATCTATGCAACCAGTTGGTAGTAGAGTGTGTAGATCAGAGCCATGGCCAGGCAGTAGAAGACCGGGAAGCCCTCCGAGACCAGTGAGAGGTCAGGGGTGTGGGGGTCGACTGTCTGGGCGGTACGAGTCTCACCCTTTGCCTCCCCCTCATATTTCATGAGGGCCGCCACACAGCGCAGCACAGCAGGCAGCTTACAGAGAAACACGTCAGAGCACACAGACACCTCCGTCTGAGAGAGAGAAAGGATGAAGAAAGGCAGAGGGGAAGAGTAAAAAGATGGAGATGGAGAGAGAAGGAAGATTGGGTTAGAAAGGAGATGGAGAAAAGGGGAAAGAAAAAGAAGAGAAATGGCGAGAAAGGGATGAATGTGAGATGACATAGAAAACAGAGATGCAAAGGCATACAAAATTTGCTTTAAGCACATAAGGCTTAGCTAAGAAAAATAGTTAAGTATTACTGGATCATTGCAAAGCTGCAAAAAAAATACTGAACATAAGTGATCAGGGGGACGTGATCATATTTTTAGATCTGATGAACCAAAGTAAGTCGACAAGAGGAGGAAGAATGTGTGAAAAATAGGGAGAAAGGTGTTCTTACTCAGGGACCCCCAGCTTGCGACAGGCAGCGATGAAGTTCTCCACATTGAGACGACACTTGGCAGTGCTCAGCTTTGGCTAAAGAGGCAGAGAGACTGAACATCAGAGTCAAATACACAAATACTTACATAACAGACAACATTAAAACAAATACCATATTCTTTACTTTTATTTTACTGGTACTCAAATCACCTGAAGTCCCTGTCTACTCACTGACAAATATATCCTAAAGTGAACAGAATTTTACAATAAATCTTTGATTGGCCCACCACTGCTGGGGAGGGGATGTGGATGATTGACACTGCGCGGGGCCGCACGTGATTGGCCAGCTGGCAGAGGACCGTGCCATTGGACAACACCTCCCCTAGATCCTCTGGTAGGGTGGTCTTCAACATCGACTCTAGAGTCTGATAGAGAGAACGAGAGTGACAGATGGAGTGAGGGCGAAAGAGATCGAGAGATGGAGAGAGAGAAAGGGAAAGAGTACATGTGAATAGGAGAAGCATTAAAGAGAAAAAAACTGTAGGGAAGGATATGATACAACATGAGGTACACTATGCAATACCTTGTGTAGCTTTATGACAACTGGTCTCTCCTCTCTTCGCAACGAGGAGAGCAACTCAGTACGGCCTGCCTCCACCAGACTCTGTGTAGAGCCTGAGATAGAGACCTGACTCTTGACGCTGAAGCGCGACGAGGTGCGGAACAGGAAACTGTAGGGTTTCTGTGTCAGGCCTGGAGGGGACGATGTCTTGGGAGACGACGGACCCTCTGATAAACACACAAACTTTGTGTTAACTAACATCGGAGTTGTCAGTACTAGGAGATTGGAGGTCTGTATTGGTGTTTGTGTCAGTGTGTGTGTACCTGATCGGCTAACAGAGCGCTGAACGAGTGGCGTATGAGACGATGACACCTGATATGGATGTGCACATCTGATCTGCACTCTGTTGGAGAGGCAAAGACCAATTACATTATTTACATCAGGTGTGGGATATGTAGCCTGAGTGCCAGCCTGTTTGTGCTATCATGCCAACTCCTTGTCACTCATTAAAAAAGTTTGGCTTGACAATGACAGAAACGGAGTTGGCAAGAGCACAAACAGATCTGGGAACAGGCTATGGATTATACTGCTGAAATATTAAATAGTAGCACAATAACCATCAACACAAAAATAAAGTAAAATAATAGAATAACCATCAAGACAAAAAGAAAGTAAAAGAATAGTCGAAGAGAAATTGAGTACCGTAAATTCCGGACTATAAGCCGCAACTTTTTCCCGACGCTTTGAACGTCGCGGCTTAAACAATGACGCGGCTAATATATGGATTTTTCCCGCTTTAAAAATTTTTTGGTCCAAAAAAACACATTCTGTGACGTGCTCGGTTTTTTGCCGGCATGAAGCTTTCATTAGACCAATGAAATTGCCGAATGTGTTAAGGTCAAACAGTGACGAGAGCGACAATGAAAACGATCCAATATCGGATGAAGCAATTCTGAGGCTATTCAACTCCGACACCGAAGGAGATGACTTCAGTGGTTTCAGTGCACAGGAGGAGGAAGATAGTGACCAATGACTTTCTTGGTAGGCTACTGTTTACTGCAAATTTTTTATTTTTTGTTACAAGCCGTGTTTCGTTAAAGCCTATTTATTTTTGTTACAAGCCATGTTTCGTTAAAGTCTGTGTAAAGTTCATTTGTTTCAATGTACTGGTAGGCACTGTGCGGCTTATTTATGTTCAAAATATATATATTTTTTAAATTCAGTGGGTGCGGCTTATATTCAGGTGCGCTCAATAGTCCGGAAATTACGGTATATGCCAGGGTTCCCTAATAGGCAGCCCAATGGCCCACAGGTGATTTTATTTGGCCACGCAAGATCTGGGCAAAAAAAAATAAAAGATGTTTAGTTAAAAGGGTGTAAAATTAACAGGAAATCAGCTCAAAGTAATTTTAATTTAGGAAATATGTTCCCAAGTATTCCCACGCATAAATAGAGAGGCATATGTGATAGAAACCCCAGGGTTAGAACTGAATTTGAAGTGATTCTGTTATTGTCAAATACCGTTTGGGCTTCTTGAAGTCAATTTGCAGTGTACAAGTTATTTATAACTATGTTCTGGCCCCGCCATGTTCTGCTCTCAAGAAAAAAAATCAACCCATAGCTGAATGTAATTGGGGAATACTGGTATATGCTGATGAAAGTTTTAAAAAGGTGGCTGAGAGACTGACTGCACATCGTTGTCAGAGGCCATTCTGGGAGTGGCGATTCTCTGGTGAGCCACCACTAGAGGGAGACAGATAACACAATCAGAAAGCAAATACTCAAACCACAACAGTCCAGCACTGTGCACTCATCTGCTACTAATAAACATAGCAGGGCTTTCGAAAACACATTTCACACATGGATCAATTCAGGCAGTACAATTTCTCAGTCCCTGGACTAGCTCGTTTCATGTAAGGTATCTTACCTTTAGCTACTTCCTGTTTGTGACAGCGTTGGCACATGACTTCCTGTTTGGGCTGTCGTCCTCTTCAGTAAACTGGAAGATGTTTATCAAAATCAGAAATAAAATGGAAAGGTGGTTGTTTCCATAGAAAGACCACTGTGATGTCTATAACCTGTGTTACGACTACCATTTTGTTCAACGTTTGAAGAAGTGAAATATTCACACACAGATAACCGTAAGTCCACCACCACCACATAAGTTGACTAGCAACTAGTTCTATCACAACCCTAGTACTTTACAATGGAATGCAATGTAGCAGAATGTTCATTTTCTTTTCAAAATTGGTTGAATGATTATTTTTACCCAGGTGAGATAAATTACACAGTAAACGAGAAACATTGCCTCCAACCAAATTAATTTGAAATAATTGGGAGTATATCAGCTTTAATATTGTAGATAGATTGTGGCTTCCATCAATGTAATTTTCTGCATAATTTACAAACCCCCATATATATATATATATATTTTTTTTTTTAAACATATTTTCCTTTTTTATTATTTTCCCCTAAATCTACCACCACTCCCGTAATTGGAATGAACTACTTAAATATATTTTCCTTTATATTATTTTCCAATAAACCTACTTGGTGTGAACTAATGGACAACAGTGCTTAGGCTTCCACTTCCAGCTTATATATACACACACACACACACAACATACATTACAGGCACAGTACATTTTACATTAGTTATCTTTTGATTGGTTTTAGTCCCAGCTTTCAGCTACCCTCAACCCCTCCCATCTATCTCTGAAGACCATCCAGTTTTGATTTCCAGCTGCCATATATTTTCTCACAGTATAGTGATGTTTCACAAAAGTTCTGAAGCTTTCTATTCTACAGATTGTAAATTAAAGACGGTGCATTCGGAAAGTATTCAGACCCCTTGATTTCTTTCACATTATGTTACAGCCTTATTATAAAATTGATTAAATAAAAAAAATCTCAAACCTCAATCTACACACAATACCAATGCGAAAACAGGTTTTTAGAGAAGTTTGAAAATGTATTAAAAGTAAAAAAATAGAAATACCTTATTACATAAGACCCTTTGCTATGAGACTCGAAATTGAGCTCAGGTGGATCCTGTTTCCATGAATCATCCTTGAGATGTTTCTACAACGTGATTGGAGTCCATCTGTGGTAAATTCAATTGATTGGACATGATTTGGAACAGCACAAACCTGTCTATATAAGGTCCCACAGTTGACAGTGCATGTCAGAGCAAAAACCAAGCCATGAGGTCGAAGGAATTGTCTGTAGAGCTCCGAGACAGGATTGTGTCAAGGCAAAGATCTGGGGAAGGGTACCAAAAAAAATTCTGCAGCATTGAAGGTCCCCAAGAACACAGCGGCCTCCATAATTCTTAAATGGAAGAAGTTTGGAACCGTCTGGAGGAAACCTGGTACCATCCCTACGGTGAAGCATGGTGGTTGCAGCATCATGCTGTGGGGATGTTTTTAGTGGCAGGGACAGGGAGGATCGAGGGAAAGATGAATGGAGCAAAGTACAGAGAGATTCTTGATGAAAACCTGCTCCAGAGTGCTCAGGACCTCAGACTGGGGCGACGGTTCACCTTCCAACAGGACAACAACCCTAAGCACACAGCCAAGAGAACACAGGAGTGGCTTCGGGACAAATCTCTGAATGTTCTTGAGTAGGGCTGTGGGGGTCACAACATTTTGTCAGCAGGTGATTGTAAAGCAAATAACTGTCGGTCTCACGGTAATTGACTGTTAATAACATAAATATATTTAGCATCTCCTGGCTTCCACACATTGCCTACAAGCCACTGATGCAGACCTTTGGAACATCTACATTTTAAAAAGTCTAATAAATCCATGTAATATAGCCTACACCTTCACAATAAATCCATTATTTCTTTTAGACAGGTCTAAAGAAGCATGATATGAAGAAAATCTAGTCTATTTCAGAAGAACAGAACAGCATACTGATCTGACTATGCCAAATGGCTGTGGGCTACACTAGTTCATTTAGCAGACAAGATTTGCTTAGAATTCCATGGCATTATTTTACATCATGAAGAATACAGTGGCTTGCAAAAGTATTCACCCCCTTTGACATTTTTCCTATTTTGTTGTATCATTTGATTTCCACAACATGCCTACCACTTTGAAGATGCAAAATATTTTTTATTGTGAAACAAACAAGAAATAAGACAAAAAAAGAAGAAAACTTGAGCGTGCATAACTATTCACCCCCCCAAAGTCAATACTCTGTAGAGCCACCTTTTGCAGCAATTACAGCTGCAAGTATCTTGGGGTATGTCTCTAATAGCTTGGCAAATCTAGCCACTGGGATTTTTGCCCATTCTTCAAGGCAAAACTGCTCCAGCTCCTTCAAGTTGGATGGGTTCCACTGGTGTACAGCAATCCTTAAGTCATACCACAGATTCTAAATTGGATGGAGTTCTGGGCTTTGATTAGGCCATTCCAAGACATGCTAAGTTTCCCCTTAAACCACTTGAGTGTTGCTTTAGCAGTATGATTAGGGTCATTGTCCTGCTGGAAGGTGAACCTCCATCCCAGTCTCAAATCTCTGGAAGACTGAAATAGGTTTCCCTCAAGAATTTCCCTGTATTTAGTGCCCGTGTTTGCTTATTTTTTTCTTTAAGCAATGGCTTTTTTCTGGCCACACTTCCATAAAGCCCAGCTCGGTGGAGTGTACGGCTTAAAATGGACAGATACTCCAATCTCCGCTGTGGAGCTTTGCAGCTCCTTCAGGGTTATCTTTGGTGTCTTTGTTGCCTCTCTGATTAATGCCCTATTTGCCTGGTCCATGAGTTTTGGTGGGCGGTCCTCTCTTGGCAAGTTTGTTGTGGTGCCATGTTCTTTCCATGTTTTAATAATGGATTTAATGGTGCTCCGTGGGATGTTCAAAGTTTGCTGTGTGGTGTTGCAGACACTGGGGTCTTTTAGAACAGGTGTATATGTACTGCGATCATGTGACAGATCATATTACTTTATTTAACTAATTATGTGAAACAAGTAATTATTTTCATTTCACCAATTTGGACTATTTTGTGTATGTCCACTATATGAAAACCAAATAAAAATCCATTTAAATTACAGGTTCTAATGCAACAAAATAGTAAAAATGCCAAGGGAGATGAATACTTTTGCAAGGCACTGTACAATTGAACAAAGCTGAATAAAATAGAATGGATATTTTCTCCAAACGATTTGAGAGTGTGCACATGCGGCTATTCTGTGTTGAGTGGTTAACAAAGAAATAGGTACGCCTATATCTTTAATATAGAGTTATTAATGTAACTTTAGTTGTTCTACAATTGTTGGGCTATATGTTTAGATTTTTAATAGATTGTAAGGCTAGATGAAGCGACTCTAATGATGATTAGAAAAAAAGTCACTTGAAAGGCAAGAGCTGGTTTTTTTTGCGCAGGCTGTACACACTTCATCAGTCTCTCATTCACAGTTTGACAAGCACTTGATAATGCCTCGAATTTCATGGCGGCATACCCTTTGTGTGGCCGTAATGCACCCTAAAGAAATCCATGCCTTATGCGGCTGCATTGTGCACTTCTCCCTGATAGCTGCATGCTCTGAAGCACCTCTCACTCACATAAATCGGGTCTTTCTCACAGGCTACAAGTAAAGACAGACACATCGGGGACACAACTGCGCACGTCCTTATCCAATTCCGAGGTGCATATTGAAGATTGGAAGAACTGTCCACATTTACTTTGTCAGCCAACAAGATAAGTAGACCTAACGAACAGCAAAAGCACTAGCCCATGTCAATTGACTATCCCCCATAGTACAAAAGTTGACCTATTCTGTGCAAGAAATAAATATTACGAAAAGTATGGGGACAGTTGTGGGATGTGACAGATCCCAAATTAATACAACCACTAGCATCCAAAAAAATTAAATACGCAATGTGGCTGACGCAACAGATCAGAACGTTTAGCTTAAAATGTTGATAAACTATTAGGTTATTTCTTCACATTATAAGCACAGCAATGCACACTCAGGGAGTAGACTATAAACGCAAATGTTACATTAACAGAAAAAAAACATTATCAAAAGTGACCACAAATGCAATAAGGCATGTAATGCTTTTACTACAAAGGTGCATATTTATGGTGAAAATGATCTTCCCCAAACTTGAAACTCACACTGCTTATGTATGCCAGTTAGGCTCTACACCCCTTGTAAAGCGGATTAATGTGCTTAGTTTTAAAAAGTTATTATTTTGCCACTTTAGTTGTGATACAAACCTTATCAAAACATATAGGCCTATAGGCTAGGCTACATGGGTGTGCGACTATGATTAGAAAAAGTAGCAAAAAAAGGCATTGTTTCTTGCCTTATGCTGGGCAAATGATAATACACTACCGGTCAAAAGTTTGGACACACTTATTCCAGGGTTTTTAATTTATTTCTACTATTTTCTACATTGTAGAATAATAGTGAAGACATCAAAACTATGAAATAACACATGGAATCATGTAGTAACCATATTTCAGATTCTTCAAATAGCCAGCCTTTGCCTTGATGACAGCTTTGCACACTCTTGGCATTCTCGCAGCCAGCTTCACCTAGAATGCTTTTCCAACAGTCTAGAAGAAGTTCCCACTTATGCTGAGCACTTGTTGGCTGCTTTTCCTTCACTCTGCGGTCCGACTCATCTCAAACCATCTCAATTTGGTTGAGGTCAGGGGATTGTTGCAGAATGGCGCCGGAGGAGATGGCTTCCGTTTTACGGTCCCCTAACCAACTGTTCTATTGTGTGTGTTTTTTCATGTTATTTGTAAATTATTTTGTATATAAATGTTTCTGCCACCGTCTCTTCTCTCTGTTGAGACCACTCGATCCGTCTATGGGGAGTAGTTCGATGTCAGTCTGTGGTTGCTCACCAGAGAACACAATGTCCTTCTTAGTTGTAGGCTACTTTGTCTTGGAGTGTTCTTAGAATGGGGACTTCAGGGGTACCACCTGGTGGTGATAGGGATCTGTTCTTCACTCCCGTCTTTGGTTAATTGTCCTAGACTACTTTACATACCCAGCTGCAGACTGAATGTTTGGTCTAGTATTTAAAGTCTTCATTCGTCGAGAGTTTCAGAGGGTCTTACCATTTTCTGGTCTTGTAGTTTTAACCATTCCAACGTGTGGACCACGTCCTTTGGTCTGTATTTAAATTCTCAGCGAGTCCTTTTTAAGCACTCTGGCCTGAAAGGCGGTTCCCATCATGTTGACATGAACTCGGAGTTCACTTGGGCGTGGCTACTGACTGGGCACAAGTTTGCAAGAAAAACAATTCTCATTTAGAGGGCGAAAATCACATTGCTATCTTTTCAAAAATAATTTCATATTTAATCATGAGTTGTACAACATTTAGATGTAAATCTGATATATACAGTGCAAAAGCTCTTAAAGTTAATGTTTCTGTTCTAATGTATTTTTTATCATTTGAATGACATCACAAAAATAGACATTAATTTCCCATATCTGTCATCATTCTCAACATTCGGATGTTGAAATATATTGTCCAAGTGTCCGCGTTTGATGTTGAAGTTTTGGCGACAAAGTCTCTCTATGTAACATAGGGATTTTAAACTTCTCAATACTGCAGGGCAAGAGAGAGAAAGTTTACGACTGGCTGCTAAGTCATAAAACTGGCACAACTCCCACCTCCTGCGGGAGAGAGGGGGCTGGTTATCTGTCCGCCAACTGCCTAGCTGATCTGGCACCTTTGATCCCCACCAAGGAGAGAGTCATGACAAGAGCTTCTAGATATCAGGACAGGGAATACTAACCTCGTACTGGAAGAAGATTTTTTCTTTAACGAGTCGGACGAGGATTTACTTCAGACACCCGGCAAGGCCCTCATGCACGTCATTCACAGGAGAAAGAGACGGAGATATCGGGGATGTAGGTCGGGGTGCCTTGTAAGGATCCGACGGTGAGTGGGTAATCTGCCTTTACCATCAATCTGATTAGCCAATGTACAATCATTGGATAATAAAATAGATAAACTACAATCACGTATATCCTACCAACGGGACATTAAAAACGAATATCTTATATTTCACAGAGTCGTGGCTGAACGACGACATGAATAACATACAGCTAGCGGGTTTTACGGTGTATAGGCAGGATAGAATAGCCACCTCCGGTAAGACAAGGGGTAGCGGTCTATGTAGATTTGTAAACAACATCTGGTGCACAAAATCTAATCCTCAAAGAAAATATGACCAAGCTTTGCCATCTTGGGTTAATAAAATGATAAAATCTTATAAACAAGGTTCTCAAGGGTTTGGTTACCTGAGGTACAGCATCTCATGATAAGCTGTAGACCACACTATTTACTAAGAGAGATTTCATCTATATTCTTCGTAGCTGTCCATGTGCCACCAGAAACCGATGCTGGCACTAAGACCGCACTCAATGAGCTGTATACGGCCATAAGCAAACAAGAAAACGCTCATCCAGAGGCGGAGCTCCAAGTGGAACGGAGGGAAACTTAAATCCGTTTTACCTAATTTCTACAAGCATGTTAAATGTGCAACTAGATTGAAAAACCTCAAGACCACCAACACTCCACACAGACACATACAAAGCTCTCCCTCGCCCTTCATTTGACAAATCTGACCATAATTCTATCCTCCGGATTCCTGCTTACAAGCAAAAACTAAAACGGAAAGCACCAGTGACTCCGTCAGAATAAAAGTGGTCAGATGAAGCGGATGCTAAGCTACAGGACTGTTTTGCTAGCACAGACTGGAATATGTTCCGGGAATCTTCCGATGGCATTGAGGAGTACACCACATCAGTTACTGGCTTCATCAATAAGTGCATCGATGACGTCCCCCCCACAGTGACTGTACGTACGTACCCCAAACAGAAGCCATGGATTACAGACAACATCCATACTGAGCTAAAGGGTAGAGCTGCTGCTTTCAAGGAGTGGGACTCTAACCCAGAAGTTTATAAGAAATCCCACTATGCCCTCCAATGAACCATCAAACAGGCAAAGCTTCAATACAGGATTAAGATTGAATCATACTACACCGGCTCCAACGCTCATCGGATGTGGCAGGGCTCGCAAACTATTACAGACTACAAAGGGAAGCACAGACGCGAGCTGCCAAGTGACACAAGCCTACCAGACAAGCTAAATTACATCTGTGCTCGCTTCGAGGCAAGCAACACTGAAAAACATGCATTAGAGAATCAGCTGTTCTGGACGACTGCGTTATCACGCTCTCTGTAGCCAATGTGAGTAAGACCTTTAAACAGGTCAACATTCAGGGTCAGACGGATTACCAGGACGTGTTCTCCGAGCATGTGCTGACCAACTAGCAAGTGTCTTCACTGACAATTTCAACCTGTCCCTGACAGTCTGTAATACCTGTGGTCTTAGTGCCCATATGTTTGTGGTGGTAAATAAACAGCCATGAAAAGTATAGCTGAGAACTCTAGGCAAGTAGTGTGCCCTGCAATTTATCACAATATACTCTACTTCAGGCAAGCAAAATCTAGACAATCCCTTATATTTCGTGCACCAGCTGTTTACAAATATGCACAGACCGCCACCCCCAACCCCTTCCCCCTCCCCTCATCTGACCGGAGTGTGCTGTTCTATCCTGCCGGTGTAGCATATATCCCGCTAGCTGAATATCCATGTCGTCATTCAGCCACGATTCCGTGAAACACAGGATATTACAGTTTTTGATGTCCCGTTGGTAGGATATTCGTGATTGTACCTCGTCTAGTTTATAGTCCAATTATTGCACTTTGGCGAGTAATATTGATGGTAACGGCAGCTTTCCAACTTGCCTTCTGCGGGTCCGGACGAGGCATCCGGCTCTTCGTCCTTTGCGTCGCTTCCTTTTGCGAATAATTGGGATGTCTGCCCTGTGGGGTGTTTGGAGAATATCGTGTGAGTCCTGCTTGTTGTTGAAAAAAATCTTTGTTTAATCCGAGGTGGGTGATCGCTGTCCTGACATCCAGAAGCTCTTTTCTGCAGTAAGATACGGTTGCAGAAACGTTATGTACAAAATAATTTACAAATATCGCGAAAAAAACCCCACAATAGCACAATTGGTTAGGAGACCGTAAAACGGCGGCCATCTCCTCCAGCGCCATCTTATCAGTGCCCTCAAAGCGCATCACTAAGCTAAGGAACCTGGAACTAAACACCTCCCTCAACTGGATCCTGGATATCCTGACGGGCCGCCAACAGATGGTAAGGGTAGGTAACAACACATCCCCCACGCTGATCCTCAACACAGGGGCCCATCAGTCCCCTCCAGGCACGACTCCAACACCATCATGAAGTTTGCCGATGACACAACAGTGGTAGGCCTGATCACCGACAACGATGAGAGTCTATAGGGAGGAGGTCAGAAACCTGGCTGAGTGGTGCCAGGACAACAACCTCTCCCTTAATGTGTTCAAGACAAAGGAGATGATTGTGGACTACAGGAAAAGGAGGATCGAGCATGCCCCAATTCTCATCTACGGGGCTGTAGTGAAGCAGGTTGAGAGCGTCAAGTTCCTTGGTGTCCACATCACCAACAAACTATCATGGTCCAAACACATCAAGACAGTCATGAAGAGGGAACGACAAAGCCTATTCCCCTTCAGGAGACTGAAAAGATTTGGCATGGGTCCTCAGATCCTCAACAAGTTCTACAGCTGCACCATCGAGAGCAGCATGACTGGTTGCATCACTGCCTGGTATGGCAACTGCTTGGCCTCCGACCGCAAGGCACTACACACAGGGTAGTGCGTACGGTCCAGTAAAGTTTTTTTTTATTTAACTAGGCAAGTCAGTTAATAACAAATTCTTATTTACAATGACGGCCCTCACCGGCCAAACCCAGACGACGCTGGGCCAATTGTGCATCCCCCTATGGGACTCCCAATCATGGCCGGTTGTGATACAGCCTGGAATTGAATCAAGGTGTTTGTACTGACGCCTCAAGCACTGAGATGCAGTGCCTTAGACCGCTGCGCCACTCGGGAGCCCTAGTCACTGGGGCCAAGCGTCCAGGATGTCTATACCAGGCGGTGTCAGTGGAAGGCTCTAAAACTTGTCAAAACCTCCAGCTACCCTAGTCATAGACTGCTGTCTCTGCTACCGCACGGCAAGCGGTACCGGAGCACCAAAAGGCCAAAAGGCTTCTTAACAGCTTCTACCCCCAAGCCATAAGACTCCTGAACAGCCAATTAAATGGCTACCCAGGCAATTTGCATTGCCCCCCTCTTTTATGCTGCTGCTACTCTCTGCTTATTATCTATGCATAGTCACTTTAACTCTACCTAGATGTACATATTACCTCAATTAACCGGTGCCACCACACATTGACTTTGTACTGGTACCACCTGTATATAGCCTCGCTACTGTTATTTTACTGCTGCTCTTTAATTATGTTATTTTTCTTAAAACTGTATTGCTGGTTAAGGGCTTGTTAGTAAGCATTTCAATGTTGTATTTGGCGCATGTGACAAATAAAATTTGACTTGACAATAGAGTGCTGAGTACCAGGCATTTAGCAAGTTTGGTACGCTACTAATGACCATCAGCAGCATCAGAGATTGGAGAAGCCTAATTACCGTGACTGAACAGTCGCATGGAATTTGACTGCGTTCTTCACCCGTGACCACCGGTGTGGCGGTCATACGGTCACTGCAACAGCCCTATCCTTGAGTGGCCCAGCCGGAACCTGGACTTGAACCCGATCTAACATCTCTGGAGAGACCTGAAAATAGCTATTCAGTGACACTCCCCATCCAACCTGACAGAGCTTGAGAGGATGGGCGAAACTCCCCAAATACAGGTGTGCTAAGCTTGTAGCGTCATACCCAAGAAGACGAGGCAGTAATCGCTGCTAAAGGTGCTTCAACAAAGTACTGAGTTAAATGGTCTGAATACTAATGTAAATGTAATATTTCAGTTTTAACATTTTTATAAATTAGTAAACATTTCTATAAACCTGTTTTTGCTTTGTCATTATGGGGTATTGTGTGTGGATTGATGAGAAAGAAACAATTTCATCAATTTTAGAATAAGGCAGTAACGCAACAAAATGTGAAAAAAGTCAAGGGGTCTGAAAACTTTCCAAATGCAATGTAAACAACTTTGCTACCATTATTATTAATATATTATTGATTGATTAACTATGTCTTATCAAATCACCCAGTAGTATTATTTTGCAGAGTTAGCTCCAAGTAAATGTTGCATTTTTTAAGCCATTCCTGAACCTGCGACCAAAAACAAGCTACATAACCTGTTATGGCTAGGGGGCAGTATTTTCACGGCTGGATAAAAAACGTACCCGATTTAATCTGGTTACTACTCCTGCCCAGTAACTAGAATATGCATATAATTATTGGCTTTGGATAGAAAACACTCCAACGTTTCTAAAACTGTTTGAATGGTGTCTGTGAGTATAACAGAACTCAAATGGCAGGTCAAAACCTGAGAGATTCCTTTACAGGAAGTGGCCTGTCTGACCATTTCTTGAACTTCTTTGCCATCTCCATCTTTTACAAAGGATCTCTGCTCTAACGTGACACTTCCTACGTCTTCCATGGGCGCTCAGAGCCCGGGAAAAACCTGAATGTCGTCATCCCAGCCCCAGGCTGAAACACATTATCGCCTTTCTCAAGTGGCCGATCAAGGGACTGTGGGCTTAGGGGCGTGCCCTGGCCGCCCCCGTCTTTGTGATTTTTCCTCTGTTTGCCGAAAAGGAGATTCCCGGTCGGAATATTATCGCTTTTTTACGAGATAAATTGCATAGAAATTGATTTTAAACAGCGGTTGACATGCTTCGAAGTACGGTAATGGAATATTTAGATTTTTTTTGTCACGAATTGCGCCATGCGCACGACCCTGATTTACCATTTCGGATAGTGTCTGGGAAGCACGAACAAAACGCCGCTATTCGGATATAACGATGGATTATTTTGGACCAAACCAACATTTGTTATTGAAGTAGCAGTCCTGGGAGTGCATTCTGACGAAGACAACAAAAGGTAATCAAACTTTTATAATAGTAAATCTGATTTTGGTGAAGGCTAAACTTGCTGGGTGTCTAAATAGCTAGCCCGTGATGGCTGGGCTATGTACTTAGAATATTGCAAAATGTGCTTTCACCAAAAAGCTATTTTAAAATCGGACATATCGAGTGCATAGAGGAGTTCTGTATCTATAATTCTTAAAATAATTGTTATGCTTTTTGTGAACGTTTATCGTGAGTAATTTAGTAAATTGTTAGCAAATTCCCCGGAAGTTTGCGGGGGGTATGCTAGTTCTGAACGTCACATGCTAATGTAAAAAGCGGTTTTTTGATATAAATATGAACTTGATTGAACAAAACATGCATGTATTGTATAACATAATGTCCTAGGGTTGTCATCTGATGAAGATCATCAAAGGTTAGTGCTGCATTTAGCTGTCTTCTGGGTTTTTGTGACATTATATGCTAGCTTGAAAAATGGGTGTCTGATTATTTCTGGCTTGGTACTCTGCTGACATAATCTAATGTTTTGCTTTCGTTGTAAAGCCTTTTTGAAATCGGACAGTGTGGTTAGATAAAGGAGAGTCTTATCTTTAAAATGCTGTGAAATAGTCATATGTTTGAAAAATTGAAGTTTTTGTATTTTTGAGGAATTTGTAATTCGCGCCACGCCTATCATTGGATATTGGAGCAGGTGTTCCGCTAGCGGAACGTCTAGATGTAAGAGGTTAATGTTGTTTTACTGTCTGTAATATCCTTTATCCTCCCTCTACCCTCTCCCCCTCTTGTCTTTGTTTTCACAGTGAATAGGGAGGCAGAGCCGGTGATTTTCATAGATGGCAGTGTCACCGAGGAGGAAGAAGAGGAGTGCAGGACAAATCATCCCACTCCCCCGCATGTTAGGAGGATGCCTTTATAAATGCTTTATTAACTCTTATAAGCATGTTATGAATGTCTTATGACTAGTAGATGGGTATCTAACAGTGTCATGGTGTTTTTCTCAGGAGAAGACCGGGAAGTCCTCACCATCTCCTCAAACACAAGACTCTTCTATATGCAGGTGAGTCACACACATACACACACGACTCAACACTCATATTGTCACGTGAACATTGAATCTGCACCCTCAGCCATGTTCCCACAAGGTTTTGTGATTGTGGTGTTTGTGTGTCAGTGAGTTTCAACTTCTCTGTTCCTGCGCCCGTTTCAGTGTGGATTCAACAGTTTGACTGGCTGGCTTTATGTACACAGTTTCATATACAGCAACCGCCAGGACAGATACTCTTTTTATCACAATCTGTTTTTCTCTCACTGCCTTGTTTTACAAGGTCACCCTCTCATAGAGTGTGTGAAATGTCAATAGACTACGGTTCCCATTACTTACACCACTCACTGACTGACTGGCCTAACAAGGGGAACACACACACACACACACACACACACACACACACACACACAACCAGGGTAAATAATTCACTCACTACTGCTAGGTTTATAAAGAGAGACCACAACAATTCTGCTTACTTACTTTCTCAACAGTTTGTTAATTTTGGTGACTGGGGATGAGTGAATTACATTGTAGTCTTTGGCTGTATTCACACAGAAGGTTCCAACTGTTTGCCTCTGGTGGTTGGCTGCAGTGGTTAAATTGTGGATTGAAGAGTCATGGGTTGGAGTCCTGTGACTGTGAGAAGCTTTTGTTAGCAGGACATTGACACTATTATCTGACATCAAGCCACTCCAACCAACCGTCAATGGGAGGCTATGTTGACTCAAAATATGACATCATCATAGAATGTTTGGTGTTTGCCATCAGTCTAATCTGTAACAGACACATGTTTTTATCACTCATCACTCTCCCTTTTTCTTTTCTCTCTCTCTTTCTTTCTCTCCCCCCAGGACTAGTATCAGTGTGGAGGTAGGGGGCTGTGGAGGTAGGCCCCTGTCCCCCTCCAGTCCCACCTTGGAGGAGAGAAGGAGACCAGGCACCCTGCTCATCTGGCATGAGAGGGAGAGGGCCCAGCAGCAGAAGAGAGACTACCGGGCCAGAGACAACAGGTTAGTAGAGGGAGCAAGTGAGTTTTATCATCCGTTGTACAATGGAAGGTTTGAGGCTGCACACAAAGCAATATACAGTTGCAGTCAAATATATTGGCACCCTTTAATGATTTACATATTTCTTTTCAAATACATTTAAATGTAGAACTTTTGGTGTTTACACGTGGATTTGTTTGACTTCGAACTGCACAGGACCAAGAAAAATGTTGATTTTTCACTTTAAAGTAATGGCCTGGATAGAAATCCAGGGCTTAAAAACAAAGGTGTCATTGTATGCTGACAATTCATGTTCTCTTTTAAATCAGCAATTCGGGTTTTTGCACAGCCTCAGAGGATCTAGATAATTTTTCTAACCTTTCTGGATTAAAACCGAATTATGTGTGTACAATATTACGTATTGGATCTCTAATAAATACAACTTTTACATTACCTTAAAGTTTACCAATATATTGGTCTGATGGTGAAGTGGACATACTCTGTATTCATATCCTGAAAGAAAGAAATGATCTCACTGCAATACATTTTAATAGGAAGTTAGCCAAATTAGATAAGATTTTGCTACCATGGAATGGACAACACTTGTCTATTTGTGGAAAAATCACCCTGATTTAACTTTTTAGTCATATTCCAGTTTACCTAATTACTTATGGCCCTGCCTACACCAAACGACTTGTTTTTTAAATTATATGAGCAAAAACATATTCATTCAACTTTATTTGGAACGGCAAGCCAGACGAAATTAAATGGGCCTATTTATATAATGAATCTGAATTCAGCTATGCTAACATAATTGCAAAAGGGTTTTCTAATGATCAATTAGCCTTTTAAAATGATAAACTTGGATTAGCTAACAACGTGCAATTGGAACATAGGAATGATGGTTGCTGATAATGGGCCTCTGTACACTTATGTACAGTCATGGCCAAAAGTTTTGAGAATGACACAAATATTAATTTTCACAAAGTCTGCTGCCTCAATTTGTATGACGACAATTTGCATATACTCCAGAAAGGACCAGCTGACATCATGTCAGTGATTCTCTCGTTAACACAGGTGTGAGTATAGACGAGGACAAGGCTGGAGATCACTGTCATGCTGATTGAGTTCGAATAACAGACTGGAAGCTTCAAAAGGAGGGTGGTGCTTGGAATCATTGTTCTTCCTCTGTCAGCCATGGTTACCTGCAAGGAAACAGGCGCCATCATCATTGCTTTGCACAAAAAGGGCTTCACAGGCAAGGATATTGCTGCCAGTAAGATTGCACCTAAATCAACCATTTATCGGATCAACAAGAACTTCAAGGAGAGCTGTTCAATTGTTGTGAGGAAGGCTTCAGGGCGCCCAAGAAAGTCCAGCAAGCACCAGGAGCGTCTCCTAAAGTTGATTCAGCTGCTGGATCAGGGCACCACCAGTACAGAGCTTGCTCAGGAATGGCAGCAGGCAGGTGTGAGTGCATGCACAGTGAGGCGAAGACTTTTGGAGGATGGCCTGGTGTCAAGAAGGGCCGCAAAGAAGCCACTTCTCTCCAGGAAAAACATCAGGGACAGACTGATATTCTGCAAAAGATACAGGGATTGGAGTGCTGAGGACTGGGGTAAAGTCATTTTCTCTGATGAATCCCCTTTCCGATTGTTTGGGGCATCTGGAAAAAGCCTTTCCGGAGAAGACAAGGTGAGCGCTACCATCCTGTGTCATGCCAACAGTAAAGCATCCTGAGACCATTCATGTGTGGGGTTGCTTCTCAGCCAAGGGAGTGGGCTCACTCTCACAATTTTGCCTAAGAACACAGCCATGAATAAAGAATGGTACCAACACATCCTATGAGAGCAACTTCTCCCAACTATCCAGGAACAGTTTGGTGACGAACAATGCCTTTTCCAGCATGATGGAGCACCTTGCCATAAGGCAAAAGTGATAACTAAGTGGCTTGGGGAACAAAACATCGATATTTTGGGACCATGGCCAGGAAACTCCCCAGACCTTAATCCCATTGAGAACTTGTCGTCAGTGCACAAGTAAAAAAACAGTACACACACACACACCAGTATACACACCAGTACACACACACACACACACCAGTACACACACACCCACACACCAGTACACAAGTACAAACCAGTACACACACTCACACCAGTACCCCCACACACACACACCAGTACCCATACACACACCAGTACCCATACACACACCAGTACAAATGTACAAACACACACACACACACACACGTACAGGTACAAACCAGTACACTAACACACACACACACACACCAGTACAAACACCAGTACAAACACACACACACACACACACACACCAGTACGAACACCCACCAGTACACAGGTACACAAACACCAGTACACCCGTACACACACACCCAAGTACAAACACACACACCAGTACACAAACACACCCAAGTACACACACACCCACCCCAGTACACACCCACCCACACCAGTACACACACACACACCCAAGTACAAACACCAGTACAAACACACACACACCAGTACACACACACACACACAGTACCCACCACACACACACACACCAGTACACACACACCAGTACACACACACACACACACACACACACACACACACACACACACACACACACACACACCAGTACACCCGTACACACAGACCCAAGTACAAACACACACACCCCAGTACACACACACCCACCCACCCCAGTACACACACACCCCAGTACACACACACACACACACACCCAAGTACACACACACCAGTACACACACACACACACACACACACCAGTACCACACACACACACACACACACACCAGTACACCCACCACACACACACACACACACACACACCAGTACACACACACACCCCAGTACACACCCACACACACACCAGTACAAACACCAGTACCACACACACACACCAGTACCCACACACACACACAAGTACACACACACAAACACCAGTACCCACACACACACACACACACACCAGACACCCACACACACACACGTACAAACACCAGTACACACACACACGTACACACACCAGTACACACACACACACACCAGTACACACACACACAAACACCAGTACACACACACACACCAGTACACACACCCACACACACCAGTACACACCCACACACACACACCCAGTACACACACACCAGTACACACACACACACCCCAGTACACACACACAAACACCAGTACACACACACACCCACCCACACACCAGTACAAACACACAACCACACACCAGTACACACACACACACACACAGTACACACACACCAGTACAGACACCCACACACCAGTACACACCCACACACACCAGTACACACACACACACCAGTACACACACCCACCAACACACCAGTGCACAAGTACACACACACACACACCAGTACACCCACACCCACACCAGTACACACACACCAGAACACAAGTACACACACACCAGTACACACGTACACACACACACCCACACACACCAGTACACACAGTACAAACCAGCACACACACCAGTACACACACACACCAGTACACACACACACACCCCAGTACACACACACACACACACACACACACACACACACACACACACACACACACACACACACACACACACACACACACACACACACACACACACACACACACACACACACACACACACACACACACCAGTACACCACCCACGCAAACCAGTACACACACACACACACACCCACCCACCAGTACAAACACACACCCACCAGTACAAACACACACCCACCAACCAGTGCACAACACACACCAGTACACACCACAAACACGCACCAGTACACACACACACCAGTACACACACACACCCCAGTACACACACTCACAAACCAGTACACACACACACACACACACACACACCAAGTACACAACACCAGTACACCACACACCAGTACACACACACACAAGTACAAACACACCAGTACACACACACCCACACCAGTACACCCACACACCCACACACAAGTACAAACACACACCAGTACAAACACCAGTACACACACCAGTACACCCACACCAGGACACACACACACACACCAGTACACCAATACACACACACACACACCCAGTACAAACACCAGTACACACACACACCAGTACACCCACACACAAGTACACACACACACACACACACACACACACACACACACACACACACACACACACACACACAGTACACACACACCAGTACACACACACCAGTACACACACACACACCAGTACAAACACCAGTACACACACACACACACACAAGTACACACACACCAGTACACACACACACACAGACACACACACCAGTACACCCACACACACCAGTACACACACACACACCCAGTACACACACCAGTACAAACACACACACACCAGTACACACACACACACCAGTACACACACACCACACACACACGTACACACACCAGTACACACACCAGTACACACACACACACACACCAGTACACCCAAGTACAAACACCAGTACACACACACACACACCAGTACACCCACCCACCCACACACACACACACACACACACCAGTACACACACACACACACACACACACACACACACACACACACACACAGTACACACACCAGTACACCACACACCAGTACACACACACACACACACACAGTACACACACACCAGTACACACACACCCACACCAGTACACACACACACACACACACACAGTACAAACACACACCAGTACACACACCAGTACACACACCAGTACACCCAGTACACAACACCAGTACACACACACCAGTACACCCACACACACACACCAGTACACCACTACACACACAAGTACAAACACCAGTACACACACACACACCAGTACACACACACACACCAGTACACACACACACACACACACACACACACACACACACACACACCCAGTACACACACACACACACACCCAGTACACACACACACACACACACACACACACACACACACACACACACACACACACACACACCAGTACACACACACACACACCCAGTACACACACACACACACACACCAGTACACACACACACACACACCAGTACACACACACACACACACCCAGTACACACACACACACACACACACACACACACACACACACACACACACACACCAGTACACACACCCCAGTACACACACACACACACCCCAGTACACACACACACACCAGCACACACACACACACACCCCAGTACACACACACACACCCCAGTACACACACACACACACACACACCCCAGTACACACACACACACCACACACACACACACACCAGTACACACACACACACACCCCAGTACACACACACACACACACCAGTACACACACACACACACCCCAGTACACACACACACACACACACACACACACCCCAGTACACACACACACACACACACACACCCCAGTACACACACACCCAGTACACACACACACACACCAGTACACACACACACAAGTACACACCCAGTACACACACACACACCAGTACACCCACACACACACACCAGTACACACACACACACACACACACACACACACGTACACAACACCAGTACACACACACACACCAGTACACCCAAGTACAAACACCAGGACACCACCCACACCCACCACACACACACACACCACAGACCAGTACACACACACACCCAGTACACACACACACACACACACACACCAGTACACACACCAAGTACACACACACACACACACACCAGTACACCCACACACCAATACACCCACACACCAGTACACACACACCAAGTACACAACACACACACACCAGTACACCCACACACATACACACACACACACACCAGTACACACACACACACCAGTACACCCAAACACACACACCAGTACACACACACACACACACAGGACACCCACACCAGTACACACCACACCAGTACACACACACACACACACACACACAGACACCCACACCAGTACACACACACACACACACACACACACACACACACACACACACAGACCAAGTACAAACACACACACACCAGTACACACACACACCACATACACACACCCAAGTACACACACACACACACACCAGCACACCCACACCAGTACACACACACACACACACGTACACACACCAGTACACACACACCAGTACACCCAAGTACACACACCAGTACACACACACACACACACACCAGTACACACACAGTACACACACCAGTACCACACACCCACACACACACAAGTACACACACACACCCAGTACAACACACCAGTACACCCACACCAGTACACCCACACACACAAGTACAAACACACACCAGTACACAACACCAGTACACACACACACCAGTACACACAAACACCAGTACACCCACACACACACACCAGTACAAACACCAGTACACACCCACACCAGTACGGACACACACACACACACCAGTACACCCAAATACAAACACCAGTACACACACACACCCACACCAGTACACACACACACACGTGTACACACACCAGTACACACACACGGACACCCACACACCAGGACACCCACGTACAAACACCAGGACACCCACGTACACACACCAGTACACACCCACACACACACACACACACCAATACACACACACACACACACACACACACACACACACACCAGTACAAACACCAGTACACACACACACACACACACACACACACCAGTACACCACTACACCCACACCAGTACACCCACACACCAATAGACCCACACACCAGTACACACAAACACCCAAGTACACACACCAGTACACACACACACCCAAGTACACACACCAGTACACACACACACCCAAGTACAAACACCAGTACACACACACACACACACACACGTACACACACCAGTACACACACACACACACACACACCACACACACACACACACACACACACACACACACACACACACACACACACCAGTACACACCACACAGTACACACACACCAGTACACACACACACACACACACACCAGTACACACACACACACCAGGACACCCACAAGTACACACACCAGTACACACACCAGTACACACACACACACCAGTACAAACACACACACCAGTACAAACACACACACCAGTACACACACACACACACCAGTACACACACACACACCAGTACACCCAAACACCCACGTACAAACACCAGTACAACACACCACACACACACACCAGTACACACACACACACACACACACACACACACACACACACACCACACACACACACACACCAGTACACCCACAGCACACACACACCAGTACACACACACACACACACACACACACACACACACGACACCCACACACCCACACACCAGTACACCCACAAGTACACACACCAGTACACACACACACCAATACACCCACACACCAATACACCCACACACCAATACACCCACACACCAGTACACCCACACACCAGTACACCCACACACCAGTACACCCACACACACCCAGTACAAACACCAGTACACACACACACCAGGACACCCACACACCAGGACACCCACAAGTACAAACACACACCAGTACACAAGTACACACACACACCCACACCAGTACACACACCAGGACACCCACAAGTACAAACACCAGTACAAACACACACACACACCCAGGTACAAACACCAGTACAAACACCAGTACAAACACACACACACCAGGACACCCACAAGTACAAACACCAGTACAAACACCAGTACAAACACACACACACACACACCCACGTACAAAATAGTACACACACACTCACAGCAGTACACCCACACACCAGTGCACCCACACCAGTGCACCCACCAGTGCAAACACACACCCACATACCAGTACACCCACACACCCAAGTACAAACACAAACACACACACCCCAGTACAAACACAAACACACAACACACACACACACACACACACACCAATAGTACACACACACACTCACAGCAGTACACCCACACACACACACACACACACACTCACAGCAGTACCCCCACACACACACCAGTACACAGGTACACACACCACAGGTACACACACACCAGAACACAAGTACACACACACACACCCACCTGTACACACACACACCTACATACCAGTACACACACACACACACACACACCTACATACCAGTACACACACACGCACCAGCACACCGAATCACCAGTACACACACACACCAGTACACACACATACACACAAGTACACCCACACCCAAATAACACAAGTACACACACCC
Source organism: Salmo salar (assembly GCF_965601325.2). NCBI lineage: Eukaryota > Metazoa > Chordata > Actinopteri > Salmoniformes > Salmonidae > Salmo > Salmo salar. The sequence continues at coordinate 64,157,395 of NC_138308.1, forward strand.
ACAAGTACAAAATAGTACACACACACACCAGTACACCCACACACACACTCACAGCAGTACACCCACACCCACCCACCAGTACACAGGTACACACACCACAGGTACACACACACACACCAGAACACAAGTACACACACACACACACCCACCCGTACACAGGTACACACACACACACACACACACACACCTACATACCAGTACACACACGCACCTGTACACCGACTCACCAGTACACACACACGTACACAAGTATAAACACCAGTACACAAGTATAAACACCAGTACACACACACACAAGTATAAACACCAGTACACACACAAGTATAAACACCAGTACAAAACACAAGTACAAAACACCAGTACACAAGTACAAACACCAAATCAAATTGTATTTGTCACATACACATGGTTAGCAGATGTTAATGCGAGTGCAGCGAAATGTTTGTGCTTCTAGTTCCGACCATGCAGTAATATCTAACAAGTAATCTAACCTAACAATTTCACAACAACTACCTTATACACACAAGCGTAAAGGAATGAATAAGAATATGTACATAAAAATATATGAATGAGTGATGCCCGAACGGCACAGGCAAGATGCAGTATATGGTATAGAGTACAGTATATACATATGAGATGAGTAATGTAGGGTATGTAAACATTAGTGGCATTGTTTAAAAAAGTGGCTAGTGATACATTTATTACAGCAATTTTTCCATTATTAAAGTGGCTAGAGTTGAGTCAGTATGTTGGCATCAGCCCCTCAAATGTTCGTGATGGCTGTTTAACAGTCTGATGGCCTTGAGATAGAAGCTGTTTTCCAGTCTCTCGGTCCCCGCTTTGATGCACCTGTACTGACCACGCCTTCTGGATGATAGCGGGGTGAACAGGCAGTGGCTCGGGTGGTTGTTGTCCTTGATGATCTTTTTGGCCTTCCTGTGACATCGGGTGGTGTAGGTGTCCTGGAGGGCAGGTAGTTTGCCCCCGGTGACGCGTTGTGCAGACCTTACTATCCTCTGGAGAGCCTTGCGGTTGTGGGCAGGGCAGTTGCCGTACCAGGCGGTGATACAGCCCGACAGTATGCTCTCGATTGTGCTTTTGGTGACAAGCCGAATTTCTTCAGCCTCCTGAGGTTGAAGAGGCGCTGCAGCGTCTTCTTCACCACGCTATCTGTGTGGGTGGACCATTTCAGTTTGTCCGTGATGTGTACGCCGAGGAACTTAAAACTTCCCACCTTCTCCACTACTGTCCCGTCGATGTGGATAGGGGGCTGCTCCCTCTACTGTTTCCTGAAGTCCACGAACATCTCCTTTGTTTTGCTGACATTGAGTGTGAGGTTATTTTCCTGACACCACACTCCGAGGGCCCTCACCTCCTCCCTGTAGGCCGTCTCGTCGTTGTTGGTAATCAAGCCTACCACTGTAGTGTTGTCTGCAAACTTGATTGAGTTGGAGTCACGCATGGCCACGCAGTCATGGGTGAACAGGGAGTACAGGAGAGGGCTGAGAACGCACCCTTGTGGGGTCCCAGTGTTGAGGATTAGCGGGGTGGAGATGTTGTTACCTACCCTCACCACCTGGGGGCGGCCCATCAGGAAGTCCAGGACGCAGTTGCATAGGGTGGGGTTGAGACCCAGGGTCTTGAGCTTAATGACGAGTTTAGAGGGTACTATGGTGTTAACCTCTTAGGGCTAGGGGGCAGTATTTACACGGCTGGATAAAAAACGTACCCGATTTAATCTGGTTACTACTCCTACCCAGTAACTAGAATATGCATATACTTATTAGAAATGGATAGAAAACACCCTAAAGTCTGACCATTTATTGGCTTTCTTTGACATCTCTTTCCAAAACAAAGGATCTCTGCGGTAACGTGACACTTCCCACGGCTCCCATAGGCTCTCAGAGCCCGGGAAAAAGCTGAATGTCGTCATTCCAGCCCCAGGCTGAAACACATTATCGCCTTTGTCAAGTGGCCGATCAGGGGACAGTGGGCTTAGGCGCGTGCACTGATCGCCCCCGTCTTTCTTTTTTTCCCTCTATTTACCGAAATGCAGATTCCCGGTCGGAATATTATCGCTTTTTTACGAGATAAATTGCATAAAAATTGATTTTAAACAGCGGTTGACATGCTTCGAAGTACGGTAATGGAATATTTAGAATTTATTTGTCACGAAATGCGCCATGCTCGTAACCCTGATTTACCATTTCGGATAGTTTCTTGAACGCACGAACAAAACGCCGCTGTTTGGATATAACGATGGATTATTTGGGACCAAACCAACATTTGTTATTGAAGTAGAAGTCCTGGGAGTGCATTCTGACAAAGAACATCAAAGGTAATCAAACTTTTGTAATAGTAAATCTGATTTTGGTAAAGGCTAAACTTGCTGGGTGTCTAAATAGCTAGCCCGTGATGGCTGGGCTATGTACTTAGAATATTGCAAAATGTGCTTTCACCAAAAAGCTATTTTAAAATCGGACATATCGAGTGCATAGAGGAGTTCTGTATCTATAATTCTTAAAATAATTGTTATGCTTTTTGTGAACGTTTATCGTGAGTAATTTAGTAAATTCCCCGGAAGTTTGCGGGGGGTATGCTAGTTCTGAACGTCACATGCTAATGTAAAAAGCTGGTTTTTGATATAAATATGAACTTGATTGAACAAAACATGCATGTATTGTATAACATAATGTCCTAGGGTTGTCATCTGATGAAGATCATCAAAGGTTAGTGCTACATTTAGCTGTGGTTTGGGTTTATGTGACATTATATGCTAGCTTGAAAAATGGGTGTCTGATTATTTCTGGTTGGGTACTCTGCTGACATAATCTAATGTTTTGGTTTCGTTGTAAAGCCTTTTTGAAAATCGGACAGTGTGGTTAGATAAAGGAGAGTCTTGTCTTTAAAATGGTGTAAAATAGTCATATGTTTGAGAAATTGAAGTAATAGCATTTCTAAGGTATTTGAATATCGCGCCACGGGATTAGATTGGCTGTTGCGTAGGTGGGACGATTTGGTGCCACCTACCCTAGAGAGGTTAAATGCTGAGCTGTAGTCGATTAACAGCATTCTTACACACAGACCAGTACACACACCCACCAGTACACACACAGTTAAAAAGTATACAATAGTACAGGAGAAAACTCCTCTATATCCTCCCATCCTCTCCCACTCTCCTCCCTCCCTTACTCATCTCTTATAATGATAATAAAATGAAGTTAAGCCATTTAGATAATCTCTCTCCAAATATCCCCCTCCCTCTCTCCCATCCCATCCCTCTCACCAGCTGTTGTACCCGGTGGGTCTCAGGGCTCTCTCCAGTTCCTCCTGGCTTCTCTTGCAGGCCTCGATGTTGAGGAACTTGAAGATGTGGAACTTCCCCTTGGAACAGACCTGGGCCGTCGGCTGCTGCAAGGGGTTGTTGTCCAATATAATGGTCTGGAGGTGGCGCAGGTGGCGGTAGCACACGGGCACGTGGGAGATGCAGTTACAGGAAACGTCTAACCGGACCAGGGGCAACTCTGACAACTCTGAGAGGGAGGGTGTAGTTTAATATCGAGCTGATATCCAATCATCATGGAAATTAGCGTATCATGGGAAATAATAAAATAAAGTTTCGGCAGTATCAATTCAATGCTTTAAATGAAACTATGGTTTAGCATTCCGGTTTAATTCAATTAAAATAAGGCCTCGATCATCATTTCTCAAACTGTTTTGACTCATATGAAGGAGGAACTTGTGTTAGTGGTAACCTAAGTTATCTTGCATTGAGAGCCTGTAGTCAATAGGTTGGAGTTTTGAGGAGAGCTCAAGGCAGGATTGGAGAATGGAGGGGTGCTGTGAGGCCAGAGCTATACTGGTACCTTACAGGACATACCGTCACAGGCAGCCAGGTTGTTTTGCTGTGCGATTTCAGTGCCATGTTGTTTGCCGTATATTCCAGACTATGTGCCGCAACTTTTTTCCCACGCTTTGAACCCCGCGGCTTAAACAATGACGCGGCTAATATATGGATTTTTCCCGCTTTCCATTTTTTTCTCCCAAAAAACACATTCTGTGACGTGCTCAGTTTTTTGGCGGCATGAAGCTTTCATTAGACCAAGGAAATTGCCGAACGGGTTAAGGTCAAACAACTTTTTTGTTTACTGTTTAGATTAAATCGAGCGCTCTCAAACTTCCCATCATTCTGATTACGGTAGTCATTTTGTCACCCTCATCATGGCAAAGACACAGAGAAATGCATATGATGCAGCTTTCAAGTTGAAGGCCATTGATCTGGCTGTTGGAAAAGGAAATAGAGCTGCTGCACGGGAGCTTGGTCTTAATGAGTCGGTGATAAGACGTTGGAAAAAGCAGCGTGAGGAATTGACAACTAAAGCTTACTGCAAATTTTGTATTTTTTGTTACAAGCCGTGTTTCGTTAAAGCCTATTTATTTTTGTTACAAGCCGTGTTTTGTTAAAGCCTGTGTAAAGTTCATTTGTTTCAATGTACCGGTAGGCACCTGCGGCTTATAGACATGTGCGGCTTATTTATGTTCAAAATAATAATTTGTTTTAAATTCAGTGGGTGCGGCTTATATTCAGGTGCGCTTAATAGTCCGGAAATTACAGTAATATTAATTTATGGTTTGTTTGTGCTAAAGCATCTGGTAGTGGTACTTAGGCCTATACTTCTGGGGTTGTCTGGTGTGTTTAACAACTGAGTTAAAGAGCGGTTAAGCGTTAGAAAGGAGTCAGTGGTGGAAGTAGCGCGTCAACAACTAGGTTAGGAAAAGGTGGACTTAAAGGAAAAGGGGTGAGAGTCATCGGGGGCATTACAGAAGACTCGGAAAGTCAAGGGTCCAACTCTAGGGTCAATAACAATATTAGGTACAGAGTAGCCCAATTCTGAGAAAAAGGGTCAGACCTTCACATTTTAAGATTTGTTTTAAGAATATTAGTAATGTACTTAGGCAAAGGAGACTTAAGGTTTCAGAGAAAGACTACACTTTAGCTTGGAGAACTGTTAAGGACTTAGGGTAGGGTAGGGTTAGTGTATACAGTGTGTAAAGCATAGAAGTTGAAGCCATGATGGTATACTTACTGTATCTAAGGGATCAGAGACGGGTATTGAGAGACTTAGTGGGGAGTCGGGACACAGGAGCTGCGGGGTGGATAGTGGTATACAGGCCAGGAAACTTTATTTTGGGGGGGGGGGGTTCAGGGAGACACTGAAGCACGGAGGTGGGGTGTATAGGGTGTATGAAGGGGTCAAAGGTCAGGTGTGTGTGTCTTACCTTTGGGCAGCATGGTGAGCCGATTCCTTCTCAGGTTGAGGTCTCTCAGGCACTCCAGCTGACCCAGCTCCACCGGAAGACACTGCAGATCATTACAACTCACATCCTACAGGAGCGGGAGATGGGAAACAAAATAATCAAAAGTCTAACTGCAACCCAGGCTTACACACCAAAGACAGAACAAGCGGGGGGGGTGAAGAAGCGAGAGAGGAAAAAAATGAGCTTTAGGTCAGAACAGAGACACAATATGACAGAAATGCAGGTGTGAGAGTCAGCAAGAGGGCAGAAATAAAACAATTAGAGCAGGAGAGTATGAAGAGAGGAACAGATAGAGTACCTAAGGTAAACGTGACCGCAAGAGTTAAAGACTGCAAGAGATATAGCTTGAGCAAAGATGGCAAAAGGAGAGAGAAATACCTAGAGAAAAAGACCGAGATCAGAGAGCCCTGTGTGTGGTAGTGGGTAAATTGAGGCATGGGTATATGTTACTACGTACCAGCTGTCGGAGGTGTGTGAGGGTGTGTATGGAGGCGGGCAGGGCCAACAGCTTGTTGTTGCTGACGATCAGGACTCGCAGGAGGGGGAGCTGACACACCGAGGGGGGCAGGTTGGAGATAAGGTTACGGCTGCAAGGACGGAGACACACAGAACAATGATGAAAAGTCATACACGCACAAGCAGGCAACTGAACAGGTGCAACGACTTGAAAAGTTGTTTGTGCGACCAGTATGTGTATGTGTTACCTGAGGTTAAGGTAAGTGAGAGCCTGTAGATGACAAAGGCTGGGGGTGAGGGAGCGAATACAGTTGTGGTACAGGCTGAGCGTCTCCAAGGAGATGAACTGGCACAGCTCCTCTGGCAGCTCACAGAGACGGTTCTTAGACAGGTCTGAAACAAGAAGGACCAAACACAGTCATATTGGACAACGACAACCACTCACATTCCATAATATTGCCATGAGACACAAAAATAATCAATAACCATCAATGATACTGAAATTAGACAAATAGAACCAATCACCGACAATCATCATTATAAAGCCATAGAAACAAAAAAGTCCTATCACAATCAATGATCCTGATGAGACAAAAAGTGACCTATTACAATGACACAGGAAAGGGGAAAAGGAATCACACGTGATTAAATAGGATAAATGAACGGATTGTCAGCCCAGTAACAATCTGTGAGACAAAGAGAGGTCTACAAAGAGGTCTGGAGAAAGTCACCATTCACCTTCATATGGGTTTGTGGGTAGATGAATCACTCAGGGAGACACGCACACACAAGCCGCTGACTATATACATATAGCAGGGTTCCCATTAGGAAAATTTGCAACTGAAGTGCAACTGAAGCAAAAAAAATCAGTAATGCCGAGCACAAATTACAATAAGATGCATTTACGATCTGCGTTTACAAATGCAGCAAGAGATTTCTGAAGTGTTTATTTTTTATTCCTGCATGAAAAAAGATAGGGGTGTTAATGGATAATTCGAAGTTTAACTTCCTACTTATAAGTAAGCTACTGAATTAATAAGGTGACGGGCCATCATATTGTGTAAGCTTCTGCCATGTTTGAGAAGTCAAAATCCTTTGGATGAGTTCTGTGTTATCTTTTGATTTCCTTGCGTTTTTCTCCTCTCCATTCTCGACCAGTGTGCTCTCCTCCCCCATCTTCTCCTAGCAGAGCATGCAGGCCAACCGCCCTAGCGACTCCAAACAGACACAGTGTGTACACATGCTGCTTTAGAGGCAGTACTGTTCTTCCTTCAGACACGCATGCGTCACAACTTTGTTCATTTGCACAATGTCTCTCATTCACATCCACTTGTAAATGTCCAAAATGACATTCAGTACCTCCTACCTACAGCACCAGTCTAAAGTTTGGACACACCTACTCATTCAAGGGTTTTCCTTTATTCTTACTATTTTATACATTGTAGAATAATAGTGAAGACATCAAAACTATGAAATAACATATGGAAACATGTAGTAAACAAAAAAAAATATTCTTCAAAGTAGCCACCATTTGCCTTGACAGCTTTGCACACTCTTGGCATTCTCTCAACCAGCTTCACCTGGAATGCTTTTTCAACAGTCTTGGGTTGAGGTCTGGTGATTGTGGAGGCCAGGTCATTTGATGCAGCACTCCATCACTCTCCTTCTTGGTCAAATAGCCCTTACACAGCCTGGAGGTGTGTTTTGGGTCATTGTCCTGTTGAAAAACAAATGATAGTCCCACTAAGCACAAACCAGATGGGATGGCGTATCGCTGCAGAATGTTAATTTAATCTGCTTCTTAATATGCCTCACCTGTCAGGTGGATGGATTATTTTAGCAAAGGAGAAATGCTCACCAACAGGGATGTAAACAAATTTGAGAGAAATAACATTGTGTAGATGGAACATTTCTGGGATCTTTTATTTCAGCTCATGACATTTACATTTAAGTCATTTAGCAGACGCTCTTATCCAGAGCGACTTAGAAATTGGTGCATTCACCTTATGATATCCAGTGGAACAACCACTTTACAATAGTACATGTCTTTTTTTTTTTGGGGGGGGGGGGGGGGGGTCAGAAGGATTGCTTTATCCTATCCCAGGTATTCCTTAAAGAGGTGGGGTTTCAGGTGTCTACGGAAGGTGGTGATTGACTCCGCTGTCCTGGCGTCGTGAGGGAGCTTGTTCCACCATTGGGGTGCCAGAGCAGCGAACAGTTTTGACTGGGCTGAGCGGGAACTGTGCTTCCACAGAGGTAGGGGGGCCAGCAGGCCAGAGGTGGATGAACGCAGTGCCCTTGTTTGGGTGTAGGGCCTGATCAGAGCCTGAAGGTACGGAGGTGCCGTTCCCCTCACAGCTCCGTAGGCAAGCACCATGGCCTTGTAGCAGATGCGAGCTTCAACTGGAAACCAGTGGAGTGTGCGGAGGAGCGGGGTGACGTGAGAGAACTTGGGAAGGTTGAACACCAGACGGGCTGCGGCGTTCTGGATGAGCTGTAGGGGTTTAATGGCACAGGCAGGGAGCCCCGCCAACAGGGAGTTGCAGTAATCCAGACGGGAGATGACAAGTGCCTGGATTAGGACCTGCGCCGCTTCCTGTGTAAGGCAGGGTCGTACTCTGCGAATGTTGTAGAGCATGAACCTACAGGATCGGGTCACCGCCTTGATGTTAGCGGAGAACGACAGGGTGTTGTCCAGGGTCACGCCGAGGCTCTTAGCACTCTGGGAGGAGGACACAATAGAGTTGTCCACCGTGATGGCGAGATCATGGAAAGGGCAGTCCTTCCCCGGGAGGAAGAGCAGCTCCGTCTTGCCGAGGTTCAGCTTGAGGTGGTGATCCGTCATCCACACTGATATGTCTGCCAGACATGCAGAGATGCGATTCGCCACCTGGTTATCAGAAGGGGGAAAGGAGAAGATTAATTGTGTGTCGTCTGCGTAGCAATGATAGGAGAGACCATGTGAGGATATGACAGAGCCAAGTGACTTGGTGTATAGCGAGAATAGGAGAGGGCCTAGAACTGAGCCTTGGGGGACACCAGTGGTGAGAGCACGTGGTGCGGAGACGGATTCTCGCCACGCCACCTGGTAGGCGCGACCTGTCAGGTAGGACGCAATCCAAGAGTGAGACGCGCCAGAGATACCCAACTCGGAGAGGGTGGAGAGGAGGATCTGATGGTTCACAGTATCAAAGCCATGACACATGGGACCAACACTTTACATGGTGTGTTTATATTTTTGTTCAGTGTAAATGAAATTCGTTAAGGCTGGTTCATTGAGAGAAAGCTTACTTTACAATGCTTTGCCTGCTCAAAGTGAGCTGCTGCTGATGGGAAGTCAAAACTGTCCAACTCCTTGGAGCAGCTTGCAATGAGCATCAGCCTCGTTAACTTGTCCTCAATAAGGCGAACTTAAGGCCGTCTTTAATGTTTTGGATTAAGAATCTCCTCGGGGGCACACTAGAAATGGGGATAATCAACACAATCTTCACCAATTTTGCCCAATCAGGGAACACTTAGCTGAAGTCCCTTATGAGGACCTTGCTTGAGTAAACATATAAACACAGACACTAATTTCCAAGCAGTTTGAGGATTTATTAGCCTATCAAGTATATATGCCTTTGAAGTTGGAACACATTGACTGGTATTTCCATCAATGAAAAAGCATTTTTTGTAATGGATAATTTTTTTTCTCACGGACAATTTGGTATTTATCGGCTTTTCATATATAATTATTTTTGTCAAAAGGCGGCATTTACCGGCGAACAGAAACCCTGCCATAGAGACATGTTATTTTGACTCATTATTTATATTAATAATTCACTGGGTATTCATTCCTTGTGTCACTTTTTTTCCTTCAACTCTGCATTGTTGGAAAAGGACACGTAAGTGAGCATTTTAATGTTAGTCTACATCTATTGTCTACGACACATGTGACAAATAATATTTGATTTGACTGACCTGGACAAAGACACACAGAAAAAGGACTCGACGACACACACACTTGTTCCTGGGCATCGCCAGCAGTCATACTTTGGTATTTCTGATTGATTTTTTAGATTCTGTCTAGAAAAAATAATGCCCTACTCTCATCCAAGTCCGCTCCCCTTTTCCATCTCTCCACCACTCTTTTTCTGTCTCTCCATCATGTTTTTTTTTTAGCTTTTAATTTCTCTCACCCTGTTTCTCAAGTTTCTTTCTCTTCCTCATCTCTCTCTCCCTCATCACTCCCTCTCTCTCTCATCCCACCATCCCCCTCCGTCCTGTAGCCCGTCTTCCCCTCATCACTCTGTAATGACAGCGTCTTGGCAGTAAATTCTCCACACTGAGTGCGCTCCCGTAGAGATCCTGTAATTAGCATCTCCTCTCTGCTCTACAGAAATATTTTCATGACCCCCATAACACATTGTATGTGAGTGTGCATGCATGTACGTGCATATGTAGGCCTATTGTACATACTTGTGCATGTCTGTATACAAGCAAGAGAGAGACAGAGGTACAGAAAGAGGCCACGATTTAGCACAGTTGAATGTGTGGCAAACATTGCTAACTATTTTGGTCAATTACCAACCAAATAATTATTGAACCAAAGCATAACAAACCACCGCATTTAAATCATGGAAAGAGGTCTTGCAAAATGGCTGAATAAAAACAGTGTAGTTATTCCTTCCGCAAGGCAATCAAACAAGCGAAATTCCGGTACAGGGACAAAAATGGAGTCGCAATTCAATGGCTCAGACACGAGATGTATGTGGCATGGTCTAAAGGAAATCACAGACTACAAAAAGAAAACCAGCCATGTCACGGACATTGACATCACACTTCCAGACAAACTAAACACCTTCTTTGCCCGTTTTGAGGATAATACAGTGCAACCGTCGCAAACCGCTAACACAATCCTGTCTTGGAGCTCTACAGACAATTCCTTTGACCTCATGACTTAGTATTTGCTCTGACATGCACTGTCAACTGTGGGACCTTATATAGACAGGTGTGTACCTTTCCAAATCATGTCCAGTCAACTGAATTTACCACAGGTGGACTCCAAGCTCAATTTCGAGTCTCATTGCAAAGGATCTGAATCGTTAAGCAAATAAGGCATTTGTCTTTTATTTTTAATACAGTTGCAAAGATTTCTAAAAACCTGTTTTCCCTTGGTCATTATGGGGTATTGTGTGTAGACTACTGAGGATAAAAAAAAAAACAATATTAGAATAAGGCTGTAACGTAAAAAAAAAAGTGGAAAAAGTCAAGGGGTACAGTAACAGGATGTGGATTGTGCTGTAACCAGTGTAACATGTCTCATGCTAATGCTATTACTTGATGACCCATGGTTCATATGTCATGCAGATGAGCCATTTTATAATTGACCAACCACACTGGATATTCATTCAGACGTGCTGGTGGGTAGTTCACATGAGGAAATATTGCTAACTATTTTGGTCGATTACCAACCAAATAATTATTGAATCACAAAGCATAACAAAAAAATGAATATAGCATGTCTTACCTCTCTTTCAGTGTTGGGGTTTGCACAACCACAACTGGTACAGCTTCAGGTTCCCACCTGTGTGTTTGTGACGTCACTGTACCGAATTGTATAGCTAGATGCATTTTTTGGGGTGTTCCTGGGCCAAAAACGCTGTCAACCACTTAGCTAGCTAGCATTATCATCTACAAACCAAACACAATAACATTATCATGTCAACAATCTGCATATATAGCTTTAGCTAGCTAAAGTTAGCTAGTTGAAATAAAGGCATTGGTGATCTTGTGGGTTTTTTGCAGTGTCGCTACATGATGTCGCTATCTTTCGTTAAATTCCTTTGAGTACAAAACAGTCCGAAAACAGAAGAAGATAGCTAGCTAGCTAAGTAGCCATGTTAGTGCGCTCGATATTGAAGCTAGCTAAAGTAGCTAGCAAGCTAAAAATGCAACCCAACACATACCTACCAGTCCATGAGAACGGTGGCCACCTTTCAAAATTAATTCCATTGTATATCCGGTCTCTTGATTGGTAATGAGCAGTCTTTTTCTCTGTTATTTTTCTCTCTTTTGGGGTCGAGTTGATTCAGATCCAAGAATTATGCTTGTTTCTGTCAACGTTTTCTGAAAATGTTTCCCTTCCTCTCCAGCTCCAGACTGGAGCCATGGGGACATCACTAGGTGGCTCAGGGCTCATCATACCCCTTATTTCTGTTCAAAGTGAAAACACAACACAACAAGTGAGAATTACATCTTAAAAAGTATCAATTAACATCAAATAAAGTATTATTTGTCAATAGCTGTGTAACATAATGACACATCTACAGTCCCTGAAGTTGCTACACAATGTATCCGACTCATATTTGGGCAGCTGATGAGAAGACAAAGTGAGAGAGAGAGAGAGAGTGAGTGAGTGTGAGCGAGCAAGACCACCTGCCAATCTCAAATCCTCTCACAGATGAAAAGGTAATTACTCAAAGCTGATCAGCCAGAACAGACTGGAAGTCCTACTTCTCACACACCTTTGATACACTCACTGAGTCATGCTCTCATGCTGTGTAAGTGCATGTGTTTGTGCATGCATCCATGTGTCCAGGTAGGTAGACCGACATCTGCGGACGTGTTTGTGCAAATGTCTGCACGTGTATCTCTTTGCTTCAATTACTATGCATACGCATGAACGTCGTCTGATCGGAGGCGTGTGTGTTTGTAGGGCTGACACAAATACCGTATAACAGCGCAGCCGGTGGTTATGGATGAAGACAGTCATAAAAATACAATTAATGCTTTTTGGGGAGGAGGGGACAAACAGCTGACTAAAAACAGGAAGGTTGCAGCTGCCCAAAATTCCATGACTGTCATAGCCCTGTGGTGTGTGTGTGTGTGTGTGATATCTCAGCATGCTCATGCTGGCCCTGTCCATGATTAAGGAGAAAGAGTGTTAAGTCAAAATACATCAGGACAGCAAGGCAATGTGATTTAATCTCTATCCCACAGCCTAGAAACTTTGCACTCCACTCACCCCTCAGCATGACACTGAAATCCAAGAAATAGTGATGGGCTTTTCGTCTGATCTAACGTTACAATCACCATCATTACAATGATTCCAGACTGGCTTCCTCCTCTCTCCAACCCACATCCTATCCACACCCTTTCTTTCACTGTACAGCAGCCTGTATGTATCAGGGGAAGAGCGAGCGAGATAGAGAACACGGGACAGAAAGAGAGCGCGCCATTCAGGAGTGCCATTGCCATTATCTGATCTGCTGCTGGTGTGTTTACCTTGTTTGTGTCAAACGTTGCCAATGACAATATGAGCCCTCAGAAACCTCCCAAACATTGATGCAGCAGAATTACAAAACAGGATGTAGCTATGCTGTCACTTCCTGTTATAGTGGCTAGAGAGACTACACAAAGAGAGAGAACTGTACAGACAAGACCCAACAAGTATGTGTTTATGCATAGTGTGTTTGTGATGTGAGTGTGTATCAGTTGTGTTTGATGCTGTTCAAGATTAGGGAGGCCACATTTTCTTTAATGAGCATGGCCTTGTTTCTATTACAGCATAATTGGTGCCCAGGTCGAGAGACAAACTGAAATAATCAAGGTGACAGACAGTGACTCATTCAATACTGCTTTGCACACTCTTGCCTGCATCTAATCAAATCAAATTTATTTTTATATAGCCCTTCGTACATCAGCTGATATTCTCAAAGTGCTGTACAGAAACCCAGCCTAAAACCCCAAACAGCAAGCAAAGCATGTGAAAGAAGCACGGTGGCTAGGAAAAACTCCCTAGGAAAAACTCCCTAGAAAGGCCAAAAACCTAGGAAGAAACCTAGAGAGGAACCAGGCTATGAGGGGTGGCCAGTCCTCTTCTGGCTGTGCAGGGTGGATATTATAACAGAACATGGTCAAGATGTTAAAATGTTAAAATGTTCATAAATGACCAGCATGGTCAAATAATAATAATCATAGTAGTTGTCGAGGGTGCAACAAGCACGTCCGGTGAACAGGTCAGGGTTCCATAGCCGCAGGCAGAACAGTTGAAACTGGAGCAGCAGCACGGCCAGGTGGACTGGGGACAGCAAGGAGTCATCATACCAGGTAGTCCTGAGGCATGGTCCTAGGGCTCAGGTCCTCCGAGAGAAAGACAGAAAGAGAGAAAGAGAATTAGAGAGAGCATATTTAAATACACACAGGACACCGGATAAGACAAGAGAAATACTCCAGATGTAACAGACTGACCCTAGCCCCCCGACACATAAACTACTGCAGCATAAATACTGGCGGCTGAGACAGGAGGGATCAGAAGACACTGTGGCCCCATCCGATGATACCCCCGGACAGGGCCAAACAGGCAGGATATAACCCCACCCACTTTGCCAAAGCACAGCCCCCACACCACTAGAGGGATGTCTCCAACCACCAACTTACCGTCCTAAGACAAGGCCGAGTATAGCCCACAACGATCTCCACCATGGCACAACCCAAGGGGGGGGGGGGGGGGGGGGCGCCAACCCAGACAGGAAGACCACGTCAGTGACTCAACCCACTCAAGTGACGCAACTGATCTGGGGTGGAATCATTAGTCCAAACAGTATAATTAGCTTCTATTAGACAAATTCAGATAGGTCCCTCCTCGTTCCGTTTGCTTCCGTTCAAGAAACCTTTGCAACAGAATTGGAGGAATGAATACACCCCTGATCACCCGCACACACAGTTCACTTTCATAGCAGCCACATAAAGCATCACATTGCTCGTTGTATAATTCCTTTTTACCTGTTGTCTTAGCATATTAGCTGTTGTCTTAACCAGCTCTCCCAATCAACAACTGATTGCTTTATGTCTCTCTCTAATGTCAATATGCCTTGTATAGTGTTGTTTAGGGTATTTATCATTGTTTTATTTTACTGCGGAGCCCCTAGCCCCACTCAACATGCCTCAGATACCTCTTTTGTCCAACCTCCTACACATGCGGTGACCTCACCTAGCATAACTAGTGCCTCCAGAGATGCAACCTCTCTTATCGTCACTCAATGCCTTGGTTTACCTCCACTGTACCCACACCCTACCATACCCGTCTGTACATTATGCCCTGACTCTATTCTACCATGCCCAGAAATCTGCTCCTTTTATTCTGTCCCCAACGCACTTGACGACCAGTTTTGATACCCTTTAGCCGTACCCTCATCCTACTCCTCCTCGGTTCGTCGGGTGATGTAGAGGTTAACCAAGGCCCTGTGTGTCCCCAGGCGCGCTCATTTGTTGACTTCTGTAACTGTAAAAGCCTTGGTTTCATGCATGTTAACAGAGGCCTCCTCACTAAGTTTGTTTCACTCACTGCTTTAGCACACTCCGCCAACCCTGATGTCCTTGCCGTGTCTGAATCCTGGCTTAGGAAGGCCACCAAAAATTCTGAGATTTCCATCTCCAACTACAACATTTTCCGTCAAGATAGAACTGCCAAAGGGGGAGGAGTTGCAATCTACTGCAGAGATAGCCTGCAAAGTTCTGTCACACTTTCCAGGTCGCTGCCCAAACAGTTCGAGCTTCTAATTTTAAAAATGAATCTCTCCAGAAATAAGTCTCACTGTTTCCACCTGTTATAGACCCCCTTCAGCTCCCAGCTGTGCCCTGGACACCATATGTGAATTGATTGCCCCCTATCTATCTATCTATCTATCTATCTATCTATCTATCTATCTATCTATCTATCTATCTATCTATCTATCTATCTATCTATCTATCTATCCATCTTCAGAGTTCGTTCTGCTAGGTGACCTAAACTGGGATATGCTTAACACCACGGCTGTCCTACAATCTAAGCTAGATGCTCTCAATCTCACACAAATAATCAAGGAACCCACCAGGTACAACCCCAAATCCATAAACATGGGCACCCTCATAGATATTATCCTGACCAACTTGCCCTCCAAATACACCTCTGCTGTTTTCAATCAGGATCTCAGCAATCACTGCCTCATTGCCTGCATCCGTTATGGGTCCATGGTCAAACACTCCCTAAAACACTTCTGCCTTTCTAATCGACCTGGCCCAGGTATCCTGAAAGGATATTGACGTCATCCCGTCAGTAGAGGATGCCTGGTTGTTCTTTAAAAGTAACTTCCACAAACTTAAATGAGCATGCGCCTTTCAAAAAATGTAGAACTAAGAACAGATATCGCCCTTGGTTCACTCCAGACCTGACTGCCCTCGACCAGCACAAAAACTTCCTGTGGAGAACTGCACTAGCATTGAATCGTCCCCGCGATATGCAACTTTTCAGGGAAGTCAGGAACCAATACACACAGTCAGTTAGGAAAGCAAAGGCAAGCTTTTTCAAACATAAATTTGCATCCTGCAGCTCTAACTCCAAAAAGTTCTGGGACACTAAAGTCCATGAAGAATAAAAGCACCTCCTCCCGGCTGCCCACTGCACTGAGGCTAGGAAACACTGTCACCACCAATAAATCCACGATAATCGAGAATTTAAATAAGCATTTCTCTACGGCTGGCCATGCTTTCCTCCTGGCTACCCAAACCCCGGCCAACAGCTCCGCACCCCACGCAGCTACTTGCCCAAGCCTCCCCAGCTTCTCCTTCACCCAGATAGCTGATGTTCTGAAAGAGCTGACCCATACAAATCAGCTGGGCTAGACAACCTGGAACCTACTCTTTCAAAAATTATCCGCAGCCATTGTTGCAACCCCTATTACTAGTCTGTTCAACCTCTTATGTATCGTCCAAGATTCCTAAAGATTGGAAAACTGCCGCGGTCATCCCCCTCTTCAAAGGGGGTGACACTCTAGACCCAAACTGTTACAGACCTATACCCATCCTGCCCTGCCTTTCCAAGGTCTTCGAAAGCCAAGTTAACAAACCGATCACTGCCCATTTCGAATCCCACCGTACCTTCTCCGCTGTGCTATCCGGTCTCCGAGCTTGTCACAGGTGCACCTCAGCCACGCTGAAGGTACTAAACGATATCATAACCGCCTTCGATATAAGACCGTACTGTGCAGCCGTCATCAACGACCTGGCCAAGGCTTTCGACTCTGTCAATCACCATATTCTTATCGGCGGACTCAATAGCCTTGCATTCTCAAATGACTGCCTCGCCTGGTTCACCAACTACTTCTTAGATAGAGTTCAGTGTGTAAAATCGGAGGGCCTGTTGTCCGGACCTCTGACAGTCTCTATGGGGAACACTGTTAACAAACCTCCAAACGAGCTTCAATGCCATACAACACTCCTTCCGTGGCCTCCAACTGCTCTTAAAAGTTAGTAAAACTAAATGCATGCTCTTCAACCGATTGCTGCCCGCACTCGCCCGCACGACTAGTATCACTACTCTGGACAGTTCTGACTTAGAATATGTGGACAACTACAAATACCTAGGTGTCTTGCTAGACTGTAAACTCTCCTTCCAGACTGACATTAAGCATCTCCAATCCAAAATTAAATCTAGAGTCGGCTTCCTATTTCGCAACAAAGCCTCCTTCACTCAAGCTGCCAAACATACCGTCGTAAAATTGACTATCCTACCGATCCTCGACTTCGGCGATGTCATTTACAAAATAGCCTCCAACACTCTACTCAGCAAACTGGATGCAGTCTATCACAGTGCCATCCATTTTGTCACCAAAGCCCCATATACCACCCACCACTGTGACGTGTATGCTCTCGTCGGCTGGCCCTCGCTACATATTCGTCGCCAGACCCACTGGCTCCAGGTCATCTATAAGACTTTGCTAGGTAAAGCTCCGCCTTATCTCAGCTCACTGGTCACCATAACAACCCCCCACCCGTAGCACGCGCTCCAGCAGGTATATCTCACTGGTCATCCCCAAAGCCAACACTTCCTTTGTCCGCCTTTCCTTCCAGTTCTCTGCTGCCAATGATTGGAACGAAGTGCAAAAATCACTGAAGTTGGAGACTAATATCTCCCTCGCTAACTTTAAGCATCAGCTATCTGAGCAGCTTACCGATTGCTGCAGCTGTACAAAGCCCATCTGTAAATAGCCCATCCAACTACCTACCTCATCCCCATATTGTTTTTAATTTACTTTATTCCTCTTTTGCACACCAGTATTTCTACTTGCACACCATCTGCACATCTATCACTCCAGTGTTAATTTGCTAAATTGTACTTACTTAGCTACTATGGCCTATTTATTGCCTTACCTCCTTACTCCATATGCACACATTATATATATGCACACATATATATATATATATATATATATATATATATATATATATAATATATATATATATATATATATATATATATATATATATATATATATATATATATATATATATATATATATATACACATATACATACATATACATATACACACACACACATATATACACATACATACATATATACACACACACACACACACACACACATATATATATATATACACACACACACACACACATACATGCATACATACATACATATATATATTGTTATTGACTGTACTTTCATTTATCCCATGTGTAACTCTTGTTTTTTGTCGCACTACTTAGCTTTATTTTGGCCAGGTCACAGTTGTAAATGAGAACTTTTTCTCAACTGGCTTCCTGGTGAAATATATACTTAAAAAAAAATCCTTCTCACATCAACGCGCTCTCATCTCACCTTGTCACTTCACTTGTGGACTTCGGTGCACAACACAACAGCTGTCTGTTACCAACCAGGCACAAAAAAAAAACTCTCCAAGCCAAACCTTCATACCATAACCGCTACACAGGATATTATAGTCCAGAAAGACAACATGTCAGTTCATATTGCAAGAGCTCCGATAAATTGGAGGATGTCCTCTGGAAGTTGTCATAATTACTGTGTAAATCTATGGAAGGGGGTGAGAACCATGACCCTACTAGGTTTGTCCTCCGGCTACAGTATGGTGCTACCCTAGAGGGTAGTTGAGGCAACTGTACACCTTCATTGCAAATCAGTGTGTTTTAAATCAGTTATTTGGAGACGTGAATATATCTAGCAGTTAAAAAATAAAATATTGAGTAGGATGGTCCTCCCCTTCCTCCTCTGAGGAGCCTCCACTGTTGTATATGCATACGAGGTGAGGTTAAGTGGTACTACAAGTGCAGCAACAGTGTGTGTGCGAGCGCATGTGGCCTATTCTGCATGTGTGTACAAGCATTCATCCAATCCCGCCTCTGCATAGTGGCTAAGGGAGTGCTAGGCGAGGGGGCCCGTGGCATACGCCTATTCCAAGTCAGACTGGAATCCTTGGAACAGAGCAGCAGCAGCAGTCAAGGGTCAAGCTGTGGGATTTGGCCATCAAAACATTCCAGAGGCCAGGGACTTAAAGTCTCCCCCCCCTCCATAAATCTTCCTCCCCTTCTTGCCTAGTCTCCTCTAGCCCCTTCCCCTGTGTCCCCGTGTTTTTGCTTTAGCTACTGTACACAAAGCCACTCAGGACCAGCATGCAAAAAGGGGAAGTGGACCTGGCTACATCAGAGTTAGAGAAGTCAAGCTTCAGCTCACCCATAGAGATGGATATAGACCATTTTAGAATGGACATTGCCATTGAGGGCTTCCACTATTTTAAAGTAGTCAACTGGGTGGGGATTCCTTTGAGTTGGGACAGATCAGCCTATCATCACAGCATTGTCTTCTTCAAATTGGGTTGCCTATGGTTTGTAAATGGCTTGAAGCTATATCACCATAATCTAGTGGCCACAATATGAATGACAAAATTTGAATCAGGACTCCAGTAGAGCAGGTTGCAGTTATTCACCAATACTAGCTTTACGCTTTTTTCAAACACAAAATATGAAGAAAATTGACTACTTTAAAATTAAGAGTCTCAATGGTGCTGCCCATGCTGTCACAGACACCATGATGGCAGATTCAAAGCTGAGTCCTCTATCCATCTCTCTCTATGAAATCACCTCACCAGCAGAAGACTATACAGAATGGGTCTAAGGTCTAGTTGATTTTGTTGTCACAGAACCATTTCTGTGTGGATCTTGAGGTATGTTTTGGGTCATTGTCTTGTTGGGAAGTCCACATACGGCCAAGTCCCAGCCTTCTGGCAGAGGCAACCAGATTGTCAGCCAAAAGTGCCTGGTACTTGGTGGAATTCATTATGCCATCAATCTTAACCAGTGCCCCTGGAATTAAAAACAGCCCCAAAACATCACTGACATCCCTGACCCACCACCATATTTGAGTATGAGGTGCCTCTCCTTGTATGCATCTCTGTTTCGACGCCAAACATGCCGATGCTGTATCTGACCAAAACGTTCAATTTTGGTCTCATCTGACCAGAGCACCTTCTTCCAATCATAATTTAAATGACGTTTGGCAAACTCCAGACGTTTGGCAAGCTCCAAGCGCTTGCGTCTGTGTCTTGGGATCATTAAGGGCTTTCTTCTGGCAACCCTTCCAAAGAGCCTGTGGTTGTGGAGGTGGCGTCTAATGGTGTTTTTTTAAACCTGGTGACCCCAAGATGCCACCAAGGCCTGCAATTCTTTCACAGTGATTCTTGGGGATTGTGTTGCTTATCTCACGATCCTCCTCCCTATCCTGTGGGGCAAAATGCATTTGCGTCCTCTACCCATGAGGTTTTCAATTGTTCCATATCTTTTGAATGTTTTAATAATTTCCCTGATAGTGCTCAGTGGTATATTCAATTGTTTGTGGATTTTCTTGTAGCCATTACCAGATTTATGAAGGTCTACGACCATTTGTCCCTTTTGAACTGCCATTTCTTTTCTTTATGGTGTTGGATGACAAAGGGATATTGCATGCGTGTTACCTCATTTTTATACCCTAGTGAAAAAGGAAGTGATGTAATGGCTCAATATAGTTCCTTAACACTTAGATAAACTTAAATAAGTGGAATTTAATTCCTGGTTTAATTTTGGTAGATGCTATTTACAATTATATTTAAGGGTGCCATTAATTGTGAAACCTTGATTTGGAGGACATTGCCTTAAATCAATAAATTATTTTGTTGGGTTCCATTGAAACATTAATAAAGTACAGTATTTTTCACATATTGGTATTTTGGTTGCTCTCTATAATTATATTGTTTATATTTTTTTAAGTATGGTTTGTGCATTGCCAGTCAGGGGTGCCAGTAATTTTGGAGCCCACTGTATAAGAGTTTCTGAAGGAGGATGAGGATGCCATAATAGACATTCATGTATCCTTCGATGGAACTTGGCACTAGGGAGGATTCACTTCCAACTACGGGATAGGTGTGTGCATTGGTGCTGGTACCAGCGAGCCATAGAAAATGGTGAAGATCCACCCCGTCACAAAAACCATGGAGGTCATGCATTTTTTAATAGAGAGGTTGCACAGAAAATGGTACCTGTACATCATAGGATGTCAAATGATAACCTCTTCAAAAGATTGTAGCACGTAGCAACCCAGAATGCAAATTAACCTCTTATGACACCTATCACATAGGGGGCAGTATTGTCACTTTTGGATGAAATACGTGCCCATATTAAACTGCCTCCTACTCAGACTCAGAAGGTAGGATATGCATATTATTAGTCGATTTAGATAGAAAACACTCTGAAGTTTCTAAAACGGTTTGAATGATGTCTGTGAGTATAACAGAACTCATATGGCAGGCAAAAACCTGAGAAAAATCCTACCAGGAAGTGGAAATCTGATGCGTGGAATTGTTCCAAGTCATTGCCTATCGAACACACAGTGACTAAGGATTAATTTTGTACTTCCTAAGGCTTCCACTAGATGTTAGTCTTTAGAAAGTTGTTTGAGGCTTCTATGATGAACAGAGAGCGAACAAGAAGGTGGGGAAGTTGGTGACTCAGGGAAGGACATCAGTTCATTGGCGCGTGTTCACTTGAGAGGTAGCTGTGTTCCAAAACGTTTTTCAAGACACTGGAATCGTCCGGTTGGAATATTATTGAACTTCTAAGTGAAAAAGGCCCAAAAGATTGATGCTTTACAACGTTTGACATGTTTGAACGAACGTAAATATAACTTCTTTTACTTTTCGTCATGACATTTTCCGCGCGCTTCCTACATTTGGAGTAGCTAACTAAATGCGCTAACAACAAGGAGCTATTTGGACATAAATTATGGAGTTTATCGAACAAAACAACATTTATTGTGGACCTGGGATTCCTGGAAGTGCCTTCTGATGAAGATCAAAAGGTAAGTGAATATTTCTAATGCTATTTATGATTTTAAATGACTCCAAAATGGCGGGTATCTGTATTGCCTAGTGTATTTTTCTGAGCGCAGTACTCAGATTATTGCAAAGTGTGCTTTCCTCTTGAAGATTTTTTTTAAATCTGTCACAGCGTTTGCATAAAGGAGATGTTCATCTATAATTCTTTAAATGACAGTTTAATATTTTATCAACCTTTATGACGAGTATTTTTGTAAATTGTGCTGATTCACCGGCAGTATTGGAGGGAAAATATGTTCTGAACGTCACGCGCCAATGTAAAATGCTGTTTTTGGATATAAATATGAATTTTATCGAACAACAAAATGCATGTATTGTGTAACATGATGTCCTAGGAGTGTCATCTGATGAAGATCGTCAAAGGTTAGTGCTTCATTTAGCTGTGTTTTGGGTATTTGTGATGCATCTAGTTGCTTGGAAAATGGCTGTGTGGTTATTTGTGTCCATGTACTCTCCTAATGTTTTGCTTTCGCTGTAAAGCCTTTTTGAAATCAGACAGCGTGGTTCGAGTCAGGAGAAGTGTATCTATAAAATGGTGTAAAATAGTTGTATGTTTGAGAAATTGAAATGATTAGATTTGCGATTTTGAATTTGGCGCTCTGATTTTTCACAGGCTATTGTCAAACTCAATCGTGTCGTATGAAGTTAATGTTTGTAATATGGTCGCGATGCCCCAAAACTGTTTTCATGGGCAAAAGCCGCATCACCGCAGCAGCCACGTTCAATGAGGGAGCCACTGCTATATCAAATGTGATGGACCCATTGTAGCTTGACAGCACTTTGGTGACACTGGAAGCAATCAGAAAGGAGATGTGAGAGCTGATGCTGCTTCAATGGAGCTTAGGATTTGTAAAAGGTATATTTTATGTTTATTTGTCAGTTTAGAAGTGAGAGTAAGAGTTTAATTAGTCTTACATAAATGGTAATATTTATGAAAAGTACATTTTAATTGCATTAGCCCATCTTTAAATTGTCATTTTGAGAAAATGGCCATGTCCCCCGTGCGCCAATACATTGTTCTCAGTCTTTAAAGGACGTACATTCACATTATTCCACACAGGTTCTTAGGTCTTATAATCAGACTTTTACAGAGGCTTTTTTTATGTCTTGTGTCGTTTTGACTAAGTGTCATTTTATCTGGAAATATATGCAAAATATGCATCCGTCATAAATGTGAAGTGTTTTTAAAAATAATTCCATGAAATAACAATATTTTGAAAAACTGATCTGCAAGTCTGACCATTGAGTGTTGTAATCACAAAACAAAAAAACATTGCCTTGTTGAAAAACAGATTCTCGTAATATGCACATTTAAGGTTGCCTCATTTGCATATTTTTAAGATTTACATTTTAAAATAAATAAAACTTGTAATTCAATAATTTATTGTAATTAGGTATACTTTCAACTGGTAAAGCTTCAGTCTGATGAGACTAAATAAAGAAAAAAAATCCCTGTTAGTCGGTGGTGCCTAGCCTTAAAACAGACTGGTAGAATAGTTAGCATAGCTAGCCATGGCTAGCACTCACTGGTTAAATTAAGTTTTGAGAATTAATGATTTTTTTTGTGTCAAATCACCAATTGGCAACCCATCCTTTATGGGATTAATTGACAAACAAACATTACAATAACTCAATGTGGTAATTAAATGATAATTCGAGTGTAATGGAGTTGACTGATGACATCAGTATATATAATTCATGACATTTGGACGGGAGCTATATTTGGAGTTAAATAATACAAACAATTGTTTAACTAGGAGTATCATTATTGCTTGAAATCAAGCTTGGCTTAACTGCTTTCAAATGGGGCAAGATGGCTCCCGAACCACGCATCCGTGATTTCTGTTGAAAACGTAATTTCCCCAAGTGGTTGAATTAAAGGCCTAGCTCCAAGAGAGACTCTCCTTGGCTAGGCTAACATGCTGATCAAACCAGGCATGCATGTTGATTTTGCTCACCCACATCAGAAGCGATCAGGACACACAGGTTGAAATTTCGTAATCACCTCCTCTTGAATGTGTGTGTTTCCCATCACAGTCCCCGCCATTCCAGGTCATTTTGCTGTTTGCTTGAGTAATTGGAGATGGAACTGACTTTTATGCAATCACAGCTCTATATAAAACTGTGCGTTGCCATGAATTAGTAGTTTCGGACTGTGAAGAGACCCCTGGTGGCATATGTATGGGTGTCTAAGATGAATGTCATTTGATTATACAGACAATCTGTATAATCAATGTTTCTCATAAAAACTAGAAGAGAAGCATTTAAATATATTCTCAACCAGGAAAGACAGGCTTGCATGTTGTAGATGTTAGTTGGGATGTGCGGTTAAGGGCAAGGCTTGCTGCTCTGTTTTGAACCAGCGGCTAGGTCTTTCTTTGCTGCACTAGCTCATATTACCGGACAGTAATCAAGATAGGACAAGACCAGAGCCTGAACAACTAGTACAGTTGATGTGTCAAAAACAGAGAACATATTTGTTATAAACAGTCATACCTCTCCCCATCTTTACAACAACTTTGTCAATATGACTTGCCCATGATAATTGACCATCCAATATTATACCTAAGAGTTTAGCTTCCTTAACTTGGTCAATGGTCACACCCTTATGTACAACTCCAGTTGAGTTTTAGGTGAGAGAATATTTTGAACCGAATAAATACATATAAAAGCATTTTAAGACCAGTTTATTTTTTTAAATCACCCATTCCGAAACAGACAACTCGTTATATAGAATTTCAGTGAGCTCACTGGCTTTGGGTGCTGACATGTAGCGTGTGGGATCATTCGCATACACAGTCATTCTAACTTTGTGTAAGACCAGTGGCAACTCATTTGTAAAAATAGAGAAGAGTAACGGCCCAAGGCAACTGACCTGACGGAGACTGCACATATCTGGTGTTAGAGATGCTTCCAACAAAGAACACTCTCTGGGTTCTATTGGATAAATAATAGGGATGCATGACATATCGGTGAACATATCGGAATCGGACGAAATTAGCTAGTTTAACGCCGATGTGAAAAACAGATGTCAAAGCTGACGTGCATACCTATATAACGTAGGTACATGACGTAATGACGCTACATAAAATTTGGCGCTACACCTGCAACACAGCATTCCTAACCTAGCCCACAATGTCTGCTGTGTGGATAGAGCAGTCAACTACTCGAGCAGTCATTTGAAAGAGTAAGAACATTTCAGCGAGACAACGCAAAGGCAAAATCCATTAATGCCAAGATAATGGAATTCATTTCCCTTGACAATCAACCATTCTCTGTCGTGGGTGATGTTGTCTTTCACGACCAGTACACACTAACATTATCAAGTGAGCTATTGTTCAGATGTTGCCCTACCGGAGTTACACAGTAATAGCGTCACTGCTATTAGCTTCACGACATATTATGGAACACCGTTTGGGACTTTGCATGTCAAAAAATATACACGTCAAATAACACTACTTGACAATAACACTAAGACACATTAAATAAGCTTTTAATTTGATACGTCAAATAACAAAGTTCTATTATAGAATGTAGTGTGTTCTGAATTTGCACGTGCAAGCCAAGCACCACCACTATCAGTAGCACTGTCAAAGCTGTACAAAAAAGTCTGCAAACACCAGCCACGAACGATGTGTTTACAATACCATGTTGTTAATAAATAATTATTTGTTTGACCGCAACATCTGGGGTAGCTAGCTAGCTTTAGCTTGGTACCTAGCTAGCACCAACACAACAAGCCTGAAAACAATGACCAGTAGAAACTGCAGACATTTTCACTATTCTTAGCAATGATTTAGGAATCCTTGTGAGTAAGTACTAGATAGGTAGCCACTTGATGTTCGCCTATTGAAATTGAACTTCAGTTCATTAAAATAAATAGCTAGCCAGCTACTTAACCCTGTTGCCCAAAGCTAACGTTATAAGCAGCCAGCTAGCTTCATCTGGCTAGTGAGGTTCGACCTGACCAGGTTATGTGTTGTGAAGCTAGCCACAATAAGGATTAGGCACAATAGTGGAATTTGCGGTTTGCCTTCGAAATAAAAGTACCACTTTGAAAGTGATGCAGAAGGTTACAATTGGTGGAATCATGCCATATTCAGACTAGATAATGTTAAACAAGGTTGGAATGTAAAGCAATTAATAGGGTATCCAGTCTACTCGATGACACTCACAGAACACAACTGAAGAGTCTACGCAAATATTAGCGTTGTTGCTCTTATCGCAGGACTGTGAATGTTTGAAATCACCTCCCCAGTCAGCCTATTGTGTGTACTGACATTCATATTGCACTGTACAGCTTTACCTAAGGATTGGGGATCAATGAAATGGGCTAACAGTCTACTCAATACCCAATATATGTTCTCCCAATGTCATCCTCCGAGTTATCAGACTCCAAAACATCCACGCAGTATTGTTTTTCCTCTGGAATAATGTTCAATACACATAGGTTGACAATAAATGTGGCTCAATTCACAGTTGTTTCAGAGTCCCGCGATAAGACCTACAATGCTAATATACTCTGGGTGTCACTGAGTCGACTGATACCCCATGTCATTGATCCACAATCCATAGGTAAGTCTGTACAGTGAAATAAGTATGCCCCCAATGCAATTCTAAAGTATAATACATCCAGTGTGATTTCAACAGATGTCAAATTAACAAATTGTCTTTTGTTGATTTTATAAAACATTCCAACCTCATTTAGCATGATCTATTCATTTATGGCATAATTCTACTATTTGTACATTTGCATCACTGTCAATGACATACTTTTACTTTGAAGGCCAACCACAAAGTCCACTATTGTGGCTAATCCTTGTGGCTAGCTTCACAGATGGTCCGACCACCATTAATCAAATAATAACTGTCTTATAAAATCAGGGTTATTTTAGATGACACCTAGCTATATAGTTAGCTAACTATAGCTACTGAAACAGATGTCGTTTTGTTATGTTTTTGGGGAAGAACATTGTTTGCATTCATGAGCTAGCTAGCTTTTCTTATGACCAGCAGTCTAGGTGCTACTGACAACTTTACCAGCATCATAGCATACATATGGAATCGTTGTGACATATGAAATATGAGTGATAGTGTAAACAATGTGCAATAACTACATACAAAATGAATGAACACGTTAAATTATTATGTGACGTGCAGTCATATTCAGGTCCTGATTGGTCAACAAGCTTATTTGACATGCAAATATACAAACAGCGTTCCATAGAATTCCTGGTTGAGAATGAAACGACTGAACAACAAAACAGCACAGCAAGTAAGTGAAAGAAATAGGTTTTGATTATGTTTTACTGGTAATGGAGACATACGTAAATGCCAACAAAATAACTTTTTGGTCAGTGTGGTGTGTGTGCGTAACTTTTAAATTTAACTAGGCAAGTCAGTTAAGAACAAATTCTTATTTACAATGACGGCCTACCCCGGCCAAACACGGACGACGCTGGCCAATTATGCGCCGCACTATGGGACTCCCAAACACGGCCGGATGTGATACAGCCTGGATTCGAACCAAGGACTGTAGTGATGTCTCTTGCACTGAGATGCAGTGCCTTAGACCGCTGCGTCCATGAATGTGTTTTAACTATTTAAGATGTACTAGAATGCTTAAAAAGGCTGCTAAAATGTTTAATATTGGTATTTTTGGCAAGGAAAATATCAGATATCGGTATCAGCCAAAAATGTCATATCGATGCATCACTAACAAATAACTAACAATGTGATGACAAGTTATGTAACACCATAGCAAGTTAGTTTTTTCAATAACAATCTATGATTAATAACATCAAAAGGCTGCACTGAAAATCTAACAATACAGTTCCAACTATCTTACTTATTTATTTTAACCAATCAGTCATCTCAGTCAGTGCAGTACAAGTTGAGTGCCCTTCTCTACATGCATGAATGTCAGTACTTAACTTGTTCACTGAAAAATAGCATCGTATTTGGTCAAACAATTCTCTCCATCAGTTTACTAAGAACAGGCAGCAAACTGATAGGGCAGCTGTTAGAGCCAGCAAAGGGTGCATTAATGTTTTAAAGCAGCGGAAATACTTTAGCTTCCTTCCAGGCCTGAGAACACACTCCTTTATGCTTTGGTTAAAGACATAGCAAATAGGGGTGTCAACAGTCTGCTACCATTCTCAACAATCAAGGTTGTTTATACTTGGTGGCGTATAATTATTGATGGATAATAGTTTTTTCACCTCTCCCACACTAACTTGGCCAAATACAAAACAGCAATTCTTCCCTTTCATTAATAGATATTTTATACAAAAACATATGATGGTTCAATATGGTCATTTGACTTCGGAGTTCATTTCACTTTACTAGTGAAATAGTAATTGGCTTTGTTATAAATGACCCATCAACTTCAATAAGCGATGGAGATTAATTGGGTTTTCTGCCCAATTTAAGGTACTCCAAAATATCTTGGCCAATGTTTAGTCATAACATATCTCAATTTAAGTATGTCAACCAATCAGCTGAGCAGGCTGACGTGTTTCAAATCGAATCAAAATGTATTTGTCATGTGTGCCGAATACAACAGGTGTAGAGTTTAGAGTGAAATGCTTACTTACAGGCTCTAACCAATAGTGCGGTCAACCTCTAATTTAGGTAAGTAAAGAAATAAAAACAACAGTAAAAAGACTGAAAAATAACAGTAGCGAGGCTATATACAGTAGCGAGGCTATATACAGTAGTGAGGCTATACAGGCACCGGTTAGTCGGGCTGATTGAGGTAATATGTACATGTAGATATGGTTAAAGTGACTATGCATATATGATGAACAGAGAGTAGCAGTAGCGTAAAAAAAGAGGGGTTGGCGGGTGGTGGGACACAATGCAGATAGCCCGGTTAGCCAATGTGCGGGGGCACTGGTTGGTCGGGCCAATTGAGGTAGTATGTACATGAATGTACAGTAAAACTGACTTTACATATATGATAAACAGAGAGTAGCAGCAGTGTAAAAGAGGGGTTGGGGGGCACAATGCAAATTAGAAGTTGACCGATTAATCGGAATGGCCGATTAATTAGGGCCGATTTCAAGTTTTCATAACAATCGGAAATCGGTATTTTTGGACGGCAATTTTTTAATATTTTTATTTTATTTTTTAAGACCTTTATTTAAACTAGGCAAGTCAGTTAAGAACACATTCTTATTTTCAATGACGGCCTAGGAACGGTGGGTTAACTGCCTTGTTCAGGGGCAGAACGACAGATTTTTACCTTGTCAGCTCAGGGATTCAATCTTGCAACCTTACGGTTAACTAGTCCAATGCTCTAACCACCTGCTTTACATTGCACTCCACGAGGAGCCTGCATGTTACGCGAATACAGTAAGAAGCCAAGGTAAGTTGCTAGCTAGCATTAAACTTATCTTCTAAAAAACAATCAATCAATCATAATCACTAGTTAACTACACATGGTTGATGATATTACTAGTTTATCTAGCCTGTCCTGCGTTGCATAGAATCGCTTAGGTACACGTTGCTCCAACCATAAACATCAATGCCTTTCTTAAAATCAATACACAAGTATATATTTTTAAACCTGCATATTTAGTTAATATTGCCTGCTAACATTAATTTATTTTAACTAGGGAAAATGTGTCACTTCTCTTCCAAACAGAGTCAGGGTATATGCAGCATTTTGGGCCGCCTGGCTCGTTGCGAACTGTGAAGACTATTTCAAAATGGGGGATGATTTAACAAAAGCGCATTTGCGAAAAAAGCACAATCGTTACACGACTGTACCGAACCATAAACGTCAATGCCTTTCTTAAAATCAATACACAGAAGTATATATTTTTAAACCTGCATATTTAGCTAAAAGAAATCCAGGTTAGCAGGCAATATTAACCAGGTGAAATTGTGTCATTTTGCGTTCATTGCACGCAGTCAGGGTATATGCAACAGTTTGGGCCGCCTGGCTCGTTGCAAACTAATTTTCAAGAATTTTACGTAATTATGACATAACATTGAAGGTTGTACAATGTAACAGGAATAACGTTTTGTTTTCGAGATGATAGTTTCCGGATTCGACCATATTAATGACCTAAGGCTCGTATTTGTGTGTTATTATGTTATAATTAAGTCTATGATTTGATAGAGCAGTCTGACTGAGCGATGGTAGGCACCAGCAGGCTCGTAAGCATTCATTCAAACAGCACTTTCGTGCGTTTTGCCAGCAGCCCTTCGCAATACATTGCACTGTTTATGACTTCAAGCCTATCAACTCCCAAGATTAGGCTGGTGTAACCGATGTGAAATGGCTCGCTAGTTAGCCGGGTGCGCGCTAATAGTGTTTCAAACGTCACTCGCTCTGAGACTTGGAGTAGTTGTTTCCCCTTGCTCTACATGGGTAACGCTGCTTCGAGGGTGATTGTTGTCGATGTGTTCCTGGTTCAAGCCCAGGTAGGAGCGAGGAGAGGGACGGAAGCTATACTGTTACACTGGCAATACTAAAGTGCCTATAAGAACATCCAATAGTCAAAAGGTATATGAAATACAAATCGTATAGAGAGAAATAGTCCTATAATTCCTATAATAACTACAACCTAAAACATCTTACCTGGGAATGGAATATTGAAGACTCATGTTAAAAGGAACCACCAGCTTTCATATGTTCTCATGTTCTGAGCAAGGAACTTAAACGTTAGCTTTTCTACATGGCACATATTGCACTTTTACTTTCTTCTCCAACACTTTGTTTTTGCATTATTTAAAGCCAATTGAACATGTTTCATTATTTATTTGGGGCTAAATTGATTTTATTGATGTATTATATTAAGTTAAAATAAGTGTTCATTCAGTATTGTTGTAATTGTCATTATTACAAAAAATATCTAAAAAAAAAAAAAAAAAAATTAAATGAGAAAAAAAATAAAATAAAGTAAAAAAATTAAATATAAAAATACAAATAAAATAATATTAAAAAAAATCAAAAATGGAAAATTCAAATCGGTATCGGGGTCTTTGGTCCTCCAATAATCGGTATCGGTGTTGAAAAATCCTAATCGGTCGACCTCTAATGCAAATAGTCCGGGTAGCCATTTGATTACCTGTTCAGGAGTCTTATGGCTTGGGGGTAAAAACTTTTGAGAAGCCTTTTTGTCCAAGACATGGCACTCCGGTACCACTTGCCATGCCGTAGTAGAGAGAAGTCTATGACTGGGGTGGCTGGGGTCTTTGACAATTTTTAGGGTCTTCCTCTGACATCGCCTGGTGTAGAGGTCCTGGATGGAAGGCAGCTTTGCCCCAGTGATGTACTGGGCCGTATGCACTACCTTCTGTAGTGCCTTGCGGTCGGAGGCCGAGCAATTGCCGTACCAGGCTGTGATGAAACCAGTCAGGATGCCCTCGATGTTGCAGCTGTAGAACCTTTTGAGGATCTGAAGACCCATGCCAAATCTTTTTATAGTTTCCTGAGGGGAAATAGGCTGTGTCGTGCCCTCTTCACGACTGTCTTGGTGTGTTTGGACCATTCTAGTTTGTTGGTGATGTGGACACCAAGGAACTTGAAGCTCTCAACCTGCTCCACTACAGCCCCGTTGATGAGAATGTTTGCCACCTTTTCTGCATCATTTCTTTGAACCATAAAATGTTTAAATTCATCATCAATCCAGGTGGCTCTGACAGTTGTCACAGTTAGTTTCTTAACAGGTGCATGCTTGTCAACATTTGGCATGAATCATTTATAAATACTTTCAGTGCTGCATCTGGATTCCATTCACCATACACATCAGAGCAACATACTTTTTTTACATCATCAACAAAAAAATCCTGAGAAAACATTTTGTATGATCTCTTTTAAGTTACTTTAGGCTCAACCTTTGGCAATTTGTCTTTCCTTGTTATTGCCACAATGTTGTGGTCACTACAGCCAATGGAAACTGATATTACTTTGAAGCAAAGCTCTGCAGCATTAGTGAAGATATGACCAATACAACTGGCTGTCACAGATCCAGCACTATTGGTATGCACTCTAGTTGATTGAGTTATAACCTGGGTCATACTACAGGCATTAGTCACAATCAGTGGAGGCTGCTGAGAGGAGGACGACTCATAATAATGGCCAGAATAGAGTGAATGGAATAATAAACACATGGTTTTCATCTGTTTGATAGAATTCTATTCACTTCATTCCAGCCACTATGATCCATCCTCCCCTCAGTAGTTTCTACTGCTCACAGTCAGAAGCTTCCTCGAGAGGACAGCTAATTGCTAACTAGTCAATGTTCAGGCCATCAGAAAATAAACCTCTTAACATCACACACATTATTAAGCACTGCACACATATTATCC
Source organism: Salmo salar (assembly GCF_965601325.2). Taxonomy (NCBI): domain Eukaryota; kingdom Metazoa; phylum Chordata; class Actinopteri; order Salmoniformes; family Salmonidae; genus Salmo; species Salmo salar. The sequence continues at coordinate 64,189,697 of NC_138308.1, forward strand.
AAATACTGACTAAAAACAAATCACAGATTAAGGTACATCATTGTTACTGGAAAATTATTTGATATTGAGATAAAAACAGCTGCTGCATTGGACCTTTAACCACACTCTGTTTTGTGTCACTTTATGCAAACTACTAAGAGTATCCATATGTTCCCTTTGTCTACAGCACACACGCAGCATGCTCAAATCCGTGTCTGCAGCTCTAGCACAACAACCCCCGTAAAGCTACAGTAGCATTAACTGTACTGCTTCCATCAGCTTAGCCCACTTCTCACAGTAATGCAGCCTAGCTTACCAAGACAATGTTCTGCTGGAGAGAGTCCATGGGTGCTTCCCAAATGGCACCTCATTCCCTATAGTACACTACTTTTGACCAGAGCCCATTGGGCTTCCTAGTCTAACTTTTCTTTAGAAATAACACCAGAATAAGCTACACATAGGCTGGATGGAAACCTACTGGATTCAAAGTTCTTATATAACCTAGCCCTTTGTTTTTAGTGTTGTTGTGAATCACCATTAGTGCACTATATAGGGAATAGGGTGGCATTTGGGAAGCAACACATCCCTCTTTTTTCTAGCTTCTCCATGGAAGCTGGCAACTTTTAGCCTGGGTGCCAATCTGCTTCTGCTCTATTGCCAATTCCTTATGAAATTGCCATCCCAAACATGTTCAGCAATGACAATGGATTAGGCAAAAGCACAATCAGAAATGGGACCAGGCAGTTTAATAGACAAGCCCAAGGGAACAAGTCAGGAGGGTGGGGAAAGTCTAGTTAGGCTAAGTGACAGCTGTATTTCCTTCAACACAACAGTGGCGACAGAAAGGCTAGGGTGACAGAAAGGCTAGGGTGACAAGGTGCTCTGGAGTGTCAGCGTCATGTGACCGAGACAAGGAAGTAGCGTGGATGGATGTTGGACAGGGCATTCAACTGAGAATTTCCCCTCGTGTGGATGTCTCAAAGTTTGTTAAATTCAACCAAAAACAAAAGTCAAAGTCAAATATAGCCTAGCTCTGAGGTAGTCTGAGGAGAGGTAGAGGTAGTCTGAGGATTGATACATTCTCCCTCTGTAGAGCAGGGGTTGGCAACCTAAGGCAGGGACACAAGGGTATTTGCCTTGGCTCGCCAATTCACCCCCCCCCCCAAAAAAAAAGTAAAATACACAGAGTACTGTGCAAAAGTTTTAGGCAGGTGTGAAAAAATACTGTAAAGTAAGAATGCTTTAAAAAAATAGACGTTCATAGATTGCATTTTGTTAATTGATAAACAAAGTGAGCGAACAGAAGAAAATCTACATCAAATCAATATTTGGTGTGACCACCCTTTGCCTTCAAAACAGCATCAATTCTAAGTACACTTGCACACAGTTTTTGAAGGAACTTGGCAGGTAGGTTGGCCCAAACATCTTGGAGAACTAACCAGTTGTTCAGTGGATTTAGGCAGCCTCAGGTGCTTCTCTCGCTTCATGTAATCCCAGACAGACTCAATGATGTTGAGATCAGGGCTCTGTGGGGGCCATACCATCACTTCCAGGACTCCTTGTTCTTCTTTATGCTGAATATAGTTCTTAATGACTTTCGCTGTATGTTTGGGGTCATTTGTCATGCTGCAGAATACATTTGGGGACAGTCAGATGCCTCCCTGATGGTATTGCATGATGGATAGGCATCTTCCTGTACTCAACTCAGCAATGAGGAGACCATTAAGTCTGACCAAATCCCCAACTTCATTTGAAGAAATGCAGCCCCAAACTTGCAAGGAACCTCCACCATGCTTCACTGTTGCCTGCAGACACTAATTTGTGTACCGCTCTCCAGCCCGTCGGCGAACAAACTGCCTTCTGCTACAGCCAAATATTTCAAATATTGACTCATCAGTCCAGGGCACCTTTTTCTGCACCCCAGTTCCTGTGTTTTCGTGCATAGTTGAGTCGCTTGGCCTTGTTTCCACGTCAGAGGTATGGCTTTTTGGCCGCAAGTCTTCCATGAAGGCCACTTCTGACCAGACTTCTCCGGACAGTAAATGGGTGTACCAGGGTCCCACTGTTTTCTTCCAATTCTGAGCTGATGGCACTGCTGGATATATTCCGATTGCTAAGGGAAGTAAGCATGATGGGTCTTTCATCTGCTACAGTAAGATTCCTTGGCCGAACACTGCGTCCACAGTCCTCAACATTGCTCGTTTTTGTGCTTCTTCAAAAGAGCTTGGACAGCAAATCTGGAAACCCCTGTCTGCCTTGAAATGTCTGCCTGGGAGAGACCTTGATGATGCAGTATAGCTACCTTGTGTCTTGTTGCTGTGCTCAATGTTGCCATGGTGTATGACTTTGACAGTAATCCGTCTTCAGCAACCTCACCTTGTTAGCTGAGTTTAACTATTCCTCACCCAGTTTTATTCATCCTACACAAATGTTTCTGTTTCAGTTAATGATTGTGTTTCAACTAACATATTGAATTGATGATCATTAGCAACTGTTTGGTAAATTTGTTTAATCATACACCTGACTACATGCCTATAAATTCCCTGACATTGTGCAAGTGTACCTGCAATAATTGATGCTGTTTTGAAGGCAAAGGGTGGTCATAGATTTGATTTAGATTTTTCTTCTGTTCACCCACTTTGCATTTTGTTAATTGATAAATATAATCTATTGACATGTCTATTTTTGAAAGCATTCTTGCTTTACAGCACTTTTTCACACCTGCCTAAAACTTTTGTACTGTACACACACACACACACACACACACAGTTGAAGTCGGAAGTTTACATAAACAAGTTTTAATGACTCCAAACTAAGTGTTTCAACCACTCCACAAATGTTGTGAACAAACTACAGTTTTGGCAAGTCGGTTAGGACATCTACATTGTGCATGACATAAGTCATTTTTCCAACAATTATTTCACTTAATCACAATTCCAGTGGGTCAGAAGTTTACATACACTAAGATGACTGTGCCTTTTAAGATCTTGGAAAATTCCAGAAAATGATGTCATAGCTGTAGAAGCTTCTGATAGGCTAATTGACATCATTTGAGTCAATTGGAGGAGGTGTACCTGTGGATGTATTTCAAGGCCTACCTTCAAGCTCAGTGGCTCTTTGCTTGACATCATGGGAAAATCAAAAGAAATCAGCCAAGACCTCCTCCAAAATAATTGTAGACCTCCACAAGTCTGGTTCATCCTTGGGAGCAATTTCCAAACGCCTGAAGGTACCACGTTCATCTGTACAAACAATAGTACGCAAATATAAACACCATCGGACCACGCAGCCGTCATACCGCTCAGGAAGGAGATGCGTTCTGTCTCCTAGAGATTAACGTATTTTGGTGTGAAAAGGGCAAATCACAAAGGACCTTATGAAGATGCTGGAGGAAATAGGTAAAAAAGTATCTATATCCACAGTAAAAGAGTCCTATATCGACATAACCTGAAAGGCTGCTCAGCAAGGAAGAAGCCACTGCTCCAAAACCACCATAACAAATGCCAGACTACGGTTTGCAACTGCACATGGGGACAAAAATCATAGTTTTTGGAGAAATGTCCTCTGGTCTGATGAAAAAAAAATAGAACTGTTTGGCCATAATGACCATCGTTATGTTTAAAGAAAAACGGGGGACGCTTGCAAGCTGAAGAACACCATCCCAACTGTGAAGCACGGGGGTGGCAGCATCATGTTGTTGGGGGGTGCTTTGCTGCAGGAGGGACAGGTGCACTTCACAAAATAGATGGCATCATGAGGATGGAAAATGATGTGGATATATTGAAGCAACATCAAGACATCAGTCAGGAAGTTAAAGCTTGGTCCCAAATGGGTCTTCCAAATGGACAATGACCCCAAGCATACTTCCAAAGTTGTGGCAAAATGGCTTAAGGACAACAAAGTCAAGGTATTGGAGTGGCTATCACAAAGCCCTGACCTCAATCCTATAGAAAATTTGTTGGCAGAACTGAAAAAGTGTGTGTGAGCAAGGAGGCCTACAAACCTGACTCAGTTACAACAGCTCTGTCAGGAGGAAGGGGCCAAAATTCACCCAACTTATTGTGGGAAGCTTGTGGAAACATTTGACCCAAGTTAAACAATTTGAAGGCAATGCTACCAAATACTAATTGAGTGTATGTAAACTTCTGACCCACTGGTAATGTGACGAAATAAATAAAAGATGGAATAAATCATTCTCTCTACTATGACATTTCACATTCTTAAAATAAAGTGGTGATCCTAACTGACCTAAGACAGGAAATTCTTACTCGGATTAATTAGTTCAGTGCAAGACGACCCATTTCGGCTCACCAAATTCAAAACCAAGGCAGAACTGAAGATGAGAAATTTGTTTTCACGTGGCTAGCAGCTAGCAAGCCTTCTTTTGTTTTTAATAAACGTTCAGGTGCAAAAATGTCATCAACAAAGAAAAATAAGGCAAATATCCGCCCATTTATTGCCTCTTGGACAAAATAATATGAATTTGTTTTACTGAAGGGCCAGTCTGTTTGTGCTCTCTGTTGAAAAACGGTTGGCTTGTGGGACATCAAGTGTACGGCGTCATTCTGAAATGAGACATGAGACATTTTTTAAGGATGAGGCGGACAAGGATGAACGAATTATGAGGGCTGTGTCCAGGTATGAAAAGCAAAGCAGTGTATTTACAAATCTACATGCAGTCAAAAATTAAGCTACAAAGGGGAGCTACAAAGTTGTGCAGTGCATTGCTAAACATGGAAAACCATTTACTGATGGGGAACATATCAAGGAGGCTTTTCTCAGTAGTTCACAGGCTTTATTTGAGGGATTGTCTAACAAAGAGACAATCATCTCAAAGATAAAAGACATGGCTGTGTCTGCCAGAAATGTTGAAAGGCGCATTACCAAGATGGTTGAAAATGTAAAGGAGCAGGAAACTGTAGCGTTAAAATATGCCCCTGTGTTTAGTGTGGCTCTTGATGAAAGTGTGAATGACATTCCACGTCTGGCAGTTGTTGCAAGATATTGTGACTCAGAGCAGGTACGTGAGGAGCTGCTTTGTCTAAAATCCATGCATGGTACTACTAAAAGGAGAAGATGTAGCAAAAGCGTTCACAGATCATTTTGAGGAGAGAGGTGTCGACATTAAAAACATATTCGCTATTATAAATGACGATGCACCCGCTATGGTGGGGTAACAAAGGATTCGCAAAGCTGATTGAAGACTGGCCACCCCGTTGTTAAATGTCACTGTATCATTCACCAAGAGAATCCATGTTCCAAGATGAATCCAGACAACTTTGATGAGAGCGACTTGGATCTGTGTTTCAGTGGAAGGGAATCGATGACTTTGAAACGCAGCTGATAGGCAGGGTGCCTTGAGTTCTTCGATCATCAAAATTCACAGAGCTGCGCAAAGAACTGGAAGGGACTGAGAGAGATCAGGGAGGCTCCATTATCCACTGTTGGGAAAGCCTGCCAGTGAGATTTGACAGCCTGAAGAAGGTTGCATGTGCAATGCTTTCAGCATTTGGATCCACGTATCTATGTGAACAGATATGGTCACACATGAAGTCAATCCTGAGCCGCTCATGCAGCTGGATGACAACGGACCACTCGGAGGCCTGTGTGCAGCTCAACGTCTCCAAATATAGCCCAGATATTACACTGCTCAGCAATGGAAAGCAGGGACAAGGATCACACTAAAATCAGTAAGATGAGATTTTCAATACAAAATGATACCTTGTAATGTTCATGCCAGTAAATTTCAGCAAGTAGTAATGTGAACGTGTGTGTGCATGTGTGTATATATTTGTGTGTTGCAGGGGATTTGAAATAAGATGGGGGAGACAGGAGATGGATTAGGCTACGATTCTCAGCAGCAGATATGGAGTTGATAATGAAATAAGATATCTTTTTTTCTTCTTACATTCAGTTATATTTAGGGCTGTTGGTAGGCCTAACAGTCATCTCAGTCAGGTTTTTTTTATTGAACCTTGTATTTTTCAATAAATGTTATTTTTTAATCACATGTATTATATGGATTTTGTAGTTCTGTAGCCTATATTGAAATGAGACTGTTCCACAAACATACATGGAGCAATTTATACACATTATTATTATTATAAACTAAGATGTATAAATCATATTTCCAAGTGTTCAAACAAATTGTCCATATATAAACAAACCAACAAAATGTCTGATGAATGCAATTGAAAACAGCAGAAGTGTCACATCACAAACAAAGCTTTACAAAACAAAATATACGTAAAGCCACTACTACTGGCAATCAAGTCACAATAAGGCTGACTTCAAATGCAGACAAAATAAAAAAATGACCATCACATTAAAACTGCTGACCACAACTGAATGTCAGACAAATACACATAATGCAATGGAATAAGAGGCATAACATCAAAATAATTACTTATCAAGGACGCTTGCCAAACAAATTCGACCAAACAATGGCGAACATCAGGAAGTACAATACAAAGATCTATAGAAGCGTTTTTAAAAAGGAGCGAAGAGTGCGCATCATTCAACACCTTGGACAGCGTCTTGGTGCGGCATCGCTCATCTAATGCAGGTAGGCCTATAGTGGAGCTCCGTGGTGCTAATGGACAGCTCCTCTGTTTAGCGAGTTAAGGAAATCTTCCGTTTGTGGCCAATTAGATATTCAGTAGACAATTAGTTGTAATGCACATATGAAATTCATAACTGGCACACAGATCGTTAGAAATGGTAGGATAAATTGTAAATTGGCACTCCACTCGAAAAAGATTGCCGACCCCTGGCGTAGAGTAACTTTACATTAGAAATAAGCCTAACGCAAGCCTAAGCCACCGGCCCCTGAAAGCAGATCACCTTTTAAGTGGTGTTTGTGAGCAGGGGAAAACAGGATCTAAAGTGTTTTATAGCGAGGAAAAAAGGACTTGATTGTTTTTTTTTATGTTCTCGAGCCGGTACACACCTCCTGTGGGCAACATTCCCATGACGGCAGGCTTGACTCGACCAAAGCTGAACCAGAACACACTAGAATTGAATGATCTTGAACACATGTTCCATCAAAACCTAGCACTGTTGCACGATATACTGAAACTGTACTTTTTAGATACTAGAACATGAAAACCGGTTCAGTACTCGAATGTGTTACTTTCGGTACTTTTGTGAAATGTGTGTCACGGATGAAGCCTGTCTATCAGCGCAGCCGACCCGTTATTATAGAATGCACTGTGCCTGCTCCACTTACTTTTTACTAGCCTGCACTGGGAGTCTGGGCTGCATCATATTAGTTCCCCACTCATGCCCACTCATATTTTACACCATTTTATAGATACACTTCTCCTGAATCGAACCACGTTGTCCGATTTCCAAAAGGCTTTACAGCGAAAACAAAACATTTGATTATGTTAGGAGAGTCCATAGACACAAAAAACCACACAGCCATTTCCAAGCAACTAGCATGCATCACAAATACCCTAAACACATCTAAATGCAGCACTAACCTTTAATGATCTTCATCAGATGACACTCCTAGGACATTATGTTATACAATACATGCATGATTTGTTCAATCAAGTTCATATTTATGTCAAAAACCAGCTTTTTACATTAGCATGTGATGTTCAGAACTAGCATACCCACCAAAAACTTCCGTTGAATTTACTAAAATTTTCTCACGATAAACGTTGACAAAATACATAAATTAAGAATTATAGATACAGAACTCCTTTATGCAATCGCTATGTCCGATTTTAAAATAGCTTTTCGGCGAAAGCACATTTTGCAATATTCTGAGTACATAGCTCGGCCATCACGGCTAGCTAATTTGACACCCACCAAGTTTGGGATAACCTAAACTCAGAATTACTATTAGAAAAATTGGATTACCTTTGCTGTTCTTCGTCAGAATGCACTCCCAGGACTTCTACTTCTACAACAAATGTTGTTTTGGTTCCAAATAATCCATAGTCATATTCAAATAGCTCCGTTTTGTTCGTGCGTTCAGGTCACTATCCGAAGGGTAACGCGCGAGCGCATTTCGTGACAAAAAAATTCCAAATATTCCATTACCGTACTTCGAAGCATGTCAAACGCTGTTTAAAATCAATTTTTATGCGCTCTTACTCGTAAAATAGCGATAATATTCCAACCGGGCGACGTATTCATTCAAAGGCTGAAAGAAAATAATTGAGAATTCTCATGACCGCGCCTCTCAGTCTCACTGTCCCCAGGCTGACCACTAACAAATTCTCCTGCTGTTCTTCGCCCAGAAACAGCAGACACCCCATTCCACTTTCTGGCGCCATCTGAGAGCCAATGGAAGCCTTAGAAAATGTCATGTTACAGCACAGATGCTGTATTTTCAATAGAGATGCAACAGAAGGACAACAAATTGTCAGACAGGGCACTTCCTGTATGGAATCTTCTCAGGTTTTGGCCTGCCATATGAGTTCTGTTATACTCACAGACACCATTCAAACAGTTTTAGAAACTTTAGAGTGTTTTCTATCCAAATCTACTAATTATATGCATGTTCTAGTTTCTGGGCAGGAGTAGTAACCAGATTAAATCGGGTACGTTTTTTATCCGGCCGTGAAAATACTGCCCCCCTATACCACAACAGGTTAACGAGAGAATCACTGACATGATGTCAGCTGGTCCTTTTGTGGCAGGGCTGAAATGCTGTGGAATTTTTGGGGGGAATTCAGTTCATTTGCATGGCAAAGAGGGACTTTGCAATTAATTGCAATTCATCTGATCACTCTTCATAACATTCTGGAATATATGCAAATTGCCATCATACAAACTGAGGCAGCAGATTGTGACAATTAATATTTGTGTCATTCTCAAAACTTTTGGCCACGACTGTATTTCCACCACTTGGATCCTGTTTCAGTAATAATGAAATCAGACCTTCTTGTTGCGTGTTTGATAATCTACCGTTTATATAGGAGTGGTTAAAACATGCTAATAATGGTCCTCTTGGTCTATCAAAAAAGGTTCGGTATACTTCCACTGGTATGCCATCCAGCCCTGGAATTTTCCCAGCCTTAAAGGCTTTAATTGCACCTCCTCTGTAATTTGGCCTACACATGAGTCTTTCTGTACAGATGTTAATTTTACATTATTAATAGGGGGAAAAAATCCATACTTCGGTTAGTGGAGATGGAGGAGACAAATGAAAACATATTCTTAAAGTACTTTACTTCCTCTCTCAAAATATAATTAGTGAATCATGCGTTACTCCATAATTTGTAGCAAGTTTTAATACATTTTTGGCAGCATTTCTATGTTGACGATTGAAAAATAATTTGGTGCATTTTTCCCCATATTCCATTCAGTTCGCTTTATTTTTATAATATATTACACTGGATCTTTCTTGAATAAGTTCTTCCATTTCTTTTTGTTTTTCCTCCAACTTATTCTGTGCCTCTATGGTACAGTTTTTATTGCTATCTAACTGTACTGTTAGTCCTTCAAATTCCTTTGTTAATATGGAGTCTTTTGATCTAAATTGCTTTTGTTTTATTGATGAGTACTGTTTTATAGATGAGGCCATTGGCCTCTAAAGGCACATTTAAAAGTGTCCCATACAATAAGGGGATCTGCTGTACCTATGTTATGTCGGAAAAAGTCAGCTATAAATTAATCTGTCCTAGTTATAAACAAGTTATCATCCAGTAGGCTTCGTTTAAATTTCCAATATCCTCACCCATGTGGAAATGCTTTAGGACTAATATATATGCCAATTATGTGATGAACCGACCGCATTATGTCCCCTATCAACACCTTTTTTTTTTTTTTACTTTTGCCTCCGCCATGTATATCTCACAAGGTCAGGGCATTTAAGCCTCCACATATCCACAAATTCCAATATATCCATGACATTCATGATTTTCTTAAGTGCCTGAGGGTGAAAGTCTATAGTGCAACTTCCTTTAAGGTATTTAAAAAACTGTATTAAAATCTCCCACCATAATAATAGAGTCTAGTGTTGCTCTTAGTTTTGATAAATTCTTATATATTGTTTTTTTCAAAGAAGCTTGGATCATCATTATTTGGACCGTATAGGTTAGTAAGCCATATCTGTTTATTGTCCAATAACATTTTTAAAATAATCCATCTACCTTGATGATCTGTTTGGTCAATTGCACATTTGGATCAAAATTACTGTTAATATTATCACCCCTTTTGAATTTCTTTGCCCATGGGAGAAATATATTTCGACCCCCCCAGTCCTTTTTCCACAAAACTTCATCTAAAATTGCTGAATGAGTTTCCTGTAAACAATATATATTATATTCCTTCTCTTTAAGCCAGGTAAATACTGATAGTCTTTTCTTATTATCTGCTAAGCCATTATAATACTAACTGGCTATACTTATTTCACCACTTATCATAATGAGACAAGTTTCAATTCTATTTATCAAAAAACATGTTTGTAAACATACCATTAAAAGGTAACATGATGATTGAGTGTCTATATAGCTGTACCATGATATTTGCATTACTACTAAGTAAACCTCCAATTGGTCCCCACTATTCCACCCGCTAAATGCCCTCCTCATCTCGAGTTGGGTTGTCATCCCAATGCCCGGCAGACCACCCCTGACCCCCATAGCCCCGGAGAGACCGGGACCCATGCTTCGAAAAGAGCACACAGTGCCACCCACAGAACAGAAGCAGATCATCCGCCAAACGCATTTACATCGCCCTCAAAAAAATATAAATATAAATATATATATTTACATTGTAGCAAAGTGTCATTTCTTCAGTGTTGTCACATGAAAAGATATACTCAAATATTTACAAGAATGTGAGGGGTGTCCTCACTTTTGTGAGAGATATCTATATACACACACACACACACAGTGAGGGAAAAAGTATTTGATCCCCTGCTGATTTTGTACGTTTGTCCACTGACAAAGAAATGATCAGTCTATAATTTTAATGGTAGGTTTATTTGAACAGTGAGAGACAGAACAACAAAAATGCATGTCAAAAATGTTATAAATTGATTTGCATTTTAATGAGGGAAATAAGTATTTGACCCCCTCTCAATCAGAAAGATTTCTGGCTCCCATGTGTCTTTTATACAGGTAACGAGCTGAGATTAGGAGCACACTCTTAAAGGGAGAGCTCCTAATCTCAGTTTGTTACCTGTATAAAAGACACCTGTCCACAGAAGCAATCAATCAATTTGATTCCAAACTCTCCACCATGGCCAAGACCAAAGAGCTCTCCAAGGACGTCAGGGACAAGACTGTAGACCTACATAAGACTGGAATGGGCTACAAGACCATCGTGAAGCAGCTTGGTGAGAAGGTGACAACAGTTGGTGCGATTATTCGCAAATGGAAGAAACAAAAGAACTGTCAAATCTCACTCGGCCTGGGGCTCCATGCAAGATCTCATCTCGTGGAGTTGCAATCATGAGAACGGTGAGGAATCAGCCCAGAACTACACGGGAGGATCTTGTCAATGATCTCAAGGCAGCTGATAGTCACCAAGAAAATAATTGGTAACACACTACGCCGTGAAGGACTGAAATCCTCAGAGCCCACAAGGTCCCCCTGCTCTAGAAAGCACATATACATGCCCGTCTGAAGTTTGCCAATGAACATCTGAATGATTCAGAGGACAACTGGGTGAAAGTGTTGTGGTCAGATGAGACCAAAATGGAGCTCTTTGGCATCTACTCAACTCGCCGTGTTTGGAGGAGGAGGAATGCTGCCTATGACCCCAAGAGCACCATCCCCACTGTCAAACATGGAGGTGGAAACATTATGCTTTGGGGGTGTTTTTCTGCTAAGGGGACAGGACAACTTCACCGCATCAAAGGGACGATGGACGGGGCCATGTACCGTCAAATCTTGGGTGAGAACCTCCTTCCCTCAGCCAGGGCATTGAAAATGGGTCATGGATGGGTATTCCTGCATGACAATGACCCAAAACACACGGCCAAGGCAACAAAGGAGTGGCTCAAGAAGAAGCACATTAAGGTCCTGGAGTGGCCTAGCCAGTCTCCAGACCTTAATCCCATAGAAAATCTGTGGAGGGAGCTGAAGGTTTGAGTTGCCAAACGTCAGCCTCGAAACCTTAATGACTTGGAGAAGATCTGCAAAGAGGAGTGGGACAAAATCCCTCCTGAGATGTGTGCAAACCTGGTGGCCAACTACAAGAAACGTCTGACCTCTGATTGCCAACAAGGGTTTTGCTACCAAGTACTAAGTCATGTTTTGCAGAGGGGTCAAATACTTATTTCCCTCATTAACCTCTCTTGGGCAGGTGGGACACTAGCAGGCAGTGAAAAATCAGAGCGCCGAATTCAAAACCACAAAATGTCATAATTCAAAGTTTTCAAACAACGGACTATTTTACACCATTTTAAAAGGTACACGTCTCCTTAATGTAACCACATTGTCCGATTTCAAAAAGGCTTTATGGCGAAAGCATAAAGTTAGATTATGTTAGGACAGTTCCAACACAAGAAAAAGCACACAGCCATTTTCCTAGCATGGACAGGCGTCACAAAAACCAGAAAACCAGCTAAAATGATGCACTAACCTTTGACGATCTTCATCAGATGACACTCCTAGGACATCATGTTACACAATACATGCATTCTTTGTTAGATAAAGTTCATACTTATATCCATATACCCCATTAAACATTGGCGCATGATGTTCAGAAAATATTTTGCCTCCAATACTGCCAGTGAATCAACACAACAATTTACAAAAAAACTCACTATAAACGTTGATAAAATATTAAACTGTTTTTCAAAGAATTATAGATGAACATCTCCTTTATGCAAACGCTGTGACAGATTTCAAAAAAGCTTCACGAGGAAAGCACACTTTGCAATAATCTGAGTACTGCGCTCAGAAAAATACACTAGGCAATACAGATACCCGCCATTTTGGAGTCATCTAAAATCATAAATAGCATTAGAAATATTCACTTACCTTTGATGATCATCAGAAGGCACTTCCAGGCATCCCAGGTCCACAATAAATGTTGTTTTGTTCAATAAACTCCATAATTTATGTCCAAATAACTCCTTGTTGTTTGCGCGTTCAGTTAGCTACTCCAAATGTAGGAAGCGACGAAAAGTAAAAAAAAGTTCTATTTACGTTCGTTCAAACATGTCAAACGTTGTAAAGCATCAATCTTTAGGGCCTTTATCACTTAGAACTTCAATAATATTCCAACCGGATGATTGCCATGTCTTGAAAAACTTTTGGAACACAGCTAACTCTCACGTGAACCCGTGCCAATGAACGCCAGTACCTTCCTGAGTCAACAAATTCCAACTTCCTCTGTTCATCATAGACACCTCAAACAACTTTTTAAAGACTGTTGACATCTAGTGGAAGCCTTAGGAAGTGCAAAATGAACCCTAAGTCACTGTGTGTTCGATAGGCAATGACTTGAAAGGACTACAAGCACCAGAATTCTCACTTCCTGGTTAGATTTTTCTCAGGTTTTTGCCTGCCATATGAGTTCTGTAATACTCACAGACATCATTCAAACAGTTTTAGAAACTTCAGAGTGTTTTCTATCCAAATCTACTAATAATATGCATATTCTAGTTCCTGGGCCCGAGTAGTAGGCCGTTTAATTTGGGTACGTTTTTCATCCAGCTGTGAAAATACTGCCCCCTACCCTAGAGAGGTTAAAATGCAAATCAATTTATAACATTTTCGACATGCGTTTTTCTGGATTTTTTTGTTGTTATTCTGTCTCTCACTGTTCAAATAAACCTACCATTAAAATTATAGACTGATCATTTCTTTGTCAGTGGGCAAACGTACAAAATCAGCAGGGGCTCAAATACTTTTTTCCCCCCTCACTGTATATAAAAATTACATTATGGCAAGCAAATTACTTTATGGCAAGCAATTATTATATTAGCAAACAATTATTGTGAATCATCCTATATTGTCCCTAACATATTTTCCTCCGTTGTGGGATACACACACACACTCATACACTCAACCCCTTTCCCCCACAACAACCATACTCAGATTCTCAACAGTTGCACCACCCCAGAGCCCAACTCAAGGTCTTGATTTACGAATGCATATCAGGGCTCTACAGTGCGAGTATTTCACACGCATTTGCCCTTAAAAATAGATATGTGCGAACATATGAGACAATGTTATGCTTGCATATTTGCAAACTCACTTGTCCTGTTCAATCCTGCAGATCGGGGTGCAACATGGCTGCAATCCAGGATGAATGGCAGGGGCTGAAAATCCTGGTCAGCCACAATTTTAAGGACAAGTCCTACAGTGGCTTGTGGGAGACCATGTTGCCAAAGAGTAAGAGTAGAGTAAGAGTCCTGAGTGGTTATGTATGGTAGGTTTTGATAAGTTAATGGTAAGAGTTTAAATGAAATTCAAAGATATTTCAGCCACCCAGTGTGAGCGAGGCTTCTCTGCACAGAACCGGATTAAGAATTCGACAAGCAGCTGCCTTGGGGTCTCCACCACCGAAGACCTGATGAGGATCAGCCACCGACTAGGTACAAGGTCGTCAAGGTTCTCATTAGCAGCTTTGATAATTTTTTTGTATATTATGCTCTCCCTTCAGGGGGCTTTGGCTTTGCAGGACCAACTCTGCCAAGTAGGCTCAGAATCTTGAGGGAGCAGTGCTGCTCTAGGTCTCTGACCGCATTTTGGCTGCATACAGGCCACTTACAGCAGGCCCATAAAACAGATAGGGACTTCTCCTTAGTATCTGGGTCATTCAGGTGGGTGTCTAGGGTATAGGGTTGTGGACCGTTCCATCAATATAGGACCGTAAATAAATAAGATGTATAATTTATTTATAAAATGTTGTTCCACATGATAGGACAATAAATACATATGTATAATTTATTTTAAAACGCTGTTCCACCATGATAGAACAATAAATAAGTAAGATGTATAATTCATTATAAAATGTATATCTCTCATCGGAACAACATTGAAAGCTCTCTCACAACCCCTGCTCACAGAAATACATTGGTTCTGGGATATGCAACCATTTCCTTTCTCACTCAACGCCACACTTTCCCAAACACCAAAAAACACACACCACACCATCCATGTTTAGGCTGGCAATACTAAAGTACCTATTAGAACATCCAATAGTCAAAGGTATATGAAATACAAATGGTATAGAGAGAAATAGTCCTATAATAACTACACCCTAAAATTTCTTACCTGGGAATATTGAAGAGTCATGTTAAAAGGATTAAAAGGAACCACCAGCTTTCATATGTTCTCGTGTGTGTGAGAGAGTGAGTGAGATAAGAGAGAGATGAGAGCGGGAGACTGTCACAGTTATCATAAACACCATAGGGCCTGCTTGGGGCCTTGCCCCAATTCTGCAATCTTACCACTTTCAATCCATAAGCCCTCGCTAGTGAGCTTCAGTAGGCCCTTTCCCAATATACCCATATACAAATGGCACCTGAAACTAATTGATTCTGTTAAGAAGTCTGGATTAGGACACAGAGCCGGCCTCTGTTCTGCCTTTCCATAACAGTTGGCCACGCCGAATCAAATCTAAATGTCCCTCTCTTTGTAATCTTCACAGAGAGTAAGATCCGTTCCTTGAGGACTTCCCTCTGTCGTGTTTAGTCTGGTAATGTATGGATTATACAGTTAAGACATGGACTCGACAGTCTGGGCAAGACCATACCTGACTTTCAAGCTCCTAACCAGCACACACCACTGTCTGTGTCACCACTGGTAATTATATTAAGTCAGCCTAAATCTCTGTCCTAGGGGAAAGAGGTGGTGTGTATGTGTGTCCAGCAAGCGTCTAATACTGAAAAGGGGTGTGCTATTTTTCTAAGCTCTGTCTACGTATGGAGTAAAGTGTAATTACGACTAGTCAAAGGGAACTATGTTGCCATCTTAACACCAACAGAAAATGAGTCACTGAATGTATGAGAGAAACAGGACAGACTCTGAGCAGAGTTAAACTTTGCAGGAACTGTCCTCAAGACAAAATGCATTATTAAATGCAAACAATCTTTTCATCAGAGGTGGTTTAGATGAAGAAGAGCTCACTGGACACCATCAACAAATAAATGTTTATACATGTATAAGTATGCTATAGAATGTTTATAATCTGAGCTTCGCGTTGGATAAACATGTGCACATCAAGATAGTGTTGTCGAAGGCCTTGGATACTTTCATCACTACAGTCTCCATTACCGTTAGTTGGATTACAGATGGCAGCTGTGTGTGTGTGTGTGTCAGGCCTCAGATGGCCGATGTGCCCCAATAACTACGGAGTCTATTTTACTTCTGGCAAAATAATATTTTCTGAAGCTGTTAAGTTTATTTATCACATGCACAAATAGCCTAATTCTAACAGAATATCACCTGTCTGGCAGTGAGAGGGTGCAAATCCTCCAACAGCTGGTTGATGTGTAGAGAGAAACAAGAGAAAGTCCAGGCATTGCACAACAATTCTAAATGCAACCTGGGGAAAATCAGAGCTTTGATGGCCTGTATTGAAAGGAGGATCCCAGCTTTCAATTATTGTATTATTTATTTCTCAATTCCTAGGCTAATACTGACAAAATGACAGCGTTTAATTATAGTCGGAGTATCTGGTATGCTCCAATTAAAAAACAAACCATAGGAAGCGTGTCGTCAGTGTTTCCCCTGTATTCATTTAGCAGTGGTGCACATCATAAATGAAACGTTAACTACCTACAAATTAGTCTATGCCTACCTGGCAGAATAAAATCATGATTATTTCCATCAATCCAGTGGCCATTAGTTTTGCAAACTCCATTAAGTCTGCTACTGAAACAAAGCAAACCAAACAGGGCTAGCTAGATACATGGACACTTGAATTAAACGGTAACTACAAAAAATATTAGTAAAAAAATTGTGTTTACCATACTTCAAAAGTGGTCTCCTGGTATGATTTCATCATTGTTGTGTAATTAAAATATTTTTATATTGTATTGTTTGTCTATGAAATTGTTTTTTGAGCAAAAAGACAGAATCTTTCAATGATAGCTCTGTAATAAAACTTTCATGTATTTTTCATAACAGAACAGTGTTTTTCTGTGTCCGAATCAACTTAATTGGCTGTATGGGTTCATAGCCTTGGTGCCTTGGCAAATTGGCCACCACATTAAGGGCAAGTGGCCTTGCCAATAAAATAACAACATTCCAGGCCGTGTGTGTGTGTGTCCAAGGTGTTTCATCACCTTACAAGGCCTAGGTCCATTGGAGCAGATGGTCATAACTACCAGAGAACACAGAAAGTTGGGGGTGCGTTGTTTCAAAACGTTGGGTACCTTAGATTGGTTTCAGGCAGCAACCAGGATTGGGTAATCATCCTTCAACAAATCTGGTTCTACTTAATCAAACTGTCATTTAACCTCACGCACTTTATTGCAATTTTAGGCACCCTAAAACGTTACAATGTTATGTAATCTAATTCATATTATTCAAGGGTATTCATTGTGATAATGTGCTGAACATTGACATGACCAGCATACGTCATCATACATTATGCGAAAGGGAACTTGCGAAAGTTTGACAAGCAATGAGCCAGGACATGAATCTGAGCACGCATGAATCAAATGAAAATAAATGTCTCTCCGAAATTGAAAGAATAAACACAAATGTACAAGTTTAAGAAGTTGTCGTTGAATTGGCAGTGCAACCTCTGAATATAGGGTCAAGGAATCTTGAGATACAATCCGCTCGTGCACATTTCAACTTCATGATGGTTGTTAGCTAACAATACCAGGTGTCATAAAAAAATAACTGTCCACGGTGACTCCCCATCAGGTTAATTGTCAACTCAATTGAACCACGTTATCTACACAAAACACAACTCACCTGCGTGCACAATATCGGACAGGTCATAGTTCCTAGCGTTTCGGGAAAACCCTTTCAATTTCCGATTCGACAAGTTCAGAGTCCCGCTCGCTGCAGCTTCCTCGATCGACTTCTCCACGCTCCGGCTATCAGCTATTGTCGCCGGCAGCTGGGCACGGTCCCCAGCAGCCATGAACGTAGATATGCCTCTTTATGTTACTTCGTTTGAGTCTTCCTTTACACTTTCATATCCATCACAACTAATTCCAAAACCGTCCGACAAAACAACTTTCGAAGGACCTAGGACAATGAATAAATCCGAACGATTATTATTTGTTATCCACACGAGGATACTCCACTCCGAGAAGCATGAAAAAGCGATACTTGCTAACTGCCAACCTCTGTCGGAAGGGGTGCAGCAGCAAGAGGTAGGTGAGGAGCAGTGGGAGTGGCTACGATGAGAAAGACATTGGATTGACAGGGATAAACCGCCCATATCTCAAAGGAGATGAATTGATGCTCCCGATTGGACTACAATCACTCCATTAAAAGGAGGAAACATTTGACCAATCACACCTTTCACATTGTGAATGTCACATGTGTGGTATGTGTTATCTTTGAATAGTGATTTAGAGCCACACATTGAACTACGCGACCCTTTCAATGGCGATTTTAACTGAGACTGAGTGCCCATGTTCACCATAGAAGCCAACCCCAAAACCTTTCCCGGGAGTTTGAGCGTTTGATCGGGAGTGTACCGTGTAATTACAGGTAAGGAAAGTTATTGTACAACTTAATTATGTCATTGGCTAGCTATCCTCATCACGTTGTAGCTACATGTAATTTCTTTGTTCCCATTCTAGTCTGTTCCCACTCAATGATGATTTATCCCATCACTCAAGGTATGTTCAACAATTCCCTTCAATGTTTGACTCAAAATAATAAGTAAAACACTTCAACCGGTGAAGAATTTAGTCAGATTAGCTAGCTACATGTCATTAGGCTTTTAAAGGGGAAATCGGCAGTTTCTACATCTATTTTTGGACTTTTAAATGAATGATGTATACCCATTGATTCTTGAAGATATAACTTATAAATAAATGCCTTATGTGCTTAGTTCAACTGTCATACCCCACCAGAACCACATATAAAAGCTTGTTTTTCTCCAATATTTGTAAACAAAGTAAACGAAAAACAAACACTGTATAGCCTCAAGCTATATATATCAAGGATGGTCAGTCCTTGCATCCATAGCCCTGGCTATGAATTTGAGATTGGTAACATTACTCCAGCCCTGTCCCATAGCTTTTTACCCAAACAGGAACCTGAAGGCTCTTATTCAAAAGACTAGGAAACACTTACATACACCCATGTTACAATTTAATATTTTGTATATCTTTGTTGTTGTAGGAAGACACCTCATAATGGCTAACATCAGGGGTACCCTTGTGTCTTATCATAAACGGGGTATGAAAAGGTGGTTCTCAGCCCTGGTGACGAAGGCTGCTGAAGCTACAGGACTACCTGTGTCTGTAGTTAAGGTATGAAATGGAAGGAAGGGGTGGGGGCTGAGAGGGAGGTGGAATTAGGGACATGTGACTACAGAGTTGGTGGATTTTGAGGGGTTAGTGGAAAGAGGGATTGGGGGGGACATATTGATTTTGGGGAAAGTGAGGAAAGAAATAGGCTGTGTTCTGATACCCTGCATCCAGAAGTGTTCACACTTTCATTTCACCTCATGCATTTACAAGCATTGGATTGGTGCAAGCATAATGGGGAGACATTCCAGCACAGCACAAGAACACTGAACGACCCCAGGCCAAGCGTTTTCTTTCCTAACCCCCTGTATTATTAGAATATTGTGAAATAAAATAATAAACAATCTACCACCTAAAACACTGCGGATTAGGCAGGATCAGGCAATAATGTAAATTCATGTTTAATTACAGTACAGTACACAGCATTTTAGCAACGCAGAAGTTATACAGTGTTATGCTTGAATGTTTTTAGTTGAGTAACATCTAACGACAATGCTTTCCCTTTAAAATTACAGAACTGGATTTGTAACTATGGGCGTTCACTTAATACTTCCTGCAACACACGGCGCCGCAAAGCTGTTGGTTATGAGCGCTATGTATCTGCCTGATAACCTGAGCTGCTGGTTATAAGCAGTGAAATGTTGAGAATTGCTCTATCACTTTCACCTCTCCATACAATAATGCATCTTTCCACGGGAATCCTTTTTTAGTCAGAAAAATATGATATATTCCTCATTTCAAATAAGACTGTTTCCTGCTGGATTATTTTTGAAAGGGGTTTTAAAGTAAGAGTATTATTAAATAATGATATTAACTGGCCAATTACATTTTTTTGGGGGGGGGGGGGTGTTTTTCTTCCCCAAGTCACTACTACTAAAAAATAATAATTCATTTTAATTTGGTGGAAACCTTTTAGGACACTCAAGGACATCTTACATTAAATGTAGGCCTACATAAAATCAAGTGCAATACATCAAGTAAAAAATCAAGTGCATCAATCAACAGTAATATAACATCTAAACTATCTAAAATCACAGGACCAGGCAAAATAGGACAGATAAAAAGAGGGAGGGGTTAGGAAGAGGATACAAACCCTGTTTGATTTAGGTGGTAGGCTACCCGGTTTAGGGTAAGGGTTTGGTTTAAGGTGGTAGGGTTCGGAATAAGAGCTAAAGGCCCAGGCACCCACGGTGGGATGAAGGGAGACAAGGAGACCGGCAGAGGAGGAACGGGAGGGAGCATAGACTGGGAGAAGATCAGAGAGGTAGGTGGGTGCCAGGTTGTAGAGGGCTTTGTAGGTAAGTAGAAGTATTTTAAAGTTAATACAGGGAGCCAGGTTTGGTTTGATTTGTTTAGGTGATCTGGTGTGGATTCTGGCAGCACCAGAGTTCAGAACCAGTTGGAGTCTATTGATGAGGTTGGTGGGTATCTGGTGAGGAGAGTGTTACAATAGTCTAGTCAGGAAGTAACCAAGGCATGGATGAGGGTTTCGGTGCTGGAGTGTGACAGTGAGGGGCGGAGCCTGGAGATATTGCGGAGGTGGAAGAATGCTGTCCGGGTGCTGGTTTTTATGTGGGGTTCAAAAGAGGGAGACACAGAGGCTTTTGACTGTGGTGATGCTTGGAGAGAGTGGATTTAGAGCCTTTGGGCATGACCTCTGTCTTTTGCTGTTGAGTTTGAGGAGGTTCATGCTCATCCAGCTCTGGATGTCCTGAAGGCAGCTGATGAGGGAGGGGAGTGGTGGGTTTGGTGTAGAGGTAGAGCTGGGTGTCATCAGCATAGCAGTGGGAGTGAACTTTATGATGTTGCCTGATCTCGCCCAGGGTAGGAGGAATATGGATTCTTCTGACAATAAGCATTCATGTTTTTGCACATTAATGAGTGATTTACAGGAATGATGTCCATGGTTTGAATTATAAGTGAAATGTATTCAGAAATCTATTACTTAAAACTATGCGGTTCACTACAAATCACTTATCAGTCCATAATCATTCAGCAGTTGTGAGCTGGATGCCCATGTACAGTTGAAGTCGGAAGTTTACATACACCTGAGCCAAATACATTTCAACTCAGTTTTTCACAATTCCTGACATTTAATCATCTCATTCCAAAATGGCATAGCAGTCAGACGTCCTTTGTCCTCCTCTTGTCGTGTCCCGTGTGTATGTATGTATGTATGTATGTATGTATGTATGTATGTATGTATGTATGTATGTATGTATGTATGTATGTATGTATGTATGTATGTATGTATGTATGTATGTATATATAATCTCTTTTCTTCGCATATTTTTTTTCTAAAAACTCAACCTCAAAACACTCTCCTGCAACCCGCCTCACCAATTAAAAAAATAAAATAAAATATTATTTACCTCAAATCTGAAATCCACAACAGAAGCTAGCCAGAGGCTGGCCAGTTCACTGGCTAATGTTGGAGTTCAGCTAGCCACGGTTGGAGGTCATCAGCTATCCCTTAGCTCGAAAAGCTATCGCCAGTTTTGTACAGCGCGACTCAGACCAGAGCATACCGGACCTATTTTTCTATTCATATCCCCGGATTTCTACCGCAGGCTCTGGACATTTACACCTGGATCTTGCAGCTAGCTAGCTGCTACCCGAGTGACTATTAGCTAACGTCAGTCATGGCGCTAACATCAATTATTCCGGAGCTAGCCAGCTGAAGAGTTCCATCAGCCACTCCTGGGCTACAATCACCTATCCGGACCCGTTTTACTGCCGATGCAGAGCCCCATCGGGCCTTCACGACTGGACTACCGACGTTATCTGCCCTAGGGAGTTATCCAACTGGCCCCTCCGTCGCGACGTAACCTGAACGCCCATCTGTGGCCCGCTAATCGTTAGCTGTCTTATCGGCTGCTATCTTAATAGGTCTATCGGACAATTTTCTTGGGCCACTATAACTGTAACTATTTTGCCAATTGGACTGGTCCCCCCCCTACCACACGGAACCCCACTAATCTACAGACGGAAACGCACGAGGTGGCTAAAAACAGACCTCCCTCCATCTTCTGCCAGCTTGCTACCTATGGCCTGGCTAGCTGTCTGAATCTCACTTGGACATTTATGATCACTCGGCTAAGCATGCCTCTCATTAATGTCAATATGCCTTGTCCATTGCTGTTCTGGTTAGTGTTTATTGGCTTATTTCACTGTAGAGCCTCTAGCCCTGCTCATTATACCTTATCCAACCTTTCAGTTCCACCACCCACACATGCTATGACATCTTCTGGTTTCAATTATGTTTCTAGAGACAATATCTCTCTCATCATCACTCAATGCCTAGGTTTACCTCCACTGTATTCACATCCTACCATACCTTTGTCTGTACATTATACCTTGAAGCTATTTTATCGCCCCCAGAAACCTGCTCCTTTTACTTTCTATTCCGGACGTCATAAACGACCAATTCTCATTGCTTTTAGCTGTACCCTTATCCTACTCCTCCTCTGTTCCTCTGGTGATGTAGAGGTGAATCCAGGCCCTGCAGTGCCTAGCGCCACTCCTATTCCCCAGGCACTCTCTTTTGATGACTTCTGTAACCGTAATAGCCTTGGTTTCATGCATGTTAACATTAGAAGTCTCCTCCCTAAGTTTGTTTTATTCACTGCTTTAGCACACTCTGCCAACCTGGATGTCCTAGCCGTGTCTGAATCCTGGCTTAGGAAGTCCACCACAAACTCTGAAATCTTCATCCCTAACTACAACATTTTCAGACAAGATAGAATGGCCAAAGGGGGCGGTGTTACAATCTACTGCAGAGATAGCCTGCAGAGTTCTGTCCTACTATCCAGGTCTGTCTGTACCCAAACAATTTGAAGTTCTACTTGTAAAAATCCATCTCTCTAAAAACAAGTCTCTCACCGTTGCCGCCTGCTATAGATGACCCTCTGCCCCCAGCTGTGCTCTGGACACCATATGTGAACTGATTGCCCCCCATCTATGTTCAGAGCTCGTGCTGTTAGGTGACCTAAACTGGGACATGCTTAACACCCCAGCCATCCTACAATCTAAGTTTCATGCCCTCAATCTCACACAAATTATCAATGTACATACCAGGTACCACCCTAAAGCCGTAAACACAGGCACCCTCATAGATATCATCCTAACCAACCTGCCCTCTAAATACACCTCTGCTGTTTTCAACCAAGATCTCAGCGATCACTGCCTCATTGCCTGCATCTGTAATGGGTCAGTGGTCAAACGACCTCCACTCATCACTGTCAAACGCTCCCTGAAACATTTCAGTGAGCAAGCCTTTCTAATCGACCTGGCCCGGGTATCCTGGAAGGATATTGACCTCATCCCATCAGTAGAGGATGCCTGGTTATTTTTTTTAAATGCCTTCCTCACCATCTTAAATAAGCATGCCCCATTCAAGAAATTTAGAACCAGGAACAGATATAGCCCTTGGTTCTCTCCAGACCTGACTGCCCTTAACCAACACAAAAGCATCCTGTGGCGTTCTGCATTAGCATCGAACAGCCCCCGTGATATGCAACTTTTCAGGGAAGTTAGAAACCAATATACACAGGCAGTTAGAATAGTCAAGGCTAGCTTTTTCAAGCAGAAATTTGCTTCCTGCAACACAAACTCCAAAAAGTTCTTGGACACTGTAAAGTCCATGGAGAATAAGAACACCTCCTCCCAGCTGCCCACTGCACTGAGGATAGGAAACTTTGTCACCTCTGATAAATCCACTATAATTGAGAATTTCAATAAGCATTTTTCTACGGCTGGCCATGCGTTTTCCCACCTGGCTACCGCTACCGCGGTCAACAACACTGCACCCCCCCACAGCTACTCGCCCAAGTGTTCCCCATTTTCTCCTTATCCCAAATCCAGTCAGCTGATGTTCTGAAAGAGCTGCAAAATCTGGACCCCTACAAATCTGGACCCTTTCTTTCTAAAATTATCTGCCGTAATTGTTACAACCCCTATTACTAGCCTGTTCAACCCCTCCTTCGTGTCGTCTGAGATTCCAAAAGATTGGAAAGCAGCTGCTGTCATCCCCCTCTTCAAAGGAGGGGACATTCTTGACCCAAACTGCTACAGACCTATATCTATCCTACCCTGCCTTTCTAAGGTCTTCGAAAGCCAAGTCAACAAACAGATTACCGACCATTTTGAATCCCACCGCACCTTCTCCGCAATGCAATCTGGTTTCAGAGCTGGTTATGGGTGCACCTCAGCCATGCTCAAGGTCCTAAACGATATCGTAACCGCCATCGATAAGAAACAGTACTTTGCTGCCGTATTCATTGACCTGGCCAAGACTTTCGACTCTTTCAATCACCACATCCTCATTGGCAGACTCAAGAGCCTTGGTTTCTCAAATGATTGCCTTGCCTGGTTCACCAACTACTTCTCTGATAGAGTTCAGTGTGTCAAATCGGATGGCCTGTTGTCCGGGCCTCTGGCAGTCTCTATTGGGGTGCCACAGGGTTCAATTCTTGGGCAAACTCTTTTCTCTGTATACATCAATGATGTCGCTCTTGCTGCTGGTGAGTCTCTGATCCACCTCTACGCAGACGACACCATTCTGTATACTTCTGGCCCTTCTTTGGACACTGTGTTAACAACCCTCCAGACGAGCTTCAATGCCATACAACTCTCCTTCCGTGCCCTCCAACTGCTCTTAAATACAAGTAAAACTAAATGCCTGCTCTTCAACCGATCACTGCCTGCACCTGCCCGCCCTTCCAGCATCACTACTCTGGACGGTTCTGACTTAGAATATGTGGACAACTACAAATACCTAGGTGTCTTGTTAGACTGTAAGCTCTCCTTCCAGACTCACATCAAACATCTCCAATCCAAAGTTAAATCTAGAATTGGCTTCCTATTTCGCAACAAAGCATCCTTCACTCATGCTGCCAAACATACCCTCGTAAAACTGACCATCCTACCGATCCTCGACTTCGGCGATGTCATTTACAAAATAGCCTCCAATACCCTACTCAATAAACTGGATGCAGTCTATCACAGTGCCATCCGTTTTGTCACCAAAGCCCCATATACTACCCACCACTGTGACCTGTACGCTCTCGTTGGCTGGCCTTCGCTTCATACTCGTCGCCAAACCCACTGGCTCCAGGTCATCTACAAGACCCTGCTATGTAAAGTCCCCCCTTATCTCCGCTCACTGGTCACCATAGCAGCACCCACCTGTAGCATGCGCTCCAGCAGGTATATCTCTCTGGTCACCCTCAAAGCCAATTCCTCTTTTGGCCGTCTCTCCTTCCAGTTCTCTGCTGCCAATGACTGGAACGAACTACAAAAATCTCTGAAACTGGAAACGCTTATCTCCCTCACTAGCTTTCAGCACCTGCTGTCAGAGCAGCTCACAGATCACTGCACCTGTACATAGCCCATCTATAATTTAGCCCATACAACTACCTCTTCCCCTACTTTATTTTTTTATTTTGCTCCTTTGCACCCCAATATTTCTATTTCTACTTTGTACATTCTTCCACTGCAAATCTTACCATTCCAGTGTTTTACTTGCTATATTGTATTTACTTTGTCACCATGGCTGTTTTTGCCTTTACCTCCCTTATCCCACCTCATTTGCTCACATTGTATATAGACTTATTTTTCTACTGTATTATTGACTGTATGTTTGCTTTACTCAGGCGCAGCTGGGAGTTTTATGGACCGTGGGGTCGCGAGTAAGTTAGGGATTTCTTTGGTTCAGTTAGACCAACCCTTCCCCGTGCATGCCTTAGATAGTCGACCACTTGTGTCAGGGCTGGTCAGGGAAGCCACAGTTCCACTGGTCATGGTAACGGGGGGGGGGTCATGAAGAGCGGATTAGCCTCTTCCTCATTGATTCCCCTGCGTTTCCGGTGGTGCTGGGGATTCCCTGGTTAGCTGATCACAATCCTAATATTTAGTGGAGAGATTTGGGTGAGGTGAAATGGCGGCGGTTTGGGCAAGTTGCTGTGGGGGGTGCAGGCCTGTTGACCGGGGTAGGGGTAGCCAGGTGGAAAGCACGGCCAGCTGTAGAAAAATGCTTATTGAAATTCTCAATTATCGTGGGTTTATCGGTGGTGACAGTGTTTCCTATTCTCAGTGCAGTGGGCAGCTGGGAGGAGGTGCTCTTATTCTCCATGGACTTTTCAGTGTCCCAGAACTTTTTGTAGTTTGTGCTAAAGGATGCAAATTTCTGTTTGAAAAAGCTAGGATGATGTATAGCATTCAGAAACTATTCAGTCTGTGCCACGTGAGCTGGTGAGATTTCCACATAATGCATTCACACTGTTTGGAGAGTATCGTCAAAAATGGGAAAGAGGCCTATACTTTAAATATAACTTTCTCATTGTTTCATTTGTCACATCAACTGTCAGTGTATCCAGGTTTAAACTTTTCACAACACAGTATGCACATTGTGACATGATGGTCTCTATTTGCTGTATATATGCTCATAAACTGATCTATCTATCTCAATCTCCAACCAATCACACTCAAGCTGGAGGAGATTCTATCCAGAGTGTCAGTCAGTGATGTCATCGCCTGCAGGACCTACTACCAGCTTAGCCTAAGCTCCGGGGGTCCCTCTGTGTCCCTGGCTGTGGTTCCTCCCATGGCAGAGGAGCTACAGGAGGTCCCTGCCCAACAGGGACTGTCTCCTGCTGTTTGAATACCAGGGCACCATCTTCCTGCTCTGCAATGCTGTGACATCATTGCTCCATGGTCACATGACCTGGAGGAGGGCTGCGTGCTACGCTGTGCCAGAATGCCAAAGATGCGAGTCAGGGGTCATAAAGGATGGCAGCCTAAGAGCTATTCTCAAGAGGCAGAACCAATTCTCAGGTTATCTAGCTAGCCTTGCTAGTATTGAATATATGAATAACTGTTAATAGAGAATAGGAAAGAAGGTGAAGTGTGACAGATGGGTTGGGACTAGGGCTGTTGCGGTGACAGTAGGTTGCTGAGGGGAGGACGGCTCATAGTAATGGCTGGAATGGAGTTAATGGAATGGCATCAACCACATGGAAACCATGTGTTTGATGTATTTGATAACATTCCACAATTCTGCTCCAGCCATTACCAAAAGCCTGTCCTCCCCAATTAAGATGCACTAACCTCCTGTGGTATTACCGCACACCGGCAGTCATGAGTCATTATCGCAGTAAAAGTCCATGTGATTGTTGAGTCACGGTAATCTCCTCTTATGCACTGGAGATAAATAATGTTTTTATTGTGATGGTGTATATTAAATTGATTTATTAGGCTTTTTTAAATGTAGATGTTCCAAAGGCACACATTAGCGGCTTGTATGCAACTTGTATGCGTGGATGCCTGGAGATGCTAAGATGCTTGTTTATGTTAATTAGCATCCTTTTCAAGAATACCGGCAGTCTTTTGCATAACAATGACAGGCTGACAAAATTTCACCCCCCAGGGGGTGATGCAACCGGTTAGAATGCTCTTGATGGTGCAGCTGTATAACCTTTTGAGGATCTGGGACCCATGACAAATCTTTTCAGTCTCCTGAGGGGAAAAAGGTGTTGTCGTGCCCTCTTCAAGACTGTCTTGGTGTGTTTGGACCATGATAGTTTGTTGGTGATGTGGACACCAAGGAACTTCAAACTCTTGACCCGGTCCTCTACAGCCCCGTCGATGTTAATGGGGGCCTGTTTGGCCTGCCTTTTCCTGTAGTCCACAATCAGCTCCTTTGTCTTGTTCACATTGAGGGAGAGGTTGTTGTCCTGGCACCACACTGCCAGGCCTCTGACCTCCTCCCTATAGGCTGTCTCATCGTTGTCGGTGATCAGGCCTACCACTGTTGTGTCATCGGCAAACTTAATGATGGTGTTAGAGTCATGTTTAGCCACGCAGTCGTGGGTGACCAGGGAGTACAGGAGGGTACTAAGCATACACCCCTGAGGGGCCCCAATGTTGAGGATCAGCGTGGCAGATGTGTTGTTGATAAGTTGTTGCCTACAGTTACCACCTGGGGGCGGCCCATCAGGAAGTCCAGGATCCAGTTGCAGAGGGAGGTGTTAGTCCCCTTGTCCTTAGCTTAGTAATGAGCTTAGTGGGCACCATGGTGTTGAAATCTGAGCTGTAGTCAATGAACAGCATTCTCACTTATGTGTTCCTTTTGTCCAGGTGGGAAGGGCAGTGTGGACTACAATTGAGATTGCGTCATCTGTGGATCTGTTGGGGCAGTATGTGAATTGGACTGGGTCTAGGGTTTTTGGGATGATGGTGTTGATGTGAGCCATGACCAGCCTTTCAAAGCACTTCATGGCTACAGACGTGAGTGCTACGGGGCGGTAATCATTTAGGCAGGTTACCTTCGCTTCCTTGGGCACAGGAACTATGGTGGTCTGCAACAAACATGTAGATATTACAGACTTGGTCAGGGGGAGGTTGAAAAGACACTTGCCAGTTGGTCCGTGCATGCTTTGAGTACACGTCCTTGTAATCCGTCTGGCCCCGCAGCTTTGTGAATGTTGACCTGTTTAAAGGTCTTGCTCACATTGGCTACCGAGAGCGTGATCACACAGTCTTTTGGAACGGCTGGTGCTCTCATGAATGCTTCAGTGTTGCTTGCCTCGAAACGAGCATAAAAGGCATTTAGCTTATCTGGTAGGCTCGCGTAGGCTCGCTTCAGAGCCAGTGTAGTAGGATTCAATCTTAGTCCTGTATTGACGCTTTGCCTGTTTGATGGTTCGTCTGAGGGCATAACGGGATTTCTTATAAGCGTCTGGATTAGTATCCCATTCCTTGAAAGCGTCAGCTCCAGCCTTTAGCTCGGTGCGGATGTTCCTTGTAATCCATGGTTTCTGATTGGGATATGTACGTACGGTCACTGTGGGTACAACGTCGCCGATACAATTATTGATGAAGCCAGTGTCTGAGGTGGTATAATCCTCAATGCCATTGGATGAATCCCGGAACATATTCCAGTCTGTGCTAGCAAAAGAGTCCTGTAGCGTAGCATCCGTGTAATCTGACCACTTCCGTATTGAGCGAGTCACTGGTACTTCCTCCTTTAGTTTTTTCTTCTAGTCAGGAATCAGGAGGATAGAATTATGGTCAGATTTGCCAAATGGATGGTGATGGAGAGCTTTGTATGCATCTCTGTGTGTGGAGTAAAGGTGGTCTAGAGTTTGTTTCCATCTGATTGCACATGTGACATGCTGGTAGAAATTTGGTAAAACGGATTTAAGTTTCCCCGGCCTCTAGGAACGCCGCTTCTGGATGAGCATTTTCTTGTTTGCTTATGGCCTTATAGAGTTGGTGGAGTGTGGTCTTAGTGCCATCATCAGTTTGTGGCGGTAAATAGACTGCTACAAATAATATAGATAGTGTGGTTTACAGCTTATCATGAGGTACTCTACCTCAGGCGAGCAATACTTGAGACTTCTTTAATATTAGAAATCACTCACCAGCTGTTATTTACAAATAGACACACACCCACCCCTCGTTTTACAAGACGCAACTTCTCTGTCCTGCCAATGCACGGAATACACAGCCAGCTCTATAGTATCCGTGTCGTCGTTCAGCCATGACTCGGTGAAGCGTAAGATAATACAGTTTTTAATATCCCATTGGTAGGATATTCTTAATCGTAGATCATCCATTTTATTTTCCAGTGATTGCACATTGGCCAATAGTACGGATGATAGTGAAAGTTTACTTATTCGCCAACGAATTCTCAGATCCATTCAGCTACGGTGCCTCCAGCTTACGAAACTACATTTCCGCTACACATCCCAAGTTACGCTTACACACAGGTGTTCGGTGCATGCTAGATAGCACAGGTGGTCACCTCTTGTCTTCCATCTGTTTTCCATAAACAAGCGCTGTAACATTGAGATATGGACGTGTCGGAACACTAACCCTATAAAAGGTGTGTATCCATTTAACCTTTTGTTTTATGAAAATAATTTCTCACTGATATTAAAGATAAGGTCCTTATGCTTCCAATACTGTACTGCAAGAGACGCTGGTTAATGTTCAGATTGAGCGTAGGGATCAAAACTCTGCCCTACAGAAGACCCCTTCGTTCAATCACTTATGTGTAATGTAATGGAACTGAGGGTCATGATCAAGGACAGAGGGTACCTTGACCAGATGGTTGAGTTCTCAGAGACCATGGCACAGTGGAACTGCTGCAGACCACCCGTAGCAGGTGCAAAGAAGCACACAGTGATTACTGGGGATACAGTTCCTACAGCTATTCCACTGCTACAACAGACCAGAGTGGACCAGAGTAGCTCAGTGAGTATAGGCCTTTAGGCGTACATGATGTAGGCTACTGTACAGCGGCAAGAAAAAGTATGTGAACCCTTTGGAAATACCCGGATTTCTGCATAAGTTAAACTGGTCATAAATTTGATCTGATCTTTATGTAGGTCACAGAAATAGACAAACACAGTCTGCTTAAAATTAATAACACACAAACAATTATACATTTTCATGTCTTTATTGAACACACCATTATGGTGGCAAAATTGCAAGATTATTTTATAATACTTTTATTGCATCAAATGGTTGTTTTATTCAAACAGAATAGAGTATTCTTAACTATTGTGTTTGTGTTCTATTGAGGATGGGCCTCTGGGAGATAACACTGACCGCAGATTTATGATGTCTTTTGGGTGATAAAACCTAAAGAGCATTCCAGAGCATGAGTTAATGTTTCTGTTCTGTATTGTACCAGGGAGAGATGGTTCCAGTTTGGAGTTGTTAAAAAAAAAATCTTCCCAGTATGAGAGGAGTTTTGCTGGATTTATTGAATAAACTTTTTTCCATAAAGTTAGAGCGAATTAAGATGGAATCTCGTCGTAATTTATAAAGTCTAGGGTATCCATCAAACTACTCATCATTGCGTGATTAATGTGATGTAGTAAAGTAATTGAAATAAGTTGCATGAGAACATAATCTAGTTTTATTAAAAAGCGCAAGATCTGTTTCCTAGTCAATGAATGTCGATTTAACTCTTTGACTGCTAATCTATTCATTTGGCAAGTGAGAATCATCGCTGGAGTAATGCTTGGACCTGTAATTAGGGCTATTTTTTGTGAATTGTGTCATTAGTATGTGCCTGATTTTACGACTACAGACAATTATAAATTGGGTTATTTGCGGGGTTTCTTCGTCATTTCAGTGGCAATGGGTATATGGTATTGACTAAAATCTGGGTTTCTGATTGTAATTCAACGATTGGTATGTTTTGCCTGGAAAGATACGGCCGCTAGTGTTTGTTCAAGATATAAACTGAACGTTTTAATAGCTTGCTTAGTTCAAATTGAAAGACTAATTTATTCAACATAAATAGCGAGGCGATTTCGAGGTAATACGTTGTCTGTTGCCTAAATGGTCTGCTGGAATAACATATTGAGAATGGAGTCGTATTTAAATAACTGAATCAACGAAGAGACAGTTACCTAAATCTAATGAATTCTAATGATGGCGGATAGGTAATTGCGATAGAGTTGTGCCAACCGAAATGTGTTTTTATTCTTAAGGATTGACTAAATGGGTTTTAATGTTGTAGAGCAAGCATGGGCCCAACTAGTCAAGTAGTATGTTAAGTGGGAGAGTATCATAGATTTGAAGTACAGTTTTGTTACCTCTGTAGTCAAACAATTTCATATATTTTGGAAATTAGTTAGGTTGAATTTGGTTATTTGAGTTATCTTTTTCATTTGCTTTTTAAAAGAGAGGTTGGAATGAATTATGATGCTAAGGTACTTACAATCAGATACCACCTGGAGCTTTTCCCCTGACACATAGACATCTGGCTCAGTGGAATCAGTTGTCATCTTTGTGAGGAACATGTAGACTGTGTTTTTTTTTTTTACATTGAGATGCAAACATGAGTCCCTGAGCAACTTTGTCTTCTGGACCATTACAGTAGTGAGTTCTTGTGTAGCTTGCTGTTTGTTATTTGCATGCATACAGTCGTATGAAAAAGTTTGGGCACCCCTCTGAGGATGCATAATAATTTACTCTGTCGTCACAGAAAATGATCACAGTGGCATGCCATTCATTTTCTAATAAAAGCTGAGTACTGGGGTATTGTCCAGACAAAGATTTTTAGTGTAGCAATATTAAGTTGTATGAAATGAAATCAGATGTGAAAAATAGGCTATGCAAAAATGTGGGCACCCTTGTCGTTCTGTTGATTTGAATACCTGTAACTACTTAGCACTGATTAATTGGAACACACAATTGGTTTGGTGAGCTCATTAAGCCTTGAACTTCATAGACAAGTGCATCCAATCATGAGAAAAGGTTTTTAAGGTGGCCAATTGCAAGTTGTTGTTCTCTTTGACTCTCCTCTGAAGAGTGGCAACATGGGGGCCTCAAAACAACTCTCAAATGACCTGAAAACAAAGATTGTTCAACATTATGGTTTAGAGTAAGGCTACAAAAAGCTATCGCAGAGATGTAAGCTGTCAGTGTCCACTGTGAGGAACATAGTGAGGAAATGGAAGACCACAGGCACAGTTCTTATTAAGGCCAGAAGTGGCAGGCCAAGTAAAATATCGGAGAGGCAAAGGCGAAGGATGGTGAGAACGGTCAAAAACAGCCCACAGACCACCTCCAAAGACCTACAACATCATCTTTCTGCAAATGGTGTCACTGTGCGTCATTCAACAATTCAGTGCACTTTGCACAAGGAGAAGCTGAATGGGAGAGTGATGCGGAAGAAGCCTTTTCTGCACACACGCCACAAACAGTCGCTTGAGGTATGCAAAAGCACATTTGGACAAGCCAGCTTCATTTTGGAATAAGGACTGATGAAACAAAGATTGAGTTATTTGGTCATAACAAGGGACGTTATGCATGGTGGCAAAAGAACACAGCGTTCCAAGAAAAACACTTGCTATCCACAGTAAAATTTGGTGGGGGTTCCATCATGCTGTGGAGCTGTGTGGCCAGTGCCGGTACTGGGAATCTTGTTAAAGTTGAGGGTCGCATGGATTCCACTCAATATCAGCAGATTCTTGGGAATAATGTTGAAGAATCAGTCACAAAGTTGAAGTTACGCCGGGGCTGGATATTTCAACAAGACAACGACCCAAAATACTGCTCAAAATCTACCCGGGCTTTTATGCAGAGGAACAAGTACAATGTTCTGGAATGGCCATCCCAGTCCCCAGACCTGAATATCATTGAGAATCTGTGGGATGATTTGAAGCGGGCTGTCCATGCTCGGCAACCATCAAACCTAACTGGAGATGTTTTGTAAGGAGGAATGGTCCAAAATACCTTCATCCAGAATCCAGACACTCATTAGAGGCTATAGGAAGCGTCTAGAGGCTGTTATTTTAGCAAAAGGAGGCTCTACTAAATATTGATGTGATTTTTCTATTGGGGTGCCCAAATTTATGTACCTGTCTAATTTTGTTTTGATGCATATTGCACATTTTCTGTTATTCCAATAAACCTAATTTCACTACTGAAATATTACTGTGTCCATCAGTTATTTGATAGATCAAAATGAAATTGCTGACCCAAACACTCAATTATTTATAAATGGAAATCATGGAAATTATCAGGGGTGCCCAAACTTTTCATACTCTCTGTATCATCTGTATACATTGGAACTTCAGACTCTGTACAGACAGAAGGAAGATCATTAATGTACAAGCTGAACAGTATTGACTTTGGGGCATGCCAACATTGTAGATAAGAGTGGGAAAAGTTAGTTTTCACTATTACGCTGATGAGACAGCACCAACTTTTTAAAGGTTTTAGATTTGTTAAACAACAGGTTTGTTTTTACTGACTTTATGCAACAGGTTGAAATGATTCGATTACTGGAAAGGGGTTATGGGTTTGTTTCTTTTGTTTTTTGTTTATTTTATGTGTAATTTTCACTTAATTAAACACTGTATTATCTGATGTGTTTTGAGTAGCCTTCCCTGTAGCTCAGTTGGTAGAGCATGGTGTTTGCAACGCCAGGGTTGTGGGTTCGATTCCCACGGGGGGCCAGCACAGAAAAAAAAATAAAAATGTATGAAATTGTATGAAATGTATGCATTCACTACTGTAAGTCGCTCTGGATAAGAGCATTTGCTAAATGACTAAAATGTAAAAAAAATAAAAAAAATGACTAGGATTATTTCTTACGGGACTGATGGAAGTCACCTAAAAGTATGTATGTTAAAGGAGACATAGAACACGTCTCAAACACATTTTTATTAAATGCCTGGGATTAAATATCACTGATTCCTTACGCTGAGAAATGTACTACATTTGCGTCAGAAAAAAAAATATTAGATTTAGAGGGGTAACAGGAACAATCTAGGGCGAAACATCTATCACATATTTGTTGGACATTGGTCTAGTAACGATACCAGGATAATTGTATCTAAGGGTAGCACATGCTAAATTCAGCATACATAAACATTGAGGTAGATTAAAACTAATGATTAATGATTTGAGGGAGTACAGTGGATTTCTCATTATTATCAGGTTTTGTTTGTAGTTAAAACTTTTGGGTTGCTGAATCGGTGTAGTATAATGAATGTTAACAAAGTTTTTTGTGTTTTTTCTGGGAAAATGGGGGTTTCATTGTCTCTTTTCCTGGGGCTATAATCTTGGGGAAAGTGAGTGAGATTGAGGCCGTAAACCACCAAATTAAATAAGGTCTGGCTATTTTTTGTTTGTTTTTACCTTAAGGTTTGCAAATACCCACACACAACACATTTGTTATGACTATTTGTTGGTGTTTTTCAAATACTATGTTTGATTTGTGTGTTCTATTTCCTTTGGGTTTAGTGAGTTTTCCTTTTGTCTTAGTGCCAAGGTATCTTAAAGGGGCACACACACACATGGAATTTTTAGAAGTTTTTATTTCCTGAGTTTTAATTAAAGACGTGCATTCTTTTGATAAAGGAATGTACTCGAAACATGGGATGCAACATGTATGAAATGTTTGACTGTTTTTCATTCATTTGTCTAATATAGTAAGAAACACTTCTTTGAAGGGTTTGTATGACCTCTGACCTCTGTCATGACCTTCCATTGTGGTTTGATCACCCTCATTGGAAAGCCATTTGGATAATGAATTTAAGGTCATTTGTAATGCTGATTCCAAGGTCATTTGTAATATCGATAATTATGATGAAGTTTATAGTACTTAGCCATATTTGTGATGTGGAGGAGAGGGTGTTGCCTTTGACTAAGGGTAGGCTGCCTTAAGTCTATTTTCCTATGACCATACTGGTACATTTATTTTTCTATATGGAGTTCTTCAGAGTAGGTGATTTTTAATTTGATTTTGTTCTTTGACATTTTATTAAATTTTTTGACCAGTAGTAGTAGTTTTCTTTTTTTTTTACACCTTACTCTCATGGAGAGTTGTGTGTTAAAAATGGGGGAGGGCACAGTCCTTTGAGGTTTTGGATTGAAGTTTACACACCTTGAGTGATGTGTAGGAGTGTATGGAGTGATATGTGAAGGAGTGTATTGTTGTGGTGTTTGTTCTGTTCTGTTCCCGATGGGTTATAGGTCTAACTTCCTGATCCTGTGGCTCTGCGATGAAGTTGACAGTGTGATGGGGAGTATAAGCCAATTTGAAAGAATAGTTTCATTAGAATGTGTTGTTATTCTCTTTGACATATGTTTTAGACATTTGTATTAAGAATAATTGGTGAAAGTAATAATTTATCATATAGTTAATGAACTGAACTAAACTGTTGTTCTGATCTGTCCTCTCGAGGTTATCATGAAAAGTAACACCAGACGGTATCTCCTGCAACACAAATTCTAAAAAGTTCTGGGACATTGTAAAGTCCATGGAGAATAAGAACACCTCCTCCCAAATGCCCACTGCACTGAGGATAGGAAACTCTGTCACCACCGATAAACCCACTATAATTGAGAATTTCAATAAGCATTTTTCTACGGCTGGCCATGCTTTCCACCTGGCTACCCCTACTACAGTCAACAGCAATGCACCCCCCACAGCTACTCGCCCAAGCCTTCCCCATTTCTCCTTCTCCCAAATTCATTCAGCTGATGTTCTGAAAAAGCTGCAAAATCTGGACCCCTACAAATCAGCCGGGCTACACAATCTGGACCCTTTCTTTCTAAAATTATCTGCCGAAATTATTGCAACCCCTATTACGTGTATTATAGGTATCTTTCATACAAATCTTAACTTTGTGAACCATTCTATATATCTGTTGTTCGTCATGTAGGTTGAAAGGGGTGTTTCTTGGCTATAAAATACCTTTGTACTTTTGTCTCGCCGCTCTCAATGGATCATCATCAGAAATAGTAATTTGTCGACCAGCCATCACTATTGCAAAGCTCTCACTATTAAAGATTTAGTTTAAGTGTAACTCTGACTTGTGTGATAGGTTTGTCTCTCCTCATTTGATAGTAAAGAAATGAACCACCACACCATGTAAACATTCACAGTGCAGGGTGGAAAAAGTATGTTAACCTTTGGAATTAAGAACTGGTTGACCCTCCTTTGGCAGCAATAACCTCAACCAAACGTTTTCTGTAGACCTGCACAATGATCAGGAGGAATTTTGGACCATTCCTCTTTATAAAATTGTTTCAGTTCAGCAATATTCTTTTGATGTCTGGTGTGAACTGCTCTCTTTAGATCATGCCACAGCATCTCAATCAGGTTGAGGTCAGGACTCTGACTGGGCCACTCCAAAAGGTATATTTTCTTCTGTTGAAGCCATTTTGTTGTTGATTTACTTCTGTGTTTTGGGTTGTTATCCTGTTGCAACACCCAACTTCTGTTGAGCTTCAATTGGCGGACAGATAGCCTAACATTCTCCCGCAAAATATCATGATAAACTTGGGAATTCATTTTTCTGTCAATGATAGCAAGCTGTCCAGGCCCTGAGGCAGCAAAGCAGCCCCAAACAATGATGCTCCCTCTACCATACTTCACAGTTGGGATGAGGTTTTGATGTTGGTGTGCTGTGCCTTTTTTCTCCACACATAGTGTTGTGTGTTCCTTCCAAACAAGTCAACTGCAGTTTCATCTGTTCACAGAATATTTTGCCAGTAGTGCCGTGGAACATCCATGTGCACTTTTGCAATCTTCAGACTTGCAGCAATGTATTTTTTTGGACAGTGGCTTCTTCTGTGGTGTCCTCCCATGAACACCATTCTTGTTTAGTGTTTTACATATCGTAGATTCATCAACAGAGATGTTAGCATGTTCCAGAGATTTCTGTAAGTCTTTAGCTGACACTAGGATTCTTCTTAACCTCACTGAGCATTCTGCGCTGTGCTCTTGCAGTCATCTTTGCAAGACGGCCACTCCTAGGGAGAGTAGCAACAGTGCTGAATTTTCTCCATTTATAGA
Source organism: Salmo salar (assembly GCF_965601325.2). Lineage (NCBI taxonomy): Eukaryota > Metazoa > Chordata > Actinopteri > Salmoniformes > Salmonidae > Salmo > Salmo salar. Next base: position 64,227,373 of record NC_138308.1, read on the forward strand.
AAATTTGTCTTACCGTGGACTGATGAACATCAAGGCTTTTAGAGATACTTTTGTAACCCTTTCCAGCTTTATGCAAGTCAATAATTCTTAGGTCTTTTGAGATCTCCTTTGTTCGAGGCATGTTTCACATCAGGCAATGCTTCTTGTGAATAGCAAACTCAAATTTTGTGAGTGTTTTTTAGGGCAAGGCAGCTCTAACCAACATCTCCAATCTCGTCTCATTGATTGGACTCCAGGTTAGCTGACAGGTTAGCCTAGGGGTTCACATACTTTTTCCAACCTACACTGTGAATGTTTAAATGATGTATTCAATATAGAGAAGAAAAATACAATAATATGTGTGTTATTAGTTATTGTTGTGACTTAGATGAAGATCAGATCAAATTTGATGACCAATTTATGCCGAAATCCAGGTAATTCCAAAGGGTTCACATACTTTTTCTTGCCACTGTAGGTCACAGATTAGATACAGATTGTACACCAGATAATGTGATATAACTGAAGAATTTTGGTATACATTAATGACGTTACATCGCCATAGATTTTTCAATAACTAACCTGTTAATGGCGATACTATCTTCATTCTCGATTTGGCAAAATATGTATCGTTAAAAATGTCCATATCCAGGTGTTTAGTTTTGAACTTAGAAAATGCTCTGTTATTAAAATAAATGAATGTTTTGCTCCATGAAGTAATCCAGCGATGTATAAGCTGCCATCTTGTCTATTTCAAATCTTCAGATGGGTCCACCCCAAAGTGCCACATGTCATGATAACAATCACCTGTCTCGATAAATGAGAGAAGATTTGAAATAGACAAGATGGCGGCGTGCAACTTCTGGAGATGTGTATAAGATGGTTTCGATTCTGTTCATAAAAATAGGCCTATTTGGCAGCCGTATAAGGGTGAGTGGACATTCTCCCTTTCTCTTTATATTCAATCTTTGTCCAGCTACTGTGAAAAGTCGGGATGTGCGTAAAACCCTGCATAGTCTGCGTTTTTAATTTCATATGCCCAAAGGGGGAAATTATGGTGCCTGTAAGTGTGAAATAGCCTATTTAAAACAAGTTGTGCTTTCATTTTGTTTAGAATTTCAAATGAAATTATTTGTTTTCTTTTTAGGCCTTATCAATAATGAATTTAATCTTGCTTATTGACAATGTTTGGCATGTTCATGCACAGCCATAATGCAATTTACAGTTGGCCAAGCTCCTATATCAGTGTGAATGCTATGCAGTTACTTGGAACAACGTGGACTGCAAATGGGTTCAAGTTAACGTATTTAGCAAAAATTGGTCAACATTTTGGTATTCCGTTTCTGTAAGCCATTTAACCAACTATAATGGACTAACATTGGAGTTGGAGTTGATTCCAAGGCACTACATAAAAGACGGAACTTGACGCAACCACACGTTCCACCATGAAGCACGTTCTGATAGGCCAGTGAGGGGCCAAGCCTCGACACACCCATAACTTGTTAATGAATCAAAACCCAGTCCTTTCGCGCAACGCCAGCAAGTGCGCTGATAATTGTAATAGTGAAAATAGCAAAAATATTTCTGACACCCCCCTAAACCTATGGCGCTACCGCCTGAGCTTAGATTTACCATTGTGCTAGGTTTGTTAAAATAGAGCCCAAAATCTGATATTTAGCACCACGGATAGCAGTCGGATCAAATTACCACGAAATCTGACATTGAGGGTCACAGAGCAGTGGACACAGCGGCTGTCTGGTGAAGTTGCAGGGAGAATCAAATCTTGTAAATATGCTAAAAGAGTGATGTTACCTTTTGATTTAAAAACCTCCCAGCAAAGGAAATATTGTTCTCCAGTGATTAATTGAAATACCCACATCAAGCCATGCAAGAAATGGAATAATAAAACCCAGATACACAACCATTATAATGCAAACAGAAGGTTGTAATCAATATCTAATATACTTCTTCAAATAAAAACAACATTTTGTTTGTTTCTTTACTTTTATAATAAAAAACAACTATAAAATGCTATTTAGAGAACAGCAAAAGCAAGCAAAATTGACTCCAGCCATTTTCACCTTTGCTGCTGTAGCTTCTTTCACCTTAGTTGATAGGGGACCTAACATTCTACAAACACGTCATACAGCAATTCGCTGCTACACACTAGTTTAGCACCAGGATTAAAAACTCTAGCTTGGTTTCATGTGAAGTCAAACAGCAGTTATCTAGCCATCTACAGCCATCTTCCACCTCTGAACAGAGAATAGTTGCTCTAAAGCCAGCTAGCAAGACAATCAGCCGCCCACCCCGCTACAAGGCGTCTGCATGGCCCGCATGGACCTAACTACTGTTACCAGTAACTGCATAATGTGCCTTTTGGAATGATTTTAGTAGCCTATTTTAAATTGTTGGTTTTGACCTAGGCTGCATTTCAAGTAATTTCTTTATGAACTTATTTTTTTGGTGTGGTGGTCTACTATTTCTGAAAGAAATTATAATTTTTTAAAAATCTATAAATAGCCAGGGAGCCGCAGGGGGGAGGGGTTTAAGAGCCACATGTGGCTCTAGAGCCGCGGGTTGCCGACCGCTTGTCACGATTTCCGCCGAAGTCGGTCCCTGTCCTTGTTCGGGCGGCGTTCGGCGGTCGACGTCACCGGCCTTCTAGCCACCGCCGATCCACTTTTCATTTTCCTTGTGTTTTGTCTTTGTTTTACACACCTGATTTCAATCCCACAATTACTTGTTAATTATTTAACCCTCTGTTCCCCCATGGTTTTTTGTGAGTGATTGTTTATTGTAATTTCGGTCTGTCATGGTGTACATGTATTTGTTACTTTGTATATTTAACATTTTGAGTAAATATACGTTGATTACTCATATCTGCTGTCCTGCGCCTGACTCTCTACACCAGTTACACATAGGACCCGTTACACCCCTGATATAGGCAAACCTGTAATGTCCAGTAATGGATACCAAAAATGTTTGGTTATATCACATTATCTGGTGTACAATCTGTAGCTACTCACACAATATTTGATTCTCACCTCTTGAAGCTGTTATCCAAAAAGCTATCATATCATAACGCAGTGGTTCGGGACCTACTAGAGGGTCGTGGCAGTGGTTCAGGTGGGTCGAGGGGTTGATACTATTTGTTCATTGATACAAATGATTTCATTATTATGCAGTCAATCACTTAAAATTGTCCGTAAGAGCTCATACTCAAATTTTCCTAAAGTTAGATGTTTTGAAGCAGATGTTTTACTTACGGGCAATTCTACGGTTGGAATTGCATTGAGAATCAGATTCGTCACTTTTTTAAATGAATACCAAACAAAATCCATTGATTTCCTTGTGCATACAAATCTAGACTACTTTTAACAATTATCATGTCTGGACTATCGTTAAATGTGAAGACTTATTTATATCAAATCAGTTCTCTAGGTTTAATTATGTGATTAAACTAATCCTGTAAACATTAATTAACTGGGAAGTTGGGCACCACGGGAAAATGTTTAGAGTTACAGTTATAATTTCCCGAATATAACTCTTCAGATATTTTAATACCTTATCAATTACAGTCATCCATTAATAATTATTAAATGTTACCTTCAGTTATCAGTCTCATCTGAATGTCGTAAAATTCTTGGTTAACCCCTGTGCGGCCTCCATCCCGTATGCGGAAAATCATATCGCTATTAGCATAACAAAATGTAATAATAAAAAAAAAATAATAATAATTAAAATTATATCGTTTTATAGATACACCTCTCCTGAATCGAACCACGTTGTCCGATTTCAAAAAGGCTTTACAGCAAAAGCAAAACATTAGATTATGTTAGAGGAGTATATCGTAAAAGTAGCCACATAGCCATTTTCCGACCAACCACATGCATCACAAATAACCAAAAAACAGCTAAATGCAGCACTAACCTTTGACAATCTTCATCAGATGACACACCTAGGACATCATGTTACACAATACATGCATTCTTTTGTTCGATAAAGTTCATATTTATATATAAAAACAGCATTTTACATCAGTGCGTAACGTTGACTAACTATTTTCCCTCAAATGCATCCGATGAAACAGAGCTACAATTTACTAAATTACTATTCGAAAACATTTTTAAAATGTAATATTGTCATTCTAAGATTTATAGATGAATATCTCTTGAAAGCACCTGTAATGCCAGATTTAAAATGAACTTTACTGGGTAATCATACTTTGCGATGAAAGGGGATGCGATACTCTGAAAAATAGGCTAACGTTACAGGTCAGCGCCATCTTGGAAAAATCGCATATCACATCTAGTCTTGTATACTATTGTCAATAATCCCTTACCTTTGGTTGTCTTCATCAGAAAGCCCTTCCAGGAATCCCAGGTCCACAACAAATGTATTTTCGTTCGAAAAAGTTCATCCATTATGTTCCATTAGCTTGTTCTTGTTAGCGCGTCTGAAGGCTGATCCAAATCCTCCGTCGGCCACGGGACAGCCATTTCGACAAAAAGCATTTTTTTCCCATTTAGGTTCGTTCAAACATGTCAAACGTTGTATAACATAAATCTTCAGGGCGTTTTTCAACAAGAGACCCAATAAGATTCGAGGGGGACGATTGCATTGTGTTTCAAAACGTTTCGAAAGGGGAGGGTAACCAGGGGCACCGGCATCATAATGGTGATGGCCCTCTCCGTGTGACCACGTTCCACAGCGTCTCATTCATTCAGTTTTCACAGTAGGAGTCTCAAATCACTTTGTAAAGACAAGGGACATCTAGTGGAAGCAATAGGAAGTGCTCAATGAACCATAGCTCACGGTGTGATTAATAGGCAACGTGATGAAGTTGAGTTCGCAATTCAGAATTCCACTTCCTGTTTCGATCTGTCTCGGGGTTTTGACTGCCATATGAGTTCTGTTAGACTCACAGACACCATTCAAACAGTTTTAGAAACTTTAGAGTGTTTTTCTATCCACAAGTATTAACCTGTTAGGGCTAGGGGGCAGCATTGACACGGCTGGATAAAAAACATACCCGATTTAATCTGGTTACCACTCCTACCCAGTAACTAGAATATGCATATACTTATTACATATGGATAGAAAACACCCTACATTTTCTAAAACTGTTTGAATGGTGTCTGTGAGTATAACAGAACTCAAATGGCAGGTCAAAACCTGAGAGATTCCTTTACAGGAAGTGGCCTGTCTGACCATTTGTTGAACTTCTTTTCCATCTCTATCATTTACTAAGGATCTCTGCTCTAACGTGACACTTCCCACGTCGTCCATAGGCGCTCAGAGCCCGGGAAAAAACAGAATGTCGTCATTCCAGCCCCAGGCTGAAACACATTATCGCCTTTCTCAAGTGGCCGATCAAGAGACACTAGCTTATGCGCGTGACCCCGACCGCCCCCGCCTTTGGGATTTTTTCCTCTGTTTGCCGAAAAGGAGATTCCCTGTCGGAATATTATCGCTTTTCTACGAGAAAAGTGTCGTAAAAATTGATTTTAAACAGCGGTTGACATGCTTCGAAGTACGGTGATGGAATACTTAGAATTTTATTGTCACGAATTGCGCCAAGCGCGTGACACTTCTTTACTATTTCGGATAGTGTCTGGAACGCACGAACAAAACGCCGCTATTCGGATATAACGATGGATTATTTTGTACCAAACCAACATTTGTTATTGAAGTAGCAGTCCTGGCTGTGTATTCTGACGAAGACAACAAAAGGTAATGAAATGTTTATAATAGTAAATATGATTATGGTGAGTGCTAAACTTGCCGGGTGTCTAAATAGCGAGCCCGTGATGCCTGGGCTATGTACTTAGAATATTGCAAAATGTGCTTTCACCAAAAAGCTATTTTAAAATCGGACATATCGAGTGCATAGAGGAGGTCTGTATCTATAATTCTTAAAATAATTGTTATGCTTTTTGTGAACGTTTATCGTGAGTAATTTAGTAAAATGTTAGCGAATTCCCCGGAAGTTTGCGGGGGGTATGCTAGTTCTGAACGTCACATGCTAATGTAAAAAGCTGGTTTTTGATATAAATATGAACTTGATTGAACAAAACATGCATGTATTGTATAACATAATGTCCTAGGGTTGTCATCTGATGAAGATCATCAAAGGTGAGTGCTGCATTTAGCTGTCTTCTGGGTTTTGGTGACATTATATGCTGGCTTGAAAAATGGGTGTCTGATTATTTCTGGCTTGGTACTCTGCTGACATAATCTAATGTTTTGCTTTCGTTGTAAAGCCTTTTTGAAATCGGACAGTGTGGTTAGATTAACGAGAGTCTTGTCTTTAAATGGCTGTAAAATAGTCATATGTTTGAGAAATTGAAGTAATAGGATTTTTAAGGTTTTGAAAATCGCGCCACAGGATAGATGTGGCTGTTACGTAGGTGGGACGAATTCGTCCCGCCTAGCCTAGAGAGGTTAATTATATGCATATCCTAGCTTCTGAGTATCCTAGGGGAACGCCAAGAGGTTAACTGCACAAACCCTAGTTTCCATAATGAATAAGCAATATACACATTGGTTGATTATTTATTTACAAAAAAACTAAACAATCATAATGATGGAAAAGTCCCTAGTGGACTAATCCGATATGATGGCTTGGTAGACAACGGGAAGGGGGTGTGGACTGCTCAAGAGCAGGAAACTCATAGCTGATAACTACACTCATAGAAATTGCTAATACTTTACATGAACGACCACTCATTCGAAAATCATTTGCAATTTACATATTTACGAGTATGTCTTGTTGTCTCTGTGGTCGCCGGTCCATCTGCTGGAGAGAGTTGACAGAAAAGTCTCTGGTTGTATTCCCCAGAAGTCACAGTCTTTCGTGGTTGTAGGTGGTTAGAATGGATACTTCAGAGTACCATTCAGAAATGTTCTTGGCGGTTGTCTGTATTCTCGTTCAAGACTTACATAATTTCTAGCTGCAGACTAGTAATTATACGTCTAAGATTTGCTCTTATTTTGTAGTGATCGATAGTCTTAGAAATTCAACCATATGCAACCTTAGTTTACACCGGGGTTTGTGTAGTCTTAACCATTTGAGATGTCTGGCTTACCTTGGGTCTCTTTGGCATGAAATGTACATTTCGTCACAGGTGGTTTTATACATTTTCAGAGAAATGGGCGGTCCATGATGCCTAATGTGATGTCTGGGCTGACAGGGATGTGGCCAATGACTAGTTAATCTTTATATAAAAATCCATACTGTAATTTAGAAGGTTAACATCACATTACATCTTTTCTCAAATAGTTTCATGTTTAATCACATACGTTTCACAATATTTAGATGTAAACCTGACAGCTGGGAAATGTACACTGTAAGAGATACAGTTATGTGTGTTTCTTGTCCTTCATGAGATCACCAAATGAAACACACTCGACATGACTGTCCCTTAAGTGTCCACAGACCATTCCCATATTCTCAAAAATAGAAATATTGTTTAATTCTCGCATTTTGGGGATTAAAAGTTTCTAAAGAGAATGAAAGCGCTCCGTCATGACACAATTTACAAACAAACAATTTACAGATTTATTTGAAGAACAGTGCAGATGCACAGTGTGGTAACAGAATGGCAGTTTGTAAATGTGTTTTTGTAAAATGTTTTGTCTTCATTCTTCAAAGTAGTCCTTTTAAAAATAAAGTTCTATGTTGTTTGTTGTTTTTTTTTAAACTTTGAAATCAATGGATTCTGTTTAGCATACATTTTTAAACCAATGACTAATATGACCACTCTATGGAAAGATGAGACTCTCACAAACTTGATGCTGGTGTCTGTTTTGCTCTATGACCCCCACAAGCCCCACAGAACTCGTCTGAAGTCTGTTACACCGATATGCCAACTTCTGTCTGTAGCATCCGAACCGTTTGGGCTACAAACTAATATGAGACTCTCACGAATACGCTTGTGTTCTCTGTTTTGTTCTACGTCCCCCACAAATGTCACGGAACTTGTCTGAAGGTAACCCGGTACTGGATTAAAAAATTCATGGAAAAATATAAAGGCAATTTTGTGACCCCAAAAAAGAAAAGGGGTTAAAGTGAAAATTCTGTTACCATGGAATTGCCGTTATTCTTGGGAATTGTTCGGAGTAGGTTTTTTTCACCGCTCAACCTCTAGTGGGTTGCGACGCAGCAGACACTGAACCACCAAGCAACAAGTTTGCGTTATTAACACCATCCCAAGTCTCCTCTACCTAACCTACTTTTTCTTTGTTCTGTCTGTCTGTCTGTCTGTCTGTCTGTCTGTCTGTCTGTCTGTCTGTCTGTCTGTCTGTCTGTCTGTCTGTCTGTCTGTCTGTCTGTCTGTCTGTCTGTCTGTCTGTCTGTCTGTCTGTCTGTCTGTTTGCCTGCCTGCCTGTCAGTGGTTTAGGGTTCCCTCTGAACCTCTGTTCTCAACTGTTCTCCCCTTTTATGATGTACTGTACTTGCTCCTCCAGGATGGCCATGGTTAACCCCAGCTTCACCCCGGACGAGATGTTGGACAATAGAAGCAGCCGGTTCAAAGTTTACCAAGGGGCCTGTCGCGTGCTACAGGAGCCCAAGCCTTCAGAGGTGTGTGTGCGTATGTGTGCATGTGTGTGTATGTATTTGTTTGCACAAACAGGTGCCTTCCCAACTTTGTATGTACGCATTATGTGTGTACTTCCATGTGTGTTTATGTCTGTACTTCCATGCGTGTTTATGTGTATTCCTATACAGTGCCTTCGGACCCCTTGACTTTTTCCACATTTTGTTACGTTACAGCCTTATTCTAAAATATATTAAATTGTTTTTCTTCTTCATCAATCTACACAGAATACCCCATAATGACAAAGCAAAAACAAAGCAAAAACGGAAAAAATTCATTAAAAATCAAAGACAGAAATAGAACATTTACATAAGTATTCAAGCCCTTTACTTAGTACTTTGTTGAAGCACCTTTGTCAGCGATTACAGCATTGAGTCTTCTTGGGGTGTGACGCTACAAGCTTGACACCTGTATTTGGGGAGTTTCTCCCATTCTTCTCTGTAGATCCTTTCATGCTCTGTCAGGTTGGATGGGGAGCATTACTGCACAGCTATTTTCAGGTCTCTCCAGAGATGTTAGATCGGGTTCAAGTCCAGGCTCTGGCTAGACCACTCAAGGATATTCAGAGACTTGTCCCGAAGCCACTCATTGTCTTAGCTGTGTGCTTAGGGTTGTTGTCCTGTTGGAAGGTGAACCTTCACCACAGTCTGAGGCCCCGAGCGCTCTGGAGCATGTTTCCATCAAGGATCTCTCTGTACTTTGCTCCATTCATCCTTCCTTCAATCATGACTAGTCTCCCAGTCCCTGTCGCTGAAAAACATCACCGCAACGTGATGCTGCCGCCACCATGCTTCACCGTAGGGATGGTGCCAGGTTTCCTCCAGACGTGATGCTTGGCATTCAGGCCAAAGAGTTCAATCTTGGTTTCATCAGACCAGAGAATCTTCTTCCTCATGGTCTGAGGTGCCTTTTGGCAAACTCCAAGCCGGCTGTCGTGCCGTTTTACTGAGGAGTGGATTCTGTCTGGCCATTCATATTGGTGGAGTGCTGCAGAGATGGTTGTCCTTCTGGAAGGTTCTCCTATCTCCACAGAGGAACTCTGGAGCTCTGTCAGAGTGACCATCAGGTTCAGAGTGACCATCAAAGTCTTGGTGGTTCCAAACTTCTTCCATTTAAGAATAATGGAAGCAAATGTATTCTTGGGTAACTTCAATGCTGCAGAGATGTTTTGGTACCGTTCCCCAAATCTGTGCCTCAACACAATCCTGTCTCGGAGCTCTATGGACAATTTCTTCAACCTCATGGCTTGGTTTTTGCTCTGACATGCACTGTCAACTGTGGGACCTTATATAGACAGGTGTGTGCCTTTCCAAATCATGTTCAATCAATTTAAATTTACCACAGGTAAGTTGTAGAAACAGTCAAATTGTAGAAACATCTCAAGGATGATCAATGGAAAAAGGATGCACCTGAGCTGAATTTCGAGTCTCATAACAAAGGGTCTAAATGTTGAACATTATTTTAAAAAATGTGAAAAAATTAACTTTGTCATTATGTGGTATTGTGTGTTGATGAGGAAAATATTTTATTTAATCTATTTTAGAATAAGGCTGTAACATAACAAAATGTGGAAAAAGGGAAGGGGTCTGAATACTTTCTGAATGCACTGTATTTCTGTGATGAAACATCAATATGTAGCTATATCCAGGGTTGTCATTTGGGTTCTTGCATTGGAATTATATTCAATTCTGCTTATATCAAGCTATACCGCAATAAACATAAGTTCAAATACTTTTGACCAAGAAGTGACAGGTTGGCACGAAATCTCCACTACGCTCTATCAGCACCATGGACAGCCCCCTTCAAACTAAATCCAGATTTTGATAAAAACTAAACAGCTAGATTGTTTCTTTCATGTTTACGTGTCCTTTAAAAACAGTCTATAATTTCAATAACACTATTCCTTGTGACTCGATCTGTAGCATATGAGAAACGTTATAGTCTATTGTTTTTTACTTTCATAAACAATAATTCTCCACCTCACAGTTCAGCAGTATGAGATTTGAGCACTAAATGCTTCAGAGCATTGCATGCATAGGCCTATTGGCTTAGGCGTCCACTGTATTGATATATATATATATATATATTTTTTTAAATATATATACCCTACCATTCAAAAGTTTGGGGTCACTTAGAAATGTCCTTGTTTTCCATGAAAACATACATGAAATGATTTGCAAAATGAATAGGAAATATGGTCAAGACATTGACATGGTTATAAATAATGATTTTTAATTGAAATAATAATTGTATCCTTCAAACTCTGCTTTCGTCAAAGAATCCTCCATTTGCAACAATTACAGACCTTTGGCATTCTAGTTGTCAATTTGTTGAGGTAATCTGAAGAGATTTCACCCCATGCTTCCTGAAGCACCTCCCACAAGTTGGATTGCTTTGGTCCCGTGTGGCTCAGTTGGTAGAGCATGGTGTTTGCAACGCCAGGGTTGTGGGTTCAATTCCCATTTCCCAGTATGGAAAAAGAATTATGAAATGTATGCATTCACTACTGTAAGTCGCTCTAGATAAGAGTGTCTGCTAAATGAATAAAATGTAAATGTAAAAATGGATTGGCTTGATGGGCACTTCTTACGTACCATACGATCAAGCTGCTCCCACAACAGCTCAATAGGGTTGAGACCCGGTGACTGTGCTGGCCACACCATTTTAGACAGAATACCAGATGACTGCTTCTTCCCTAAATAGTTCTTGCATAGTTTGGAGCTGTGCTTTGGGTCATTGTCCTGTTGTAGGAGGAAATTGGCTCCAATAAAGCGCCGTCCACAGGGTATGGCATGGTGTTGCAAGATGGAGTGATAGCCTTCCTTCTTCAAGATCCCTTTTACCCTGTACAAATCTCCCATTTTACCACCATCAAAGCACTTCCAGACCATCACATTGCCTCCACCATGCTTGACAGATGGCGTCAAGCACTCCTCCAGCATCTGTAGATTTTTTTCTGCGTCTCACGAATGTTCTTCTTTATGATCTGAACACCATAACTGAACACTGTCCATAACACTTTTTTCCAGTCTTCCTCTTTCCAGTGTCTGTGTACTTTTGCCCACCTTAATCTTTTCTTTTTATTGGCCAGTCTGAGATATGGCTTTTTCTTTGCAACTCTGCCTAGAAGGCCAGCATCCTGGAGTCGCCTCTTCACTGTTGACATTGAGACTGGTGTTTTGCGGGTACTATTTAATGAAGCTGCCAGTTGAGGACTTGTGAGGCATCTCTTTCTCAAACTAGATACTAATGTACTTGTCCTCTTGCTCGGTTGTGCACCGGGGCCTCCCATTCCTCTTTCTATTCTGGTTAGAGACAGTTTTCACTGTTCTGTGAAGGGAGTAGTACACAACATTGTACGAGATCTTCAGTTTCTTGGAAATTTCTCGCATGGAATAGCCTTCATTTCTCAGAACAAGTATATACTGATGAGTTTCAGAAGAAAGTTCTTTGTTTCTGGCCATTTTGAGCCTGTAATCAAACCCACAAATGCTGATGCTCCAGATACTCAACTAGTCTAAAGAAGGCCAGTTTTATTGCTTATTTAATCAGGAGAACAGTTTTCAGCTGTGATAACATAATTGCAAAAGGGTTTTCTAATGATCAATTAGCCTTTTAAAGTGATAAACTTGGATTAGCTAACAAAACATGCCATTGGAACACAGGAGTGATGGTTTCTGATAATGGGACTCTGTACGCCTATGTAGATATTCCATTAAAAAGCAGTCGTTTCCAGATACAATAGTCATTTACAACATTATCAATGTCTACACTGTATTTCTGATCAATTTGATGTTATTTTAATGGATAACAAATTAGATTTTCTTTTAAAAACAAGGACATTACTAAGTGACCCCAAACTTTTGAATGGTAGTGTAATAGTTTACAGTACCAGTCACAGGTTTGGACACATACTCATTCCAGGATTTGTCTTCATTTAGAATATTTTCTACAATGTAGAATAATAGTGAAGACATCAAAACAATGAAATAACACATATGGAATCATGTAGTATCCAAAAAAGTGTTAAACAAATCAACATGTATTTTAGATTTTAGATTCTTCAAAGTAGCCTCCTTTCTATTTGATATAACTATGTTTTCCCTATGAGGCTCAAACATAAGGGAAGGGTTTTAAAAATGGTTAAAAACATGCAAAAGGTTACTGTTGTCAGCTGCCTGCTGATGTAGCCAATAGTGCATGTCACTGAACGTGTGAGTGTGAGAAAGGCATTCTATGCCATCAAAAGGAACATACAATTGGACATTCCAATTAGGATCTGGCTAAAAACACTTGAATCAGTTATAGAACCCACTGCTCTTTTTGCTTGTGAGGTCTGGGGTCTGCTCACTAACCAAGAATTCACTAAATGCGACAAACAACAAATTGAAAATATCCTCTGTGTACAACGTAAAACACCAAATAATGCATGCAGAGCAGAATTAGGCCGATACTGTCACGTTCACTATCTTCAAACTCCAGATCATAAATAAACCAAGGCGCAGCGCCCATGGAATTCCACATCTTTGAACCTGTTTGGGCTAGGGGGCAGTATTGAGAATTTTGGGAAAAGTATGTGCCCATTTTTAACTGCCTCCTACACCAACTCAGAAGCTAGAATATGCATATTATTGTTCAGGTTTGGATAGAAAACACCCTGAAGTTTCTAAAACTGTTTGAATGGTGTCTGTGAGTATAACAGAACTCCTATGGCAGGCAAAAACCTGACAAGGTTTCATGCAGGAAGTGGCCTGTCTGACAAGGAGTCGTGCGTCTTGCATCTGTTTATTGAAAAGTAAGGATCTTAGCTGTAACGTGACAATTCCCAGGGCTCCAATAGGCTCTCAGGACGCGGGAAAATCATGAAGGTTGACGAGGCAGCCTCAGGCTGAAACAGATTATCATCTTATTCAAGTGTCCCATTAGGTGACAATGGAGTGAGGCGCGTGCGCGATTAGCCCCCGTGGAGTATTTTAATTCGGCTGTTTAGTTTATTGCAGATTCCCGGTCGGAATATTATCGCTTTTCTACGAGATAAATGGCATAAAAATTGGTTTTAAACGGCGGTTGACATGCTTCGAAGTACGGTAATGGAATATTTAGAATTTTATTGTCACGAATTGCGCCATGCGCGCGACACTTCTTTACTATTTCGGATAGTGTCTGGAACGCACGAACAAAACGCCGCTATTCGGATATAACGATGGATTATTTTGGACCAAACCAACATTTGTTATTGAAGTAGCAGTCCTGGGTGTGCATTCTGACGAAGACAACAAAAGGTAATCAAACTTTTATAATAGTAAATATGATTATGGTGAGTGCTAAACTTGCCGGGTGTCTAAATAGCGAGCCCGTGATGCCTGGGCTATGTACTTAGAATATTGCAAAATGTGCTTTCACCAAAAAGCTATGGAGCAGGAGGGGAGGACCGAGCCGGCCTGGAGGATAGGGGACAGAGAAAATCAAAGGATGCAGAAAGGGAGGAGAGGAGGGTTGAGGAGGCAGAATCAGGAGATAGGTTGGAGAAGGTTTGAGCAGAGGGAAGAGATGATAGGATGGAAGAGGAGAGAGTAGCGGGAGAGAGAGAGCGAAGGTTGCGACGGCGCAATACCATCCGAGTAGGGGCAGAGTGAGAAGTGTTGGATGAGAGCAAGAGGGAAAAGGATACAAGGTAGTGGTCGGAGATTTGGAGGGGAGTTGCAATGAGATTAGTGGAAGAACAGCATCTAGTAAAGATGAGGTCAAGCGTATTGCCTGCCTTGTGAGTAGGGGGGGAAGTTGAATTGAATTGCCTCAAGGAGAAAGCTACTAAAAGACTGTAGCTTAATTAGGCCAGGCCAAGAAAGGCATATTGATCCTGTGGAGTCAGAGACTGCTATGGAATGCACACCAAGTCCATATGACTTAGACACATCAAACGAAATCAGAGAAAGTGACAATCATGAAGGCAACAATGATGATGATGGGGGAAATCAGTGAAGGGGACATTCATGGAGCTGATGATGATGATGATGATGGGGAAATCAGTAAAAGGGATATTTATGGGGACTCAGACAATGACACAGTGATGGAATCAACTCTCTCCTCTTGGCTTGTTGTGAATAATATAAAGCAAGATTCTGAAAAAACATTGAGTTGATGATCTGCCATGTAGTGCACGTACACTGTTAAAAACTGATAAACATGTGCAGGTCGAAATTAAGTCTGGCATTGACTATGTGTTTTTGGGAGTAGAGAACATGCTGAAGAAGAACATAGACAAATGTCCCAGTTGCTTCACAGATGAGACTGAGTATTTGAATGTGTCTCTGAATGTTGATGGACTATCCCTATTCAAGATCTCAAAAACCATAACCTGGTCTGTGTTGTGTGGTGTCAACACCCCACCGATAGTTTTCCCAGTTGCACTGTCGTGGAAATTCTAAACCGAATGACCTCAACTTTCTTAATGATACCATACAAGAGATGAAGAAGCTTCAAGATGAGGGAATGGTGTATAGGGGCAGGCAAGTAAACATCCTTCTGACATATGTAGTGTGTGATGCACCAGCCAGAGCCATGGTAAAAGGAATCAAACAATTCTCAAGATACTACGGATGTGAGAGATGCATCTGGCTTGGGTGAGTTACATATCAGGATGTAGAAGACCTAGAGGCACGCACTGACAAGTCATTTAGAGAGCACACTCAACAAGAACATCACCAGCAGGTGTCTCCATTCATAGAGTTGAACATTGACATGATGAAGGCCTTCCCAGTAGACTATATGCATCAGGCTTGTCTGGATGTCACAAAGAAGTTGATTCTGACTTGGATGCATGGAAAGAGAGAAACAAGAATGTCTAGGGGTCATAATGCAAATATCAGTGCCAGCATGTTGGAGCTGAAACAGGCAGTGCCCAACATCTTTGCTCGTCAGCCTAGTGAGTCTAGATGAAATCGAAAGATGGAAAGCCACTGAATTCCGCCAATTCATGCTGTACATGGGCAAACTTGTACTTAAGACCAGACCTATATAAAAAAATTGACCTTCTCAGTGGCTATGTATATACTTGTCTGTCCAGACCTCATTGAGCAGCACTATGACTATGCAAAACAACTGCTAGCCTATTTTGTCAAGAAGGCCAGGGAGCTGTAAAGCCCAGAGTTTGTTGTTTACAATGTGCATAGCATGCTCCACATTGCAGATGATGCAAAACAACTTCGTGGACTGGAAAACTGTTCTGGCTTTCCGTTTGAAAACTACAATCAGAAATTTTAAAGAAGAGAAGATGGTCCGCTCTGGACACCATCCCTTGGCACAGATTGTCAAACGTCTCTCTGAGACTGTTGCTGTGGTTAAAAGACCTGTGTTTGCCAAAGAACGACAAAGTGAGAAATGCAGGAGGCCTGACAATGTGTTCCAGACAGGGAACAAGTTCTGCGAGGTGTGCGAGGAAGTGTCAAAGGGCGGTGGGTTCCTCAGCAGGGTGTACCATGACCTTGTGTCATTATCTTCTGATTGGTGTGTACCATGGTAGGACAGGGAATACCTCAATAAGAGTCCTTCCACTGGCAAGCCTAAACAAACCAGCTGTAATGGTCAAGGAGAGTGAGGACTCTGCTATATTTCTGAGAATTCTTCACAAGATGTAACAAGTAAGTGTATTACTGAAATAACAGCATAATGAGATCTTCAGAGTAGCCTAGTCAACAGAGTTCTCTGATGTGTCACTCAACCGCTTAATTAATAAAGGCATGTTTCATTTTGCAGATGCCAGTGTATGCAGTGGTGGAGTTCCACAATGAAACTCCAGTCACGGTGGCAGCAGTGGTAAAGCCATGGATCGTCACCACTAAGAAGATGCTAACTTCTTTAGAATCTTTGAAATAGAACCATAACATTAAACTAATTCATCCTTGGTCTGTACTGTGCTGTTAATGCCCGTGGATGACAATCAAGTACTTTTTCCTTTCATGGATTTCTGTGCTACTGGCCATCAACAGGCTACAGCAAGAAGCTGAAGAGAGGTGACGCTCCTGACAAGGAGAGTTGGCCTAAATATATTGTCCGTGTCATCCCTCACACAACAACTGGTAAAAGTGTCCATAATCAACCAAAAGTCACTGTCACTGTTACATTTCTGTTCTCCCAAATGTAATCCTACTTGTCCAAATTTCTCAGATGACTTCTCCAAAGCACGCCGCTTTGAAAAAAAAGCTGAAAAAATCTCCTATGTGGAAAGCACTAGTGAAATGGAGGCATGACCACACACTATCCCAGCTCGTTACCAGACTGGTTGTTCTGATGACAGCAGCATTAAGTTGATTATACACTGAGAATATTAGCATATGTGCAGATCCGATGCTTATGACATGTTTTCTGTTTTGTATCTAGCAACTGATATAGATGAGTTCTTTATGGAACCCTGCTTTCCCAAGAAAACTTTACGTTTACCTCTACCACCCAGATATCAGGACACAAATTGTCTTAAATGGAAAAAGTATTTAGGATTTCACAACCAACAGAATTTTTGCCCAATGCAATGCCAAATAAATCATGCTTCTTATGATTTGTAATTACCGAAAAATATCCCGCAAAAAGGAAAGGCCTCCAAAGTGTCCAGTGCACCACAAACTGTGTCATGCAGTGAGTATTGAGAGGAACCAATATTTTGGACAGTGACATACACTATATGGACACCCTACTAATTAGTTCAGGTGTTTTAGCCACACCCATTGCTAACAGGTGCATAAAATCCAGCTAAGCCTTTAGTTCCAGTGAAGGGTCATCTTAATGCTACAGGATACAAAGACATTTTAGACAATTGGGTGCTTCCAACTTTGTGGAAACAGTTTGGGGAAGGCCCTTTCCTGTTCCAGCATGACTGTGCCCCACAGACACACTCGAAAATCTTGTGGAAAGCCTACCCAGAAGAGTAGTGGCTGTTATAGCTGCAAAGGGGGGCCAACTCCATATTAATGCCCATGGTTTTGGAATGGGATGTCCAACAAGCTCTTATAGGTGTGATGGTCAGGTGTCCAGATACATTTGGCCATATAGTGTATATAGAATATATTCAAATTAAGCTGACAATCAAATCTGAGGTGGAGAAGAACAGATCTAAAATGTGTGTCACTGTCCATTTATCTTTGGTGTTGACTGTAATGGCATATTGAATTCACATACCTGAGTTTTATCTAATCTTCTACAACTTCCTACAGACCTACCAGCCAAAACAACAAATGGTGGAGTAGCGCTACCTGCAGCATCCAGTAAGAATTTTGCATACCTGTTACAGTACATAGTCAACCTCCCTTAGTAGTGCCCAACAGTATCAACACATCCCTCTCTATTTTTCCACTCAACCAAAACCGTTGTTTTTCTGAAATGTCACAATACACTGTTAAATGAATTGCTTTACGCTAAACCTCCTATCCATCCTCATAGGTCTCCAACAAAAGGAATCTGCATCCCCAAGTGCTGTGCAGTCTCAGGAGATAATTGCAATGATATCTTGTTAGTACTGTACATGTTCATCTGTGATTTGACAGTGCTTTGGTCAAAATAGCAACTCCCCTTTATTATTTTCTGCTAAAACAGCTTGTTTAGGACCCAATTATGTGTCTCCGTTCTAATCAACGATGTTGTCTTGTTAAGCCTTCTAGACAAAGGTACTGATGAAGCTAGGCAATATAATTGAGAACCAGCAAGAGCAACTGAGGCTCCTTAATGGTACAAGGCGATCAACCACAGCTGAGGACCTCGACATTCTTCCATCACCGTCAGACTCTGCGGCTGACCTGAAGCTACTGTGTAAGCAGAGCTCAACAGAGGAGAATTTTCGCAAACAATTGGTATGCTCTCACTTCAAGTACTTCTTCAACACAAAAAGATAAACACCAGCCGATAAAGTATTATAGGGCTACTACTGTAGGTCACATCTTTTTCATTGTTTCTGTCAGACATACCAGTAATCAAATTCTCAATTACTCGACTAGACATCCTATCTCAGGATGTATGGGTCCAACAAAGTGGGGAAGACTGTGAGGAGGACGATAAGGTGCATTGGGACCAACAGACTGTGATCCCAGTTCAGTATAAAAGGGAGAAAAAAGTTGCCAGTCAAAGACCGGCCTCTTTTAAGAGTCATGACAAGTAGGTGCACATTTATACCAGATACCCTAGTAGAACCTTTATTATTTATAGCTCAGAAGACACCCAGCATCTATTTATCCAGAATCCATTGGACTCCTTGTCCTAGATCTACAGTATAATATCATATTGTGCTGCTTTACTACTAATTAAACTGAATTATGATGTGTTTCAATCTCATTCAGAGGCCTGCAGCAAATGTCACAAAGAGGCCAAAATCACTGAGTGTGAGACCGAAATAGGTGAATGCCTGAAGCATGCAACAATTAAGGAGGGATGCAACAAATACAGATCAAAGGAAGGACAGGTGGAGTTCCACATCAGATATTTTGTGTTCATTAACAGTACGCAACTGTAGCACAAGTGTTTTACTTAGATGAAAATGTTGTTCTTCATTGTAATTTCTCTGAATGTTACTAGTCCAATGATGCGTTTTAACACAGTTACTTTGTTTCAGACCAAAGCACCTGAAATAATGGAGAGAGACAGAAGCTTAAGCACGAGCCCAAGAGACAGAAGCTCAAGAGACAGAAGCCCAAGAAACAGAAGTCCAAGAGACAGAATTTTTTTATATATAGTTGAAATTTCCTGTCTTTATTAGTTGAAGCAATTGTAGCATATTACACCTATTACCAACGTTAACCAACGTTTGTTAAACATTGGCGAACGTTGATGGATGTTTGAAATCCAACCAAACCAACGTTGGTGGATGTTCATTAACGTTTAAAAAGGAACTAATAGCCAATGTTCGCCAAACATTAATGACACCTATGACAAATGTTTACAAAACGTAATCTGTCTGCTACACTTTAATCAAAACCTAACATTTATCTGAATGCATTCAACATTTTTAGACAACTAATCCAACACCTAAAATTTTTTTTTATAAAATGGATTTTTGCTACCTGGGGTAGCCTTTTAGTAGCCTACTGCTATGCATGTTGACTCCCTACGCTGTCATTCCCCTGTAATTCTCTCTACTGAGGTAAAGACAGTTTCAAGTTGGATATTTGACGGATATTCACGCTTTCAAACCTCAATAGCTTTCAAACCAGTAGAAAGAGGAGGAAGGGAAGCGCTACTAAGGTACACAATAGTAAATGTTGGTAGACAGAAGGTGCTCTTCAAACCACTTGAGCAACAGACTCCAAATAAGAGTCATGATGTTGGAAAAATTGCGCACAACATTGCACTGGTCTTATTTTCACGATTTGGACATTAATTCACTTTACAAAGCTAATAAACATGTGGAAATGTGAGCAGCATTTTGTTTCCTTGATGAATTAGTTAGGGAGCGTAAACGAAGTACAAACTTTTTTTACATTTGAATTCCAACAGCTCCTTGGTCATGTGACCTACTTGACTCAAACAACGTTCAGAATGTCCACTGACTACCCTTCTATATTGCACACCCTTTGGTTTGTTCATTTTCATCTCACACATTTTTACATACATTTTTCAAACTTCAAAATTTCAATAGCTCCTTGGTCATGTGACCTATTGACTTCAAACACGTTTCAGAATGTCCACTGCCTACCCATCTATATTGCACATCCTTTAGTTCATCCATTTTCATCTCACATGATTTTACATGAATTTTACAAACTTTAAAATGTCAATAGCTCCTTGGTCATGTGACCTACTGACGTCAAACAAGGTTCAGAATGTCCACTAAGTGTCATGCCCTGACCATAGAAGCTTTTATTTTCTATGGTAGAGTAGGTCAGGGCATGATGGGTTGTGTCTAGTTTAGATTTTCTATGTTGTCATGTTCTTGTTTCTCTATTTCTATGTTTTTTTTTGTTGGGATGATCTCCAATTAGAGGCAGCTGGTCATCGTTGTCTCTAATTGGAGATTATACTTAAGTAGTTGTTTTTCTCACTTGGGTTTGTGGGAGATTGTATTTTGAGTAAGTGTATGTTGCACCTCTTCGTTTTGTTTTTGAGTTTATTTGTATGTCTTGCATAGTTTCACAGTTATAATAAAATGTGGAACGATTCACACGCTGCGCATTGGTCCCATTCTTCAGACAGCCATGACACTAAGTGTGCCTACACATTGCACACCCTTTAGTTTGTCCATTTTCATCTCACTTGATTTTACATTCATTTTTCAAAATTGAATATTTCTATAGCGCCTTTGTCATGTGACCTAACTTCAAACAAGGTGCAGAATGTCCACTGACTACCCTTCTATATTGCACACCCTTTAGTTGGTCCATTTTCATCTCACAGGTTTTTACATGAATTTTTCTAACTTTACAATTTCATTAGATCCGTGGTCATGTGACCTACTGACTTCTGGATTCAAACAAACTTTAGAATGTCCACGGACTAGCCTTATATATTGCACACTCTTGTTTGTGTACTGTAAAATCACTCGATGTAATGTACATTTTTCATAGTTTTACATTTCAATAGCTTTTCAATAGTTCCTTGGTCATGTCAATTACACACCTAAGAAGTGTGCAGTGGATATACACCCATATTGCATAACCTCTAGTCATGTATCTTCTATATTGTTGTACATGAATATTAGTTTGACAATTATGGGGTTCAGTCCAGTGTTGTGTTTACCCTTTTCTTTATATTTATCTATAATAATTGGTAGTTCTAAGTAATTATTGTCCCTGTTTTTTTATTTTTACACAGTATTTAACAGTAGGAGAGAGACATATAATATCTCCTTTCATAGTTAATATCAACCATAAAGGAAAAGGGCAAAGTACGAGAGTCATGTTATTATGGTATGGATCAAGGACAGAGGTGTTCGAACAGAGGTGCTTAAAGGAAGGCGCACAGGTAGGCCTCATGAAAAATAATGTTTCATATGCTCTTATTAATCACAGTAATAGGCAGTGATTTGTCAGTCAGAGTGAGCTTGATAATGTGAAATAATTATTTTCATAGCATCACTTTCATATACTGTATATTAAGACAAATCCTTCTACTGTGAGTATTAGCACGCAGTTTACATGACTTGATATTTGAGTGCATTCACATTAAGCCACCTGCAGACAACTTACAAAATCCAATAGTGCATTTGAGGGTTCCTTTTTCTGATGAAAATAATTATTTGATGCATGGCCTACTATTTCTAACTGGAAAATAAATTCCTATGTCTTTTGTGTAACACCAAAATGTATAACATTCACACCACAACTACACGTTGAAACTACAGTTATTTTCCTGTGCAGTGATCAACTTACATTTTGATAGCTTTTTGTATTTCTAAGTGACATAAAGGTATCGACATAGTGATTAACTAACTTTTAATGTCATTACAGAAAACATACAACAAAAACAAAATGATTGAGTTAACAACACATTACAAACAGAGCATGTCATGAAACGGGCAAAAAAGATGACAATGGAAAGGGAAATATTGATGATGGCCAGAAATTCAGTCAACACCAACTAGATCATTACTCCAGAGACAGAGGGACAGAATGTGAGGCAGAGGCTCTAGAGGACAAGAAAGATGACATACCATTACAAAGTGACAAAGAGTACTCCAGAATCAGAGAGACAGAAGATGAGGCAGAGACTCTAGAGGACAGGAAAGATGACATAAAGGCACAAAGTGACAAAAAGTACTCCAGAGACAGAGAGACAGAAGATGAGGTAGAGACTCTAGAGGACAGGAAAGATGACATACAAGCACAAAGTGACGAAGAGTACTCCGGAGACAGAGGGACAGAACAAGAGAATGATGCTAAAAGAATGACCAGACCAGGGGCAAAGTCATTTTCCATTTCTATTAAGATGGACAGGTTGGAAGAAAATAAAGCCCTTACCAGGTACCTCGAATCTACAACAGCCATGGACAGATGTGCTATATTCTGAATTTAATAAGGTCAATCCATCAGCACCTTGGCATTCAAATACCAGCATATCAAAGCTAGTCACAGCCGAAAAAAGCCTCACCTTACTTCTGTGTCTCGGCCACCTACACCTTTCAGTCGTGTAAAGCGAAATACATGTTGAAACAACAAAAAAGGCCTAGCAAATATAGCAAATAACATCATGGTATTCAGATTTGGTGAGGTAACACACCAATGAAGTGAGAGAAGATGTAGGCATGTAAGATATAATCGCAGAGGTGCAGTAGCAAAGGCAGCACAAAAAGCTGTCAGCAACTACCACTACAGACAGTTAAAAAACACACGTACAGAAGAGATTTTGGCAGGCAACATTACAAGAAGCCTTTCAAAAGATATTCTCAAAGTGATTGGGGCTGAAATTAGAAAGAGCACAAGGCTACACGATGACATGATGCTAGAGCCCATGCTTGCACAAAAGGTTTTGAAGGAGTGTGCCACAACTTCAGCTACTACATTTGGATACATGCAGCACCTCTAAGTCGAGCCGTTTGCCATTCACTTGTACACAGAAGAGGGTTTGAAGATCCTAGTTGAACATCTGATAAAGCGCAGTCCAGTGACTCTTCATCTTGATGCCACTGGTGGGGTTGAGGATATACTAAATGGCTGAGGATATACTAAAAATGTCTGGTATGTAATGACATTGAATTCAAGGTAAATGTAAATTCTTTATTTGTATGTACTGTAGTTGTGTGGGACAGCCATACGTTCAGTTCATGCCTATGATTTCAACAAAGCCAATAACTGCTTCATGTGTGCGACTGAAAAAGAACCTGGATGTGGACCAAAGACTGACTGGGTTAGTAACTTTATTTAACATGTTTATAATCTTTTGACAACAGTGACGGCATGTAAGACAATTTATGATATAACACAATGGATGGCTAATTCTTCATACTGCATTGCTATTTTATTATTTATAACGTGTTACGCTTTGTTTTGTTTTAGATTGAATGTTTTGCATGTCAACGGTGGTTCCATGTGCTGTGCCTAGGAATGAAGAGAAGAGTTCAACAGAGTAAAGAACATAAACTGGAAGTGTTGTCTTTGTTGTTGAAAATGTATGCTATACCCCATCCAAATTGAAGAGGCTATGAAATGTTCATCATCCATGTATAAAGAGAAAGTTAACACTGTGAAATGTTTTGCATTTATTTGAAGTAAAGTGTCTGTTGACATGTTGGAAAAGATTAAAGGTCTACAATTTCTGTTTAATTGGTCAATATTACATTTTTATTCATTGATTTTCTGGCCACCATTACTGTGGTTACATGTTCAGTAAATGTATTGACCAGCAAACCCACTGCAGCCTACCTTACTAGCTCACTCTCCATCCCTGCTTTGGGCAATTAATAACATGACTCTCGTACTTTGCCCTTTTCTTTTATGGTTGACATTAATGATGACCAAGGAGCTATTGAGATTTTAAAGTTTGAAAAATTAATGTATATTAATGTGAGATGAAAATGGACAAACTAAAAGGTGTGCAATATAGATGGGTAGTCAGCGGACATTCTGAAGCTTGTTTGAAGTCAGTAGGTCACATGACCAAGGAGCTATTGACATTTTTAAGTTTGAAAAACTTCATGTAAAATCGAGTGAGATGAAAATGAACAAACTAAACGGTTGCAATATAGATGGGTAGGCAGTGGACATTCTGAACCTTGTTTGAAGTCAGTAGGTCACATGACCAAAGAGCTATTGAAATTCAAAAATGTAAATAAATAATTTCAAATAGTGGGATGAATCGACAACAAAAAGTGTGTGCAATGTGTGTCTATGCCATCGGGTTATCTACAACCAGTTTTGAACGTTTTAGGAGTATATGTTAAAGAGCTATTGAAATGATAAAAATTAGATTTGTCACTATGTTGACGGTCCCTATGTTGATGGTCCCTAACTGCTGTTGGTGGACGTAAGGAAAACTTCATGCGAATATCTGTCGAATATCCAACCTGAAACGGATTTTACCTCGGTGTTCTCTCTCGCTCTGTCTGCCTTTATCAAGGGCTGTCAAGGACAAACAGGAAAGTAAAAGGGTGAAGGAGAAATCCACCAAGATATTAAGATAGTTCAGTCACCTGAGCTACAAAATTTACAAGCTATACCAGTGGACTTTACGCACTGCACGTTCTTAACACCAGCTCACAGAATGAGAAAGAAAAGTCAGCCTGCCGACTTCAGAGGCACTTGAAAAGAACTGGGGAATAATAGAATGTCTTTGCTCTGAAAAAAACGAATGACAGAGTACATGAACACATTTATTTTCGGCTCCATTCATGTGTGGATTATTTTTCAACAGGACCATGCTGTGATCAATAGCTAAATCAATAAAAACGTATCTGCCAAGTAATAAAAGCCAGCCAAGAGTGACTTGAGGGCCTTTTTTATGGCAATGACAACAAGTCAGTTCATCAAATGTATGTCTTGGAAAATTGTCTTAAGAATAACACTTCTTACAAGAACTTGTAAATTCAATATAGACTTTAATACAGAGTAGTAAAGCCAAGCCGGTCCACGAACAACAACTGCCTTCCTTAGGCCCCGGCTCTGCTTTTATGCATATACAATACATAGGTCCATCCTTTATGTAAATGAAATAAAACCCCCTATGCGTTCTGCCACCATTTTCTTTCAACCCAATGGACAACGCCCTCATCTGCTTTTAGCTCTAACATATTGATGGCTAGACTCTCCTCATATGGATATGAAAATAATGCCTGCATTGCATGCTTACGCTTGGCATATATTTAGTCATGGCTATACATACAGCTTGCTTGGCCTTTACGTGGTTCCTGCTTGGGGATGTATAGCCATCAGTTATTTCCACTCAGGGCCTGCTGTCAGTCTCCTCTTTCGCTAGCTAATGTATTTCTATCTTTCTTTCCCTCAGCAAGTCTACCTTTCTCCCACATGTATGCCCTGCTAGAGCTGCCCTGGTCTACTGTAAGTGCTGTTATTGTAAAGTGGAAACGTCTAAACAAACATTGGCAGTAGAATGGCCTTACTGAAGAGCTCAATGACTTTCAACGTGGTACCATCATAGGATTCCTCCTTTCCAACAAGTTAGTTTGTCAAATTTCTGCCCTGCTAGAGCTGCCCTGGTCAACTGTAAGTGCTGTTATTGTGAAGTGGAAACATCCAGGAGCAACAACAGCTCAGCCATGAAGCGGTAGGCCACTAATGCTCACAGAACGGGACAGTTGAGTGCTGAAAAATTGTCTGTCCCCGGTTGCAACACTCACTACCAAGTTCCAAACTGACTCTGGAAATGGGTTTCCATGGCCGAGCAGCCGCACACAAGATCACCATGCGCAATGCCAAGCGTCGGCTGGAGTGGTGTAAAGCTTGCCGCCGTTGAACTCTGGAGCAGTGGAAATACATTCTCTGGAGTGATAAATCACGCTTCACCAGCTGGCAGTCCGACAGACGAATCTAGGCTTGGCGGATGCCAGGAGAACGCTACCTGCCCCAATGCATAGTGCCAACTGTAAAGTTTGGTGGAGGAGGAATAATGGTCTGGGGATGTTATTCATGGTTCAGGCTACGCCCCTTAGTTTCAGTGAAGGGAAATCTTAACGCTACAGTATACAATGACATTCTAGACGATTCTGTGCATTCAACTTTGTGGCAACAGTTTAGGGAATGCACCTTTCCTGTTTCAGCATGACAATGCCCCCTTGCACAAAGCGAGGTCCATACAGAAATTATTTGTTGAGATCGGTGTGGAAGAACTTGACTGGCCTTCACAGAGCCCTGAGCTCAACATCATTGAACACCTTTGGGATGAATTGGAACGTTGACTACGAGCCAGGGCTAATCGCCCAACATCAGTGCTCGACCTTACAAATGCTCGTGGATGAATGGAAGCAAGTCCCCGCAGCAATGTTCCAACATCTACTGGAAAGACATCCCAGAAGAGTGGAGGGTGTTACACCAGCAAAGTGGGGACCAACTCCATATTAATGCCCATGATTTTGGAATGAGATGTTCGACGAGCAGGTGTTCTCATACTTTTGATTATGTAGTGTACCTCCTCATAGCTCTCTCTCTCTCTCTCTCTCTGTCATGCAAAACACAGTTTTATTTCCTCCCCCTTTCTCACGAACCCTCTCAACATGAAGTGGGGTAACCTAGCCTAGCCTTGACGATACAACAGGGATAGACCAAAACATTACAGTAATGAACTTTGTGGGGCGGACTTCATATGCAGCCACGTTATCAGGTTTTTTACATCTTCAAAGGACTTTTATGTACACCATATTTCTAACATACACTACCGTTCAAAAGTTTGGGGTCACTTAGAAATGTCTTTGTTTTTGAAAGAAAAACAATTTTTTGGTCCATTAAAATAACATCAAATTGATCAGAAATACAGTGTAGACATTGTTAATGTTGTAAATGACTATTGTAGCTGGAAACGGCTGATTTTTTTTATGGAATATCTACATAGGCGTACAGAGGCCAATTATAAGCAACCATCACTCCTGTGTTCCAATGGCACGTTGTGTTAGCTAATCCAAGTTTATCATTTTAAAAGGCTAATTGATCATTAGAAAACCCTTATGCAATTATGTTAGCACAGCTGAAAACTGTTCTCCTGATTAAAGAAGCAATAAAACTGGCTTTCTTTAGAGTAGTTGAGTATGTGGAGCATCAACATTTGTGGGTTCGATTACAGGTTCAAAATGGCCAGAAACTTCTGAAAGTCATCACTATATACTTGTTCTGAGAAATGAAGGCTATTCCATGCGAGAAATTTCCAAGAAACTGAAGATCTGGTACAACGCTATGTACTACTCCCTTCACAGAACAGAGCCAAATGTCTCTAACCAGAATAGAAAGAGGAATGGGAGGCCTCGGTGCACAACTGAACAAGAGGACAAGTACATTAGAGTGTCTAGTTTGAGAAACAGATGCCTCACAAGTCCTCAACTGGCAGCTTCATTAAATAGTACCCGCACAACACCAGTCTCAACGTCAACAGTAAAGAGGCAACTCCGGGATGCTGGCCTTCTAGGTAGAGTTCTTCTGTCCAGTGTCTGTGTTCTTTTGCCCATCTTAATCTTTTCTTTTTATTGGCCAGTCTGAGATATGGCTTTTTCTTTGCAACTCTGCCAAGAAGGGCAGCATCCCGGAGTCGCCTCTTCACTGTTGACATTAAGACTGGTGTTCTTTCAAAAACAAGGACATTTCTAAGTGGCCCCAAACTTTTGAACGGTAGTGTATGTCTGATGATGAATTGTTGATTTAATATACTAGACCACATTTTATTGCTGTCAATATCCTTGACCAACTACATATAATCGATTCAAGTTCTGTACACTGATTGCACTGAAACTATTTAATATAAATAAAATATAGAAAGTAACAAGGGCCTGAAACAATAATTGATAGAACTTTCCTATATTGTTTCGAGGACATATACATCTGAAGCTATAGTGTGTGGATGGATAAATTGTATAAACTCAGCAGATCTGAGCGAAGGTTGAACTTTGACAATGTGGACGATTGGATGAGACTAGACCACCAGGAAGAAACATCATGGTTAGATTTGCACTCAACCAATCAGGTTACTTCAAGGAAGTTGTTGACCTATGAGTCGCTGAAGGCTCCCGAGTGGGTCAAATCCAGGCTGTATCACATCCGGCCGTGATTGGGAGTCCCATAGGGCGGCACACAATTGGCCCAACGTCGCCTGGGTTTGGCCAGAGTACGCCGTCATTGTAAAAAAGAATTTGTTCTTAACTGACTTGCCTAGTTCAATAAAGGTTAAATTAAGGCTGATTGTTTCTTTGTCTCTCAACCAATCATGCAACTATTTGTATAATTTATCCTCATTTTAGATACTCCTACTGAATGTTAATTCCCTGGGAATGTAAGAGAGACATTCTTCTAATTTAGACAGACATGGATAAGCTAGAATAAACATTGATCTGCTATGCTCCAGACATTCTCATGTCTCCCCCATATCTCTGGTCTCCTCTATTTTCCTTGTAGTAATTTGTTATGGATTCTAATGTTCTCTGTATTTAGTTCTGTCTTCGTTTTAAGGATTATTGAGAAAAGAAAGGTAAACCATGTCATGTGCCACTGTTTAAGAGCCTGATCTGATCCGCATCTTTATATCAGAGCATTCAGAGCCATATATATACAGTACCAGTCAAAAGTTTGGACACACCTACTTATTCCAGGGTTTTTCTTTATTTTAACTTTTTTCTACATTGTAGAATAATAGTGAAGATATCAAAACTATGAAATAACACATATGAAATCATGTAGTAACCAAAAAATGGTAAACAAATCAAAATATATTTTAGATTTTAGATTCTTCAAAGTAGCCACCCTTTGCCTTGATGACAGCTTTGCACACTCTTGGCCTTCTCTAAACCAGTTTCACCTGGAATGCTTTTACAATAGGTCCAACTCATCCCAAACCATCTTAATTGGGTTGAGGTCGGGTGATTGCGGATTCCAGGTCATCTGATGCAGCACTCCATCACTCTCCTTCTTGGTCAAATAGCCCTTACAAAGCCTGGAGGTGTGTTAAGGGTCCAACAAATGATAGTCCCACTAATTGCAAACCAGATGGGATGGCGTATCACTGCAGAATGCTGTGGTAGCCATGCTGGTTAAATGTGCCTTGAATTTGAAATAAATCACAGACATTGTCACCAGCAAAGCACCCCCACACCATAACACCTCCTCTTCCATACTTTAATGTAGGAAATACACATGTGGAGATCATCCGTTCACCCACACCGCGTCTAACAAAGACATGGCGGTTTGAACCAAAAATCTCCTATTTGGACTCCAGACCAAAGGACAACTTTACATCGGTCTAATGTCCATTGATCATGTTTCTAGACCCAAGCATGTCTCTTCTTCTTATTGGTGTCTTTTAGTACATTTACATTTTAGTCATTTAGCAGACGCTCTTATCCAGAGCGACTTACAGTAGTGAATGTATACATTTCATACATTTTGTTTTCCAAACTGGTCCCCCATGTGAATCGAACCCACAACCCTGGTGTTGCAAACACCATGCTCTACCAACTGAGCCACATTTCTTTGCAGCAATTTGACCATGAAGGCCTGATTCACACAGTCTCCTCTGAACAGTTGATGTTGAGCTGTGTCTGTTACTTGAATTCTGTGAAGCATTTATGTGGGCTGCAATTTCTGAGGCTGGTAACTCTAATTAACTTATCCTCTGCAGCAGAGGTAACTGTACATCTTCCATTCCTCTGGTGGTCCTCATGAGAACCAGTTTCATCATAGCGCTTGATGGTTTTTGCGACTGCACTTGAAGAAACTTTCAAAGTTCTTGACATTTCCCGTATTGACTGACCTTCATGGACTGTTGTTTCTCTTTACTTATTCGAGCTGTTCTTGCCATGATATGGACTTGGTCTTTTATCAAATAAGGCTATCTTCTGTATATCCTCCTATCTTGTCACAACACAACTGATTGGCTCTAACGCATTAAGATGGAAAGAAATTCCACAAAATAACTTTTAAGAAGGCACACCTGCTAATTTAAATGAATTTCAGGTGACTACCTCAAATAGATGGTTGAGTGAATTCCAAGTGTGTGCAAAGCTGTCATCAAGGCAAAGGGTGGCTACTTTGAAGAATCTCAAATCAAAAATATATTTTGATTTGGTTAACACTTTTTTGGTTACTACATGATTCTGTATGTGTTATTTAATAGTTTTGATATCTTCAGTATTATTCTACAATGTAGAAAATAGTACAAAAAAATAAATACCCTTGAATGAGTAGGTGTTCTAAAACGTTTGACCGGTAGTGTATGGAATAACATTTACATTTAGCAGACGCTCTTATCCAGAGCAACTTACAGTAGTGAATGCATACATTTCATACATTTTTTTTCTCCATACTGGCCCCCCGTGGGAATCGAACCCACAACCATGGCGTTGCAAACACCATGCTCTACCAACTGAGCCACACGGGACCCCACATGGGACTAGAATAATGCCTTGTAATGCTTGTTAATGTCACGTTCTGACCAGTGAAAAGGGTCATTTGCCATAGTAGAATGGTCAGGGCGTGGCAGGGGGGTTGTTTTGTGTGTTTTGGGGTTTGTTTGTTTCCAGGGGTATGTGTTCTAGTTTTCATTTTCTATGTTTCGTTTTCCAGGTTTGGCCGAGTATGGTTTCCAATCAGAGGCAGGTGTCTTTTGTTGTCTCTGATTGGAAGCCATACTTAGGTAGCCTGTTTTCCTTTGGGTTTTGTGGCTGGTTGTTTTTCGTATAGTCGTAATACCTTACGCAACTGTCGTTTGTTTATTTTGTTTAAGTGTTCTCTTTTAAAATAAAAGAAGATGAGCACTCAACAGGCTGCGCCTTGGTCTGTCCCTTTCGACGCATGTGACAGTTAATGCTTTGTAATTTAAGCTTTATGCCTGTATGTGAATCCATTCATTGTACAATGCTAATTAAATATCTGTCTTTGATATAGACAATTCTCAGACCAATTCTTGCTAGTCAACGTCAACTCATTGCTTAATGCTTGCTTGTATATTTTAAATCAAATTTTATTTGTCACATGCGCCGAATACAACAAGAGTAGACCTTACAGTTTAAAGAAAAATAATAAATAAAGTAACAAATAATTCAAGAGCAGCATTACGAGTCGCGTGTGAGGTGTTTATAATATCATATATAGCCTACTTTATATACACATGTAACAAATTACTGTCCACTACAATAGCATAATGCTTCTTCTTTGAATAAGCCAAGATGCATTGTCCGGCTGACTCCCTCTGAGTCAGATTATATTTATTCAACTGTTTGCAAATGAGTTTGGATCACAGATTTGCAGGTATAGTGTGCCAAGCTGTGCTGTCTTCCATCTCTGTGTGTGTGTGTGTGTGTGTGTGTGTGTGTGTGTGTGTGTGTGTGTGTGTGTGTCTGTATCGTTCTCTCTGTGTCTGTCTGTCTGTGTTTTCTGCTGTGTCAGTGCTGTGAGGTGCAGCAGGAGCAGCTGGCCATTACATGGTTATGTAACACACACAAGCACGCAAACACGCACGCACACACACACACACACACACACACACACACACACACACACACACACACACACACCAAGTTTTTCACCCCCACACAGACTCTTTCCATTCCTCTCTTTCTCTCTCCCTCCATTTCTCTCCCTCTCTTTGTCTGCCCTCTTTAACTCCCTGCCAGCCTTCAACAGATCACTGAAATATGAGATGGACAGACAAAAGTGAGGAGGAGGAGATACAGAAATAGAGACAGGTGCAACTGAGGAGAGAGTGATTAAAAATGAATGAGAGGGAAAAAGAGAAAGGTGTCCTATTGCCCATCCATCCATCCCATCTTTCTTTTCATTTTGGCAGCAGCCCAAACTCTCTGTGTTCATTCCACCTCCCCCCCAACACTGTCACCTTCTCTTATTTATCCAGTGTGTCACCGTGACAGAGTGAGAATGGTAGTTTGGAAGGAGAGAGAGAGAGGAAGAGATAAAAAGGGTGTCTGAAAGCAGGAGAGAGAGAAATAGATAGGGAGGAGAGAGAGTACATTTTCCAATAAACTACCCGATGGCGACACAACCTGAATAGTCTCTGAGCCATGTGTCCCCAATATTACAGAACTTGTCTTGATTGTGACCACAGGTTAATTGTGTCAAGGCCATTATGTAACCCTTCATTGTACGTATATGATTGTTCTGATAAATCATTGTCATAGTGTGTCCATTGAGTTTTTGATGTGATATCATGCCATGCCGAACCACAAACAACGACCGGGTGTAGCCATTGACTTGTATTTCAAATCAAATCAAATCAAATTGTATTTGTCACATGAGCAGAATACAACAGGTGTAGACCTTACAGTGAAATGCTTACTTACAAGCCCTTAACCAACAATGCATTAAGAAAAAAAAATTGTTAAGTAAACAATAGATAAGGAAAAATAGAAAATGAAAGTAACAAATAATTAAACAGCAGCAGCAAAATAACAAGCGAGGCTATATACGGGGTATCGGTACAGAGTCAATATGCGAGGGCAGTGGTTATTTAAGGTAATATGGACATGTAGCTGGAGTTAAAGTGACCATGCATAGATTATAAACTAAGAGTAGCAGCAGCGTAAAAGAGAGGTCTGGGTAGCCCCTTGATCAACTGTTTAGGAGTCTTATGGCTTGGGGGTAGAAGCTGTTAAGAAGTCTTTTGGACCTCGACTTGGCGCTCCGGTACCGCTTGCCGTGCGGTAGCAGAGAGAACAGTCTATGACTAGGGTAGCTGGAGTCTTTGACAATTTTTAGGGCCTTCCTCTGACACCGCCTGGTGTAGAGGTCCTGGATGGCAGGAAGCTTGGCCCCAGTGATGTACTGGGCCGTACGCATTACCCTCTGTAGTGCCTTGTGGTCGGAGGCCGAGCAGTTGCCATACCAGGCAGTGATGCAACCAGTCAGGATGCTCTCGATGGTGCAGCTGTATAACTTTTTGAGGATCTGAGGACCCATGCCAAATCATTTCAGCCTCCTGAGTGGGAATAGGTTTTGTCGTGCCCTTTTCACGACTGTCTTAGTGTGTTTGGACAATGATAATTTGTTGGTGATGTGGACACCAAGGAACTTGAAGCTCTCAACCTGTTCCAGTACAGCCCTGTTGATGAGAATAGGGGCATGCTCGGTCCTCCTTTTCCTGTAGTCCACAATCATCTCCTTTGTCTTGATCACATTGAGGGAGAGATTGTTGTCCTGGCACCACACGACCAGGTCTCTGACTTCCTCCCCACTGTTGTGTCATCAGCAAACTTGATGATGGTGATGGAGTTGTGCCTGGCCATGCAGTCATGAGTGAACAGGGAGTACAGGAGGGGACTGAGCACGCGCCCCTGAGGGCCCCCAGTGTTGAGGAGCAGCGTGGCGCATGTGTTGTTCCTTACCCTTACCACCTTGGGGCGGCCCATCAGGAAGACCAGGATCCAGTTGCAAAGGGAAGTGTTTAGTCCCAGGGTCCTTAGCTTAGTGATGAGCTTTGAGGGCATTATGGTGTTGAACGCTGAGCTGTAGTCAATGAATAGCATTCTCACATAGGTGTTCCTTTCGCCCAGGTGGGAAAGGGCAGTGTTGAGTGTAATAGAGATTGCATCATCTGTGGATCTGTTTGGGCGGTATGCAAATTGGAGTGGGTCTAGGGTTTCTTGGATAATGGTGTTTATGTGAGCCATGACCAGCCTTTCAAACCACTTAATGGCTACAGACGTGAGTGCTACATGTTGGTAGTCATTTAGGGAGGTTACCTTAATGTTCTTGGGCACAGGGACTATGGTGGTCTGCTTGAAACATGTTGGTATTACAGACTCAGTCAGGGACAGGTTGAAAATGTCAGTGAAGACACTTGCCAGTTGGTCAGCGCATGCTCAGAGTACACGTCGTGGTAATCCATCTGGCCCTGCGGCCTTAGGAATGTTGACCTGTTTAAAGGTCTTAATCACATCGGTTACAGAGAGCGTGATGACACAGTCTTCTGGAACAGCTGGTGCTCTCATGCATGTTTCAGTGTTGCTTGCCTCGAAGCGAGCATAGAAGTTATTTAGCTCATCTGGTAGGTTTGTGTCACTGGGCAGCACATGGCTGTCCTTAGTCTGTAATAGTTTGCAAGCCCTGCCACATCCGACAAGAATCGGAGCCAGTGTAGTGCGATTCAATCTTAGTCCTGTATTGATGCTTGCCTGTTTGATGGTTCGTTGGAGGGTATAGCAGGATTTCTTATAAGCTTTCAGGTTAGAGTCCCGCTCCTTGAAAGCGGCAGCTCTACCCTTTAGCTCAGTGCGGATGTTGCCTGTAATCCATGGCTTCTGGTTGGGGTATGTACGTACGTGTAACCGATGTGAAACGGCTAGCTAGTTAGCGGGGTGTGCGCTAATAGCATTTCATTCGGTGACGCCACTCGCTCTGAGACCTTGAAGTAGTTGTTTCCCTTGCTCTGCATGGGCCATGGCTTTTGTGAAACGATGGGTAACGATGCTTCGTGAGAGGCAGTTGTTGATGTGTGCAGAGGGTCCCTGGTTCGAGCCCAAGTAGGGGCAAGGAGAAGGACGGAAACTATACTGTTACATACGGTCACTGTGGGGACGACGTCATCGATGCACTTATTGATGAAGCCAATGACTGATGTGGTGTCCATTGGAAGAACGCCATTGGAAGAATCCCAGAACATATTCCAGTCTGTGCTAGCAAAACAGTCCTGTAGCTTAGCATCAGCTTCAGCTGACCACTTTCTTAATGACCTTGTCACTGGTGCTTCCTGCTTTAGTTTTTGCTTGTAAGCAGGAATCAGTAGGACATAATTATGGTCAGATTTGCAAAATGGAGGGTAAGGGAGAGCTTTGTACGCCTTCTCTGTGTGTGGAGTAAATGTTGTCTAGATTTTCTTTTCCCTCTGGTTGCACATTTAACCTGCTAATAGAAATCAGGTAAAACTGATTTGTTTCCCTGCATTGAAGTCCGAGGCCACTAGGAGAGCCGCTTCTGGATGAGCGTTTTCCTGTTTGCTTATGGCCGTATACAGCTCATTGAGTGTGGTCTTAGTGCCAGCATCGATCTGTGGTGGTATATAGACATCTATGAAAAATATAGATGTAAACTCTCTTAGTAAATAGTGTGGTCTACAGCTTATCATGAGATACTTTACCTCAGACAAGCAAAACCTCGAGACTTCCTTAGATTTCATGCACCAGCGGTTGTTTACAAATATGCATAGGCCGCCCCCCTTGTCTTACCAGAGGCCGCTGTTCTATCCTGCTGAAAAAGCTTAACCTCTCTAGGGTATGTGGGACGAAATCGTCCCACCTACTCAACAGCCAGTGGAATCCCGTGGCGCGATATTCAAATACCTTAGAAATGCTATTACTTCAATTTCTCAAACATATGACTATTTTACACCATTTTAAAGACAAGACTCTCGTTAATCTTACCACACTGTCCGATTTCAAAAAGGCTTTAAAACGAAAGCAAAACATTAGATTATGTCAGCAGAGTACCCAGCCAGAAATAATCAGACACCCATTTTTCAAGCTAGCATATAATGTCACATAAACCCAAACCACAGCTAAATGCAGCACTAACCTTTGATGATCTTCATCAGATGACACTCCTAGGACATTATGTTATACAATACATGCATGTTTTGTTCAATCAAGTTCATTTTTATATCAAAAACCAGCTTTTTACATTAGCATGTGACGTTCAGAACTAGCATACCCACCGCAAACTTCCGGTGAATTTACTAAATTACTCATGATAAACGTTCACAAAAAACATAACAATTATTTTAAGAATTATAGATACAGAACTCCTTTATGCAATCGCTATGTCCGATTTTAAAATAGCTTTTCGGCAAAAGCACATTTTGCAATATTCTGAGTAGATAGCTCGCCATCACGGGCTACCTATTTTGACACCCACCAAGTTTGGCACTCACAACTCAGATTTACTATAAGAAAAATTGGATTACCTTTGCTGTTCTTTGTCAGAATGCACTCCCAGGACTTCTACTTCAATAACAAATGTTGGTTTGGTTCAAAATAATCCATAGTTATGTTCAAATATCCTCTGTTTTGTTCGTGCGTTCAAGACACTATCCGAAGGGTGACGCGCCCGACGCGTTTCGTGACCAAATTTTTTTAAATATTCCATTACCGTACTTCGAAGCATGTCAACCGCTGTTTGAAATCTATTTTTATGTGAATTTTCTCGTAAAAAAGCGATAATATTCCGACCGGGAAACCCTGTTTTCGTTCAAAGACGAAAAAATAAAAACATGGAGTCGTCTCGTGCACGCGCCCCCAGTCTCATTGTTCTCAGATCGACCACTATCCAAATGCGCTACTGTTTTTCAGCCATGGCCTGCAAAGTCATCATTCAACGTTCTGCCGCCTTCTGAGAGCCTATGGGAGCCATAGGAAGTGTCACGTTACAGCAGAGATCCTCAGTTTTCAATAAAGAGAGTGTAGAAGGCCAAGAAATGGTCAGAGAGGGCACTTCCTGTAAGGAATCTTCCCAGGTTTTTGCCTGCCATATGAGTTCTGTTATACTCACAGACACCTTTCAAACAGTTTTAGAAACGTTACGGTGTTTTCTATCCAAATCAAACAATTATATGCATAGTCTAGTTTCTGGGCAGTAGTAATAACCAGATTAAATCGGGTACGTTTTTTATCCGGCCGTGCAAATACTGCCCCCTACCCTAGAGAGGTTAAAACCTGCCAACTGTATGTTAATCATGTCGTCGTTCAGTCACAACTCGGTGAAACATTAGATATTACAGTTTTTAATGTCTCATTGGTATGTGCTCGTAGTTCGTCTATTTTATTATCGATTGATTGTACATTGGCTAATATGACCGATGGTAAAGGTAGATTACCCTCTCGGCGACGGATCCTTACAAGGCACCCGAAACATCATCCACGATACCTCAGTCTTTTCCTCCTGCGAATGACAGGGATGAGGACCTTGTCGGGTGTCTGGAGTAAATCCTTCCCGTCCGACTTGTTAAAGAAGAAGAATTCCTCCTGTATGGGGTGAGTAATCGCTGCCCTGATATCAAGAAGCTCTTTTCGGTCATAAGACACGGTGGCAGAAACATTATGTACAAAATAAGTTACAAATAACGCAAAAACAACATACCCAATAGCACAATTGATTACGGGATCGCAAATCGGCGGCCATCTCCTTCGGCACCATAATATATAAATGTCAAATAAAGGCTTTTGACAAACATTTTCCCATGGCTGTTCTAGCGTGAGACGCAATATTTGGCAGAGAAGGTCCATCTATCAAATTGATTGAGGAAGTACCGTTGCTGAAACATGGGCCACGTTTTAGTCGTGTCTTTAGAAAACTACATTTCATGTGACACACAAAAGACATGAACCTTAGTGATATATATTATTTTTAATCACAGAAATATCATAATTTACATACAAATACAAAGAAGTATATTTGAGTGTATAAAAAATATAAAATAATACAACAATATAAAAACATGTTTAAAACTGTATCTAATGGTTAGCCCTGTGCCCCTGCCTTTTTGGCAGCCATCTTTGGTAGTTTTCACGAAAGTATTTTGTAACGACTCCTTTTTATTTGCTTTTTTAGAATGAGTTTACGTTTCATATTTAGCATATTTGGCTGCTGTTGTGCAGTTGTTGTTAAGTTGGAGGAATGGCATATTTCCTTCTCAGGGATTGGTGGACTGGGCTGTGAGATCAGCATGGTTGGAGTGTGAGAGTGGCCAGTGCTTTGGTGTGGACTGCCTTGTACAGGAGAGCGAAGCTAGAGGGTTAGAGAAGGCCATGTCCCTCCGTGTCCACCTTGCCCATCAACACGTAGTTCGCTCCTGAAAGAATGAATTAATACATGAATGGATGAATGAACCTATTTGTCAGTCAATTAGTCCATCAACCACATAGGCCAGACGGTTTTCCTCTCTAGGGTAGGGGGCAGTATTTGCACGACCGGATAAAAAACGTACCCGATTTAATCTGGTTATTACTACTGCCCAGAAACTAGAATATGCATACAATTGTTTGATTTGGATAGAAAACACCCTAAAGTTTCTAAAACTGTTTGAATGGTGTCTGTGAGTATAACAGAACTCATATGGCAGGCAAAAACCTGAGAAGATTCCTTACAGGAAGTGCCCTGTCTGACCCTTTCTTGGCCTTCTACACTCTCTTTATTGAAAACTGAGGATCTCTGCTGTAACGTGACACTTCCTACGGCTCCCATAGGCTCTCAGAAGGCGGCAAAACGTTGAATGATGACTTTGCAGGCCATGGCTGAAAAACAGTAGCGCATTTGGATAGTGGTCGATCAGAGAACAATGAGACTGGGGGCGCGTGCACGAGCCGACACCATGTTTTTATTTTTTCGTCTTTGAACAAAAACAAGGTTTCCCGGTCAGAATATTATCGCTTTTTTACGAGAAAAATCGCATAAAACTTGATTTTATACAGCGGTTGACATGCCTTGAAGTACGATAATGAAATATTTAGAATTTTTTTGTCACGAAACGCGTCACCCTTCGTCACCCTTCGGATAGTGTCTTGAACGCACGAACAAAACGCCGCTATTTGGATATAACTATGGATTATTATGAACCAAACCAACATTTGTTATTGAAGTAGAAGTCCTGGGAGTGCATTCTGACGAAGAACAGCAAAGGTAATCCAATTTTTCTTATAGTAAATCTGAGTTTGGTGAGGGCCAAACTTGGTGGGTGTCAAAATAGCTAGCCCGTGATGGCTGGACTATCTACTCAGAATATTGCAAAATGTGCTTTTGCCGAAAAGCTATTTTAAAATCGGACATAGCGATTGCATAAAGGAGTTCTGTATCTATAATTCTTAAAATAATTGTTATGTTTTTTGTGAACGTTTATCGTGAGTAATTTAGTAAATTCACCGGAAGTTTGCGGGGGGTATGCTAGTTCTGAACGTCACATGCTAATGTAAAAAGCTGGTTTTTGATATAAATATGAACTTGATTGAACAAAACATGCATGTATTGTATAACATAATGTCCTAGGAGTGTCATCTGATGAAGATCATCAAAGGTTAGTGCTGCATTTAGCTGTGGTTTGGGTTTATGTGACATTATATGCTAGCTTGAAAAATGGGTGTCTGATTATTTCTGGCTGGGTACTCTGCTGACATAATCTAATGTTTTGCTTTCGTGGTAAAGCCTTTTTGAAATCGGACAGTGTGGTTAGATTAACGAGAGTCTTGTCTGTAAAATGGTGTAAAATAGTCATATGTTTGAGAAATTGAAGTAATAGCATTTCTAAGGTATTTGAATATCGAGCCACGGGATTCCACTGGCTGTTGAGTAGGTGGGACGATTTTGTCCCACTGGCCCTAGAGAGGTTATATAAGTATCTTGTGCAGTGGATTAAAATAATCAGTTGTGTGAATTGGTGTGTGTGCTTGTGCAAACCAAGATGGCAAACCAAGACGTGTTTTGTTCGTCCTCTCATGTACTTTTGTATTTTTTGTCCTTTTTTGTATATATTTAAATTTTTATTTTCAATCTCTTTTCCATTTTAACTCAATTATACCTTCCGGTAACCTGCCTCACCCAATGTGATACAGAACCGCTATTATTTTAAATTTTTAGACCTTATAGGAAGAGCCACCTAGCCATCAGACGCTAACCAGCTAATTTAACTACAAGCTATTCAGTCATTGTTAGCCACTGTTAGCGGCCTTTACCTTCATAGATACCAGCCCTTTTTTTAGCTTGGATAATACTCGCCAGCCTACCAGTATCGGACTGTCTCTCCACTACAACGCCGGATTCCTGCCGTAATCCCTGGACCATTACTCCTGATCTTCACAGCCAGCTAGCACCCACCGAGTTACCCAGTACCGAAGCTATCCCTGAGGCCCACCTCCCGGCCTACTCAGTTGTTCACCCCAACTCCACCCAAACACGGCTAGAACCCACTACTCCACCGGATCCTTGCCGTAAGCTCTGGACCTTGGCACCGGATCACCGCTGCTACCGAGTGGCTATAGTGGCTAACGCCCCATGCCCTGAAGCTAGCACCAGTTAGCCGTGAGCCAGGCGCATCCCCGGCTAGCAAACTAAATTACTACATCTACAATACCTCATTCGCCATCTGGCTTGGATCCTTTGTCGACATGGTGCCCCACCGCACCACCACAACTGGTCTGCCGACGAATACTCCATCCGCTGTGCCTCCAACCGGCCTCCGTCAGACGTCGGAGCAGACGCTTCTACTAGCCCCGGGCTACTAACTTTAAGCACCGTGTCGCCCGCCGCCCGCGGAGTAGTCGCTACTACGCGGCCTTCCTGTTCCATCTACCGCTGCCCCCTGGACCCTATGATCACTTGGCTACATAGCTGATGCCTGCAGAACTGGCCATTTATCACGGTACTCCATTCTGTTTATTATTTGTTTATCTGTCGGCCCCAGCCACGAGCTCAGGCTGTGTGTGTAGTCAACCGACCCTCTCTGCCCAGTCATCGCCATTTTACCTGTTGTTGATGTTTTAGCTGATCAGCTGTTGTCTCACCCGTTGTTGTCTAGCTAGCTCTCCCAATCAACACTGTGATTACTTTATGCCTCGCTGTATGTCTCTCTCAAATGTCAATATGCCTTGTATACTGTTGCTTAGGTTAGTTATCATTGTTTTAGTTTACAATGGAGCCCCGAGATCTACTCATCATACCTCTGTTACCTCCTTTGTCGCACCTCCCACACATGCGATGACCTCACCCATTATAACCAGCATGTCCAGAGATACAACCTCTCTTATCATCACTCAGTGCCTGGGCTTACCTTCGCTGTACCCGCACCCCACCATACCCCTGTCTGCACATTATACCCTGAATCTATTCTACCACGCCCAGAAATCTGCTCCTTTTATTCTTTGTCCCCAACGCTCTAGGCGACCAGTTTTGATAGCCTTTAGCCGTACCCTCATCCTACTCCTCCTCTGTTCCTCGGGTGATGTGGAGGTAAACCCAGGCCCTGCATGTCCCCAGGCACCCTCATTCGTTGACTTCTGTGATCGAAAAAGCCTTGGTTTCATTCATGTCAACATCAGAAGCCTCCTCCTTAAGTCTGTTTTACTCACTGCTTTAGCACACTCCGCCAACCCTGATGTCCTTGCCGTGTCTGAATCCTAGCTTAGGAAGGCCACCAAAAATTCGGAGATTTCCATACTCAACTACAACATTTTTCGTCAAGATAGAACTGCCAAAGGGGGAGGATTTGCAATCTACTTCAGAGATAGCCTGCAAAGTTCTGTCACACTTTCCAGGTCTGTATCCAAACAGTTCGAACTTCTAATTTTAAAAATTAATCTCTCCAGAAATAAGTCTCTCACTGTTGCCACCTGCTATCGACCCCCCTCCGCTCCCAGCTGTGCCCTGGACACCATTTGTGAATTGATCGCCCCCCATCTAGCCTCAGAGTTCGTTCTGTTAGGTGACCTAAACTGGGATATGCTTAACACCCCGGCTGTCCTACAATTTAAGCTAGATGCCCTCAATCTCACACAAATCACAAAGGAACCCACCAGGTACAACCCCAAATCCGTAAACATGGCCACCCTCATAGACATTATCCTGACCAACCTGCCCTCCAAATATACCTCCGCTGTTTTCAATCAGGATCTCAGTGATCACTGCCTCATTGCCTGTATCCGCTATGGGTCCGCGGTCAAACGACCACCCCTCATCACTGTCAAATGCTCCCTAAAACACTTCTGTGAGCAAGCCTTTCTAATCGACCTGGCCCGGGTATCCTGGAAGGATATTGACCTCATCCCATCAGTCGAGGATGCCTGGTCATTCTTTAAAAGTAATTTCCTCACCATCTTAGATAAGCATGCCCCATTCAAAAAATGCAGAACTAAGAACAGATATAGCACTTGGTTCACTCCAGACCTGACTGCCCTTGACCAGCACAAAAACATCCTGTGGTGGACTGCATTAGCATCGAATAGTCCTCGTGATATGCAACTGTTCATGGAAGTCAGGAACCAATACACGCAGTCAGTCAGGAAAGCAAAGGCTAGCTTTTTCAAGCAGAAATTTGCATCCTGCAGCTCTAACTCCTAAAGTTTTGGGACACTGTAAAATCCATGGAGAACAAGAGCACCTCCTCCCAGCTGCCCACTGCACTGAGGCTAGGTAACACGGTCACCACCAATAAATCCATGATAATCAAAAATTTCAATAAGCATTTCTCAACGGCTGGCCATGCCTTCCTCCTGGCTACTCCAACCCCGGCCAACAGCTCTGCCCCCCCCCCCCCCCGCAGCTACTCGCCCAAGCCTCCCCAGCTTCTCCTTCACCCAAATCCAGATAGCAGACGTTCTGAAAGAGCTGCAAAACCTGGACCCGTACAAATCAGCTGGGTTAGACAATCTGGACCCTCTCTTTCTAAAACTATCCGCTGCCATTGTTGCAACCCCTATTACCAGTCTGTTCAACCTCTCTTTCATATCGCCCGAGATCCCTAAAGATTGGAAAGCTGCCGCGGTCATCCCCCTCTTCAAAGGGGGTGACACCCTAGACCCAAACTGTTACAGACCTATTTCCATCCTGCCCTGCCTATCCAAAGTATTTCGAAAGCCAAGTTAATAAACAGATCACTGACCATTTCG
The DNA here is from genome assembly GCF_965601325.2 of Salmo salar. Classification (NCBI taxonomy): domain Eukaryota; kingdom Metazoa; phylum Chordata; class Actinopteri; order Salmoniformes; family Salmonidae; genus Salmo; species Salmo salar. The sequence goes on from NC_138308.1 coordinate 64,270,168, forward strand.
AATCCCACCGTACCTTCTCCGCTGTGCAATCCGGTTTCCGAACCGGTCACGGGTGCACCTCAGCCACGCTCAAGGTACTAAATGATATCATAACTGCCATCGATAAAAGACAGTACTGTGCAGCCATCTTCATCGACCTGGCCAAGGCTTTCAACTCTGTCAATCACCGTATTCTTATCAGCAGACTCAATAGCCTTGGTTTTTCTAACGACTGCCTCGCCTGGTTCCCCAACTACTTTGCAGACAGAGTTCAGTGTGTCAAATCGGAGGGCCTGTTGTCCAGAACTCTGGCAGTCTCTATGGGGGTACCACAGGGTTCAATTCTCAGGCCGACTCTTTTCTCTGTATATATCAATGATATCGCTCTTGCTGCGGGCGATTCCCTGATGCACCTCTACGCAGACGACACCATTCTGTGTACTTCTGGCCCTTCCTTGGAGACTGTGTTAACTAACCTCCAAACGAGCTTGAATGCCATACAACACACCTTCCATGGCCTCCAACTGCTCTTAAACACTAGTAAAACCAAATGCATGCTTTTCAACCGTTCGCTGCCCGCACCCACCCGCCCGACTAGCATCACCACCCTGGACGGTTCTGACCTAGAATATGTGGACCACTACAAATACCAAGGTGTCTGGTTAGATTGTAAACTCTCCTTCCAGACTCATATTAAACATCTCCAATCCGAAATCAAATCTAGAATCGGCTTTCTATTTCGCAACAAAGCCTCCTTCACTCACGCCGCCAAACTTACCCTCGTAAAACTGACTATCCTACCGATCCTCGACTTTGGCGATGTCATCTACAAAATAGCTTCCAATACTCTACTCAGCAAACTGGATGCAGTCTATCACAGTGCCATCCGTTTTGTTACCAAATCACCTTATACCACCCACCACTGCGACCTGTATGCTCTAGTCGGCTGGCCCTCGCTACATATTCGTCGCCAGACCCACTGGCTCCAGGTCATCTATAAGTCTATGCTTGGTAAAGCTCCACCTTATCTCAGTTCACTGGTCACGATAACAACACTCACCCGTAGCACACGTTCCAGCTGGTATATCTCACTGATCATCCCCAAAGCCAACACCTCCTTTGGCCGCCTTTCATTCCAGTTCACTGCTGCCAGTGACTGGAACAAATTGCAAAAATCGCTGAAGTTGGAGACTTTTATTTCCCTCACCAACTTTAAACATCAGCTATCTGAGCAGCTAACCGATCGCTGCAGCTGCACATAGTCCATCTGTATATTGCCCACCCTATCTACCAACCTCATCCCCTTACTGTTTTTATTTTATTTACTTTTCTGCTCTTTTGCACACCTGTATCTCTACATGCATACCATCATATGCTCATTTATCACTCCAGTGTTAATCTGCTAAATTGTTATTATTTGCTCCTATGGCCTGTCTATTGCCTACCTCCTCATGCCTTTTGCACACACTGTATATAGACTTTATTTTTTCTACTGTATCATTGACTTGTTTATTGTGTTATTGGCTTGTTTGTTATTTACTCCATGTGTAACTCTGTGTTGTTGTCTGTGTCACACTGCTTTGCTTTATCTTGGCCAGGTCGCAGTTGTAAATGAGAACTTGTTCTCAACTTGCCTACCTGGTTAAATAAAGGTGAAATAAAAAATAAAAAATAAAAAAATGCTCCTTTGTGTATGTGTGTTTAGGTGTCCAGTGTGTATGTGAGATTTTGCATACCTTTGCGTAGGCCAGGGCACTTCTTGCAGGTGGAGGTGAGTTTGATGGACGTGGCTGGTCCTGATTGGGTGATGACCAGGCGGCCACTCCTTTCGGCCTTGATGAGAGACACGTCCACAGTCACACTGCCCCTGGGGCCTGGGACCAAGGATGTCACCTTCCCCGTGATCACTGGTAGGGGGAGAGAGGGTGAAATAGTGAGATGTAGGTTGAGGATGAGGGAAAAAGGCGACAGGGAGGGGTGGAAAAAATAATGAGTGGAAGGGTTTGTACCATGATTCTAGTTCTATGGTTTGTACATTCTGACTCAATTATCCCACTCCCTTCTCTGGAATTAAGTGATGTGGGGATGTCCATTTGTGTAGGCAGAGATAATATATAATTGTCAAATAAAGGCTTATGACAAACATTTTCCCATGGCTAGTGTGAGTCGCAATATTGAGTGACAGTCTGAGAATGGCGTAAATACACTGAGTATACAGAACACCTGCTCTTTCCATGACACAGACTGACCAGGGGAATCCAGGTGAAAGCTATGATCCCTTGTTGATGTCACCTTAAATCCACTTCAATTAGTGTGGATGAAGGGTAGGAGACAGGTGAAAGAAGGAGTTTTAAGCCTTGAGACAATTGAGACATGGATTGTTTATGCGTGCCATTCAGAGGGTGAATGGCAAGACAAAATATTTAAGTGCCTTTGAACGGATTATGGTAGTAGGTGCCAGGTGCACCGGTTGAGTGTGTCAAAAACTCCAACGCTGCTAGGTTTTTCATGCTCAACAGTTTCCCATGTGTATCAAGAATGGTACACCAACCAAAGGACATCCAGACAACTTCACACAAATATGGAAGCATTGGAGTCAACATGGGCCAGCATGGGCCAGCATCCCTGTGGAACGCTTTCAACACTTTGAAAAGTCCATGCCCTGACGAATTGAGGCTGTTCTGAGGGCAAAAAGGGTTGCAACTCAATATTAGGAAGGTGTTCCTAATGTGTTGTACACTCAGTGTAGTGATTTATTTATAGATACAGTACCAGTCAAAAGTTTGGACACACCTATTCATTCAAGTGTTTTTCTTTATATTTTACTATTTTCTACATTGTAGAATAATAGTGAAGACATCAAAACTATGAAATAACACATATAGAATTATGTAGTAACCAAAAAAGTGTTAAACAAATCAAAATAAATGTTGTATTCTAGATTCTTTAAAGTAGCAACCCTTTGCCTTGATGACAGATTTGCACACTCTTGGCATTCTCTCAAACAGAATCATGAGGGATGCTTTTCCTACAGTCTTGAAGGAGTTCCCACATATGCGGAGCACTTGTTGGCTGCTTTTCCTTCACTCTGAGGTCCAACTCATCCCAAACCATCTCAATTGGGTTGAGGTCGGGTGATTGTGAAGGCCAGGTCATCTGATGCAACACTCCATCACTCTCCTTCTTGGTCAATTAGCCCTTACGCAGCCTGGAGGTGTGCTTTGGGTCATTGTCCTGTTTAAAAACAAATGATAGTCCCACTAAGCGCAAACCAGATGGGATGGCGTATCACTGCAGAATGCTGTGGTCGCCATGCTGGTTAAGTGTGCCTTGAAATTGAAATAAATCACTGACAGTGTCACCAGCAAAGCACCCCCACACCATCACACCTCCTCCCAGCTGGGAACCACACATGCAGAGATAATCAGTTTCACCTACTCTGCGTCTCACAAAGATATGGCAATACTAGAAAATCTCAAATTTGGACTCCTCTGACACAAGGACAGATTTCCACTGGTCTAATGTCCATTGTTCGTGTTTCTTGGCCCAAGCAAGTCTCTTCTTCTTATTGGTATCCTTTAGTAGTGGTTTCTTTGCCATGAAGGCCATGAAGGCCTCTTCGACCATGAAGGCCTAATTCATGCAATCTCTTCTGAGCAGTTGATGTTCAGATCTGTCTGTTACCTGAACTATGTGAAGCATTTATTTGGGCTGCAATCTGAGGTGCAGTTATCTCTAATGAACTTTTCCTCTTCAGCAGAGGTAACTCTGGGTCTTCCTTTCCTGTGGCGGTCCTCATGAGAGCCAGTGTCATCATAGCACTTGATGGTTTTTACGACTGCACTTATCATTTCAAAGTTTTTGAAATGTTCTGCATTGACTGACCTTCATGTCTTAAAGTGATGATAGACTGTCATTTCTCTTTGCTTATTTGAGCTGTTCTTGCCATAATATGGACTTGGTTTTTTACCAAATAGGGCTATCTTCTCTATGCCACCCCACCTTATTACAGCACAACTGATTGGCTCAAAAGCATTAAGAAGGAAAAATATTTCACAAATGAACTTTGAACAAGGCACACCTGTTAATTGAAATGCATTCCAGGTGACTACCTCATGAAGCTTGTTGAGAGAATGCCAAGATTGTGCAAAGCTGTCATCAAGGCAAAGGGTTTGAGGAACTTTGAGGAATCCAAATGTAAAATATATGTTTTTGGTTACTACATGACTGGTACTGTATATCAATATATATGAGAGAGATGGTCATTTTCCCACAGCACATTGTTTTAAGCTATTTATAATAATTGTTCTTAGTGCTGTGGCTTCTTCCTAACTGTCTCCCATGCCAATGAACGAACGAACGAACGAGAGAGAGAGAGAGAGAGAGAGAGAGAGAGAGAGAGAGAGAGAGAGAGAGAGAGAGAGAGAGAGAGGAGAGAGAGAGAGAGAGAGAGAGAGAGAGAGAGATCAGTAGGGAAGACTGAGAGGAGAAGAAAATTTAAGGAGCAAGAAGAGGGTATATGAGTGTGACTCACCGAAATCATTAGGGCATAAGTTGGATTGTAGTGTTCCTGTCCTCTTACAAGCCTGGTTACACAGCGGGTTCATCGGTAGGGCTGCAAAATACACACACATGCGCGCACACACACACATACACTGTTATTTCAAAACAAAACGTATGAAAAGTAGCAGCAACAATCACAGTGGCCAGCAGCACAATGTCGGTAACACACTCACGTTTCTTGCTCACTGCAGGTTTCTTAGTCACCGTCTTGGTCCGGCCTTGTCCAGACTTAGCTGTCGCTTTAGGCTTAGTCCCTGATTTAGGTGTAGGCTTGGCTCCAGGCTTTTAGAGAAGAGTTTCTTTGTTGGTTTCACTGGTTTGGCCCTTGGTTTTGGTGTGGGCTTGGATTTCGCTTTGATGCTAGGTTTAGGGGTTGGCTTAGCCTTGGTACCATGTTTAGGTGTAGGCCTAGCCCCAGATTTAGGAATAGGCTTAGCAGGTTTAGATTTAAGTATGGGTCTGACTCCAGGCTTGGATGTGGGCTTACGTGGTGTAGGTTTCACTGGTATTCTTACACTAGGTCTGGTGACTGGTTTTAGGCTGGGCTTGGCCCGGATGGCTGACTTGGGTTTAGGGGTAGGCCGGGCTGGTTTGGCCAGCTTGAAAATAGAGTTCTGGGTTGTGGAGGCGACCCGAGGCCCGTGGATGGTGTCTCCCTCCGCGGAGGGTGCCCGGGACCCTCGGGGAATGCTAGAGTAGTGGGCCATGAAGCCATTAGATGTCACACTGAGGTCCGACACAAACTGAACCAGGAGCTAATTTCCATTAGTCACTATGGTCCTGTAGGAGAGAAGGGAATGGAGGAGAGGAGGGAGAGGAGGGAGAGAGGGAAGAGGAGGAGGGAGGAGATGGAGCAGATGGCGGGAAAGAGAAATGAGGGGGAAGAGAGAGGAGAGGAAGAGGGAAGCGTGAATAGCGAAGGGAAGGAGAGGGGCGAGAGAGTGAAAGGGAAGGGGTAATTTTGGATTTAAAAAATATATGCTCAGGTAGTGGAAATTTGGCAGCCATCTCAGTTTTCAAAATATAAGTTAACAACTTTCGATAAACATTTCAATAACATAGTAGGAACATTTTCTGACCCTGGTACCCTGTCACCACAGTACTTCCCAATGCGACGCGAGTCGTCCCTCTCGCCTCCATTGAAGAATGCCACGTAGTCATAGCGACAGTAACTGTCAGCCTCAATATCCAACTTCTCAAACTTGACCTTGATCACCTAGGAAGACATAACTCATAATGTCATGTCATTCATAAGATGACAGAAACACAGCACCAAACATACAGTAGAGTACAATGTTCTCTACCTTAATAGTATTATAAATACCCTGTAACAATTGTTAGTGTTATTACATTAACCATTGTTTTTACATTAACTGTTGCTACATGTTGTTAAGTTACACAAGATACAAGTTGCTCACACCATTCAAACCAATGAGGGTTCGGAACTTGGAAGCCAATTATCTCAAAATCATATTTTGGGAGATAGAACCTTATAATTCAAAGGTCACAATATGTTCTAGTTATACAATATACAGAACATTCGGAAAGTATTCAGTATTTCTGCAGCATTGAAGGTCCCAAAGAACACAGTGGCCTCCATCATTCTTAAATGGAAGAAGTTTGGACCCACCAAGACTCTTCCTAGAGCTGGCCGTCCGGCCAAACTGAGCAATTGGGGGAGAAGGGACTTGGTCAGGGAGGTGACAAAGACCCAATGGGAGAACCTTCCAGAAGGACAAGCATCTCTGCAGCACTCCACCAATCAGGCCTTTATGGTAGAGTGGCCAGACGGAAGCCACTCCTCAGTAAAAGGCACACAACAGCCCGCTTGGAGTTTTCCAAAAGGCACCTAAAAGACTCAGACCATGAGAAACAAGATTCTCTGGTCTGATGAAATAAAGATTGAACTCTTTGGCCTGAATGCAAAGCATCACGTCTGGAGGAAACCTGGCACCATGCCTACAGTGAAGCATGGTGGTGGCAGCATCATGCTGTGGGGATGTTTGTAGCGTGGTTCGTTCTGCGTTGTGTACTTTTAATCAGGACACTGCCACAACTGGAATTATGATGGTTGAATCATGTTTATTGGTCCTGCACACGAAAAGACAACACACAATATGTTAGCCCTCGGTGCAGTCACAGCTCTCGGGCACCTTGCTAGCTGAAGGTCCGGCCAAAAGAGCAGAGCCAGAAGAGGACAGAGCGGAGCGCAGAAGAGGACCGAGCAGAGCACAGAAGAGGACCGAGCAGAGCCAGAAGAGGACAGAGCAGAGCCAGAAGAGGACAGAGCAGAGCCAGAAGAGGACAGAGCGGAGCGCAGAAGAGGACCGAGCAGAGCACAGAAGAGGACCGAGCAGAGCCAGAAGAGGACAGAGCAGAGCCAGAAGAGGACAGAGCAGAGCCAGAAGAGGACAGAGCGGAGCACAGAAGAGGACAGAGCTGAGCCAGAAGAGGACAGAGCGGAGCCAGAAGAGGACAGAGCGGAGCGCAGAAGAGGACCGAGCAGGGCACAGAAGAGGACAGAGCAGAGCCAGAAGAGGACAGAGCGGAGCCAGAAGAGGACAGAGCGGAGCGCAGAAGAGGACCGAGCAGAGCACAGAAGAGGACCGAGCAGAGCCAGAAGAGGACAGGGCAGAGCCAGAAGATGACAGAGCAGAGCCAAAAGAGGACAGAGCAGAGCCAAAAGAGGACAGAGCACAGAGCAGAGCCAAAAGAGGACAGAGCAGAGCCAAAAGAGGACAGAGCAAAGCCAAAAGAGGACAGAGCAGAGCCAAAAGAGGGCAGAGCAGAGCCAGAAGAGGACTGAACAGAGCCAAAAGAGGACAGAGCAGAGCCAGAAGAGGGCAGAGCAGAGCCAGAAGAGAGCAGAGCAGAGCCAAAAGAGGACAGAGCAGAGCCAAAAGAGGACAGAGCAGAGCCAAAAGAGGACAGAGCAGAGCACAGAAGAGGACAGAACAGAGCCAGAAGAGGGCAGAGCAGAGCACAGAAGAGCAGGCTGTTTGTGCGTGTGTGTGTGTACGCGTGTATGTGAGTGTGTGTGTGTCTCTGTATCTCCCCCCTGTGGGCAGTACTCCTTTCAAAGTCTGCCCAAATGTGATAGTAATAGTGGTTCTCAGAATCTGGGGGCCAGGCTGTGACTGACCCAAATATAACAGTCCGTCAGACAGATGGACAGACAGCCATGCAGACTGATAAAGGGGATTGACAGCAACAGAAGAGCAGCTGTATTATCAAGGAAGTATGCAGAGACATAAAACCCTCATCTGGAAGTAACATCCTCCCAATGAAAAGCTTGTGCATTCTCACATTACAGGCAAACAGTTCCTTTAATTCCTACAGAAAAAGGCTTGGGACATTAAAGGAAGCTTAAAAGTGTTTATAAATGAATAGAGAACATGATTCAGTTAAATGATCCAAAGGTAGACTCCCTCGATGTATGTCCGCAAACACCTTCAAATCCAATCAGAGATAGAAAGCACACTGTTTAGTTTAACTGTGAATTGGGGCTTAATGATCCGTTACAGAGCTGAGATTGGGAGATGTCTGACTGCTGACGTTCTGTTGTCGTTGAGCCGACAGTAGAGTTTCCCATATCAAGATAGAAACATGGCCAGTAGAAAGAAGGCTGTGTCAACAACAGAACACACAAGTACTATTGCACTTTGATACTTGATGCTCCCGACTCTTACTGGAAACACTTTATATTGCCTGTTTCTCCATAATCTTTACATTAATCACTTTTGACATTATCTTGTCAAGCTATCCAGAGTAATTTGCAGAGCTCTTATACAAAACATGACAGATTAATCTAAGACAAGTACTTCTACATAGTGTTCTGATCTCACCATGACCAACTGTCGGAAGGCAACACATTGCATCATCCAGTTGGCAAGTGTAATAAAGGAGTTATTAGACTGAAATGATCGCACGTTAACACTGTCCCAATGTTCACACTGAAATGACCGCACGTTAACACTGTCCCAATGTTCACACTGCAATGACCGCACGTTAACACTGTCCCAATGTTCACACTGAAATGATCGCACGTTAACACTGTCCCAATGTTCACACTGAAATGACCGCACGTTAACACTGTCCCAATGTTCACACTGAAATGACCGCACGTTAACACTGTCCCAATGTTCACACTGAAATGACCGCACGTTAACACTGTCCCAATGTTCACACTGAAATGACCGCACGTTAACACTGTCCCAAGTACACTGGCTGGAGAAATCACACTGCTGTCGGGAGTCGATCCATTTCAAAAGGACCTCACATGTGTTTTTCAGATAATAGCCAATGGAGGAGATGGTTGTGACATGCTTTAGGAATGGTTCCATATCCATTTGGATGGATAGTAATATGTTTTATGGTTACTACTGAAATATGTCCCCTGGAGTTACCTCTAGATGGAAATGGAACTTTGATAAGACTAGTTTGCATTCCATTGATCATTGGACATGGGGTTTTCAGTTCAGATCTCCAGAATGAAGTACCTTACAGTGGTCTACAGTATTGAAACTGACAGGAAAATGATTCGTTTGAAATTGGTTCCTATTAAGCCCATATGAAAATATGCATATCTCTTTCCATCAGAAGGACCACTGAAAATATCAGAATATCTCACACTCAAAATATCAGAATATCTCACACTCAAAATATCAGACTATCCCAATGAGTTTTGAAAGATATAGTGTGAGGAAATAATGTAATTCCCTTGTACAGTAGCAGTGTTAGTTTAGGACCATGCATAAATAAAGGGTGATGATCTGGAGTTAAACCTGCGATTCTCCTTTTGATACGGCAGAGTACTCACGCTCAGTACAGAGGGCTGGCATACTGTACAATACTGCATGCAGTGCATGAAAGCCTGGTTTTATAATAAGTCTGTCTGACTGAAGCTTAGAGGAGAACAATAGGTTAGCAATAACAAGAGACTAGAGGAGCTTCTATAAGAGAACAGAGGGGCTATTTTCAATAACACTTACACTGAGGGGAGGGCTGGACGGCACACTGGTGGTTACAGTTGTTGCTGAGCTTGTTGATCACTCCAGTGATGTTCTCCACCTTGCTGTCCACGATGGCCTCCACGTTCCTCATGTTGATGAGGCTTAGTTCCTCTAGACGGCCCTGCAGAGCCGTGATCTGGCCCCGTGCGTTACGCAGGCTGCTGGACATCTTGTTCATCTTCACCTGCATCTCAAACACAGAACCGCCGTTTGAGCCAGTGCCTTTGCCTTTGCCAGAACCGGTGCTAGTGCCAATGCCATCCCCATCAGGTCCTGTGTTGGTTCCCCCGTCTCCTCGTTCCTCCTTACTGGTGCTAGACTGTATTTCCAGAAACCCTGGTCCCATCCCCGTACCGGGACCCCCTGCTGCCTCCCCGCTGTCCCTCTGCAGGCTCTGGTCAGCCTGCTGCCGGCACTCCAGACAGTCCCTCTTCAGCCGGTTCACCGTCTCCTTCAGGCTCTGCAGCTCCTTCATGGTCTTCTCCAGCATCCTGAACTGCTTGGGCAGCTGGATGGTCAGTGGAGGCAGGGTGATCTGGTAGGGGCAGTCGTCCTCTTCTCCACACTGGCCAGAAGGCTTCATCCTCACAGGGCAGCCCCCTGAAACCCCTCCTGTAGCAGGCTTATCCTGGACCTTATCCCATCTCTGGGCTCCGTCTCCTGGGTCTGCTGCGGAGCTCCATGGGACTGCCAGCAGAAGAGTGGTGAAGGCCACAACACACAGCACGACCAACCTCATGGTGTGTGTTTGACTGAGTGTGTGTGTGTGTGTGTGTGAGTGAGTGTGTGTTTCTCAGCTACGCAGTCAGAGAGAGTGAGAGCAGCGTGAGAGAGCAGCCTGCAGGAGAGTGAGCGCAGGAGACTGCCTCCTGCCTGAGATAGTTGTGTCATTAATATCAGGGGAGAGAGAGAGAGAGGGAGGGGTGGGTGGGAGGGGCTGTGTTGCGTAATTCCACCACTCCATACCAGCAGCAAAGTCAACCATTTAAAGAGAGAGTAGGAAGGCAGAGTTCTGACTGAGCTGCAGTCCTTTTAAAAGTCAGCCCATTTCCCTGAACAGACAAGTGAGTCAGTACAAAGGAATTAAGATACTCTCCTGTAGGTTTTCCCCATCTTGTTGTTTTGCTGTTTTGTGTTCTTGGATATTTAGCCTGAACTAGGACACTAAGCCCTTTATGAAGTGGCAGAAGTGGTCGGTTTGAGGGCCTTAGAGGGATGATACTGTCACGCCCTGACCATAGAGAGCCGTCAGGGTTCTCTATGGTGTTTTAGGTCAGGGCGTGACAAGGGGGGTTATCTAGTATTTTGTATTTCTATGTTTGTTGGTGAGTATGGTTCCCAATTAGAGGCAGCTGTTTATCGTTGTCTCTAATTGGGGATCATACTTAAGTTGTCATTTGTTCCCACCTACTTTGTGGGATATTGTTTTGTGCATGTGCATGTTGCACCACTGATGTCACGTTTCCTTCTTGGTTTATTGTTTTTTTTGGAAGTTTCACTGCAAATAAAGATGTGGAACTCTCATCACGCTGCGCCTTGGTCCGTCCATTATCACGACCGTGACAGAATATCCCACCATTCAAGGACCAAGCAGCGTGCTCGGGAGGATAAAGTGAGTTGGACCTGGGAGGAAATCCGGGGAGGATGCGAGTCCCTTCCTTGGAGAGAATCACAGAAAGATCAGGAAGGACAGCGACGACGCCGGGGACCACGGCCACACGGTCGCTCAGTTGGGGACTACGGTCCCGTGGTGGCTCAGTTGGTAGAGCATGGTGTTTGCAATGCCAGGGTTGTGGGTTCGATTCCCAAGGGGGACCATTACGGAGAAAAAAATGTATGAAATGTATGCACTCACTACTGTAAGTCGCTCTGGATAAGAGCGTCTGCTAAATGACTAAAATGTTATGTAAATGTAAATGTTTTTCAATGGCAGGGAGACTAGTCAGGTTCAAGGGAAAGATGAACAAAGCAAAGTACCTAGAGATCATTGATGAAAACCTGCTCCAGAGCGCTCAGGACCTCAGACTTGGGTGAAGGTTCACCTTCCAACAGGACAACGACACTAAGCACACAGCCAAGACAACGCAGGAGTGGCTTTGGACAAGTCTTTGAATGTCCTTGAATGGCCCAGCCAGAGCCCGGACTTGAAACCGATTGAACATCTCTAGAGAGACCTGAAAATAGCTGTGCAGCGACACTTCCCATCCAACCTGACAGACCTTGACAGGATCTGCAGAGAAGAATGGGGGAAACTCCCCAGATACAGGTGTGCCAAGTTGTAGCGTCATACCGAAAAATATTTGAGGCTGTAATCGCTGCCAAAGGTGCTTTAACAAAGTACTGAGTAATAGGTCAGAATACTTATGCAAATGTGATATTTCATTTTTGCTTTGTCATTATGGGGTATTGTGTGTAGACTGATGAGGGATTAAAAAAAAAAATCTATATTAGAATAATGCTGCAATGTAAAAAATGTGGTAAAAGTCAAGGGGTCTGAATACTTTGCACATGTACATGCCCTACTCCTTCAAAGAAGCCTTTCATTAACACAGTCACAACACCGCAGTCAGGTGGTATACACACACACGCAAATTTTAACCCATAACTTGAGGACTTGCATCAAGCTTCCAGGACAGTCTCAGAATGTCAAATAAAGTTATCCAATGAAAAAATAAAGATAAAACAGGTGTGTGCTGATGCTGTGTTGTGATTGGTATAGCTTGACGTTGCTGGGCTCCACAGAGATGTGCCAGGAGCAGCTGATGCCTGCTGGGTAATCTGAGTTGGGCCAGTTGGGGGTCTTGACAGAACCCTGAGCCTTCGTCAGCCTCCCCCCACAAAACTGGTTCTCTGAAGAGAGGTAGTGAGAAAGAGAAAGACCATGCAAATTAAATTCTAATGAAAGCTAAAAAAAGACACAGTACACAGTTGTGAATGAGGGTTGAGGAGTTGAGAGTGTGTGAGAGTGAGTGTATGAGCAGCTGTTTGTGTAAATTGTGGCTGAATACACAGTAGAGCCACAGTAAAAGAGAAGAGAAAGAAATGAAAAGACAAATATAAAGGAATAAAGGGTAACCTCACCATCCATGTGTGGTTTCCCTCCTTGATAGTGAGCCACAAACCCCCGTCCTCCTGTACTACTATCAGAGACCATCTCCAGCATCATGGTGTTGGAGGTAGAGATGAGAGCCCCGGGGCGGAACGTCCCACAGAACCTCCCCAGCTTCTGCACCGTGTGCGAGTGGCCGTTGTACACATCCAGGTAGTCATAGTGACAGGTGGGGTCGGCCTCCAGGTCAAACATACGGAAGGAGAGCATGACGACATGGCCTTCGGGGACCTGGGTATTATGGGATGTAGATGAGGGGGGTAAAAGGTCAGACGTTAAGCCTTAGAGTGTCAAGTGTTTGGTTATAGCCAATTGGAAATTGGTGTTGGAGGTATTTCTGTGTTTGGCCGGTATTCCTGTGGATATGGTTGAGAGTTGAATATGCTGATTGTAAGTCGCTTTGGCTAAAATTGTCTGCTAAATGACCATACAGTACCATACAGTATCATGACCCTATCAGGACCTTCCACTAAAGGTCGGTCCCTCTCCTTGTTCAGGCGACGTTCGGCGGTCGATGTCATCGGTGTTCTAGCCATCGCTGATCCACCTTTCATTTTCCATTGGTTTTGTCTTTGTTTTCTACACATCTGTTTTTTATTCCCCAATTACATGTTCATGTATTTAACCCTCTGTTTCACCCATGTTTTTTGTGCGTGATTGTTTCAAAATTCATTTTGGTTCATGATGGCTGGTACTTCGACGGGTGCTGTTTTCACCCATGCGTAATATATTTACCGTTTGTATTTGGTCAAGTGTATTTGTTACCTTGTGCCTTTATTTTTGAGTAAAGTACGTTGCTCACTCATTTTGCTCTCCTGCGCCTGACTTCATGCACTAGCTACACTCACCTTCTGACAGGACCATATCAAAGGACACCTTGATGTTACAGTGAGTCACACTCATGATTTGATCACTCATTATCTTACTATTGTCTGACCAGGTCATATAGAGGCATTATAGCTGCATCATAACTGGATTTATAATATTGAGTGAGCTGTAGTTGTAGTGTCATAGAGTGTTGCGATGTACACTGAGTATATAAAACAGTAAGAACACTTGCTATTTCCATGACATAGACTGACCAGGTGAATCCAGGTGAGAGCTATGATCCCCTATTGATGTCACCTTAAATCCACTTCAATCATTGTAGATAAATGGGAGGACACTGGTTAAAGAATGATTTCTAAGCCTTGAGACAATTGAGACATGGATTGTGTGTGTGCCATTCAGAGAAAAATATTTAAGAGCCTTAGAACGGTGTATGGTAGTAGGTGCCAGGCGTGTTGGAGAACTGCAACACTGCTGAGATTTTCACACTCAACAGTTTCCGTATGTAACGGGGGGTGCAACTCAATATTAGGAAAGTGTTCCTAATGTTTAGTATTCTCAGTGTATATTCTGCACTGTTGGTTACTCACAGCGATATACCAAGTGCATTTGCGGTTGGGTTTGTAGTGGCTGGGGAAACCCTCACTGCCCACAAAGCCTGAGTCTGAGAGAGCCTGAGAGAGTTAGAGAGTGCATGAGAGAGAGAAAGAGATGGAGAGAGAGATGAACTGTATTGCCTCTTTTTGCAATCATTGACATGAGTTCAAATTATTTTAACTAATCATGGCATATTTTATACATTTAGAAAGCTGTTTCAGAAGTCGCAGGAATTTTGCTACCACTACTAGTGGGGGCAGAACCCCTCTCCACCAACATACCAAAACCACAGGCGCACAGTCCGACTCTGTTCTCCGATCCTGGGAAGGACCAGTGAACTCTCATCAGTGAACTTTCATGTTTTTGTAATGGTAGGCCCAATCTGGGGCAGTAGCACTGATAATATGTACGTTGTGGCATATTCAAGCATACAAACACGCATACACTCGTGTTCAAGCGATGTCACACCAGAGAATTGTCACCAGGCACACACTTTACTTTGGAATGGGGGCACAGGCAGACACTGGCACTTTGAAAACCTGAAAACAGTGAGTACTACACATAGCCTGTTATTTAACATGTTTTAACATGTGTGTGCATGTGCACACACGCACACACACACACACACACACACACACACACACACACACACACACACACACACACACACACACACACACACACACACACACACACACACACACACACACACACACACACACACTGATCAAAGCGGTGTCACGCTTTCTACAACTTTACAGCAGCCCACAGGCTCATTAATTCAGCTTCTGGCTGTATAAAAATCATATAAAAAAACATTTAATGGTTTTGAACTGTAGGAACATAAAGTTGGAAAAGGTGTCAGGGGGTTGGAATATACTGTACTGTATATACACACAGCACAATATTCCAGTCAACACTTTTTATCACAACACCCATAGCTAAACTCATAGTTCACCGGTGTCCTGTCGTAGAATGTTTGGTTTGTAGATGTCAACAACATTTAAACTATCTACTAACCCTAACCTTAACCCTTATCCTAACCCTAAACTAAACCTTTACCCGAACGCTTATTCTAAATCAGGGATGGGCAACTGGCCCCCTTTTGTAGGCCTGCGGACCAATGTGGTTGTTCATCAGCAGCATCAGGGCTCCCGAGTGGCGCAGCGGTCTAAGGCACTGCATTTCAGTGCCATAGGCATCACTACAGACACCCTTGTTTGAATCCAGGCTGTATCACAACCGGCTGTGATTGGGAGTCCCATAGGGATGCACGCAATTGGCCGAGCGTCAACTGGTGTAGGCCGTCATTGTAAATAAGAATTTGCTCTTAACTGTCTTGCCTAGTTAAACAAAGGTTAAAATAGCAAAATATTTTAGATTAGTAAATTAGTCTAGCGGCCAGCTATCTAAACTTGGTCGAATTAAGCATGGTGGAATTACTGACCGAAGTGGGGCCCATTGATCATCAGTTATCCATATTTGGTGTATGGATGTGGGTATGCAGACACACGAGCCACTGTGGCCCCTCATGATGAGTTACGTTTTTCTGTGGCCTCCACCCTTAGCAGGAAGTTGCTTATCAACACATAGTTTGTTGATAGTATAACCATCTGTAGATTATCTATGTGGGACTATCCAAATAAAGTGTACTAAATGTTTCTCTCCCTGACCTGCTTCCTTCACCAACCATGTTCCACAGTCCACACACAGGCCCCGATAGGGTTGCTTGTGTTCAAAGTGGTACTGAAAATCACACTGCATGGTCCAAAGTCCTAAACATCTCAAGTGGTTTGGTCCCACCCTTCTAACCTGCCAAGCTAAATAAAACAGTTCACAAGTATCTGCTTGTCAAACACGCACTAACGGTCCACTGTAGAGTCGTGGCCAAAAGTTTTGAGAATGACAAATATTAATTTCCACAAAGTTTGCTGCTTCAGTGTCTTTAGATATTTTTGTCAGATGTTGCTATGGAATACTGATGTATAATTACAAGGATTTCATAAGTGTCAAAGGCTTTTATTGACAATTACATGAAGTTGATGCAAAGAGTCAATATTTGCAGTGTTGACCCTTCTTTTTCAAGACCTCTGCAATCCACCCTGGCATGCTGTCAATTCATTTCGGGGTCACGTCCTGACTGATGGCAGCCCATTCTTGCATAATCAATGCTTGGTTTGTCAGAATTTGTGGGTTTTTGTTTGTCCACCTGCCTCTAGAGGATTGACCACAGGTTCTGAATGGGATTAAGGTTTGGGGAGTTTCCTGGCCATGGACCCAAAATATCGATGTTTTGTTCCCCGAGCCACTTAGTTATCACTTTTGCCTTATGGCAAGGTGCTCCGTCATGCTGGAAAAGGCATTGTTCATCACCAAACTTTTCCTGGATGGTTGGGAGAAGTAGCTCTCGGAGGATGTGTTGGTACCATTCTTTATTCATGGCTGTGTTCTTAGGCAAAATTGTGAGTGGGCCCACTCCCTTGGCTGAGAAGCAACCCCACAGAAGAATGGTCTCAGGATGCTTTACTGTTGGCATGACACAGGACTGATGGTAGCGCTCACCTTGTCTTCTCCAGACAAGCTTTTTTCCAGATGCCCCGAACAATTGGAATGGGGATTCATCAGAGAAAATGACTTTACCCCAGTCCTCAGCAGTCCAATCCCTGTACCTTTTGCAGAATATCAGTCTGTCCCTGATGTTTTTCCTGGAGAGAAGTGGCTTCTTTGCGGCCCTTCTTGACACCAGGCCATCCTCCAAAGGTCTTCGCCTCACTGTGCGTGCAGATGCACTCACACCTGCCTGCTGCCATTTCTGAGCAAGCTCTGTACTGGTGGTGCCCCGATCCCACAGCTGAATCAACTTTAGGAGACGGTCCTGGCGCTTGCTGGACTTTCTTGGGCGGCCTGAAGCCTTCTTCACAACAATTGAACTGCTCTCCTTGAAGTTCTTGATGATCCGATAAATGGTTGATTTAGGTGCAATCTTACTGGCAGCAATATCCTTGCCTGTGTAGCCCTTCTTGTGCATAGCAATGATGATGGCACGTGTTTCCTTGCAGGTAACCATGGCTGACAGAGGATTAACAATGATTCCAAGCACCACCCTCCTTTTGAAGCTTCCAGTCTGTTATTCGAACACAATCAATATGACAGAGTGATCTCCAGCCTTGTCCTCGTCAACACTCACACCTGTGTTAATGAGAGAATTACTGACATGATGTCAACTGATCCTTTTGTGCCAGGGCTGAAATGCAGTGGAAATATTTTTTGGGGGATTCATTTAATTTGCATGGCAAAGAGGGACTTTGCAATTAATTGCAATTCATCTGATCACTTCATAACATTTTGGAGTATGTGCAAATTGCCATCATACTAACTGAGGCAGCAGACTTTGTGAAAATTAATATTTGTGTCATTCTCAAAACTTTTGGCCATGACTGTACATTTACATTTACGTCATTTAGCAGACGCTCTTATCCAGAGCGACTTACAAATTGGTGCATTCACCTTATGATATCCAGTGGAACAAACAAAACAAAACAAGAAAACGTACAAACGAACAGTAACAAACACACCCCTATATATAGGACCTTCAATCAGAGGCAACGAGAAACAGCTGCCTCCAATTGAAGGCCCAATCCCAATTAGCTAAACAGAACTAAACACCCTAGATCAGACATAGAAATACACTAACATAGAACATAGGCCAAAACCACGGAAACGCTAAACAAACACCCCTCTACATAAACACACAACCGAACCACATAAAACAAATACCCCCCTGCCACGTCCTGACCAAACTACAATAACAAATGACCCCTTTACTGGTCAGAACGTGACACTAACAAACACATTATTTAAACACAAACAGGCACGTGAGCACACACACCTTTTCTAACTCACCTGGTGAA
This sequence comes from Salmo salar, assembly GCF_965601325.2. Lineage (NCBI taxonomy): Eukaryota > Metazoa > Chordata > Actinopteri > Salmoniformes > Salmonidae > Salmo > Salmo salar. The sequence goes on from NC_138308.1 coordinate 64,288,167, forward strand.
GTTGGTCGTCTGGCTTTCAGCCTGGGTCCATCCCAGTGTCAGCGACAGGAGGACACGCACACTCCACACACACACACCCTGCCCTGCATCCTGCTCTGATGTCCACTAAGACCAAGAGAGGGAACGGACCATGGAGAGGGAGAGTAGAGGAAGAGAGGAAGGAGGGAGGAACCAGAGACGTGGAGAAATAGAGGGTTGAGAGAGGAGAGATGGAGAAAGGGGAGTGAGAGGGGAGAGAGGGATTCTGGAGGAAGGGGTATGAGGACAGGAAGAAGGAGAAAGAGAGAAGGAGAGTGTCCCAGATGGGATTTCATGTTTGATTTGGAGGTGTGGCTGTGGTGTGTGCCATGTGACAAGTAAACAAATACCATACATCAGCCAAAACGACATCCAATTAGCTGCACTCCTGTTTGAATAAGGAGCCCTGTGTATGTGTTTTGCATTGTGTTTGCTCCGTGTTTTTGGAAAACTGTTACAGTAATGGAATATATGTCAATGTGTGTGTGTGTGTGTGTGTGTGTGTGTGTGTGTGTGTGTGTGTGTGTGTGTGTGTGTGTGTGTGTGTGTGTGTGTGTGTGTGTGTATACATAGCATATGATGAATGGCTGCTTCACTACACTGTTGGCTACAGGCACAGCACACTATCCTGAAAAGCAAACTCAAACCTGCTTGAACCACACACAATATTTCCTTCTACAGAGTGAGAGTCAATGTCATTGAGGATTATTATGGGATATGCTGGTAGAAAACCTGTTTCCAGTAAAAAAAAAAAATGGATCTGTTGATATAAAAATAGATTGGCTTGAAATAAATTGTATTTAGTACTGTGCGCCTTCCATAATCTGTTCTGGACTTGGGGACTGTGAAGAGACCTCTTGTGGCATGTCTAGTGGGGTATGCATGTGTGTCCAAGCTGTGTGCCAGTAGGTCAAACAGACAGCTCAGTGAATTCAACATGTCAATACCTCTCAAAAATACAAGTAGTGATGAAGTCAATCTCTCCTCCACTTTGAGCCAGGAGAGATTGACATGCATATTATTAATATTAGCTCTCTATGTACATCCATGGGCAAGCCGTGCAGCCCTGTTCTGAACCGATTGCAATTTTCCTAAGTCCTTTTTTGTGGCACCTGACCACACGACTGAACAGTAGTCCAGGTGCGACAAAACTAGGGCCTGTAGGACCTGCCTTATTGACAGTGCTGCCAAGAAGGTAGAGCAGCGCCTTATCACAAACATACTTCTTAGCTACTGATGTATCAATATGTTTTGACCATGACAGTTTACAATCCAGAGTAACTCCCAAGTAGTATAGTCACCTCAACTTGCTCAATTTCCACATGATTTATTACAAGATTTAGTTGAGGTTTTAGTGAATGATTTGTCCCAAATACAATGCTTTTAGTTTTAGAAATATTTAGGACTAACTTATTCCTTGCCACACACTCTGAAACTAAATGCAACTCTTTGTTAAGTTTTGCTATCATTTCAGTCGCTGTAGTAGCTGACATGTATAGTGTTGAGTCATCCGCTTTCCTCAAAGCCAGTGGCAATTCATTAGTAAAGACTGAAAATGTAAATGGGCCTAGACAGCTGCCTTGGGGAATTCCTGATTCTACTACTATCTACTATTATTTTGGAGGCTTCCATTAAATAACACCCTCTGTGTTCTGTTAGACAGTTAAATCTGAAGTCTAACAAAACATCCCCCCCAATCTTTTTATCATCAATTTCTCTCAGCCAATCATCAGTCATTTGTGTAAGTGCTGTGCTTGTTGAATGTCCTTCCCTATAAGCGTGCTGAAAGTTTGTTGTCAATTTGTTTACTGTAAAATAGCATTTTATATGGTCAAACACAATTTTCTCCAAAAGTTTACTCAGGGTTGTTAACAGGCTGATTGGTCGGCTATTTGAGCCAGTTAAGGGGGCTTTACTATTCTTAGGTAGCGGAATGATTTTTGCTTCCCTCCAAGCCTGAGGGCACTCTTTCTAGTAGGCTTAAATTGATTTAAGATGTAATGTATTACTTTAGTATTAGTTGTGAGCCAAATATCACAAGCCATTTTGTAATCCCTTCCCAATCCCTACAAATATATGTTTCTTTAGCCCTGATTTGAGCCTGCATTGTCCATACTGTAGACAGAGAGTTAGACAGAGTTGTAAGACTGTGTGTTGTAGGCTTCATACGCACGCTGCACACACACCCACAAACACATATGCACACAGAACAAAATGCTACTTACTTCAGTTTCTCCAATTTACAATGTGGATCCTCCAAACTAGCAGAAATCTGTCTCATTGCTGAGTCTCCAGGGTAATTGCAGCTTAGGTCTAGTTCTCTCAGGTGGAAAGGGTTTGAACACAGGGCTAAAGCTAGAGACCCAAAGCCTTTCCCTGTGACAGCACAGCCTAACAACCTGATGAGAGATTTTGATTTAATATGAATACTTAAATATACTATACCAGAGATACTGGATATAATGACTTGATGCCTGTGCCTCGCCCTAGCAGTGGGATTCATTGTCCAGAGCGGAACAGGGGCTGTCAATCTCCCGCCTATTCCTTTCTTTGGATTGGTGGATACTCTCATTATTTTAATACTTTTTTGAATATTTGATGAGGGTGGTTGATGTCAACTGCGTGTATTCAATGGAGAGTGAGATACTATGCTAGCCTCATGAATGCGCATAGACAGTCTCGAATTTCAACAGGGTCAACTCCGATATAAAGTGTTTTTTTTCTCAAAGTTGCCACGATGTCACATGTATCACACATATATCAGTAAACTCTTAACAACCTAAGCATTACAAAACTTCTATAAGATTAAATAAGCCTCATCAAAAGCTATACATTTTTATGTTGACTAAATTTGAGACTCATTGCCCCTCATACAAAAATTCCTCACTTGCTTAATAATGAATGATCTGCTTAATGTGGACAGATTTTGGGCAGAGTAAACCCTCTGAGCTGAGAGCTAAGGCTTTACATCCTTCCTCATGGAAACAGCACTGACTCAACCTTCACAAATGAAAATATGCATTATTCTAAAACAAACCACATTTGAATAAATTCATCCAGGGTCACTCATGCTATTCACTCACAACAATATTTTAGGCCAGGATTCAAACTGATCAGCGGTAGATCTGCATTATAGAGCGCTTGACATTTACTGTGAATGTGGGAATGTGGGAACATGGCCTTTAAATGGTGCAAAGCTGACTAAGCGCGATAGGATTGAATCATGGCCTAAAAATCTACATGGAATCCTGATGAACAGTCTACTGCTTGTCCTCTTCTACACACACAGGCTCCAACTTGGTCTCACAAGATTAAAACAAATATAATGGACAAACATCAAAAGACAAAGGGGATGCTAGTGACCTAGCTGAAGGCCCTAGATTTGAACCAACCTTTCGGTGACTGATTCACATCTCTGACCAGTGATAACAGTAACATGCGATAACATAAGTCTTAGGCAAATATAGGTACTCACCACAATATTTCCAGTTTACAGTGTGGACCCAACAACACACCACAGATAAACTTCACTCCTGAATCTTGCAGGTCATTGTCACAGAGGTACAGTTCTCAGTTGTGAGGAGTGATTCAGCCGACAGGCAACTGATAAATACACAAAAGTGTGATTAGCATCATTCAGTGTGGCTTCTCCAGCCCAGCTGAGATCAGCTTCAGTTTGAATCAATCAGGACATTTTGACTCTGGAGCCCAGCTAGCACATAACATTCTGAGAACCATATGTTTCTTAGAGCTTGGTGAGAGTGTGGTTGTCCTATGGTTATTTTGCATACAATCTTCCCACAACTTTCTGGGAATGGTGCAGGATAGTTACTTGGCTTTGTAACATTCTCAGCGCATTGGTATTTCATTACTTTAACAGAACGTTTCCTGGTGGTTACATTTAAATTACATTTTTGGTAATGTTCTAGGAACGTTCTCCAACTGGTTTGACATTGAGAATGTTCTCAAATAGTTCAGAGAATATTAAGAAACAACGTTCTCCTGTGGGAATTCCAATGCTTCAGCATAAAGTTTCCAGCAGGTTTCCTCATGGTTCTATTTAAATTAATGTTCTTAGAATATTGAGAAAACTTAATGGGCTGTGCGCAGGATGTTCCCCAATGCTAGAAGGGCCCACCCCGAGTGAAAAAGTTTGGGAACCCCTGATGTAGGCAATCGGCGAGCGGTTGACTAAGGCGCACGTGCAAGAAGAGTGGGCACATTCGCTATATAATGCAAAAAAACATCCGTACATGGGAATTTAACCACAAAAGTTTTACTATATATATTTTGGCTATCATTTGTATTTTCTTTAAACTTCATTTCATTTGTATATATTTTTTTTTAAATATATATATATATATATATATATATATATATATATATATATATATATACACTGCTCAAAAAAATAAAGGGAACACTTAAACAACACAATGTAACTCCAAGTCAATCACCCTTCTGTGAAATCAAACTGTCCACTTAAGAAGCAACACTGATTGACAATAAATTTCACATGCTGTTGTGCAAATGGAATAGACAACAGGTGGAAATTATAGGCAATTAGCAAGACACCCCCAATAAAGAAGTGGTTCTGCAGGTGGGGACCACAGACCACTTCTCAGTTCCTATGCCTCCTGGCTGATGTTTTGGTCACTTTTGAATGCTGGCGGTGCTTTCACTCTAGTGGTAGCATGAGACGGAGTCTACAACCCACACAAGTGGCTCAGGTAGTGCAGCTCATCCAGGATGACACATCAATGCGAGCTGTGGCAAGAAGGTTTGCTGTGTCTGTCAGCGTAGTGTCCAGAGCATGGAGGCGCTACCAGGAGACAGGCCAGTACATCAGGAGACATGGAGGAGGCCGTAGGAGGGCAACAACCCAGCAGCAGGACCGTTACCTCCGCCTTTGTGCAAGGAGGAGCAGGAGAAGCACTGCCAGAGCCCTGCAAAATGACCTCCAGCAGGCCACAAATGTGCATGTGTCTGCTCAAACGGTCAGAAACAGACTCCATGAGGGTGGTATGAGGGCCCGACGTCCACAGGTGGGGGTTGTGCTTACAGCCCAACACCGTGCAGGACGTTTGGCATTTGCCAGAGAACACCAAGATTGGCAAATTCGCCACTGGCGCCCTGTACTCTTCACAGATGAAAGCAAGTTCACACTGAGCACGTGACAGACGTGACAGAGTCTGGAGACGCCGTGGAGAACGTTCTGCTGCCTGCAACATCCTCCAGCATGACCGGTTTGGTGGTGGGTCAGTCATGGTGTGGGGTGACATTTCTTTGGGGGGCCGCACAGCCCTCCATGTGCTCGCCAGACTGCCATTAGGTAGCCTGACTGCCATTAGGTACCGAGATGAGATCCTCAGACCCCTTGTGAGACCATATGCTGGTGCGGTTGGCCCTGGGTTCCTCCTAATGCAAGACAATGCTAGACCTCATGTGGCTGGAGTGTGTCAGCAGTTCTTGGAAGAGGAAGGCATTGATGCTATGGACTGGCCCGCCCGTTCCCCAGACCTGAATCCAATTGAGCACATCTGGGACAACATGTCTCGCTCCATCCACCAACGCCACGTTGCACCACAGACTGTCCAGGAGTTGGCGGATGCTTTAGTCCAGGTCTGTGAGGAGATCCCTCAGGAGACCATCCGCCACCTCATCAGGAGCATGCCCAGGCGTTGTAGGGAGGTCATACAGGCACGTGGAGGCCACACACACTACTGAGCCTCATTTTGACTTGTTTTAAGGACATTACATCAAAGTTGGATCAGCCTGTAGTGTGGTTTTCCACTTTAATTTTGAGTGTGACTCCAAATCCAGACCTCCATGGGTTGATAAATTGGATTTCCATTGATTATTTTTGTGTGATTTTGTTGTCAGCACATTCAACTATGTAAAGAAAAAAGTATTTAATAAGATAATTTCTTTCATTCAGATCTAGGATGTGTTGTTTAAGTGTTCCCTTTATTTTTTTTAGCAGTATATATATATATATATATATATGTTTCAGAGGAAAATAGACATCATCTCCTTTCTCTTTCATGTTCCCCTTTGACTGACTTTCCATGGTCGCACACCCTACCTTGTCAGAGCAGCATTACGAGCTTGTTTGCGGTCAGAGATGTATAAACTGTGTGGGAGTTTATTATACTGCACCTAAAAAGTTACAGTGTGTACAGGACGTGTTTAAAAGGCTACATTCCATGTGTCAATACTGAAAAAGACAAGTCATTAAACATGGGATATAATTTCTTTTAAATAATTTTTTATACAAATTCACAAAAATAATTAGGAAACTGTTGTAGACCACTGACACAATGAAGCTGAATATCACATTACTAGTATAGTTCCATACAGAAGAGGGAGGGAGAGAGAAAGAGATTCTCTAAAAACTCTGCACTTAATGTTCTGAAATGCCTCCAATGTTGTTCAAACTCCTTTTTACCAATCAGAGCATTGCCATCGGCCCGTACCATCCATAACTAGATAATCTGTTTTTTAGTATTCAGGCCCTTATGATGGATGCCTCAAATCAAAAGTATGTTATCTTTGTTGCTATGGAAGCTGAAAGTTGACCTAGTTCAGTATCCTGACCTGTTTTCCAGAAAAAAAAGTTGTCTGCAGCAAAGTTTCATGGACCGTTTCGCTGCAGGGTGACCATTAATGCCCAGCCAATCAGGAACGGCGGCAGCGGTCACCCCGGACGATTGCCACTTGCTGTCCCAGAAGGTCAACCATCACCCCGTTGTCCAGAATGAGACTGAATTGGATTGTGTTACCACAGAAACACCCATGTCTACTCCCTTGAGATGAGATGGTACTTTGATTTTCAAAATGTTTGCTTTTTACCAAACACACGTCACAAACACAGACAATTTAAATTTCATGTCGGACAGAATTTTGTGATATAAAATATAAAAATATACATACTGCTTACAAAATAATGTAAACCTGCTCGTGTAAATTTGGTCTCACTGATCTACTCATTTAACAGGCATTTGTTTTTTGTGAAAATAATTATTGGAAAACAATGCAGAAAACTAAAAATGTACAGCAATCCCAGGTTATCAGGGAAAACATTCCAACAGAGAAAAATACCCAGGGGTCTCCTAGCAGCCATGGCTTTTCTGCCATGACTGCCTCGGTCACAACAACTTCTTCATACTGGTGAAGGAATACACAAAGCGAAGTGACTGATTGGACCCAGCCAATTGGGAAATGGCAGTAGTTCCAGCTAATACGAAAAGTATGCACTTCGATTACCCGCAAAAGTCTTGAGTCTCTCAGCTTAGTATTTGACATTTGGGCCTGGAATATGCATCTATTAAAATGCTGTCTGTCAGGTGGAAGGAAAACTCACAATGACTTAGTATTCTTGATCCATCTCAACCCTTCAGTGGGTCGTGTCAGTTTCTGCAGCGGCGCTCGCCTTCTCCTCCGTCAGCGAGGTCACTTCCTGCTCCTCTGTTGTCATTTCCTGGCCGTTGCCTTATGTTTTGGTGTTCGTCACATCCTCCTGCTGCTCCTCTCTGTGAGCCTCACCTCCTGGTCCATGGCGGTCTTGAGTAAAGTGGCTTTCTCCTGAGTATCAGTGGAGGCCTTTTCTGTAGTCTCCAGCATGCTGCACAGCTCCATGTCGTGGATCTCCAAGTCAAACGGAGCAGCGAGCACGATAGTGGGGGAAAACTTGCACCCCATACATGCCTGAGAGAAAGGGGGGTAAAGGAGAGTTAGGCGACATCCAAAACACTTACAGTATCACAATCATGTTGTGGTTGAAAGTAAGTTTGCTAATAATAAAGTTAATATTCCTACTGTTAACCTGTTATGGCTAGGGGGCAGTATTGACACGGCTGGATAAAAAACATACCCGATTGAATCTGGTTACCACTCCTACCCAGTAACTAGAATATGCATATACTTATTACATATGGATAGAAAACACTCCAAAGTTTCTAAAACTGTTTGAATGGTGTCTGTGAGTATAATAGAACTCATTTGGCAGGCAAAAACCTGACAAGGTTTCAGGCAGGAAGTGGCCTGTCTGACAAGGTGTCGTTCTTCTTGTCTCTGTTTATTGAAGAGTGAGGATCTTAGCTGTCCCGTGACACTTCCTACGGCTGCCATAGGGTCTCAGAAGGCGGCCAAAAGCTGAATCGTGGCTTTGCAGGCTCTGGCTGAAAAAAAGTAGCGCGTTTGGGTAGTGGCTGGTTACAGTACTGTGAGACTCAGGCTCGTGCCCGCGTCGACAGTTTAGCTAAAAGGAGATTCCCGGTCGGAATATTATCGCTTTTTTTATGAGAAAAATGGCATAAAAATGGATTTTAAACAGCGGGTGACATGCTTCGAAGTACGGTAATGGAATATTTAGATTTTTTTTGTCACGAATTGCGCCATGCGCGCGACCCTGATTTACCATTTCAGATAGTGTCTGGGACGCACGAACAAAACGCCGCTATTCGGATATAACGATGGATTATTTTGGACCAAACCAACATTTGTTATTGAAGTAGCATTCCTGGGAGTGCATTCTGACGAAGACAACAAAAGGTAATCAAACTTTTATAATAGTAAAGCTGATATTGGTGAGTGCTAAACTTGCCGGGTGTCTAAATAGCTAGCCCGTGATGCCTGGGCTATGTACTTAGAATATTGCAAAATGTGCTTTCACCAAAAAGCTATTTTAAAATCGGACATATCAAGTGCATAGAGGAGGTCTGTATCTATAATTCTTAAAATAATTGTTATGCTTTTTGTGAACGTTTATCGTAAGTAATTTAGTAAAATGTTAGCGAATTCCCCGGAAGTTTGCGGGGGGTATGCTAGTTCTGAACGTCACATGCTAATGTAAAAAGCTGGTTTTTGATATAAATATGAACTTGATTGAACAAAACATGCATGTATTGTATAACATAATGTCCTAGGGTTGTCATCTGATGAAGATCATCAAAGGTTAGTGTTGCATTTAGCTGTCTTCTGGGTTTTTGTGACATTATATGCTAGCTTGAAAAATGGGTGTCTGATTATTTCTGGCTTGGTACTCTGCTGACATAATCTAATGTTTTGCTTTCGTTGTAAAGCCTTTTTGAAATCGGACAGTGTGGTTAGATAAAGGAGAGTCTTATCTTTAAAATGCTGTGAAATAGTCATATGTTTGAAAAATTGAAGTTTTTGTATTTTAGAGGAGTTTGTATTTCGCGCCACGCCCATCATTGGATATTGGAGCAGGTGTTCCGCTAGCGGAACGTCTAGATGTATTAATATTCCTTCAAAATGTATATTCCATTCTTTGTTATACGAGGACATATTTTATTTTAATAAGGTCGTTTTGTGTAGGGTTTACTCACTAAGATGTTTAAGGCGTGGGGCAGGCAACCAGTGCGTATCCAGGGGTGGACCTGGCTCAGGTCTCTCCTCTGTTCCTCAGTGAAGCGTGGCTGGTGTTTGTGCATGGCCCTCAGGGCCTTGTGGTCCTCCCGCAGCACCGTCTCCCTGTCCTTGGAGGGTAGCTGGTAGGTCATCATCACCTTGTCATCCGTGTTGGCCATGAGGAGCCAGATGGGGTCCTGCAGGACACACTTGATGAACTGCTCCTCTCCATCTTCCCCTGCTCCACTGCCACCTGCTGGCTGCTTGCCGGAGTGGTCGTTCTCTGACGAGTCAATGCTGCCAAAGTGCTAGCTGGTACGGCTGCTCTGACTGCGACCTGGGGAAAGACGTTGAAGATGATGAGGTGAGACCTTAATTCAATGCTAGCTAGTTAAGTGTCAACAGTATGTGATTGAGGTATTCTGTTTGACTTTGGAGTGAAAACCTGGCTCTAGGTCAGGGGTATCATTTTGCCCTTGGGGCACGCATTCAGTCTTCAATGCACTGAAAATGTGTTACATTTCCAAGCTGTCAATTTTAATAAAAAATTGTCATTTTCGTTTCTTGAATTTTCGATGCTTGCTGACTGTCTAGCTTTCATTTCTGTGATTATTAGTGAGCTGGACACAGTCAGGAAACTGTATGAATATAGGTACATTATCATTTCTACACAGTTTCGATTTGGTTTAGTCCCCCCCAAAAAAATGTTGGGGGGGATTAACTCAAACCAAATGCCCGTATATTTGACACCCTAGGCGATATCTGATTAAAATGTAAAGGATTTGGGTGATATTAGATTGTTGACATTTTAATGCCTCAACGTCACCACAGTATATTATAATTGCCCTTGCCATTTTAGATAGGCAGTATTGAGGGAGTACTTACTAGTTCCACGCACTGAGGAGCTGCAGCCGTTGGAGCCCAAGGATCCTGAAGACCCTGATCCAGAGGACCCGGAGCCAGAAGCGGCTGAGCTGGTGCCTGAGCGAGAGTCCTCCTGCAGGAGCAAGTCCAGTAGGTCACTGGAGGTGGACTCAGCATACTGGTTGGAATCGTTGACCTGAAAAGAGGAAGGAGGGAGAGAAAGGTTCAAATTGAGTAATGCCTTAGCTGTAAGTATTGAGTTGCTACTATAATGGAGCAAGATGTACTATAAGTGAAATATTTTCAACTCACATTCTCGTTGGAGTTATCTGCCGATCTCTCCTGACTCGCTTGTGCGGGTGGCGTGGCCCGTTGCGCGGCAGCAGCCAGCGCCGTGGCGACCTCCAGCTGGTTGTTGGGCAGCTCCTCCACCAGCTGCAGCAGGTTGAGGGGGGAGGAGTAGCGAGAGTGGAATAGGGGCGACTCTGCGCCCTCACGTTCGGCCGGTACTTGACTACATGACTGGGGGGTGCTAGAGCCAGAGGCTGGCCGTTGGGCCTGGATGGGCATGGCGGTTTGCATGAGCGAGGGCATAGTAGGCATGAGGCATGGTTAACCCTAACATGACCCAGATAGCCACAGCCATGGGCAAAGTGATGAACATGATGGGACGCCCCATGTCCCAGCCAGGAGCCAATGTGGTTACCCCCAGCCCAAAATACTGCATGCAGTATTCCGTTGGTACCGGGGAAGGGGAATACTGCATTGGGGTTTAAGTAGTGCTGTGGGCTGGGGGTAACCACATTGGCTCCTGGCTGGGACATGGGGCTTCCCATCATGTTCATCGCTGTGCCCATAGGTGTGCCCATGGCTGTGGCTATCTGGGTCATGTTAGGGTTAAGCTGGGGGAACATGTAGTTGGCCAGCACCAGGGCCATCATGGGAGGTACCATCTGGTTCTGCATGGAGGAGATGCCAATGGGCTGGGAGAGAGGAGGGTAGATGGGGAGCATCCCTGGGGGGTAGAGCAAAGAGGCCAGGCTGGCCTGGGATCCCACAGAGGCTGGCCAGGAGGAGGAGGTGGTGGGGGGCCCCATGGGCATGGGGAGGGGGTAGGTAGATATGGGGGTTGAATCCATAGGACCGACGTTGGGGTCCCTGAGAGTTAAGGTGATGCCCAGAGCCAGAGGGTCTCTCTGTTCTGACACGCCTATTTACAGTAATAGGCAGAGCTTGTGCACTATTAATGATCTCAGTCAGTCAATTCAACATGATTAACTGTAGAGGTTTGTGTAAATGGCTCACCAATGCATTATAACAGCATCATAATGTATTATATCTGTGGGTTTTAAGTAAAATGTGTAGATAAAATATTCATTCAAGTGGTTCATGTTCATAGGCAGTGAGCCTGTGTGAATACACATCTATTCATGTATAACAGAGCCGTAGCCTCGTGTGATGATGAGTGACCTTGCCTTTGACTGGAAAGTCAACTGTGGCCCCCAAACCTGAGGCTAGATTTTCGGACAATTGTCGCCAATTTACTTTGGAACAAAATGTGCAGGCAACCCAGGTTGATACATATGTGACCAAGTCCCAAACAGGGAATCATGGTATACTGATTGAAAGGAACTGCCAACAAACAACTTGCAGAGGTAATTCTGTTTATAGGAGTAATCTAAAAATATAAATGTGATGGTGACAACAACTTGATGTTCTTCACTTCACTGACTAACATGAGCCAAAAGACCATACAACTATGAGGCTATGATTAGTGCTTGAAGTGGACTGAAATAGGTGCCAGTACTCATTTTGAGTGCCGATACTGTTTATATTTAGGTGCTGGAACTTCGCAATTACGCCAATATTCTATAAGAGGTACCAGTATTCAAGCAGTAGAATTAGTATTTCAGGTGCCGGTAGGTACTCAGTACCAGTGTGTTCAGGCCCAAGCCAAGCACTGGTTTTGAGCATCCAGACAAGATGAACATCTCTCACCTGGACAGAATGTTCAAAAGTGTGATCTTAATTGTTTGGCAAACATTCACGACAAATCAAAAGGCGCGCATTTAAATTATGTAAATTTACTCACTTTCAAGCTTACTCACAGGTGTAAGGCTCCTATCAGTGGTGAAAAATGTACCCAATTGTCATACTTGAGTAATAGAAAATGAAGTAAAAGTCACCCAGTAAAATACTAGTTGAGTAAAAGTATTTGGTTTTAAATACAGTTGAAGTCGGAAGTTTACATACACCTTAGCCAAATAGATTTAAAATCAGTTTTTCACAATTCCTGACATTTAATCCTAGTAAATATTCCCTGTCTTACGTCAGTTAGGATCACCACTTTATTTTAAGAATGTGAAATGTCAGAATAATAGTAGATAGAATGATTTATTTCAGCTTTTATTTCAGTTTACATACACTTTGGTAGCATTGCCTTTACATTTTTTAACTTGGGTCAAATGTTTCGGGTAGCCTTCCACAAGCTTCCCACAATAAGTTGGGTGAATTTTGGCCCATTCCTCCTGACAGAGCTGGTGTAACTGAGTTAGGTTTGTAGGCCTACTTGCTCGCACATGCTTTTTCAGTTCTGCCCACACATTTTGTATAGGATTGAGGTCAGGGCTTTGTGACGGCCACTCCAATACCTTGACTTTGTTGTCCTTAAGCCATTTTGCCACAACTTTGGAAGTATGCTTGGGGTGATTGTCCATTTGGAAGACCAATTTGCGACCAAGCTTTAACTTCCTGACTGACGTCTTGAGATGTTGCTTCAATATATCCACATAATTTTCCTGCCTCATGATGCCGACTATTTTGTGAAGTGCACCCAGTCCCCCCTGCAGCAAATCACCCCCAACACTTTAATGCTGGCACTCCCGTGCTTCACTGTTGGGATGGTGTTTTTCGGCTTGCAAGCCTTCCTTTTCTTCCTCCGAACATAACGATGGTCATTATGGCCAAACAGTTCTATTTATGTTTCATCAGACCAGAGGACATTTCTCCAAATAGTATGATCTTTGTCCCCATGTGCAGTTGCAAACCGTAGTCTGGCTTTTTTATGGCGATTTAGGAGCAGTGGCTTCTTCCTTGCTGAGCGGCCTTTCAGGTTATGTCGATATGGGACTCGTTTTACTGTGGATATAGATACTTTTGTACCTATTTCCTCCAGCATCTTCAAAGGATCCTTTGCTGTTGTTCTGGGATTGATTTGAACTTTTCGCACCAAAGTACGTTTGTCTCTAGGAGACAGAACGTGTCTCTTTCCTGAGCAGTGTGATGGCTGCGTGGTCCCATGGTGTTTATACTTGCGTACTATTGTTTGTACAGATGAACATGGTACCTTCAGATATTTGGAAATAGCTCCCAAGAATGAACCAGACTTGTGGAGGTCTACAATTTTTTTTCTGAGGTCTTGGCTGATTTCTTTTGATTCTCCCATGATGTCAAGCAAAGAGACACTGAGTTTGAAGGTAGGCCTTGAAATACATCCACAGGTGCACCTCCAATTGACTCAAATGATGTCAATTAGATAATCAGAAGCTTCTAACGCCATGACATAATTTTCTGGAATTTTGCAAGTTGTTTAAAGGCACAGTGAACTCAGTGTATGTAAACTTCTGACCCAGTGGAATTGTGATACAATGAATTATTGTCACATGTGTCGTAGTGGAGAGAAGACCAAGGCGCAGCGGGAATGTGGATACTCATCTTTTTAATCAAAACACGAGAAAAGCATCCACAGGGAAAAAAACAATAAACATTACTCACGACGGCAACAGTGTAGCAGGCTAACAAACGCAGTGCTCACAAACAATTACCCACAAACACACAGACAAACACACCCTACTAATATAGGACTCCCAATCAAAGGCAACTCAACACACCTGCCTTCAATTGGGAGTCCCACCTCAATTAACTATACATAGAAAACCAAAGCTAGACAGAACGTAGACACACATACCAAAACACAAAAACCTCTGCCACGCCCTGACCAAAACGAATACAATTACTCCCTCTGCTGGTCAGGACGTGACAGTACCCCCCCCCCAAAGGTGCAGAACTCAGAATGCACCTAAAAAAAAATTACAAAAAAAATCCCCAATACCCCAACAAAACCAATAAACAATACCCCCTAAACAATAAGGGAGGGAAGGGAGGGTGGCTGCTGTCAACGACGGCACTGTGCTACACCCTCCCTCCCCAACCCACCTATCCTGGAGGTGGCTCAGGTGCGGGACGTGGACCTCGCTCCACCTTCGGCATCACCCACTTCGGTGGCGCCGATAGCTGCGCCGGGCAGACGGGCCACTCGGGCTGACCCTGGCAGACGTACCACTCTGGCTGGGCCGGAGGACAGGCGGGCCACTCGGGCTGGGCCGGAGGACAGGCGGGCCACTCGGGCTGGGCCGGAGGACAGGCGGGCCACTCGGGCTGGGACGGAGGACAGGCGGGCCACTCGGGCTGGGCCGGAGGACAGGAGGGCCACTCGGGCTGGGCCGGAGGACAGGCGGGCCACTCGGGCTGGGCCGGAGGACAGGCGGGCCACTCGGGCTGGGCCGGAGGACAGGCGTGCCACTCGGGCTGGGCCGGAGGACAGGCGGGCCACTCGGGCTGGGCCGGAGGACAGGCGGGTCACTCGGGCTGGGCTGGAGGACAGGCGGGCCACTCGGGCTGGGCCGGAGGACAGCTTCTCTTCTGTTATTTCTAGAATACTAAATAATGCCTTGCTCACCAGAATGTCATAAATCGATAGAATGATCAATGCATCATCAACAATCTAGTTGACATTGGTAAAGTTTTCTGATTAATTTCTGCTTCTCTCATGGAGCGAGGACGTTTAGGGACCAGGGATATTTCCAAATGACTTTTGAATGGATTTAAGGAAATGGAAAGCTGTTAAAACGATCCAAAATGTTTCTGATAGTATTTCAATTCATCTTGGATGCATAATTTGTGGTTGACATTGAAATACTGTCAGCTTTTGTCAATGAAAGAAATTGCACGTCAGGCTACACAACAGGTTCACATTCTCTCCAGATTCTGAAATAAATAAATAATATTTATTCATTACTTACCCCGAGATGATTAACATTTGTTCTATCATTTCATTGTGAGGAACACTTCATTCTGCAGGAGATAATATTATAACAGGCTACATGTGTCCAGCCTTCAGTTACTATTCCAGCTATTATGCTACTCCACTCTAAAATAATTTCGGCGTCCTAACAGTGCCATTTGATAAATGCAAAGAGACATCACTTACAAAACACCAAAAAGTGGAGATTTATCTGTCACGTCCTGACCAGTATAAGGGTTATTTGTTATTGTTGTTTGGTCAGGATGTGGCAGAGGGTATTTGTTTTATGTGGTTCGGGGTGGTGGTTTATCCCCTGTGCGGCCTCCGTCCCGTATGCGGGACGGACATCCAGCGAAAAATCATATCGCCATTAGCATAAAAAATGTAATAATTTATTATTTTTTTATTTTCTTCAAATTATATCGTTTTATAGATACACCTCTCCTGAATCGAACCACGTTGTCCGATTTCAAAAAGGCTTTACAGCAAAAGCAAAGCATTAGATTATGTTAGAGGAGTATATCGTAAAAGTAGCCACATAGCCATTTTCCGACCAACCACATGCATCACAAATAACCAAAAAACAGCTAAATGCAGCACTAACCTTTGACAATCTTCATCAGATGACACACCTAGGACATCATGTTACACAATACATGCATTATTTTGTTCGATAAAGTTCATATTTATATATAAAACAGCATTGGTGCGTAACGTTGACTAACTATTTTCCCTCAAATGCATCTGATGAAACAGAGCTACAATTTACTAAATTACTATTCGAAAACATTTTTAAAATGTAATATTGTCATTCTAAGATTTATAGATGAATATCTCTTGAAAGCACCTGTAATGCCAGATTTTAAAATAACTTTACTGGGTAATCACACTTTGCGATAAAAGGGGATGCGATACTCAGAACAATAGGCTAGCAATAGCAATAGGCTAGCCATCTTGGAACAATCGCATATCACATCTAGTCTTGTATACTATTGTCAATAATCCCTTACCTTTGGTTGTCTTCATCAGAAAGCACTTCCAGGAATCCCAGGTCCACAACAAATGTATTTTTGTCCGAAAAAATGACTCCTTTATGTTCCAAGAGCTTGTTCTTGTTAGCGCGTCTGAAGGCTGATCCAAATGCTTCGTCGGCCACGGGACAGCCAATTCGAGAAAATGCATTTTTTCCCATTTAAGTTCGTTCAAACATGTCAAACGTTGTATAACATAAATCTTCAGGGCGTTTTTCAACAAGAGAGCCAATAAGATTTGAGGGGGACGATTGCATTGTGTTTCAAAACGTTTCGAAAGGGGAGGGTAACCAGGGGCGCCGGCGTCATAATGGTGATGGCCCTCTCCATGTGACCACGTTCCACAGCGTCTCATTCATTCAATTTTAACAGTAGAAGGCTCAAACCAATTTGTGAAGACTGGGGACATCTAGTGAAAGCAATAGGAAGTGCTCAATGAACCATAGCTCACGGTGTGATTAATAGGCAACGTGATGAAGTTGAGTTCGCAATTCAGAATTCCACTTCCTGTTTCCATCTGTCTCGGGGTTTTGACTGCCATATGAGTTCTGTTATACTCACAGACACCATTCAAACAGTTTTAGAAACTTTAGGGTGTTTTCTATCCACAAGTATTAATTGTATGCATATCCTAGCTTCTGAGTTTGAGTAGGAGGCCGTTTAAAATGGGCACGAATTTTTTTCAAAAATCGCTTTAGCCCCCCCTATCCTAGGGGAACGCCAAGAGGTTAATTAGTAGGGTGTTTGATTTATTATTTCTGGGTATTTGGGTAATGTTCTATGTTTGTATTTCTATGTGGTCTCTAGTCTTTTGTATTTCTATGTCTAGTTTATTGGGGTTGGACTCTCAATTGGAGGCAGGTGTTTTCTCGTTGCCTCTGATTGAGAGTCCTATATATGGGTATGTGTTCGGTTTAGTGTTTGGGGGAGATAGTTCCATGTTTAGCTTATGGCCTTACAGGACTGTTTATTCGTCGTTGTGTTTTATTTGGTGTATGTGTTTGTTTAGTTTTTTCCATCTTTCCATAATAAAAGAAGATGAGTACACATATACTCGCTGCGTTTTGGCCTCAATCCGACGACAACCGTTACATTATCATTCATTAGGCCTACACAAGTCATGTAACCTGAAGTGATGTATAGGCTACACTGCTGTCCGCGTGAGTGCATCTCTGTCTCAGCCACTAATCTCTGCCTTGGCAAAATGTCAGTTATCATTGAACCACACTGCATTTTGGAGCGTATTCCACAAGTTTATGTCTATTCCCAAATTTTTCATGCGACTGTTAATAAACTTTCGCCAAAAATGACATACCCAAATCTAACTGCCTGTAGCTCAGGCCCTGAAGCAAAGATATGCATATTCCTCGTACCATTTGAAAGGAAACACTTTGACCTTTGTGGAAATATGAAAGGAATGTAGGAGAATATAACAGAATAGATCTGGTAAAAGATAATACAAAAAAAACAAAGTTATTTTGTATTTGTTTTGTACCATCATCTTTGAAATGCAAGAGAAAGGCCATAATGTATTATTCCAGCACAGGGGAAATTTAGATTTTGTCCACTAGATGGCAGCAGTGTATGTGCAAAGTTTTAGACTGATCCAATGAACCATTGTATTTCTGTTAAAAATGTTGTGCCAAGACTGCCCAAATGTGCCTAATATGTTTATTAATAACTTTTCATGTTCAAAATGATGCACTCTCCTCAAACAATAGCATGGTATTATTTCACTATAATAGCTACTGTAAATTGGACAGTGCAGTTGGATTAACAAGAATTTAAGCTTTCTGCCAATATCAGATATGTCTATGTCCTGGGAAATGTTCTTGTTACTTACATACTCATGCTAATCGGATTAGCCTACATTTGCTCAACCATCCCGTTGAAGGGACACCGATCACAAATGTGATTTCTACTGACAATTGAGATGTACAAACTATGGCATAAGGGAACGATGAGTGGATAAGAGGCAATCTGTAATTTAGATTAAGACAATGATCGAGCTAGGATGGACATAGTCAATATAACTATTTGTTCAGCACTTTTTAAATGAACAGTGGCAGAATTCAGAACATGGGCTTTTCTTACAGTATTATCCCTGTACAACAAGTCAGAACCGTAGGATAAATAAAGGGGGCATATAATCAGACAATGAAAACTCTTACAACATTTGATGATTACATTTCTCTAAAACAGATTCAAGGCTACATGGCCACCACCAAGTCAGAACCGTAGGCTAAGTTATGAGGGAGAAAGAGACCAAATGTTTAGGGTGAGACACATGGTCTACCAATAGCTTACTACACAACATACACTTAGTATTACTTTCTTAGCTACAGTATACATATCTCCCTGGCATATTACATAATTTACACAGCAGCATACAATACATTTTTGGACTCACCTTGTTGTGCTGTGGTCCTTCTTGTGGGCAAATTTAGTCATCAAACTTTGTCAACAAAGTCTGGCATTCTCTGGATTTATGGTGCTTTCAAGACAACTGGGAACTATGGGAAAAAAACAAGGTTGAATCATGACATCAGTGATTCTCAGGTCGGAGCTCTAGAAAGAAGCAAGAGTTCTCGATTTGGAATTCCGAGTTGGATGACTGTTGAAAACATATTTTCCCAGTCGGAGCTCGTTTTTTCAGTTCCCAGTTCCCATTTTCCCAATTCACTGAAGTCTGAGATTTCCCAGTTTCGAGTTTCCAGTTGTTTTGAACGCGGCAGAAGTCATGCTGATTTGACATCATGGCCAATGTTATCAAACTTTTCTGGCCCATGGTGTTGCATGTGCATTTTTATAATTTTAAACTTGGAAAAGAGACCCTTAAACCCTGACTTGGACCACACACCAACTCCACTGAATTGCAGGCTAGTGATTGCTTTACAACGCTTGCAGTTAGCATCTGATTCCTTCCAAACCAACTCATTGTTGAATTTGCGATTTCCAACTTGTTGTGTAATGTTTATGTCCAATGGCCGATATGTTTAATCTATAATTTCTCTTCATATGACAAGGATAGAAAAGGATTTGCCAGTAGATTGTCGACTTGATTCATGATGACTACTTGTCTAGCTTGCTAGCTAAGGTCCTAAAAGTATCCTAAAAGACAGAGCACTGAGTGTCAGCCATATTTGTTATGGTCATATTATACTTTCGAATGATTTAACTAAATCTGATTCTCATCTCTTTCTCAAAAGGCAAAATAAAATGACAGGTGTGACACACACATAACTCAATGGAAACAGTGCAGGCTGTATGTGTGTGTGCGTGTGTGTAGGTGGTGAATTTGATAACGTCTGGTAAGGTCAAGAGCAGTTGATAATTCCAGGTATTACATGTTGGAACAAAACATCTCTTCCCTTCCCCTCTCATCACTCTGGCAGTAATATGAAATTAAGACAAGAGCCTTGGCAGCGAAGGTGGATAGAATATATATTCAAAAATCACTATTACTTTATGAGAAAAGTGAGGAAGAGGAGGGGGGTGGCAGGATATGGTGAGGGAAATCAGAGGTTATTGAATACTGAAAATAATGAGGGAGAGAGGGGATGGAGGGAGAAAGGTAAGGAAAGAGGGAGAGAAAATAAATGTTATTGAAGAGGAGAATTGAAAGATACAAAGTTGTTGGTATAATCAATTTAATGTATTGTACAAACATATCTTTAAAAAAAAACAT
The DNA here is from genome assembly GCF_965601325.2 of Salmo salar. NCBI lineage: Eukaryota > Metazoa > Chordata > Actinopteri > Salmoniformes > Salmonidae > Salmo > Salmo salar. The sequence continues at coordinate 64,308,223 of NC_138308.1, forward strand.
AAAATAGTACTTTACTTATAAACATTGCTCTGCTCATTAAATTATATAGTCTTTTTTATTGGTGTGAACAAATTGTGAGAAAAAAAGCTAACTTTCAACATTTTAGTTAAATTAAAGAAATTTTTTGATACTTTACAGTCTCCAAAGCAAACATTGACAAAATGGACTGAAAGTAAGAGCTAAGGCAAAAGGCCCTTTCCATGCAATAAAAATTCAACATGAAATTATATTAAAAGGTCATACAAATACATTCTTATAAACATTGATACTAAAGCTATTACAGTAAATGAAAGGCATTACAGTTTTAACAAAAAGGTCAGACATACTTTTCAATAGTCTTCCACTCCCAGTCGCCTTTCCTTCATCTGCAAGGAGAGGAGACGTTCAAAGGGATTGATTTTAGACTGTTCAGACATTTTTAAATGTCTGAGGCTAGATTTGGATTTACATTTCTTCTGGAGCTGCATTATGTGTTGTTCAGGTTTGGTCAATGTAGGCCTACTCGTTGAAGATTGTAAAGCTATACTTTAGTTTTGGCAGAGTAAAAAGGAATCCTTTTAAAAAGTAACACCAAAAAAGAAAATACACTGCTCAAAAAAATAAAGGGAACACTAAAATAACACATCCTAGATCTGAATGAATGAAATAATCTTATTAAATACTTTTTTATTTACATAGTTGAATGTGCTGACAACAAAATCACACAAAAATAATCATGGAAATCCAATTTATCAACGTATGGAGGTCTGGATTTGGAGTCACATTCAAAATTAAAGTGGAAAACCACACTACAGGCTGATCCAACTTTGATGTAATGTCCTTAAAACAAGTCAAAATGAAGCTCAGTAGTGTGTGTGGCCTCCACGTGCCTGTATGACCTCCCTACAACGCCTGGGCATGCTCCTGATGAGATGGCGGATGGTCTCCTGAGGGATCTCCTCACAGACCTGGACTAAAGCATCCGCCAACTCCTGGACAGTCTGTGGTGCAACGTGGCGTTGGTGGATGGAGCGAGATATGATGTCCGAGATGTGCTCAATTGGATTCATGTCTGGGGAACGGGCGGGCTAGTCCATAGCATCAATGCCTTCCTCTTGCAGGAACTGCTGACACACTCCAGCCACATGAGGTCTAGCATTGTCTTGCATTAGGAGGAACCCAGGGCCAACCGCACCAGCATTTGGTCTCACAAGGGGTCTGAGGATCTCATCTCGGTACCTAATGGCAGTCAGGCTACCTCTGGCAAGCACATGGAGGGCTGTGCGGCCCCCCAAAGAAATGTCACCCCACACCATGACTGACCCACCGCCAAACCGGTCATGCTGGAGGATTTTGCAGGCAGCAGAACGTTCTCCACGGTGTCTCCAGACTCTGTCACGTCTGTCACGTGCTCAGTGTGAACCTGCTTTCATCTGTGAAGAGCACAGGGCGCCAGTGGCGAATTTGCCAATCTTGGTGTTCTCTGGCAAATGCCAAACGTCCTGCACGGTGTTGGGCTGCAAGCACAACCCCCACCTCTGGACGTCGGGCCCTCATACCACCCTCATGGAGTCTGTTTCTGACCGTTTGAGCAGACACATGCACATTTGTGGCCTGCTGGAGGTCATTTTGCAGGGCTCTGGCAGTGCTCCTCCTGCTCCTCCTTGCACAAAGGCGGAGGTAACGGTCCTGCTGCTGGGTTGTTGCCCTCCTATGGCCTCCTCCACATCTCCTGATGTACTGGCCTGTCTCCTGGTAGCGCCTCCATGCTCTGGACACTACGCTGACAGACACAGCAAACCTTCTTGCCACATCTCGCATTGATGTGCCATCCTGGATGAGCTGCACTACCTGAGCCACTTGTGTGGGTTGTAGACGCCGTCTCATGCTACCACTAGAGTGAAAGCACCGCCAGCATTCAAAAGTGACCAAAACATCAGCCAGGAAGCATAGGAACTGAGAAGTGGTCTGTGGTCACCACCTGCAGAACCACTCCTTTATTGGGGGTGTCTTGCTAATTGCCAATAATTTCCACCTGTTGTCTATTCCATTTGCACAACAGCATGTGTAATTTATTGTCAATCAGTGTTGCTTCCTAAGTGGACAGTTTGATTTCACAGAAGTGTGATTGACTTGGAGTTACATTGTGTTGTTTAAGTGTTCCCTTTATTTTTTTTGAGCAGTATAGTTTTGGCTTTGGTATGGGTAAGCATTTAAAACAGTGTCTGTTTCAACATACTTTGAATTAGTTTATTATTCATGACAATTCCGAGACAAACGATGAATTGTTACTATATAAATTACATTTTAACGCCTAACGCCTAATACATTACTTTCCTCACTGATAATTTTTTTTAAATAATTTGGGTTCAGCCAGAAACAAATCGAGCACTCACACACACACACTTTAAAGGCCACCGTTTTTTCTGAGGTAATGTTATGTAACAAAGTCTTGGACTAAAACCATTATTCAACATACAAAACAAAGCATTTGGTGATATGGCAGTCAATAGCCCTAACAAACTGTTGTAAATACAAAATGTCTCTCTCACACTCCCACACACACACAAAAGTGTACATTCTGTCATACAGTTAGATAGCGGAATGAACTTCGTATATGTACCATTATGGCATCTGTGACATCATGGGCAGTCCCATCTCCATTTTAAAGTAGTCAATTTTCTTATTTTGTGTTTGAAAAAAACGTAAAGCTAATACTGGTTATTTACTGCCCTCTGCAGTGCTGGAGACCTAAACGTAATTTTGTGGCATTCAATGATTGTGGCCACTACATGGCGGATACATCACTGAAAGCAATTTACCAACCATAGGCAACCCAATTTAAAGAAAACAATGCTCTGATCATTGGCTGATCACTCCCAACCAATAAGAATCCTCACCCAGTTGACCACTTTAAAATGGTGGAAGATCTCAATGGCAATTCCCGGACTAAAATGGGTTACATCCATCTACAGTCCTGTATAGTGCATGGATCCAGAAATAAATACATGTTAATTTCTAAGATTTCTACAGAGGTGGAAAAGGGAACAAATCCCTTTTCCACCTCTGTAGAAATCTAAGAAATTAACATGTATCTTTGCACAGTGATGAATAAAAATAATAGAAACCATATGTATTATTTTGAAAGAGATGAGTCAATGGCGAATTAAAATAGGTTGTTTCATCAGGGTGGAATCAGACACGGATCCATATGTCATCACAACCAAAAGGTCACACTGTAGATACAGAGTCAAGGGGAAAGCAACAGGCAGAGTTCAGAGGAACTGAGATAGACAAATGTTCAGAACGTGCGTGAATGAGTCGGGGGGGGGGGGGGGGGGTTATCTTGTTTAAAGAACAGGTTTAGCACCGTAAAAAAAAAATAACACTGGCACTTTACTTTTTTTCCCCTTACTAGCTCCAACTGTTCTGATAGCTACTGTACTTTGAGGACAAATGTACTTACTATGACTGAGATATGTGGTTGTCCCACCTAACTATTTTAAGATTAATGCACTAACTGTAAGTTGTTCTGAATAAGAGCGTCTGCTAAATTACTAAACTGTAAAATGTTAAATGAGAGAAGCACTGAGTCAAGTGCAGTAGCTCAGAAGTGGACATGAAGGCTTGATAGAGATTGTAACTTTAGCATCTGATGTGTATTTGGTTATTGGCTCCTGGCTCTCTCTCACACACACACCGCAAAGTAGTCTCAACTTCCTCGTCAGGTGAGTGTGTGGGAAATGAACCATTAACGTTGGTGGTCGATTCCACATCATTAGTGACAAGCGCTAGTTTGAGAGGGTGTGGGGCGCTGCACAAGGGCTCTTTCTCTCACACACAGATTGTACATATATATACATAAATACAGTACCAGTCAGAAGTTTGGACACACATACTCATTCAAGGGTTTTTCTTAATTTTTACTATTTTCTACATTGTAGAATAATAGTGAAGGCATTAAAAATATGAAAAACACACACATGGAATCATGTAGTAACCAAAAAAGTGTTAAACAAATCAAAATATATTTTCACCTGGAATGCTTTTCCAACCGTCTTGAAGGAGTTCCCACATATGCTGAGCACTTGTTGGCTGCTTCCTTCATGCTTTTTGGACCCCAGCAACATTGGCTAACGTTACGGCATTAGCTAATGGGGATCCTAATAAAAATGTACAAATTAACTCTGCAGTCCAACTCATCCCAAACCATCTCAATGGGTTGAGGTCAGGTAATTGTGGAGGCGAGGTCATCTGATGCAGCACTCCATCACTCTCCTTCTTGGTCATATAGCCCTTACACAGCCTGGAGGTGTGTTGGGTCATTGTCCTGTTGAAAAACAAATGACAGTCCCACTAAGCACAAACCAGATGGGATGGTGTATCACTGCAGAATGCTATGGTAGCAATACTGGTTACGTGTGCCTTGAATTCTAAATAAATCACTGACAGTGTCTCAAAATTGGACTCATCATACCAAAGGACAGCTTTTCACCAGTATAATGTCCATTACTTGTGTTTCTTGGCCCAAGCATGTCTCTTCTTCTTATTGGTGTCCTTTAGTAGTGGTTGCAGCAACTCAACCATGAAGGCCTGATTCACACAGTCTCCTATTTTTATTTAACCTTTATTTAACTAGGCAAGTTGGTTAAGAACAAATTCCTATTTTCAATGATGGCCTAGGAACAGTGGGTTAACTGCCTTGTTCAGGGGCAAAACAACACATTTTTACCTTGTCAGCTCAGGGATTCGATCTTGCAACCTTTCGGTTACTATTCTAACTGTCATAATCCATGTATGTAGGTGGCAGGGAAGTCAGGCGCAGGAGAAACCAAAGTGGTTAAAAAAATGGAGTTTTTATTAACCTCTCTGGGCTAGGTGGGACGTTTGCATCCCACCCTAGTCAACAGCCAGTGGAATCCCGTGGCGCGAAATACAAATACCTCAAAAATGCAATAACTTCAATTTCTCAAACATATGACTATTTTACACCATTTTAAAGATAAGACTCTCGTTAACCTGTTATGGCTAGGGGGCAGTATTTTCACGGCTGGATAAAAAACGTACCCGATTTAATCTGGTTACTACTCCTGCCCAGTAACTAGAATATGCATATAATTATTGCCTTTGGATAGAAAACACTCCAAAGTTTCTAAAACTGTTTGAATGGTGTCTGTGAGTATAACAGAACTCAAATGGCAGGTCAAAACCTGAGAGATTCCTTTACAGGAAGTGGCCTGTCTGACCATTTCTTGAACTTCTTTGCCATCTCCATCTTTTACAAAGGATCTCTGCTCTAACGTGACACTTCCTACGTCTTCCATGGGCGCTCAGAGCCCGGGAAAAACCTGAATGTCGTCATTTCAGCCCCAGGCTGAAACACATTATCGCCTTTCTCAAGTGGCCGATCAAGGGACTGTGGGCTTAGGCGCGTGCACTGGCCGCCCCCGTCTTTGTGTTTTTTCCTCTGTTTGCCGAAAAGGAGATTCCCGGTTGGAATATTATCGCTTTTTTACGAGATAAATTGCATAAAAATTTATTTTAAACAGCGGTTGACATGCTTCGAAGTACGGTAATGGAATATTTAGAATTTTTCTGTCACGAAATGCGCCATGCGCACGACCCTGATTTACCATTTCGGATAGTTTCTGGAACGCACGAACAAAACGCCGCTATTCGGATATAACGATGGATTATTTTGGACCAAACCAACATTTGTTATTGAAGTAGCAGTCCTTTTTACATTAGCATGTGACTAGCATGTGACTAGCATTCCCACCGAACACTGCCGGTGAATTTACTAAATTACTCACGATAAACGTTCATAAAAAGCATAACAATTATTTTAAGAATTATAGATACAGAACTCCTCTATGCACTCGATATGTCCGATTTTAAAATAGCTTTTCGGTGAAAGCACATTTTGCAATATTCTCAGTAGATAGCCCGGCATCACAGGGCCAGCTATTTAGACACCCACCAAGTTTAGCACTCATCAAAGTCAGATTTACTATAAGAAAAATGTTATTACCTTTGCTGTCTTCGTCAGAATGCACTCCCAGGACTTCTACTTCAATAACAAATGTTGGTTTGGTCCAAAATAATCCATCGTTATATCCAAACAGCGGCGTTTTGTTCGTGCGTTCAAGACACTATCCGAAAGGGTAAATAAGGGTGGCGAGCATGACGCAATTCGTTACAAAAAAAATTCTAAATATTCCATTACCGTACTTCGAAGCATGTCAACCGCTGTTTAAAATCAATTTTTATGCCATTTTTCTCATAAAAAAGCGATAATATTCCGACCGGGAATCTGCGTTTAGGTAAACAGACAAAAGAAAAGAAAGCATTCGGTCGACTCGGGCACGCGCCTAAGCCCATAGTACTCTGAGCGGCCACTTGCCAAAAGCGATAAAGTGTTTCAGCCAGAGCCTGCCTCGATATCGTTCAGCTTTTTCCCGGGCTCTGAGAGCCTATGGGAGCCGTAGGAAGTGTCACGTTATTGCAAAGATCCTCAGTCTTCAATAAAAAGAGCCAAGATGAAACACTACTTCTCAGACAGGCCACTTCCTGCATGGAATCTTCTCAGGTTTTGGCCTGCCATATGAGTTCTGTTATACTCACAGACACCATTCAAACAGTTTTAGAAACTTTAGGGTGTTTTCTATCCAAAGCCAATAATTATATGCATATTCTAGTTACTGGGCAGGAGAAGTAACCAGATTAAATCGGGTACGTTTTTTATCCGGCTGTGTCAATACTGCCCCCTAGCCCTAACAGGTTAAAAATGTTATATCGACTGCCCAATGTGCCTAATTTGTTTATTAATAACTTTTTATGTTCAAAATTGTTCACTCTCCTCAAACAATAGCATGGTATTCTTTAACTGTAATAGCTATTGTAAATTGGACAGTGCAGTTAGATTAACAATAATTTAATCTTTCTGCCAAAATCAGATATGTCTATGTCCTGGGAAATGTTCTTGTTACTTAAAACCTCATGCTAATCGCATTAGCCTATGTTAGCTCAACTGTCCCGTGGAAGGGACATCGATCCCGAAGAAGTTTAATCTCTTAGGAACCACTATGTGTAATTTTTGAGCAAGATTGCCTGTCATTTACGCTCGCTACCATGGAAATTCGCTATTACTTGTGCAAATTCTGTCAGCATTCTGGTAATAGACGCACAATGGGCCTTTTTTTGGCGCCCGCTTGTGTACTAAACTGGTAATTCAGTAAATAAAGGACTGTGTGAAGATATGATAATCTGGATACCACCCAACCCCAATGCTAACCTCTCACCATTACCGATAACAGGGGAGGGAAGAATTTTGTGCCTCTGTAATCTTTCATTATTCACGATTCATTCATGATTATCCATAATAATGGTAGCATCCAAATGAATGTAGAAGTGTTCAGCCACATCTCATGTTCTTACGTAAAACAAAAGTGACTCCAAAATGGCACAAGGCATTATTCACCATTTCAAGTCCTATTGGGCAAAACATAATCCAAAACACAACCAAAACAAACCGCAAAAGCATCCAACAAGTTTGTAGAGTCATAAGCTTGATGTAGTCATTGCGTGCTAGGAATATACTAAACTTTTGACTACTTCAATACACAATAAGTGAATTTGTCCAAATATGTATGACTTCTCCAAATGGGGGGACTAGATGCATAAGCACTTTCATTTCTAAAATATATGTTTAAAAATACCCTAAAAAAAAACAGATTATGTCTGTTGCCTAATATGAAACATTCACAAATCTAAAATGCTGGAGCATAGAGACAATTAAAAAAATGTCACTTCCCTATCCAAATACATATGGAGGGGAGTGTTGATGTGAATTGTCAAGAGGGGTTGGATTGGGATTTTATAGGTCGAATATTTTCAACATGGGTTGATTTTTCGGTGTATTTATGTTGTCATGATTCTCACTGCATCTCTGCCTCTCCACAATAAAATTTTCTGGAACCATTACATGTACCCATCTCATTGTTATTTAATTATTAGAGATATACACATGTTTTTTGCACAAACCATGCGTCATGTCCGCAATGGTCATTTGAATTAGAATGTGTATATTTTGGAATGTGAACACTCAGTGTGTTTGACCTGACGAAGATCCGTTTCGGATCGAAACGTTGCCTATAAAGCAGTTTATTGGGAGCTTTAACAGTGTGTGGGTCTTCTTGTTCTATTCAATTAAACTCTATCACCTGAGTTCATGTAAAGGTTTTGATTCAATAGGGTCTCATAGTGTCATAGTCCAAACTCCCAGGCATGTGTCTGTATTCGTATAGGGTCTGTTGTCTCTATTTAGGGCATTTATTGTAACTCTAATTTCATTTTACTCAAGTGTGATTTCTCCCCTTTTCATTTTAGAAGCAGAAAGATGAGGCAGACAATGCAAAGTGACAGACACCAAGGTGACTTTTTATTGGGCTCTATTTTTTTTTAAATCTGTGTAACTCAGCTTCTTCAAGTATCATGTTTCAAACTCTCATTTGATAAAACACTTCCCGAAGAGGAAATATCATTTGCAACACTTTTTAGAGAGAGAGAGATCTATCCTTTCCTTGCCCCACCCCTTCAAAGGTCAGACAATTGAAGATAAACTGGAGGCCCCTCTCTTAGCCCCTTGGCTGACATCAATCTGCCCCACGGTCAAGGTAGTGGGAAGGGGGCCGGTATGGTCTGTGTTATTTATTTATTTATTTACAGGGCCAGTCAAAAGTTTGGATACACCTACTTATTCAAGGGGTTTTCTTTATTTTTACTATTTTCTGCATTGTAGAATAATAGTGAAGACATCAAAACTATGAAATAACACATACGGAAACATGTAGAAACCAAAAAATGTTAAACAAATCAATGGCCGGGCTATGTACTCAGAATATTGCAAAATGTGCTTTCGCCGAAAAGCTATTTTAAAATCGGACACCGCGATTGCATAAAGGAGTTCTGTATCTATAATTCTTAAAATAATTGATATGTATTTTGTGAACGTTTATCATGAGTAATTTAGTAAATTCCCCGGAAGTTTGCGGTGGGTATGCTAGTTCTGAACATCACATGCTAATGTAAAAAGCTGGTTTTTGATATAAATATGAACTTGATTGAACAAAACATGCATGTATTGTATAACATAATGTCCTAGGAGTGTCATCTGATGAAGATCATCAAAGGTTAGTGCTGCATTTAGCTGTGGTTTTGGTTTTTGTGACATATATGTTTGCTTTGAAAATGGCTGTGTGATTATTTATGGCAGGGTACTCTCCTGACAAAATCTAATGTTTTGCTTTCGCTGTAAAGCCTTTTTGAAATCGGACAATGTGGTTAGATTAACGAGAGTCATATGTTTGAGAAATTGAAGTTATAGCATTTTTGAGGTATTTGTATTTCGCGCCACGCTCTACCATTGGATATTGGTGAGACGTTCCGCTAGCGGAACGTCTGTCCTTAATTAATATGTATTCCTGCCTGGCCCGGGGGCTATGTTATTATTCTCACTGAGGGTCCCATAATATAACTTCACACTCCCTGGCGCTGGATAGATTCAATTAAATCACGTAATGAATATTCCCTCCCAGGTCAGCGCGACCCCAGATGTACGGTTCCATTCATCTGAATGAGCAAATTAAAAACAGAGGCCACTCTGCATTCAAATGAGCTACTCTACAGGAAGGGAGAAGTGGAGGATGGGTTGATACACACTCATTCACTTGAACTGGGCAGTCTATCTCAATGAGAAAAAAAATCACGCACATCCACACACATATCTATATACTGACACAATCATCACCACCACCTTTCCTGTCTCTCAGACACTCTCGCTCTCACTCCCCCTCTCGCTCTCCTTCCCCCTCTGGCTCTCCTACCGCCCCACAGCCAGCACTGTGACCTCTACTTGGCTCCTCCTGTCTGCTATCCTCTTGCGGGACACGGCCCTCATCAAGGGTCACATTTTGTGGTGACACTCTAGTATTCATGATCATGAACCTTGGTACTGGAGAGTTACATGAAATGCAGGCTTTTGTTCCAGCCCATCACTAACACACCAGATTCCACTAATCCAAATCAGTTTATTTGTGGGAATTATGGGATTCAGTGCTGGACTGGAACAAAAACCCTGCACACGCTGTGGCTCTCTCCAGGACCGGAGATAACAATCCCTGCTCTAGTAATTGGACTGAGTATCTCTGCGGTACTATTTCAAGCCGGCTACACTCTCTTGATTCAATTATTATTCAGGTTTGTCCTGGGGAGACCTAAAAGTGGAGGAGTGTGCAAGAGTGTACTATATGTGGTGATACTGTGCTGTTGAGTTTGAGAAGAGATGCAAGACACATTTTCCAAAAGGGACACAATAAATCAATTATTGAAAGAAAGAGTCTAACAGCATGCTTACTGTAGGTATTATGTTTGTTTGTGTGTGTGTGTGTGTGTGTGTGTGTGTGTGTGTGTGTGTGTGTGTGTGTGTGTGTGTGTGTGTGTGTGTGTGTGTGTGTGTGTGTGTGTGTGTGTGTGTGTGTGTGTACAATGTGGAGTGTGTGAGAGTGCACGTGTCCTGCGTTAAAGTAACTGTCCAGTGTTTCCAGATGTCTATGAATTATGACCCATAATTAAAACTGCAATATGTAACTTTTTCGGGGACCCGACCAAATTCACCGAAATGTGTGTTTTAGATCTGTCATTCGCATTGAAAGCAAGTCTAAGAAGTGGTAGATCTTTTCTATGTGCGCTACTTCTATGACTCCTGTTCTAAAGTGTAGTTTTTGCATCTTTTACTTTTGGTTTTGTTCACCAGTTTCAAACAGATAAAAATACAATATTTTTGGTTATGGAAAATATATCCCATAACAGTTTAGATAGTATAATGAGTCTCAAGACTACACTATACTTGCTTGTTTTGTTACATAAACTGAAATTAAGCGAACTATTCAAATTTTAGCAACAAGGAAATTGCAGAGCGATTTCTGCATAGTGGATCTTTAATTACAGTATGAGTAAAATAGTTTTCCTTCCAATTGTTTTATATTATGTTAAAAAGCAGCTTTTCTGTGTTGGAATGGTGTGGGCGTACCCCAACAACAGAATGGTGTGGGCATATACTAGTCATTAAAAATATTAACGCTAGTGGACCGCTGATTGGCCAGCTCTTCCTCCTTAGGATGACATGAGGAAATAGCAAGCGTATTTTAAACTGTCTGACATCCAATTTAAAGTATTTTTTTTTATAAATATTTAAAGAAGTATTATTTGGCCACAAATACAAAGATAAGATGAGTAAAGAAAATGTTTTGGGTATGAGTTAACAGAAGCTTTACTTTTAGAAGAGAGAGGAGCAGGGTAATGTCTTCAAGTTTCAAGTTCTATTAGTTGTAGGTACCGGATATGCATGGTATACATCGTCCAACGAAATGCTTACCTGCAGATTCCTTCGACAATGCAACAATAAAAAATAATAAAATATAACAATACGAACATAAAGTAAATGGCAGTAGAATAGAATAATACATTTTAGCATAAGCATAATACAGGAAGGCACAATTTAGAGTCCAATATTTACAGGTGTATTGGGGAAGGGGGCCTAAAATGAACACCCTCCACCTTACCAAATTCCATAGATTTTGGCATTGCGGGTAAGATGTCCATTTCACCAACCACGTTGGCAGGTGGTCAGGGCTCCACAGTGCAAGCATTTCACTCGCATTTGTGAATAAAAATAGTCAAGTATGATCAGATTTATAGTTAAATAAATGCTGCAGTATCCATTTTCAAAGTATTTCTGCCGTTCTGTTTCATAGCTGGTAAATTATATCTCACAAAGTCAAAGAACAATGAATCCTACAGCTGGCTGGGGGCTGTCCACACATAAAGAGCTGAGTGAAAGATTCATTTTTAGAAGTGCTACGCACAGGCATAAACGTTGGTCTAATTTACTTGAAACAAAAGTGTACTGAAGTGAGACTTTGTCCTTGTGTTTCTTGGCTATTTACATTGTTTTGTTCACAAGCAAGGTTGTTTTTCTATGTTTTAGTTTCAACTGCTATGGAAGAGAAGACAACGCTTCTACTAGTCAGACTCAATCTCACAGGCAGAAACGTGACTCGAGTTGCACTACCAAGGTAACCTCCCGCCCTTAAAAGAGCAGTTGAAACATTTGTCTCATCTGTGATATTTTGGTTAAAAGACTCAGGTCACAAAAAAAATGAAATTAAACAATATCCCACAAAGCCTGCTCAGACGTGTTTTTTTGTTGATATAATTTTAGCGGGAAAAATATATTTTGGCTGGTAAAAAAACTGAGTTGGCTGGTAGACCCCCCAAAAAATCTAGGTAGACCAAAGAAAAATGTTATGCCCTGGAAGGGGGGCAAGTGTATATATTTAGCAGTATAAGAAGAGTCTGATGATGGTGGTGTGTATGTATATGTCTGTGTGGGTGTGTGCATAAATTAGTGAGATGTGTGCTAACGTGCAGAGAATCAGAGCAGGTGGTCAGTCCAGTTCAAGTGTTCGGCAGTCTGACGCCTTTTAGATAGAAACTGTCTGTCTCGGAGCCTGTTGATATCAGACCTCATGCGCCGATACCGTCTGCCTGATGGTACAGGAGAGCAGCTCCTGGCTGGGTTGTGTGGGGTCCTTGATGATGTTGCATGCCTTCCTCAGGAACCGTTTTGATGGGTTTAATAACGATCACAGTGATGTACTGGGCTGTCTTCACCACCTGCTGGAGGGCCTTGCGTACCAGGCTGTGAAGCAACCGGTCAGAATGCTCTCGATGGTGCAGCGGTAGTATTTGGAGAGGAATTTCTTCAGCAGCCTTAGAAAGTAGAGATGCTGTTGCGCCCTCTTTACTAGAGTGGTGGTGGTGTTGATCCATGACAAGCCAAGGAACTTAAAACGTGTGACTCTTTACTGCAGTCCCATTGATGTGGATCAGGCATGTTCTCTCCTATGCTTCCTGAAGTCAACAATCAACTCCTTTGTTTACCTGATGTTGAGGAAGAGGTTGTTGTCATGACACAATGCCAGTTCACTTACCTCTTCTCTATAGGCTGACTCGTCGTTGTTGGTTATCAGGCCTACGACCGTGGTGTCGTCAGCAAACTTAACGATGGAGTTGGTGTCTTGAAAAGCCACGCAGTCGTGGGTGAACAGGGAGTACTGCAGAGGACTGAGGACACACCTCTGGGGGGCTCCTACATTAACCTCTATGGGCTACGTGGTGCACTCCATCAACAGCAGGTGCATTTCAAGAGCGGCAAATTTGAATCCAAATAAATGTCAAAATTCAAACTATTTTACACCCTTTGAAAGATAAACATCTCCTTAATCTAACCACGTTTTACGATTTCAAAAAGGTTTTACGGCGAAAGCATAAATTTAGAGTATGTTAGGACAGTACATTTACAAGAGTTGTGTGTAATGTTTTGTCAATTCAAAGACAGGGTCACCAAAACCATAAAACCAGCTAAAATGATGCACTAACCTTTTACAATCTCCATCAGATGACACTCCTAGGACATTATGTTAGACAATGCATGCATTTTTAGTTCTATCAAGTTCATATTTATATCCAAAAACAGCGTTTTACTATGGCATTGATGTTGAGGAAATCGTTTCCCTCCAATAACCGGCAGTCAAGTCAGTACCACAAATTAAATAATTAAAATTAGAAAACATTGGTAAAATATTATATTGTCATTTAAAGAATTATAGATTTACATCTCTTGAACGCAATCAACTTGCCAGATTTAAAAATAACCTTACTGGGAAATCACACTTTGCAATAATCTGAGCACTGCGCCCAGAAAAATACGCGTTGCGATACAGACTAGACGTCATGTTGGGGAGATCTAAAATCGAAAATACTATGTAAATAATCCATTACCTTTGATTCTCTTCATCAGATGTCACTTCCAGGTATCACAGGTCCATAACGAATGTAGTTTTGTTCAAAAAAGCTCATTATTTATGTCCAAAAATCTCCGTCTTGTTAGCACATGATCTAAGCCAGCCGGACTTCTCGTCATGAACGAGGGGAAAAAATATATTTACGTTCGTTCAAACATGTCAAACGTTGTATAGCATAAATCATTAGGGCCTTTTTTAACCAGAACATGAATAATATTCAAGGTGGACGAATGCATTCTCTTCTATAACGTATTGGAACGAGGGTACCCAACATGAACTCGCGCGCCAGGTGTCTAATGGGCCATCATCGTTCCATGGCTCTTGTTCGGTCAGATCTCCCTCCAGAAGACTCAAAACACTTTGTAAAGGCTGGTGACATCTAGTGGAAGCAATAGGAAGTGCCAAAATATTCCTCAGCCCCTGTGTTTTTCAATGGCATAGGTTTAAAGGTATCCACTTCCTGTCAGAAAATGTCTCAGGGTTTTGCCTGCCAAATGAGTTCTGTTATACTCACAGACACCATTCAAACAGTTTTAGAAACTTTAGAGTGTTTTCTATCCATATATAATAAGTATATGCATATTCTCGTTACTGGGTAGGATTAGTAACCAGATTAAATCGGGTACATTTTTTTTATCCAGCCGTGCAAATACTGCCCCCTAGCCCTAACAGGTTAAGAGTCAGTGTGGAGGAGGTGTTATTTGCAATCCTCACAGCCTGTGGTCAGCCCGTCAGGAAGTCCAGGATCCAGGTGCAGAGGGTGGTGTCCAGACTCAGGGATCTAAGCTTGGTGTCGAGCTAGGTGGCAACAATAATGATGAATGCTGAACTGTAGTCAATGAACAGCATTCTCACATAGGTGTTCCTCTTGTCCAGCTGTGTTACGGAAATTGCATTGTCAGTGGATCTGTTGCAGCGGTAGGTAAATTAAAGTGGGTCCAGTGTGCCTGGCATGCTGGCGTTGATGTGGGCCATGAGCAGCCTCCGTGAGCACTTCATGATGACCAAGGTGAGTGTGACGGGGTGATAGTCATTTTGGCATGTCACCTTGTTTTTCTTGGGCACTGGTACGATGGTGGTCTCTTTAAATCTTTGCCTAAAATGACATACCCAAATCTAACTGCCTGTAGCTCAGGACCTGAAGCAAGGATATGCATGTTCTTGATACCATTTGAAAGGTAACACTTTGAAATTTGTGGAAATATGAAAGTATTGTAGGAAATGATAACACATTAGATCTGGTGAAATATAATAAAAAGAAAAAAACATGTTTTTTATATTTTTTAGCATCTTTGAAATGCAAGAGATAGGCCACAATGTATTATTCCAGTTTAGGCGCAATTTAGATTTTGGAAACTACACAGCAGCAGTGTATGTGCAATGTTTTAGACTGATGCCTAATCAAATCAAATCAAAGTTTATTTGTCATGTGCGCCGAATACAACAGGTGTACACCTTACAGTGAATTGCTTACTTACAGGCTCTAACCAATAGTGCGAGAAAAAAAAGGTGTGTGTGTGTGTGTGTGTGTGTGTGTGTGTGTGTGTGTGTGTGTGTGTGTGTGTGTGTGTGTGTGTGTGTGTGTGTGTGTGTGTAGGTAAGTAAAGAAACAAAACAACAGTAAAAAGACATTTGAAAATAAGCAGACACCGGTTAGTCAGGCTTATTGAGGTAGTATGTACATGTGGGTATGGTTAAAGTGACTATGCATATATGATGAACAGAGAGTAGCAGTAGCGTAAAAAGAAGGGTTGGCGGGTGGTGGGACACAATGCAGATAGCCCGGTTAGCCAATGTGCGGGAGCACTGGTTGGTCGGGCCAATTAAGGTAGTATGTACATGAATGTATAGTTAAAGTGACTATGCATATAAGATAAACAGAGAGTAGCAGCAGCGTAAAAGAGGGGTTGGGGGGGCACACAATGCAAATAGTCTGGGGGGTAGAAACTGTTGAGAAGCCTTTTTGTCCTAGACTTGGCACTCCGGTACCGCTTGCCATGCGGTAATAGAGAGAACAGTCTATGACGGGGGTGGCTGGGGTCTTTGACAATTTTCAGGGCCTTCCTCTGACATCGCCTGGTGTAGAGGTCCTGAATGGCAGGCAGCATTGCTCCAGTGATGTACTGGGCCGTACGCACTACCCTCTGAAGTGCCTTGCGGTCGGAGGCCAAGCAATTGCCATACCAGGCAGTGATGCAACCGGTCAGGATGCTCTCGATGTTGCAGCTGTAGAACCTTTTGAGGATCTCAGGACCCATGCCAAATATTTTTAGTTTCCTGAGGGGGAATAGGCTTTGTCGTGCCCTCTTCACGACTGTCTTGGTGTGTTTGGAACATTCTAGTTTGTTGTTGATGTGGACACCAAGGAACTTGAAGCTCTCAACCTTCTCCACTACAGCCCCATCGATGAGAATGGGGGCGTGCTCGGTCCTTCTTTTCCTATAGTCCACAATCATCTCCTTAGTCTTGGTTACGTTGAGGGATAGGCTGTTATTCTGGCACCACCCAACCAGGTCTCTGACCACCTCCCTATAGGCTGTCTCATTGTTGTAGGTGATCTGGCACTGTTGTGTCATCAGCAAACTTAATGATGGTGTTGGAGTCGTGCCTGGCCATGCAGTCGTGGGTGAACAGGAGGGGACTGAGCACGCACCCCTGGGGAGCTCTAGTGTTGAGGATCAGCGTGGCAGTTGTGTTGCTACCTACCCTCACCACCTGGGGGCGGCCCATCAGGAAGTCCAGGATCCAGCTGCAGAGGGAGGTGTTTAGTCCCAGGTTCCTTAGCTTAGTGATGAGCTTTGAGGGTACTATGGTGTTGAACGCTGAGCTGTAGTCAATGAATAGCATTCTCACATAGGTGTTCCTTTTGTCCAGGTGGGAAAGGGCAGTGTGGAGTGCAATAGAGATTGCATCATCTGTGGATCTGTTTGGGCGGTATGCAAAATGGAGTGGGTCTAGGGTTTCTGGGATAATGGTGTTGATGTGAGTCATTACCAACCTTTCAAAGCACTTTATGGCTACGGACGTGAATGCTACGGGTCTGTAGTCATTTAGGCAGGTTGCCTTTGTGTTCTTGGGCACAGGGACTATGGTGGTCTGCTTGAAACATGTTGGTATTACAGACTCAATCAGGGACATGTTGAAAATGTCAGTGAAGACACCTGCCAGTTGGTCAGCACATGCCCGGAGCACACGTCCTGGTAATCCATCTGGCCCGCAGCCTTGTGAATGTTGACCTGTTTAAAGGTCTTACTCACGTCGGCTATGGAGAGCGTGATCACACAGTCGTCCAGAACAGCTGATGCTCTCATGCATGCCTCAGTGTTACTTGCCTCGAAGCGAGCATAGAAGTGATTTAGCTCGTCTGGTAGGCTCGTGTTACTGGGCAAATCGCGGCTGTGCTTCCCTTTGTAGTCTGTACTAGACGAGCGTCGGAGCCGGTGTAGTATGATTCAATCTTAGCCCTGTATTGACACTTTGCCTGTTTGATGGTTCGTCGCAGGGCATAGCGGGATTTCTTGTAAGCTTCCGGGTTAGATTCCCGCACCTTGAAAGCGGCAGCTCTACCCTTTAGCTCAGTGCAATGGTTGCCTGTAATCCATGGCTTCTGGTTGGGGACGACATCCTCAATGCACTTATTGATAAAGCCAGTGACTGATGTGATGTATTCCTCAATGTCATCGGAAGAATCCCGGAACATGTTCCAGTCTGTGATCGCAAAACAGTCCTGTAGTTTAGCATCTGCTTCATCTGACCACTTTTTTATAGACCGAGTCACTGGTGCTTCCTGCTTTAATTTTTGCTTGTAAGCAGGAATCAGGTGGGTAGAGTTGTGGTCGGATTTACCAAATGGAGGGCGAGGGAGAGCTTTGTGTGGAGTACCGTTGATCTATAATTTTTTTCCCTCTGGTTGCACATTTAACATGAACGAAATTTGGTATAACTGATTTAAGTTTCCCTGCATTAAAGTCTCCGGCCACTAGGAGTGCCGCCTCTGGGTGAGTGGTTTCCTGTTTGCTTATTTCCTTATACAGATGGCTGAGTGCGGTCTTAGTGCCGGCATCTGTCTGTGGTGGTAAATAAACAGCCACGAAAAGTATAGCTGAGAACTCTCTAGGCAAGTAGTGTGGCCTGCTATTTATCACAATATACTCTACTTCAGGCGAGCAAAATCTAGAGACTTCCTTAGATTTTGTGCACCAGCTGTTGTTTACAAATATGCACAGACCGCCCCCCCTCGTCTTACCGGAGTGTGCTGTTCTATCCTGCCGGTGCAGCGTGTATCCCGCTTGCTGAATATCCATGTCGTCATTCAGCCACCATTCCGTGAAACATAGGATATTACAGTTTTTGATGTCCCGTTGGTAGGATATTCGTGATTGTACCTCGTCTAGTTTATTGTTCAATAAATTGCACGTTGGCGAGTAATATTGACGGTAACGGCAGCTTTCCTAGTTGCCTTCTGCAGGTCCGGACGAGACATCCGGCTCTTCTTCCTCCGCGTCGCTTCCTTTTGCGAATAATTGGGATGTCTGCCCTGTGGGGTGTTCGGAGAATATCGTGTGAGTCCCGCTTGCTGCTGCTGTTGTTGTTGTTGTTGTTGAAAAAATCTTTGTCTAATCCGAGGTAAGTGATCGCTGTCCTGATATCTAGAAGCTCTTTTCTGCCGTAAGATACGGTTGCAGAAACATTATGTAAAAAATTATTTACAAATATTGCGAAAAAAACACATAATAGCACAATTGGTTAGGAGACCGTAAAACAGCGGCCCACTCCTCCTGCGCCATTTTTGATTGGTTTATTGATACATTTTCAAGTTCATAACTGTGCACTCTCCTCAAACAATAGCATGGTATTATTTCACTGTAATAGCTACTGTAAATTGGACAGTGCAGTTAGATTAACAAGAATTTAAGTTTTCTGCCCACATCAAATATGTCTATGTCCTGGGAAATGTTCTTGTTACTTACAACCACATTAACCACAATCACATTAGCTCACGTTAGCTCAACCGTCCTGCGGGGGGACACCGATCCTGTAGAGGTTAAAACCTCTTTGGGCTAGGGGGCGGTAAACACTCTAAAGTTCCTAAAACTGTTAAAATTATGTCTGTGAGTATAGCAGAACTGAAATGGCAGGCGAAACCCAGAGGACAAACCACCCAGGAAACCATCCTTTTTTTGAGGTGGTTTTCTATGTGAATCTAGATTTCTGAGGCATCTGGTTGCAGTACCTACGGATTCCACTAGATGTCAACAGTCTTTAGAAATTGGTTGATGTTTTTCTTTTGATTAATGAAGAAGTAACCCTTTCCTTTCTGGGTGTCAAGCCTAGTTTACTCTTTTGTCTGGGGCGCACGACCTGGGGCTCGCTCCACTTTCAGTTTATCCGCTATTGAACACAGTTTATTCCGTCTTAAATTTTATCGATTATTTACGTTTTAAAATACCTAAAGTTGGATTAGGAAAGTTGTTTGAAATGTTTGGACAAAGTTTACAGGTAACTTATTAGATCATTTCTAGTCATGTTGGGCGAGTTGGAACCGGTCTTTTTCTGAATGAAACGCGCCAAATAAATGGACATTTTGTAGATATAACGACGGAATTTATCGAACAAAAGGACCATTTGTGATGTTTATGGGACATTTTGGAGTGCCAACAGAAGAAGATCTTCAAAGGTAAGGCATGAATTATATGGTTATTTCTGAGTTTTGTGTCGCGCCTGGCAGGTTGAAATATAATTGTCATGTGTTTGTATGATGGGGTGCTGTCCTCAGATAATCGCATGGTTTGCTTTTGTCGTAAAGCCTTTTTGAAATCTGACACGGTTGCTGGATTAACGAGAAGTTAAGCTTTAATTTGGTGTATTGCACTTGTGACTGTATGAAAGTAAAATATTTCTAATCATTTTATTTGAATATCGCGCTCTGCAATTTCACCGGATGTTGTCGAAACGTTCTCCCTATTCTCTCTTCTCTCTCTTTTTCTTTCTGTTCAATGAACTAAGTTCACATGATATGTTATGGTACATAATTGCAATGGAAGTAGAAATAGGATACTATTAAAGGCCCAGTGCAGTCAAACGTGATTTCCTGTTTTTTATATTTCCACACTGAGGTTGGAATAATACTGTGAAAATGTGAAAATTATGATAATGTCCTTTCAGTGTAAAATCTGTTTGATCTAGAGTTCCAAACCTCTCTGCCAATACGTTTTCAGTTTTCCCCTCCCCACTCATATCTCTCCGAGGCAGTCCTAGCAAAATTCTTCCTGGAGAAATTGCTCTTTGCTGAGAAGCAATTTTTTGTTTGTTTTTGACCATTTTAATTGAAAATAATCCCATTAATTTACTTAACTGTTACCCGGAAATGATTTAATATTGACATAAATATGGCTGCATTAGACCTTTTAAATGAACAACATTGAAATAATGTTAGGAATAATGTCTTTCGTTCTCTCTCCAGTGCTGCCTGCTGTGTTACTACAGAACATGTGGTTCCTGTTGAGATGCCATGTTGTGTTACCCAAGGGGAAGAGGTTTTCATCCCCCGGGGGGGACTTTAAAGGTCCAATGCAGCAGTTTTTATCTTAATATCAAATCATTTCTGGGTAACCATTAAGTACCTTGTGCGTGGCCACCTAGTCGCACTCAACCGACCCCTGTGTTGAGGGTCAGCGTGGCAGATGTGTTGTTTCCTGTGCTCACCACCTGGAAGCATCCGGTCAGGAAGTCTAGGATCCAGTTGCAGAGGGAGGTGTTCAGTCCCAGGGTCCTTAGCCTAGTGATGAGCTTGAAGGGCACTATGGCGTTGAATGCTGAGCTGTAGTCAATGAACAGCATTGATGTTCCCTTCATCCATGTGAGAAAGGGCAGTGTGGAGTGCAATAAAGATAGCATCATCTGTGGATCTGTTTGGCGGTATGCAAATTGGAGTGATGTCACCAGGCAAGCCAACCCTCCATCCCACCAAAACTGGCTGAAATTTCTGGCAATCTTTTCAAACAGCTCTACACTAAATGGACATTATCATAATTGTCACAATTTCAAAGTATTATTCCAACAGTGTGGAAGTATATATAAAACACTGGGAAATCATGTTTTTGAATGCACTGGGCCTTTAAACTTTAGAAAAACTTGTCTTGTTTGATTAACACCTTGCTAAAAGTGTCACAACAGCAACCCTAATGACCTTGTAGTGCAACGGAGGTGGTTCAGTGAAGCACGCTCACTTGATGAAGGTAGTTTATCTGAGACCTGAATACTTGTGTTCCAGATACTGTACGTGCTTAACAAACTCCTATAGCCTACAACAAGGATAGGCAAAGAAGTTGGCACATGTGCAGATCTGGGACCAGGCTCACAACTCTACCATTTTGTTTGAATCCCAAACATAGACATTGTATGAAAAGTTAATCTCAAATCATACAGCCTCAGTGCATACATGGTTCATAGGACTGAAAGTTAATGACTCATAAGTTAAAATAACAAATGTATACTGTGTTTATTTCTCAGGCAGTATTAATAGTTCACTTCCTTAACTGATACCCTCCTCTAAGTGTTGTGTATTTAACTCTGGTGTGAAACATTAATCTGTAAATACAAAATAAATGCTTTTCCTGGTTCCTCGTGTGCTGTTCACACTATATCTCCCAGAGGGAAGTTTACCAGGGATGTCATGTAGGTCACATGACTAGGGAAGTGTAACTCATCCTTAGGCAGAGCTTCAATGGTTATAGTGGTTACTTTCTGTTGTTAAAAATTGATTTCAGATCAGCTCTCCTCTAAATAATATATTCTTAATATACAATGCCTTCGGAAAGTATTCAGACGCCTTTACTTTTTCAAAATGTTGTGAGGAGTTTCTCCCATTCTTCTCTGCAGATCCTCTCAAGCTCTCTCAGGTTGGATGGGGAGCGTTGCTGCACAGCTATTTTCAGGTTTCTCCAGATATGTTAGGTTGGGTCAAGTCCGGGCTCTGGCTGGGCCACTCAAGGACATTTAGAGATTTGTTCTGAAGCCACTCCTGCTTTGTCGTTGCTGTGTGCTTAGGGTTGTTGTCCTGTTGGAAGGTCAACCGTCGCACCAGTCTGAGGACCTGAGCGCTACGGAGCAGGTTTTCATCAAGGATCTCTCCGAACTTTGCTCCGTTCATCTTTGCCTAAATCCTGACTAGTCTCCCAGTCCCTGCCACTGAAAAACATCCCCACAACATGATGCTGCCACCACCATGCTTCATCGTAGGGGTAGTGCCAGGTTTCCTCCAGATGTGACGCTTGGCATTCAGGCCAAAGAATTCATCCTTGGTTTCATCAGACCAGAGAATCTTATTTCTCATGGTCTGAGGGTCTTTAGGTGCCTTTTAGCAAACTCCAAGCGGGCTCTCATATGCCTTTTACTGAGGAGTGGCTTCCATCTGACCACTCTACCTTAAATACCTGATTGGTGGAGTGCTGCAGAGATGGTTGTCCTTCTGGAGGGTTCTCATCTCCTTAGAGGAACTCTAGAGCTCTGTCAGAGTGACCATTGAGTTATTGGTCACCTCCCTGACCAAGGCCCTTCTCCCCCGATTGCTCAGTTTGGCCCGGAGGCCAGCTCTAAGAAGAGTCTTGGTGTTTCCAAACTTCTTCCATTTAATAATGATGGAGGCCACTGTGTTCTTGGGGACCTTCAATGCTGCAGACATTTTTTGGTACCCTTCCCCTGATCTGTGCCTCGACACAATGCTGTCTCGCAGCTCTACGGACAATTCCTTTGACCTCATGGCTTGATTTTTGCTCTGAAATGCACTGTCAACCTTATATAGACAGGTATGTGCCTTTCCAAATCATGTCCAATCATTTGAATTTACCACAGATGGACTCCAATGAAGTTGTAGAAACATCTCAAGGATGATCCATGGAAACAGAATGCCCCTGAGCTCAATTTCAAATCTCATAGCAAAGGGTCTGAATACTTATGTAAATAAGGTATTTCTTTTTTTTTTTTAATACATGTGCAAAAATTTCTAAAAACTTCTTTTCACTTTTTCATTATGGGATATTGTGTGTAGATTGCTGAGGATTTATTTATATTTAATCAATTTTATAAGTAGGCTGTAACGTAACAAAATGTGGAAAAAGTCAAAGGGTCTGAATACTTCCCGAAGGCAAATATCCCATTTGCAGACTCTTATTCAAAACAGTCATGCATGCATACATTTTAGGTATAGGTTGTGCAATGAATCAATCCTACTATCCTGGTGTAGACTACCAGGGTATTTAAGTTATGTGAGCTATCCCTTTAAGTAACCACACCATAATTATTGATGACACCACTCCAAACCCAACAGCCTTGAGAAAAACAAGCATTTTTAAATGTACACCCCACACCTCTCTAACCCAATGTACATAAGGAACTAAGAACTAATTAAAACACCATACATGGAAATCAACCATATACCACCAGTGCCAACAGTTATTTTCATGGCCATTTTATTTATGCAAATTTTACAGAGACCGTACAATGTACACACATTTGAAAGAAGAACCCTTTATTTATCCACTGAAATCTGTCTTTCTTCACAATGTGTGCTTCATCTCAAGGATACTGTTCTGTTTATAATGGGAAGTAGACAATCTGCTGTACAGGTTGGACAGAGAAAGCTCCATTCACTCTTCAACATACAGATTTCTGTCTGACCTTCAACCCCAGGTATCAGAGTTGAAACTGTACACCTCTGTCTACTGTTCATACACACACAAACATACACCTAAAGTAAGATCCCAAGATGGTTGAAGGGGTAGTAGCTAGTTTATTCCACTGTGTGTGACATTGCAGTCAATTATGAAGCCCATACTGTCTGTCATTCAGTAGTAAGATGAACTTTTTGGTTCTGTTGTGTGAGATGTGTAATAACAGCCTCCACATCATGTGATCTCTCTCTGGGAGGATTTAGTAGTTAAGTCACATTTCAGTTTTCCTTCTAATAAAACAAGCAACTTTACACTTCAATCACCAGATGAGATGATAACCTGTCTGTCTGAGCAGTCACTTTGAGCACTTTGAAAAAGGAGTTGATATTGTGAAGGAGTTGATATGAAGGCAATATTAAGGGCTTGATTCAATCCGTAGCACTGAAGATCTGCATTGTAGCGCGATTGAAATAAAATTGTAATTTCAATTGAGCCGACATATGCAACGTTTACCAGGAATGCAGTTGCCTTTAAATTACAATCACGCTATAGCGCAGATCTTCAGCGATACACATTGAATCAAGCCCTAAGAGGAAGGCCACTGGCAGAAGCAATCACTTTACACCTTAAAGACCTGGCAAAAAGCACATGACCCTGTAATGCCACAGAAACAAAGATAGGTTGGAGGGTAGATGCTCCATTTAAACTTACCTCCCCAACCCCCCAAAACAACGTCTAATGGTGAGAGAGATGGTGTGTGATTATACCAAGACAGAGACACAACTTGAGGAAGAAAATCAAAAAGGGATTGGCAAGATAAAGCAGCTAAAAAATAAACATTACAAGATCTACTAAAAAGCTCTCCTCGTCTACTGCAAGGGGACATTGGGAGAGACACACTAACAGCTATCATGTGGTCAGCCAAAGTTAGCATGTTATCCGCCTTAGCCGGGTGTTGTACTTAAGTGGGTGTTTGTGAGTCCCTGGCGTCTTCTTTTGGCCTGTTTAATGCTCTGTGGCCTTCGTTAAGCCTGGCCCTAAGGCTCTGCCTGCAAGGCACATCAGAGGATTGTCAGCGGAACATTTCAGCTACCATCACCTAAACACACACTCCACATTCAGACCTCAGAGAACAAATGAATGAGGGAAGGAATAAAAGAACACAGGCACACACGCACACATTTGCACATACTCACATACACTGTCTACACAGGTGTTACAAGCTGGGTTTTGTCTTTATTGGAAACTGGGATGGAAAGAGATGAAGAAAGAAAGCAAGCAAGCAAGAAAGACAGAATGGAAAAAAGAAAGAGTTTGAGAATAAGGAGAGGGGTGTGTACGAGCTGAATTTAGGGATTTTTGAGCAACAATATAAACATGACCAATTATTTTCCATTAAAATATTGTTCCCCTGAAAATGTCTGTGTTTTGATGAAAAATGAAAAAATTATTTAAGGCTACTTTGCAGTACATATCATCGAAAATTAAACATCTAAATATATTATGTATATATACACATTGGAATATAAATGATTTTGGCAAACAAACAATGACTTTAAAAGGATCGTCCTGATAAAAAAAAGAATGTTCCTTCATTGAAACAAAGACCCTTCACAAATGTATAATGTTTACAAACAATATGCACAGATGCTAAGTATATCAGTGATATAATTCCTTCTTTTCATAGGGTCTTATGTAATCATCTCCGCCCTCGGTCAACTCAGTATGCTTCACAATGGGAGGTTTTAAGCTGATCTAATGTCACTGGTCAGACAACAGACAGGAACAACAAACAACCCCTGTGGTTACCTCTCACTATGGTCTTTTTCTTCACATGTCTAATTATTTTCTCAACACTTTGGGCAATGCCTCTGAAAGGTCTGGGCCAACCAGTCAGGATATAAATAACATAGGAAAAACTGGTAAAAAAATAACAACAACATGGATACAATACAAAAATAGATAGCTGGAGATGACCAATCAATGTGTGTTCATAAAATGAAGCACAGCAAGCTCTCTGAAGACAAAGCCATGGCAATAACCTATCTAGAACCTAAAAGGGCTCTTTGGCTGTACCCATACGAGAACCCTTTGAAAAACATTTTTGGTTCCATGGAGAACCCTATCCACAGTGGGTTCAGCCAAAGAAACCTTTTTCTCTAAGAGTGTACTTAATGTACGTCCACTGAATAGAGCATGTAAAGAACAGAATATATAAATATAAATTATATAAGCACTGTAGAACTATGTTGGTGGAACATTGAAATGTAGAACCATACACTGAGTGTATAAAACATTAAGAACATCTGCCCTTTCCATTACATACTGAAAGGGCGATACCTAGTCAGTTGTACAACTGAATGCCTTCAACTGAAATGTGTCTTCCACATCTAACCCAATCCCTCTGAATCAGAGAGGTGCGGTGGCCTGCTTTAATCGACATCCACAGCGCCTGGGGAACATTGCTCAGGGGAAGAACAACAGATTTTTACCTTGTCAGCTCAGGGATTCGATCCAGCAACCTTTCAGTTACTGGCCCAACACTCTAACCAGTAGGCTACCTGCCGACTGCCCAGGTGTATCCAGGTGAAAGCTTCTGTAAGATCCCTTATTGATGTCACTTGTTAAATCCACTTCAATCAGTGTAGATGACGGGGATGAGACAGGTAAACAAATGCATTTTAAGCCTTGAGACACATGGATTGTGTATGTGTGCTATTCAGAGGGTGAATGGGCAAGACAAAGGATTTAAGTGCCTTTGAACGGTGTATAGTAGTAGGTGCCTGGTGCACCGGTTTGTGTCAAGAACTACAACCCTGCTGGGTTTTTCACACTCAGCAGTTTCCCGTGTGTTTCAAAAATGGTCCACAACCCAAAGAACATACAGCCAATTTGACACAACTGTGGGAAGCATTGGAGTCAACAAGGGCAGCATCCCTGTGGAACACTTTCGACACCTTGTAGAGTCCATGCCCTGACAAATTGAGGCTGTTCTAATGGGGGGGGGGGGGGGGTTACAACTCAATATTAGGAAGGTGTTCCTAATCTTATGTATACTCAGTGTAGACCAAAGAGTGTAAAACGTACTGTAGTTTAGGAATTAGGATTAAGACACTGGGAATATTCACATCGAGTGTCAAGAGTATTATTCTCTCTTGCTCCTGAGAGTACAACAAACATTGAGACAACAGACTACCATTATGTAACCCAATACTTGGCAAAATAGTCACACATACTGTACCAGTCAAAAGTTTGGACACACCTACTCATTCCAGGTTTTTCTTTATTTTTGCAATTTTCTACATTGTAGAATAATAGTGAAGACATCAAAACTATGAAATAACACATATGGAATCAGCTGGACACAGTCCATCTGTAAATAGCCCATCCAACTACGTACGTCATCCCCATATTTGTTTTTGTTTTTCTGCTCTTTTGCACACCTGTATTTCTACTTGCACATCCTCATCTGCACATCTATCACTCCAGTGTTAATTGCTAAATTGTAATTACTTCGCCACTATGGCCTATTTATTGCCTTACCTCCTTACTTCATTTGCACACACTGTATACAGATTTTTCTATTGTGTTATTGACTGTGCGTTTGTTTATCCCATGTGTAACTCTGTGTTGTTGTTTTTCTCGCATTGCTTTGCTTTATCTTGGCCAGGTCGCAGTTGTAAATGAGAACTTGTTCTCAACTGGCCTACCTGGTTAAATAAAGGTGAAATATATATATTTTTTAAAAGACAGCTTTGCACACTTTTGGCATTCTTTCAACGAGCATCATGAGGTGGTCACCTGGAATGCATTTCAATGAACAAGTTGTTAAAAGTACATTTGTGGAATTTCTTTCCTTAATGCGTTTGAGCCAAGCAGTTGTTTTGTGACAAGGTAGGGGTGATAAACAGAAGATCGCCCTATTTGGTAAAAGACCAAGTCTATATTATGGCAAGAACAGCTCAAATAAGCAAAGAGAAATGACAGTCCATCATTACTTTATGACATGAAGGTCAGTCAATCCAGAAAACGTCAGGAACTTTGAAAGTTTCTTAAACTGCAGTCTCAAAAACCAAGATGAAACTGGCTCTCATTAGGCCTGCCACAGGAAAGGAAGACCCAGAGTTACCTCTGCTGCAGAGGATAAGTTCATTAGAGCTCTCTGCACCTCAGATTGCAGCCCAAATAAATGCTTCACAGAGTTCAAGTAACAGACACATCTCAACATCAACTGTTCAGAGACTGCGTGAATCAGGCCTTCATGGTCAAATTGCTGCAAAGAAACCACAACTAAAGGACACCAATAAGAAGAAGAGACAAGCTTTGGCCAAGAAACACAATCAATGGACATTAGACAGATGGAAATCTGTCCTTTAGTCTGATGAGTCCAAATTTGAGATTTTTGGTTCCAACCGCCATGTCTTTGTGAGACGTGGAGTAGGTGAACGGATGATCTCCGCATGTATGGTTCCCACCGTGGAGGAGGAGGTGGGATGGTGTGGGTGTGCTTTGCTGGTGACACTGTCAGTGATTTATTTAGAATTCAAGGCACACTTAACCAGCATGGCTACCACTACATTCTGCAGCGATACGCCATCCCATCTGGCTTGCACTTAGTAGGACTATCATTTGTTTGGGACAATGACCCAAAACACACCTCCAGGCTGTGTAAGGGCTATTTGACCAAGGAGAGTGATGGAGTGCTGCATCAGATGACCTGAAATCCACAATCACCCAACCTCAACCCAATTGAGATAGTTTGGGATGAGTTGGACCATAGAGTGAAAGAAAAGTAGTCAACAAGTGCTCAGCATATGTGTGAATTCCTTCAAGAATGTTGGAAAAGCATTCTTAATTTTATCTTTTTAATTTAAACTTTATTTAACTAGGCAAGTCAATTAAGGACAAATTCTTATTTACAATGACGGCTGGTTGAGAGAATGCCAAGAGTGTGCAAAGCTGTCATCAAGGCAAAGAGGAATCTAAAATATATTTTGATTTGTTTAACACTTTTTTGGTTACTACATGATTCCATATGTGTTATTTCATAGTTTTGATGTCTACACTATTATTCTATAATTTAGAAAATAGTACAAATAAATACACTTTTGACTGGTACTGTATGCCCATGTGACTCACTAGACAAATATGCATGATCTACAGTATGTTAAAAAATAAATCCATATTGTAGTTAAAAAAAAAATCTCCTTCTTTTCACCCCAGCAGATATTGAAGCTGAATAGATATCGAAGTTAGATTGTGCTTTTTGGAAAAGCAAGAGGCCTTGTAGAAAATATTTAAGAGTTTTTAAAGAATTAGTCCTCATAATCCTCCCCGGCGGTTGCTGCATCTAGAGCCGCTAGAGCTTCCGCCACCATAGAGTCTGTGACGTGATGCATGTCATCTTCTTCCCGTCCCTCATCTTCGCTCTTCGTCACCGAGATCCCGATCCCACTCTCTATGGTAGTGGCGTCCGGCGCCTTCCTATCATCCTTCGTGTCTGCCGAGGACAGGCTAGTTGTACTAGTTGGAATATCCGCAGACAGGACGCTCTCCTCATCCCCTGTGTCGCACAGGTACTCAGGTGTGCCCCCCACCCCCTCATCCAGCTCATCCGTCAACGAGGTGTAGCACTGCACACTGGGCCAGGAGGGGTCCGAGCTATTTCGGAACATTCTAATCTTGTGGGAGTCATTGTCACCCAAATCTGTCAGATGGTGACTATGATCCAGGGAGAGTGTGTTAGGGTAGATTGGGACTTGGCTGGGGCCCTTAGATGGATCTCGCTTTGGAACCTGGCCCTCTGGATGGAGGATATACAGACCCTCACCACCACCACCACCACCCTCCCCTGCCCAAGGCTTGACTCCCTGCCCCCTCCCCTGCCCCCACTCTGGGTTGGCGGGCACGGCGTGAAGCCTGTTGATCTGGTTGTTGTCGATCTCCAGCTTGAGGCCTCGTCCTCCTCCATCTTCTCCATCATTGTACTTGTTGCTGTTGCTGAAGCCCAGGTTGTGGAAGTCCTGCTTCTGCTTGTTGTTGGACTGGTCCCCGTCGTCTGCTGGAAGGTGGTGGGGCTGGTAGAGAGAGCTCTCCGCTGGGTCCCTATTCCTGCCGTGGACGTCCACCGGAACAGTCGGATCATAGATGTAACACGGAGAAGGGAAGAAGAGAGGAAAACATTTTGAGCGATAGAGAAAGGGGAGAGAGAGACCATTAGATATAGACAAAGACAAACAAATAAATGGCATGTTTAGTTAATCCAGCAGTTCACATTTATTTACAAATGTGAATAAATGAAATAGCAATTAAATAACAATATTTATTATTCCCCATCTTGTCAGCGGTCCCTGTGTTCTATAGAAAAATGTAAACTTTCAATAACCAGTCACACATGACTTTCGTTGTTTCTCTAATACACAGAGAAGAAATACGACAGGCGGACTATTTAGGCGCATTGACACAGTAGTCTCAGGGTGTCAGCTTTGCCTGAGAATCGATTAAACACCCACACACACTCCCTTGCACACTGTCAAAACAAGGACAGCTCTCCTAGTAGCAGTCACAGAGTGAAATACACTACGAGGGAGACAGAGAATGACAAAGAGGGAGAGCGACAGAGAGAGTGACAGAAAGAGAGAGAGATCAACAGAGAGAGAGCAGAGAGTGAAAAAGGTAAACACTAACGCAGATAGTACAGGGGCAGAATAGATGGGGGCCTTTATTTGTGGACATTGTAACAGGCTGTCAGATACTTCCTGCTGTGAGCACCTTATGCTGATAACATACTTCCTCTTTCTTACACCATGCACTCCCTGAGCACTCCTCATACCCCACAAATCACACAACCCCCACACACCATCACACACCTCTAAAGGTGTCTCTTGCTTTACCTCTCCCCCTCGCTTCAACCTCACCCCTCTCTCCTCTCTGTGTTTGGGCACTCCTCCTCTCGCTGTATGATATTGACACCCACAACCTCTCCCTCTCTCCAGTCCTCTCCTCATTCCCTCACTAGAGTATCTTCCTTCAAGTTTTCCCCCACCTGCTCTCTCTCTCGCTTGCTCCCTCTTTCTTTTCCCTCCCTCCCTCCCTCCCTCCCTCCCTCCTCACATTTATGAGCTGAGAAAATAATGGTTAACCATTTTGTCTTTCCTCTAAGTTTAGTCTACAGCTGTGTCGTGTCTCTAGTATCCTTAATGTGATGACATGCTATTTTCAAATGAATTACCTAACGTTTCATTATTTGATTAAATTAATCAGGCAATAACTAACTCATTAGGAATCCGGGGCATCACGGAAGCATTAGTTTATATAGAGCGGCTATCTCCCGAATCCACTCTTAAAGATCTGAAGATCTTTTATATCAATAGCAGTCAATCATTAATTATTCTTTACCTTCTATCAGTCTCATCTGAACGTCGTAAAATTCTTGGTTATCTGCATGAACCCTAGCATAAATTATGAGTCTGCAATATACAAATTGGCTTAATTATTTATTTACTAACTAATCAAATCACAGAAATACATAACAAACAGTAGATATTATACATTGGGTTTCTACATGATACAAAGTAAAGTCCCTAGTGGATGAAACCAATATGGCGGCTTGGTAGACAAAAGAAAAGGGGTGTGCAGTTCAAGAGCGGGAAACTCATCGAGGATTACTACACTCATAGAAATTGCTAATACTTTACATGAACGACCGCTCATTCGAAAAGAAATTGCAATTTATATTTACGCTTATATGTCATTGTTGTCTTCTCTGTTGGAATTCGGTCCGTCTGCTGGAGAGAGTTGACAGAAAAGCCTCTGGTTGTGTTTCCCTGAAGATCAAAGTCTTTCGTGAATTGTTAGAATTGATACTTCAGAGTACCATTCGGAAATGTTCTCATAGAATAGATGTTTCGGCGGTTGTCTGTATTCTCGTCCTTGGTTTAAGTAATTTCTAACTGCAGACTAGTAATTCGTGTCGTCTAGAATTTCTCACTTATTCTGTAGTGAATCGACAGTCTCAAAGTTTAACCATTTCCAGCCATATAGCCAATGCTCCACGTGGTATAGTCTTGTTCTTTGGTAGAGTTGTAGTTTAAACCACTTCACACACCAGCGTCACCTGGCATGTTTTGGTCTCAGGAATTCAATCATTTGCAACCTTAGCTTACACCGGGGTTTGCGTGGTCTGGTGTGAATTTCATCAGGAGTGGGTTTTAAACGTTTCAGTAGAAAAGGGGGGTCCATGATGCCTAATGTGATGCCTGGGGTCACGGGGGTGTGGCCAGTGACTAGTTAATCTTTATGTGAAAATCCATACTCTCATTTAGAAGGTTAATATCACATTACATCTTTTCACAAATAGTTTCATGTTTAATCACATACCTTTCAAAATATTTAGATGTAAACCTGACAGCTGGGAAATGTACACTTTAAGAGATACTGTTATGTGTGTTTCCTGTCCTTCATGAAATCACCAACTTAAACACACTCGTCATAATTGTCCCTTAAGTGTCCACAGACCATTCCCACATTCTCAAAAGTAGAAATGGTTTAATTCTCCCATTTTGGGGATTTAGGAGTTTGGCCAAGTGAAGTCCTTTGTTCTCTCTCTGTGCTCTCTCCCTCTCTTTTTGCATGACCAGGGGGAGAGAGTCTCTGCCAGGAATTTATGACCTGAGATAACAAAACCTGGGTTTAGGAGAGAGAGTGAGGAGGGAGCCACGATCTACACCCAGAAAGGGCCACGTCATGACAGCAGTGTCTGCCAAGATGGAATTTCAGGCTTCTTTCAAAAAGTGAGACAGAAGCTGTTCACAAAAATTAACAATTATGGGGTGTTTGTTGGAAATACCAGGGGAAAAGAGCTTAGGTAGAAAGTAAGGTATGATCCCCCCCCAAAAAAACCACAACAACCCAAATACTATTTCTTCACAAAACAGACAAATTGCCAAGTGTATTGCATGAGTCTTCTGTGAGTAAATAGAAAAGGCAACCCCAGTGGTTCCTATTCCGATACATTGTGTATTTCCTTTCTAATAAGGGCTGGGGAATTGGGTCTCATGGTGATAGGGTAAGGGAAAGGGGGAAAGCTAGTCAGTTGTACAACTGAATGAATTCAACTGAAATGTGTCTTCCGCATTTAACCCAACCCCTCTGAATCAGATAGCCTAGGCAGGGGGGAGAGAGGATGTGGAATGTCTGTGATGTAAATTGGCTGATTGGGTTAACATGGTGGAGATAACTAAACTCAGCAAAAAAAGAAACCTCCCTTTTTCAGGACCCTGTCTTTCAAAGATAATTCGTAAAAATCCAAATACTTCACAGATCTTCATTGTAAAGGGTTTAAACACTGCTCCCCATGCTTGTTCAATGAACCATAAACAAATAATGAACATGCACCTCAGGAACGGTCGTTAAGACTCTAACAACAGTTTTGAAAACTTAGGACACTAAAGAGGCCTTTCTACTGACTCTGAAAAACACCAAAAGAAAGATGACCAGGGTCCCTGCTCATCTGCGTGAACATGCCTTAGGCATGCTGCAAGGAAGCATGAGGACTGCAGATGTGGCCAGGGCAAAAAATTGCAATGTCCGTACAGTGAGACGCCTAAGACAGCGCTACAGGGAGACAGGATGGACAGCTGATCGTCCTCGCAGCGGCAGACCACGTGTAACAACACCTGCACAGGATCGGTACATCCGAACATCACACCTGCGGTACAGGTACAGGATGGAAACAACAACTGCCCGAGTTACACCAGGAATGTACAATCCCTCCATCAGTGCTCAAACTGGCAAACTGACATCACTGGCAACAACGTCACCTATGGGCACAAACCAGACAGGACTGGCAAAAAGTGCTCTTCACAGCCGCGGTTTTGTCTCACCAGGGGTGATGGTTGGATTTGCATTTATCGTCGAAGGAATGAGCGTTACACCGAGGCCTGTACCCTAGAGCGGGATTGATTTGGAGGTGGAGCCTCCATTGTCTGGGGTGGTATGTCACAGCAGCATCGAACTGAGCTTGTGGTCATTGCAGGCAATCTCAACGCTGTGCGTTACATGGAAGACATCTTCCTCCCTCATGTGGTACCCTTCCTGCAGGCTCACCCTGACATGACCCTTCAGCATTATAATGCCACCAGCCACACTGCTTGTTATGTGCGTGATTTCCTGCAAGACAGGAATGTCCGTGTTCTGCCATGGCCAGCAAAGAGCCCGGATCTCAATCCCATTGAGCACGTCTGGGACCTGTTGGATCAGAGGGTAAGGGCTAGGAACTTGCATGTGTTAAGTTTACTGAAAATAAACGCAGTTGACAGTGAGAGGACGTTTATTTTAGGTTGGAGTCATTAAAACTAGTTTTTCAACCACTCCACAAATTTCTTGTTAACAAACTATAGTTTTGGCAAGTCGGTAAGGACATCTACTTTGTGCATGACACAAGTCATTTTTACAACAACATATTATTTCACTTATAATTCACTGCATCACAATTCCAGTGGGTCAAAAGTTTACATACACTAAGTTGACTGTGTATGTAAATTCCAGAAAATGATGTCATGGCTTTAGAAGCTTCTGATAGGCTAATTGACATCATTTGAGTCAATTGAAGCTGTACCTGTGGATGTATTTCAAGGCCTACCTTCAAACTTGACATCATGGGAATATCAAAAGAAATCATCCAAGACCTCAGAAAAAAATTGTAGACCTCCACAAGTCTGGTTCATCCTTGGGAGCAATTTCCAAATGCCTGAAGGTACCAAGTTCATCTGTACAAACAATAGTACGCAAGTATAAACACCATGGGACCACACAGCCGTCATACCGCTCAGGAAGGAGACGCGTTCTGTCTCCTAGAGATGAACATACTTTGGTGCGAAAAGTGCAAATCAATCCCAGAACAACAGCAAAGGACCTTGTGAAGATGCTGGAGGAAAGAAGTATAAAAGTATCTATATCCACAGTAAAAGGAGTCCTATATCGACATAACCTGAAAGGCCACTCAGCAAGGAAGAAGCCACTGCTCCAAAACCACCATAAAAAAGCCAGACTACGGTTTGCAATTGCACATGGGGACAAATATCGTACTTTTAGGAGAAATGTCCTCTGGTCTGATGAAACAAAAATAGAACTGTTTGGCCATAATGACCATTGTTATGTTTGGAGGAAAAAGGGGGAGGCTTGCAAGCTGAAGAACACCATCCCAACCGTGAAGTACGGTGGTGGCAGCATCATGTTGTGGGCGTGCTTTGCTGCAGGAGGGACTGGTGCACTTCACAAAATAGTCGGCACCATGAGGCAGGAAATGTATATGGATATATTGAAGCAACAGGGAATTTTTTATTGGATTAAATGTCAGGAATTGTGAAAAACTGAGTTTAAATGTATTTGGCTAAGGTGTATGTAAACTTCCGACTTCAACTGTAGATGAGATGCCACAACAATACACAAGACACCACTCCGGATGTGACTACAATACAAAGAAGTGCCAGTCTACTGCTAAATAGGAAAGGCAATCAAGTCCCTGAAAAAAGGAATGCAAAAAAAGGATAAGTCATACAGATGTCTACAAGTTTTTTTAAGCAAACCCAAAAGCTATCCATCTACTACTGCTAGCTACTATTCTAATCCATGTGGTTCTAGCCAAGTGTTATAGCAATAAAAGGTGGAGTAATTTATTTGGTCTTCTATAACAGCTTTGATAGATTTCACAGGAGTCCTGTGTGATTTGTGATCAGGCATGAGAAGGTCTGAGAGACTGGAGAGAGTTGGCATGCAGTCAAAGTGGGAACTGACCCAGTAACCTACAGGACAGTCCCACCCAGCCAATCTGTTTAATATGCTCAGGAAACAGCTAAGCCAAGAAATGTGACACAGAACAATTAAGGGGAGGTTTGTGTGTGTGTGTGTGTGTGCACATGCATTTTAAAGTGTGAGAAACAGAGAGGTTGTTTGTGTGTGTCTATCTACCTTCATGCACATGGGAAAGAGAGGTGTGTGTGTGTGTGGGAGGGATTACAGACTACGGTATGTGAATCGGTGTAAACCCTTTTATTTATATTCAATCAAAAAGTATTACTCCTTTCCCCTTTCCTCTTACATTCATACTTACAGCAAAGTAAGCTGAGAGGAGGGTGATGAGATAAGTATTGGCATATTGACTGGATGTTTATACGGAAAGCCAATGTTAGAGGTCACTGTGAGTGACACTACAAGGAATACTGTAGCTGTAGCTCGTGATAGTAAGAATAAGGACTGGATTTTGAAAACCATCTAACAAATTTTGTTTAGCAGTGTGACCTTCGCTTAGAGATGGAGAGCTGCTGTCAATATGTAAACCTTCTCCCTCCCCTCACACAAACATAAAAGCAATGGGTTCATACAAACAAACTTCAGAAGCCCTCATGCAAGCACACACACACCAGGGTTTCCGTTAGGAAAATGACCGGGAAGTTACCAGGAAGATTTTAATTTACCGGCCATTTGAGAATTATGGTAATTCTTCTAAACAGAACTCTAAACAGAACTCCTGTAATGAAACATTTGCCAAAATATAATTCTGAGAAAACGCCATTCTAAACAGCACACCTGATGTGAGTGGTTACATATGTGACAGATATGAACATTTCAGTTCGAAACTTAGAAAGAGGGGGAATCTAAAGATGCAACAACTAGCATTGTGCCTTTGGTTTCTGGACAAAAAACTAAATTGTATTCGAAAACCAATAGAACAGGAGAGAAATCCTGGTTTCAATGGCATATGAAGAAAGTCTTTATAAAATAATTGCCTCCAAGATTCTAATGGTTGGATTTTACCTAGGCTACATTGAAGCAAGGTAAGACATGCCTCATAACACGAAGTAAATCATTCAGGTTTCAAACAATTAAATAGATGTTTTGAAAATGCATTCTGCCTCCAGCTCACATTGCAAAGTGGTGGATGACGTGCTGAGTCTGCCTACCGTTGCCTATGCACTTGAATGGCGAATGACAGGAACGCTTCAATTACCAGTTGAGAAACAAAAATATTAGCTCTTTTTAATCGTGGCAATCAAAACTTTTTTTAACATGCGATTGCATTTACAATTGTTGGTTAAGTGAGCCTTGAATTCAAAATGAATCACAGACAGTGTCACCAGCAAAGCACCCCCACACCATCACACCACCTCCTCCATGCTTCACCGTGGGAACCACACATGTGATGATCATCCGTTCACCTACTCTGCGTCTCACAAAGACACGGCAGTTGGAACTAAAAATCTCAAATTTGGACTCAAAGGACAGATTTCCACCGGTCTAATGTCCATTGCTCGTATTTCTTGGCATCCTTTAGTAGTGGTTTCGTTGCAGCAATGTGACCATGAAGGCCTGATTCATGCAGTCTCTGAACAGTTGATGTTAAGATGTGTCTGTTACTTGAACTCTGTGAAGCATTTATTTGGGCTGCAATCTGAGATGCAGTTAAGTCTAATGAATGTATCATCTGCAGCAGAGGTAACTCTGGGTCTTCCTTTCCTGTAGTGGTCCTCATGAGAGCCAGTTTCATCATAGCGCTTGATGGGTTTTGTGACTGCACTTGAAGAAACGTTCTTGAAATTTTCCGCATTGACTGACCATGTCTTAAAGTAATGATGGACTGTCGTTTCTCTTTGCTTATTTGAGCTGTTCTTGCCATAATATGGACTTGGTATTTTACCAAATAAGGTTATCTTCTGTATACCACCCCTACCTTGTCACAACACAACTGATTGGCTGAAACGCATTAAGGAAAGAAATTCCACAAATGTACTTTTAACAAGGCACACCTGTTAATTGAAATGCATTCCAGGTGACTACTTCATGAAGCTGGTTGAGAGAATGCCAAGAGTGTGCAAAGCTGTCATCAAGGCAAAGGGTGACAACTTTGAAGAATCTCAAACATAAAAAATATTTTGATTTGTTTAACACTTTTTTGGTTACTATATGATTCCATATGTGTTATTTTATAGTTTTGACGTCTTCACTGCTATTCAACAATGTAGATAATAGTAAAGAATAAAGAAAAACCCTTGAATGAGTGGAACCACCACTTAGGGGTGGCAGGTAGCCTAGTGGTCAGAGCGTTGGGCCAGTAACCGAAAGGTTGCTGGATTGAGTCCCTGAGCTGACAATGTAAAAATCTGTCGTTCTACCACTGAACCCACTGTTCCCTGGTAGGCTGTCATTGTAAATAAGAATTTGTTCTTAACTGACTTGCCTAGTTAAATAAAGGTTAAGTAAAAAAAAAATAGTAGGTATGTCCAAACCTTTGACTGGTACTATACAGTACATGATGACTAATGAAAATACACATACCCCAATTTAATAAAAAAAAATGTTTTAATTAACCTATATACCAATAAGCATGCCGATCAAATGTATTTATGTCGACAGATATTTCTATCAATTAACCTGTTAGGGCTAGGGGGCAGTATTGACACGGCTGGATAAAAAACATACCCGATTTAATCTGGTTACCACTCCTACCCAGTAACTAGAATATGCATATACTTATTACATATGGATAGAAAACACCCTAAATTTTCTAAAACTGTTTGAATGGTGTCTGTGAGTATAACAGAACTCAAATGGCAGGTCAAAACCTGAGAGATTCCTTTACAGGAAGTGGCCTGTCTGACCATTTCTTGAACTTCTTTTCCATCTCTATCATTTACTAAGGATCTCTGCTCTAACGTGACACTTCCCACGTCGTCCATAGGCGCTCAGAGCCCGGGAAAAAACAGAATGTCGTCATTCCAGCCCCAGGCTGAAACACATTATCGCCTTTCTCAAGTGGCCGATCAAGGGACACTGGGCTTAGGCGCATGACCCGACCGCCCCCGCCTTTGGGATTTTTTCCTCTGTTTGCCGAAAAGGAGATTCCCTGTCGGAATATTATCGCTTTTCTACGAGAAAAATGTCGTAAAAATTGATTTTAAACAGCGGTTGACATGCTTCTAAGTACGGTAATGGAATATTTAGAATTTTATTGTCACGAATTGCGCCATGCGCGCGACACTTCTTTACTATTTCGGATAGTGTCTGGAACGCACGAACAAAACGCCGCTATTCGGATATAACGATGGATTATTTTGGACCAAACCAACATTTGTTATTGAAGTAGCAGTCCTGGGTGTGCATTCTGACGAAGACAACAAAAGGTAATCAAACTTTTATAATAGTAAATATGATTATGGTGAGTGCTAAACTTGCCGGGTGTCTAAATAGCGAGCCCGTGATGCCTGGGCTATGTACTTAGAATATTGCAAAATGTGCTTTCACCAAAAAGCTATTTTAAAATCGGACATATCGAGTGCATAGAGGAGGTTTGTATCTATAATTCTTAAAATAATTGTTATGCTTTTTGTGAACGTTTATCGTGAGTAATTTAGTAAAATGTTAGCGAATTCCCCGGAAGTTTGCGGGGGGGTATGCTAGTTCTGAACGTCACATGCTAATGTAAAAAGCTGGTTTTTGATATAAATATGAACTTGATTGAACAAAACATGCATGTATTGTATAACATAATGTCCTAGGGTTGTCATCTGATGAAGATCATCAAAGGTGAGTGCTGCATTTAGCTGTCTTCTGGGTTTTGGTGACATTATATGCTGGCTTGAAAAATGGGTGTCTGATTATTTCTGGCTTAGTACTCTGCTGACATAATCTAATGTTTTGCTTTCGTTGTAAAGCCTTTTTGAAATCGGACAGTGTGGTTAGATTAACGAGAGTCTTGTCTTTAAATAGCTGTAAAATAGTCATATGTTTGAGAAATTGAAGTAATAGGATTTTTAACGTTTTGAAAATCGCGCCACAGGCTGCCAGTGGCTGTTACGTAGGTGGGACGCAAGCGTCCCACCTAGCCCATAGAGGTTTTAATAAAAAGCATTATTTTGCGATGGGATTGTTTTTTTCTCCTGGTCAAATTGGCCAGCAACAATTTATCATCTTTCATCTTTTTTAATCTGCCAAAACCCGTCTACTGGAAACCCTGACCCACACAAACACACACACACACAAAAATGCTCCTACTCACATTTTAATCATCTTACAGCATTGGCATCCCATCTGGCCAGCTGGGCAGTGAAGCTGTGAAAGGACAAAAAGCATTTTGTTACTAAAATAGAAAACTTAAAATTATAAATAACCACTATAATGTAGAAAACACAGAGAAAGGTTACGGCTGCCACACATCAATAACTCTAATGACAAGCAAAGTCCCATCAAATTTGGTGACATTTTCAATCAGTGACATTTTCTTTAAGACCCAGATGATAGAAAGGTTGAGACTGACAGTCCAAGACTGTCTGAGCAACAAACGTTGTGACACACACTTTCAAGAAGTGTCAATTTATTTATCCAAGAGTTCTCTACTCACATGTCCTGTGACATAGAGGTAGCCTTGTTGAAGGCTTTTCTAAACTATCGGGAGGATTTGAACCTCTTAAGTCAGGGTTAGACTTGGCTTGCCCTCTGTGTCCATGGTGACGCCTGAGCGCTGTGTTCAGGGATGATGTAGTGTGTCTGTCTGAAGCGCTGATAAAGCTTTGGTATTCATCCATCCCAATTTATATGTGTGTGTGAAAGAAAGAGTCTAACAGCATGCTTACTGTAGGTATTATGTTTGTTTGTGTGTGTGTGTGTGTGTGTGTGTGTGTGTGTGTGTGTGTGTGTGTGTGTGTGTGTGTGTGTGTGTGTGTGTGTAGAGAATGGGGGTGATCTTTTCTCTCCTGGCTGTGTGTGTGTGTGTTTCCCTAAGCTTTGGCATTTCTTTGCCTGGATAAATAATTAACAAGAGATGCTCGAATGGGTCTGTCTGCTAGCAAGAGAGAGAGAGAAGCAAGGACACAGTATATTTCTCCCCCAGCTTTGGTCTTTACTGAGAAACAGAAAAAAGTGTAGCCGCAATGAAAAGCCAATGACCCCTTGCACATCTTAAAGGGACAAACGTTTTTTCTTTCACAGAGACAATGTGGTGCTTACGGACAGCATTATGACATAAATAAACATTACTGTGAAATAAGAAATGATTAAGATATAAAGACAGTGAATTTTCAGCATTCACTTTCAATGTAACAGTAAATGTCACATTGACATTCACTGCAACTCTGAAACAAGTAACAATATCTGTTACAGAGTTATGTTTACCTATCCAATAACACAGAAATCCATTTTTCCCCTGTTGCATCATGTTTTCCTACAATATTTCCTACTGAACATGACCCAGGACTGATAGGTCAGGGGCACAGCAGGTTTAAATTGGCTTTGGACCGTTTGATAGAGAGATCCGGTAAAATGCCAGGGATGGACGTGTCTATCACTTAGCTAATGGCTTCGATTGGGTCATTAGTGCACAGCTTCAGCCAATCCCCTCAATGCCACCTGTTGGGTTGACGGAAAGGAGAGTTCTCTTGATCGTCTACACAATTTTTTATGTAGCTTCCTTCTGCATGTCCTCTAGATATTTAGTGTTTTGAAAACATTTGGGAGATATGAGAATCCCTACTAGATTTTTTATTTACATCCAGATCTCTGAAGTCAGTGCAGGAAAAGAAACAAGCAACCTTGCTCTGGGCTTTGGGAGATAAGAAGTCAAAATTCCCATGTGATTTAGGTATGGCATAAACAGCCCATTCTGCGATTCGACCCTCCTTAAATAACCGCCAAGATCACACTAAATCAGTACTAAATCAGCACCGAAAACATATAGGGCTCTATTTTAGGCTGCCGTTAAGACAGCGCAATTGTCAAACGCACGCTCATTTGCCATTTCAACCTGTTAAAGCCGGCACTCTTCTATTTGTTAAACATAGCACCATAATTGGTAATTTACCTGTCTTAAATGAGTTTGCTTGCGCTGAGGTTGGAAGGGTGTCAATATCTGAGGTGTGTCCTTAAAAATGTGTGGCTGTGGTCATTTCAGTATGTGCTGGTGGGGATATTTAAGACCAACCAAAAGCTGATTTTAGCAGTAACGCAGTTGGTTATGGCATGGATTTTGACAATGGAAGTGCATCATATCCAGTCGTGATGCACAGTGCCCATATGTACATGGCACAAGAGAGATGTCATTTTTGTGTCCGTAAACCTCGTATTTAGAAATATAAAAAAGGTATGTTTTTTCCCATTTAATTTAATTTGATTTAAAAACCAAGCATAGCCTCCCCTCTTATTAATGAAGGCAGTTTGTTTTGTCATGCCCAATGCATTCACCAAGTAGTCAAGACTATCGATAAAGTGTTTGGCTTTAAAAAAAATATTAATCACCAAAGCTTTATTAAAAGATCAAGTTTGGCAACAGCAAAACAGTGAGCGGACATTTCCTTTTTATCTATGTAGGTTGTTACATTATTTTAGACAGCTCCTGTTATTATTTGGATGTGTGTAAAAACCCCTCCATGATGTCGGCTATATGCACATTGAACGAGAGATGAGATAATTCGGTGACACACACAACATTTATCCCGTACATACAACTAACAAAAACTTGAAACTACTTTCCTGTAATGATTTATTTGCTTCTGTTTCGTTTGATTAAATGCAATGCATCTGGTGTCTTTCTTATCCTGGCGATGCACAAGTAGCCTATTCATAAATGGTTTCTCAATGGTCTACTAGTGACACTTTTGGCACATGCTTTTGCATTATTCACAACTCACACACCGTAGGCCTACATGCAGTCAGGGCCGGCATTATTGGTGAGCCTTAGTGGGCCTGGCCCGCCTCCTACCATACCTCCTTGCCCTTCCAAATAAAATATTAAAATATTGATAATTTATTTGACCGAGATGCGCGCAGACAGAAAGACGCATCAATCTCAGATAAAGCAACAGAACGAGCGAAACAGCACCCCTCTGTCTCAGTATGTGTAGCCCAAGTATCTGATGCTGTCTGGACAAAAATAATATGGCATGTCATACTCTTTATGTCCAGAGGGAGAGGCACTGTTTCGCTTGCTCAGATGCTTTCTCCGGTGAGATAGTTTCGTCCACTTGCGAATTGAACTAGGATGTAGTGCTGCCGTAGCGCAGGGGAGCGGTGCAGAATGAAGCTGGTAAAAATATTTATAGAAAATGTATTTGGATAAATTCTAAATTCATTATTTAATTGCTACTAAAATTCCATGAAAATTATAGAATGACAAAGTAAATAAATATGTAGGCTATAGCAGCCTATATGTAGGTAAATGGTGGTTGCTTCCCTATCTTTTAACTCTCCGATAGACCTATACCTGGAAATGATTGTCAGGATATGTTCGAGACAATGCTTGTTGTTCCCATTGAAATGAGATAGGGATGGGTGATATTTTCAAAGCAAAACCTGTTTTAGGAACATTGAGGAATATACATCTTCAGTCACAGGCTTCATTAGGAAATGTGGTGATGTTGTACCCACAATAACAATTCGGACACACCCCAACCAAAAACCTTGGATGAACGGAGATATCAGTACCATTTATATTGAAATGTCAAATAATCAGTGAATTAACTTTTTCAAAGTATTTGGTATGATGTCAATGATAAAAAGGCACATAGCAGCTTTGTATCTTAGCAGCAATAAATGTTAGCAGAACGAACCCCAGTGACTCTGTGGCGCGCAAT
Organism: Salmo salar; assembly: GCF_965601325.2. Lineage (NCBI taxonomy): Eukaryota > Metazoa > Chordata > Actinopteri > Salmoniformes > Salmonidae > Salmo > Salmo salar. The sequence continues at coordinate 64,351,417 of NC_138308.1, forward strand.
GTGTACAAGGCAAGCAGGTACAAGCTCTGCAAATCCGTTAGGGATGCAAAAAGATAATTCAGACTCAAACTTGAATTGATGTCTGGCAACTCAGACTATAATGGACTTTAAAGACATATCCAGCTGTGTGGTGCCCAACGAAGCCTCCCTCTCAGACGAGCTTAAAACATTTTATGCTCGCTTCCAGGCAAACAATACCGAGCCATCTAGGAAGACTCTCACTCTCTGAGGCTGATGTGAATACTCACAAAGCCCCTGGAACAGATTGCATACCTTGGCTAGTCCTCAGAGTGTGTGGTGACCAGCTGGCGGGTGTCTTCTCGAACATCTTCATTCTCTCTCTGTCCCAGGCTGTAGTCCTGACCTGCTTCAAGGAGACCACCATCGTCTCAGTGCCCAAGAAAAACAAGGTGACATGCCCAAATGACTATCGCCCCCGTCGCACTCACCCTGGTCATCATGAAGTGCTTCGAGAAGCTGGTCATGGCCCACATCAAGGCCAACATGCCAGGCACACTGGACCGAATCCTATTTTCCTACCACTCCAACAGATCCACGGAAGATACAATTTCCATTGTTATTCACATGGCCATAACACATCTGGACAAGAGGAACACCTATATGAGAATGCTGTTCATTGACTACAGTTCAGCATTCAACTCAACCTGGGTCTGGACACCACCCTCTGCAACTGGAGAGTAGTTTCTTACGGGCAGACCACAGGCTGTGTGGATTGGCAACCTCCTCCACACTGACTCTTAACACAGGTGCCCACAAGGGGTGTGTCCTCAGCCCTCTGCTGTACTCCCTGTTCACCCATGACTGCATGGCTTTTCAAAACAGCAACTCCATCATCAAGTTTGCTGACAAGACCACGGTTGTAGGTCTGATCAACAACAATGAGTAAGCCTATAGGGAGGAAGTAAGTGAACTGGCATTGTGGTGCCAAGACAACAACCTGTCCCTCAACATCAGCAAAACAAAGGAGTTGATTGTTGACTTCAGGAAGCAGAGGAGGGAACATTCCCCAATCCACATCAACAGGACTGCAGTAGAGAGAGTCAGCAGTTTTAAATTCCTCTGCGTCCACATTTTGACACAGACCAACAACACCACCACTCTTGTCAAGAGGGTGCCCTCCAAGTACTCCCACTGCACCATCGAGAGCGCCCTGACAAGTTGTATCACAGCCTGGTACGTGAATTGCTCTGTCCACGACCGCAAGACCCTCCAGCAGGTGGCGGAGATGGCCCAGTACATCACTGGGACCATACTCCCCACCCATAAAGGACATCTACTCGAAACGGTGCCTGAGGAAGGCCCACAGTATCATCAAGGACCCCACACATCCCAGCCACATTCCGTTCACTCCCTTACCATCGGGCAAACGCTATCGGGGCATGAGATCTGATACCAACTCACGCACAAAACCACACAGATATACACTCATCCATACACGCATGCATGCGCACACACACACACAAACACACATATACATTCATGCTATACACACACATCACAACGTATACAACTTATACACGTATACAACGGTGTATACCATGTGTATCCTGTACATTCGACAAATACAACTTGTAACTTCAACTGTGCTTGATTGAACTTGCCTGCCTAAATGGAACCAAAAGAAATGTTCCCAAAGAGCAAACTCAACCCACCTTGCACTCCAGGCGGGCTTAAAGCAAATGCTGAAAGTATCTGAATGTTTTCAAATAGTATTTGAAACCAGGTCTGCCTTGCTCCGCTTGCTCCGCTGAGCAAGAGAGAGACCCTAAAAATATCAGTAGCATATTAGCCTAAACAGTAGCCTATTAGCATTTAGAGTACCTGGACCACTCCAAAGCATGCACACTGTGGTAATTGTTGAAGGAAGCAAAACTAAAATACCTGCTTGTACTTCAGGCCTCTAGGTGTGAGAAGATATGAGTTACTTCTGTTACCTGAGGTTGACTATAAGTAGGCTACAGTTCACACCCAACTCCAGACCTTGGGGGCCAGAGAATGGCTGGTTTTGGATTGAATCTTTATAACTCAGAGATGGTTACTACTACACCTGGTTACTACTGTAACACAGTCTAATACTGAAAGGGAAGGATTAATATCAGCAAATACTGTAAGCCCTTAAGTACTACAGTTGTGCACCACTGACCTAAAAGATAAAGACTGACAGACTGACAGACAGTACAGCAAGTAGACCAGAAGAAGGAGAACTAGGGAGGGATGAGTGAGAGACAGTCACTACTGTCAATAAAGAGCATATTATTACATCACATCAATACTCCCTCTTCATAGGTCCCTTGGTAACCAATAACAGCAGCATTGGAGTTACATCAGAACATCAAAATGACCAATCATTGTTCTCTACTGGAGAACTTCCAACAGCATAATAAGCTTCAATCTGTGTGTCAGATACAGTTGGAAGTCGGAAGTTTACATACACCTTAGCCAAATACGTTTAAACTCAGTTTTTCACAATTCCAGACATTTAATCCTCGTAAAGATTCCCTGTCTTAGGTCAGTTAGGATCACCACTTTATTTTAAGTGTCAGAATAATAGTAGAGAGAATGATTTATTTCAGCTTTTATTTCTTTCATCACATTCTCAGTGGGTCAGAAGTTTACATACACTCAATTAGTATTCGGTAGCATTGCCTTTAAATTGTTTAACTTGGGTCAAATGTTTCGGGTAGCTTTCCACAAGCTTCCCACAATAAGTTGGGTGAATGTTGGCCCATTCCTCCTGACAGAGCTGGTGTAACTGAGTCAGGTTTGTAGGCCTCCTTGCTCGCACACGCTTTTTCAGATCTGCCCACAAATTGTCTATAGGATTGAGGTCAGGGCTTTGTGATGGCCACTCCAATACCTTGACTTTGTTGTCCTTAAGCCATTTTGCCACAATTTTGGAAGTATGCTTGGGGTGATTGTCCATTTGGAAGACCCATTTGCAACCAAGCTTTAACTTCCTGACTGATGTCTTGAGATGTTGCTTCAATATATCCACATAATTTTCCTGCCTCATGAAGCCATCTATTTTGTGAAGTGCACCAGTCCCTCATGCAGCAAAGCACGCCCACAACACGATGCTGCCACCCCCGTGCTTCACGGTTGGGATGGTGTTCTTCGGCTTGCAAGCCTCCCACTTTTTCCTTCAAACATAACGATGGTCATTATGGCCAAACAGTTCAATTTTTTTTTTCATCAGACCAGAGGACATTTCTCCAAAAAGTATGATATTTGTCCCCATGTGCAGTTGCAAACCGTAGTCTGGCTTTTTTATGGTGGTTTTGGAGCAGTGGCGTCTTCCGTGCTGAGCGGCCATTCAGGTTATGTCGATATAGGACTCCTTTTACTGTGGATATAGATACTTTTGTACTTGCTTCCTCCAGCATCTTCACAAGGTCCTTTGCTGTTGTTCTGGGATTGATTTGCACTTTTCGCACCAAAGTACGTTCATCTCTAGGAGACAGAACGTGTCTCCTTCCTGAGTGGTATGACGGCTGCATGGTCCCATGGTGTTTATACTTGCGTACTATTGTTTGTACAGATGAACGTGGTACCTTCAGGCGTTTGGAAATTGCTCCCAAGGATGAACCAGACTTGTGGAGGTCAACAATTTCTTTCTGAGGTCTTGGCTGACTTCTTTTGATTTTCCCATGATGTCAAGCAAAGAGACACTAAGTATGAAGGTAGGCCTTGAAATACATCCACAGGTACATCTCCAAATGCCTGAAATGATGTCATTGATGCCTATCAGAAGCTTCTAAAGCCATGACATAATTTTCTGGAATTGTCCAAGCTGTTTAAAGGCACAGTCAACTTAGTGTATGTAAACTCCTGACCCACTGGAATTGTGATACAGTGAATTATAAGTGAAATAATCTATCTGTAAACAATTGTTGGAAAGATTACTTGTGTCACGCACAAAGTAAATGTCCTAACTGACTTGCCAAAACTATAGTTTGTTAACAAGAAAGGAGTGGTTGAAAAACGAGTTTTAATGACTCAACCTAAGTGTATGTAAACTTACGACTTCAACTGTACCTATCATTGATTCCAATATTGGTCATTATTCTTTGGCGGTAATAACATTTTATGTGAATTTTATGATTGTGTTGCCTAGTACTGTTTCTTAGGATCTGAGATGATAGGAAGAAGATTACAAAAGAGGGTGATAAAAAACTCCAGGCCTATCACTTTGGCAGAGCCCATGCTCCGAGTCATTTTCCTTGGGAGGAAAGTGAAATGTTCCATCTTGGAAAAGAAGGCAATAAAAGTTGGATTGCTGCAGATTGTTCCCTAAATGTGAATCCGATTAGAATTGGGGGCAAGCCATCGCATTGCCAGTCAGATCCATTTGAGAAAAGCCATGGGGAAGGTTTTTTATTATGGCCTGAAGCTAGGTTTTAGCCCAAAGTATTGAGCTGAAAAGGCACTAGCCGGTTTAATCTTTAGATGAAACATGAGTATTACATCTCTCATATCTAGAGATGCCAACCTGCTGATGGTCTCTCTTGTTACAAAAATACTGCAGGCAAAGTGACGTAAGACATATACACTGTAGTTATGTCCTTTGTGGATAGTTTGATTACCTTTGATTGCATGTGTAGTTTAATAAACACCATGATAGTTGTTGACTTCAAGTTGATGTCGAGTTGTTGATTTAACATTTCCATAAGTGTGCCTCGTACAACCAAAACCATGACAATCCTCAGTCCCTTGGAGATAATTCAATGTTTTCCGTTTTGTAGTAACCTGGTATATTTATGTTTACCAATAGATGGCAGTATTGACTCAAGACGGGGGTTTGGTTTGCTTCCCGCTATCCGTAGCTATTTCCTATGTCTGCCTATATAACCAGGATTAAGAAAGCTTCAGGTAGCTTAAGCCAGGTGCATTAGAGAATGTAATTCTAAGTTACAATTAAATACTAAACCGTACTTACGTCTCATGAGTCATCAACCTTAGAAGTCTCTAAGGATACTACACGTTTTGTGAGTTCAAATCACATTTTATTTGTCACGTGCGCTGAATACAACAGGTGCAGACCTTACAGTGAAATGCTTACTTACAGGCTCTAACCAATAGTGCTAAAAAGGTATTAGGTGAACAATAGGTAGGTAAAGAAATAAAACAACAGTAAAAAGACAGGCTATATACAGTAGCGAGACAATACAAGTAGCGAGGCTACATACAGACACATGTTAGTCAGGCAGATTGAGGTAGTATGTACATGTAGTATTGTTAAAGTGACTATGCACTTATGATGAACAGAGAGTAGCAGTAGCGTAAAAGACGGGTTGGCGGGTGGTGGGTGGGACACAATGCAGAAAGCCCGGTTAGCCAATGTGCGGGAGCACTGGTTGGATAGCCCAATTGAGGTATATGAACATGAATGCATAGTTAAAGTGACTATGCATACATGATAAACAGAGAGTAGCAGCAGCGTAAAAAGAGGGGTTGGGGGGGCACACAATGCAAATAGGCCGGGTAGCCATTTGATTACCTGTTCAGGAGTCTTATGGCTTGGGAGTAAAAACTGTTGCGAAGCCTTTTTGTCCTAGACTTGGCACTCCGGTACTGCTTGCCGTGCGGTAGTAGAGAGAACAGTCTATGACTGGGGTGGCTGGGGTCTTTGACAATTTTTAGGTCCTTCCTCTGACACCGCCTGATGGCAGGCAGCTTAGCCCCAGTGATGTACTGGGCCGTACACACTACCCTCTGTAGTGCCTTGTGGTCAGAGGCCGAGCAATTGCCGTACCAGGCAGTGATGCAACCAGTCAGGATGCTCTCGATGTTGCAGCTGTAGAACCTTTTGAGGATCTCAGGACCCATGCCAAATATTTTTAGTTTCCTGAGGGGGAATAGGCTTTGTCGTGCCCTGTTCACGACTGTCTTGGTGTGTTTGGAACATTCTAGTTTGTTGTTGATGTGGACACCAAGGAACTTGAAGCTCTCAACCTGCTCCACTACAGCCCCGTCGATGAGAATGGGGGCGTGCTCAGTCCTCCTTTTTCTGTAGTCCACAATAATCTCCTTAGTCTTGGTTACGCTTGAGGGATAGGTTGTTATTCTGGCACCACCCGGCCACCCGGCCAGGTCTCTGACCTCCTCCCTATAGGCTGTCTCGTCATTGTCATTGTCAGCTGTTGTGTCGTCAGCAAACTTAATGATGGTGTTGGAGTCATGCTTGGCCATGCAGTCGTGGGTGAACAGGGAGTACAGGATGGGACTGAGCACGCACCCCTGGAGAGCTCCAGTGTTGAGCTGAAACTGGCGAGTGTAGAGAGTATAGGGATTTAACAATATCCACGTCGGCACGAACAATGTTAGGATGAAACAGTCAGAGGTCACCAAGCGCAACATAGCTTCAGCGTGTAAATCAGCTATAAAGATGTGTCGGCATCGAGTAATTGTCTCTGGCCCCCTCCCAGTTAGGGGGAGAGATGAGCTCTACAGCAGAGTCTCACAACTCAATCGCTGGTTGAAAACTGTTTTCTGCCCCTCCCAAAAGATGGAATTTGTAGATAATTGGCCCTCTTTCTGGGACTCACCCACAAACAGGACCAAGCCTGGTCTGTTGAGGAGTGACAGACTCCATCCTAGCTGGAGGAGTGCACTCATCTTATCTACAAACATAGACAGGGCTCTAACTCCCCTAGCTCCACAATGAAATAGGGTGCAGGCCATGCTGCAAGCTGTTAGCCAGCCTGCCAGCTTAGTGGAGTCTGCCACTAGCACAGTCAGTGTAGTCAGCTCAGCTATCCCCATTGAGACCGTGTCTGTACCTCGACCTAGGTTGGGCAGAACTAAACATAGCGGTGTTCGCCTTAGCAATCTAACTAGAATAAAGACCTCCTCCATTCCTGCCATTATTGAAAGAGATCGTGATACCTCACATCTCAAAATAGGGCTACTTAATGTAAGATCCCTCACTTCCAAGGCAGTTATAGTCAATGAACTAATCACTGATCATAATCTTGATGTGACTAGCCTGACTGAAACATGGCTTAAGCCTGATGAATTTACTGTGTTAAATGAGGCCTCACCTCCTGATTACACTAGTGACTATATCCCCCCCACATCCCACAAAGGTGGAGGTGTTGCTAACATTTCCGATAGCAAATTTCAATTTACAAAAACCCCCAACGTTTTCGTCTTTTGAGCTTCTAGTCATGAAATCTATGCAGCCTACTCAATCACTTTTTATAGCTACTGTTTACAGGCCTCCTGGGCCATATACAGCGTTCATCACTGAGTTCCCTGAATTCCTATCGGACCTTGAAGGCATAGCAGATAATATTCTAATTTTTTGGTGACTTTAATATTCACATGGAAAAGTCCACAGACCCACTCCAAAAGGCTTTCGGAGCCATCATCGACTCAGTGGGTTTTGTCCAACATGTCTCCGGACCTACTCACTGCCACAGTCATACTCTGGACCTAGTTTTGTCCCATGGAATAAATGTTGTGGATCTTAATGTTTTTCCTCATAATCCTGGACTATTGGACCACCATTTTATTATGTTTGCAATCGCAACAAATAATCTGCTCAGACCCCAACCAAGGAGCATCAAATGTCATGCTATAAATTCTCAGACAACCCAAAGATTCCTTGATGCCCTTCCAGACTCCCTCTGCCTACCCAAGGATGTCAGAGGTAAAAAATCAGTTAACCACCTAACTGAGGAACTCAATTTAACCTTGCGCAATACCCTAGATGCAGTCGCACCCCTAAAAACTAAAAATATTTGGCATAAGAAACTAGCTCCCTGGTATACAGAAAATACCCGAGCTCTGAAGCAAGCTTCCAGAAAATTGGAACGGAAATGGCGCCACACCAAACTGGAAGTCTTCTGACTAGCTTGGAAAGACAGTACCGAAGAGCCCTCACTGCTGCTCGATCATCCTATTTTTCCAACTTAATTGAGGAAAATAAGAACAATCCAAAATGTATTTTTGATACTGTCGCAAAGCTAACTAAAAAGCAGCATTCCCCAAGAGAGGATGGCTTTCACTTCAGCAGTAATACATTCATGAACTTCTTTGGAGGAAAAGATCATGATCATTAGAAAGCAAATTACGGACTCCTCTTTAAATCTGCGTATTCCTCCAAAGCTCAGTTGACCTGAGTCTGCACAACTCTGCCAGGACCTAGGATCAAGGGAGACAGTCAAGTGTTTTAGTACTATATCTCTTGACACAATGATGAAAATAATCATGGCCTCTAAACCTTCAAGCTGCATACTGGACCCTATTCAAACTAAACTACTGAAAGAGCTGCTTTCTGTGCTTGGCCCTCCTATGTTGAACATAATAAACGGCTCTCTATCCACCGGATGTGTACCAAACTCACTAAAAGTGGCAGTAATAAAGCCTCTCTTGAAAAAGCCAAACCTTGACCCAGAAAATATAAAAAAAACTATCGGCCTATATCGAATCTCCCATTCCTCTCAAAACATTTTGAAAAAGCTGTTAAGCAGCAACTCACTGCCTTCCTGAAGACAAACAATGTATACGAAATGCTTCAGTCTGGTTTTAGACCCCATCATAGCACTGAGACTGCACTTGTGAAGGTGGTAAATCACCTTTTAATGGCGTCAGACCGAGGCTCTGCATGTCCTTGTGCTCCTAGACCTTAGTGCTGCTTTAGATACCATCGATCACCAGTCTTTTGGAGAGATTGGAAACCCAAATTGGTCTACACGGACAAGTTCTGGCCTAGTTTAGATCTTATCTGTCGGAAAGATATCAGTTTGTCTCTGTGAATGGTTTGTCCTCTGACAAATCAACTGTACATTTCGGTGTTCCTCAAGGTTCCGTTTTAGGACCACTATTGTTTTCACTATATATTTTACCTCTTGGGGATGTCATTAGAAAACATAATGTTAACTTTCACTGCTATGCGGATGACACACAGCTAGCTGTACATTTCAATGAAACATGGTGAAGCCCCAAAATTGCCCTCGCTGGAAACCTGTGTTTCAGACATAAGGAAGTGGATGGCTGCAAACGTTCTACTTTTAAACTCGGACAAAACAGAGATGCTTGTTCTAGGTCCCAAGAAACAAAGAGATCTTCTGTTGAATCTGACAATTAATCTTGATGGTTGTACAGTCGTCTCAAATAAAACTGTGAAGGACCTCGGCGTTACTCTGGACCCTGATCTCTCTTTTGACGAATATATCAAGACTGTTTCAAGGACAGCTCCATTTACGTAACATTGCAAAAATCTGACTTTTTCTGTCCAAAAATGATGCAGAAAAATTCATCCATGCTTTGTTACTTCTAGGTTAGACTACTGCAATGCTCTACTTTCCGGCTGTCCCTAGAATTATTTCTAAGCAAACAGCTGGAGGCAGGGCTTTCTCCTATAGAGCTCCATTTTTATACAATGGTCTGCCTACCCATGTGAGAGACGCAGACTTGGTCTCAACCTTCATGTCTTTATTGAAGACTCATCTCTTCAGTAGGTCCTATGATTGAGTGTAGTCTGGCCCAGGAGTGTGAAGGTGAACGGAAAGGCACTGGAGCAACGAACCGCCCTTGCTGTCTCTGCCTGGCCGGTTCCCCTCTCTCCACTGGGATTCTCTGCCTCTAACCCTATTACAGGCGCTGAGTCACTGGCTTACTGGTGCTCTTCCATGCCGTCCCTAGGAGGGATGCGTCACTTGAGTGGGTTGAGTCACTGACATGGTCTTCCTGTCTGGGTTGGCGCCCCCCCTTAGGTTGTGCCGTGGCGGAGATCTTTGTGGGCTATACTCGGCCTTGTCTCAGGATGGTAAGTTGGTGATTGAAGATATCCCTCTAGTGGTGTGGGGGCTGTGCTTTGGCAAAGTGGGTGGGGTTATATCCTGCTTGTTTGGCCCTGTCCGGGGGTGTCATCGGATGGGGCCACAGTGTCTCCTGACCCCTCCTGTCTCAGCCTCCAGTATTTATGCTGCAGTAGTTTATGTGTCGGGGGGCTAGGGTCAGTCTGTTATATCTGGAGTATTTCTTCTGTCTTAATTAACCGGTGTCCTGTGTGAATTTAAATATGCTCTCTCTAACTCTCTCTTTCAATCTTTCTCTCTCTCGGAGGACCTGAGCCCTAGGACCATGCCTCAGGACTACCTGGCATGATGACTCCTTGTTGTCCCCAGTCCACCTGGCCGTGCTGCTGCTCCAGTTTCAATTGTTTTGCTTGCGGCTATGGAACCCTGACCTGTTCACTGTGATTACTATTATTTTACCATGCTGGTCATTTATGAACATTTGAAGATCTTGGCCATGTTCTGTTATAATCTCCACCCGGCACAGCCAGAAGAGGACTGGCCACCCCTCATAGCCTGGTTCCTCTCTAGGTTTCTTCCAAGGTTCCGGCCTTTCTAGGTAGTTTTTCCTAGCCGCCACCGTGCTTCTACACCTGCATTGCTTGCTGTTTGGGGTTTTAGGCTGGGTTTCTGTACAGCACTTTGATATATCAGCTGATGTAAGAAGGGCTATATAAATACATTTGATTTGATTTGATTTTGAGGATCAGCGTGGCAGATGTGTTGCTACCTACCCTCACCACCTGGGGGCGGTCTGTCAGGAAGTCCAGGATCCAGTTGCAGAGGGAGGTGTTTAGTCCCAGGATCCTTAGCTTAGTGATGAGCTTTGAGGGTACTATGGTGTTGAACGCTGAGCTGTAGGCAATGAATAGCATTCTCACATAAGTGTTCTTTTTGTCCAGGTGGGAAAGGGCAGTGTGGAGTGCAATAGAGATTGCATCATCTGTTGATCTGTTTGGGCGGTATGCAAATTGGAGTGGGTCTAGGGTTTCTGGGATAATGGTGTTGATGTGAGCCATTACCAACCTTTCAAAGCACTTCATGGCTATGGACGTGAGTGTGACGGGTCTGTAGTCATTTAGGCAGGTTGCCTTTGTGTTCTAGGGCACAAGGACTATGGTGGTCTGCTTGAAACATGTTGGTATTACAGACTCGATCAGAGACATGTTGAAAATGTCAGTGAAGACACCTGCCAGGTGGTCACCACATGCCCGGAGCACATGTCCTGGTAATCCGTCTGGCCCCGCAGCCTTTTGTATGTTGACCTGTTTAAAGGTCTTACTCACGTCGGCTACGGAGAGCGTGATCACACAGTCGTCCGGAACAGCTGACGCGCTCATGCATGCCTCAGTGTTGCTTGCCTCGAAGCGAGCATAGAAGTGATTTAGCTTGTCTGGTAGGCTCGTGTCACTGGGCAGCTCGCCGCTGTGCTTACCTTTGTAGTCTGTAATAGTTTGCAAGCCCTGCCACATAAGACGAGCGTCGAAGCCAGTGTAGTATGATTCAATCTTAGCCCTGTATTGACGCTTTGCCTGTTTGACAGTTCGTCGCAGGGCATAGCTGCGTTGATTGAAGTTTTTATCTTAAATAGCTGAACACCACCCACCATATCTGTTACACAGCAGGTTCGTGTTGATAGTCCAAACATTTCACCATACCAAATAAGACAAAATACAGGTAGCATAATGTACAAAACACAGGGCTATAACATTTACTTTCATGTTATAATTATTAATCAGAATATTTTCCCTGAGAGATCGACGTTGAATATCAGTCTCTGAAACTCTCCTCTGAGAGCTTGTTTAATTAGACGCTGGGGATCTGCTAGCATTTTGCCAATAATGGGAAATAATATAAGCTGTAAAAAGTTTCATGTGAAATATCTCTTCACTGTAAAAGGCCCCCAGCAAGCTACAGTATCAAACAAAAAATATGGGCCCTTTGACTATTCACACAAAGAGATAGAAGACAAGAACAGAATGCCACCACCTGGTGACTCCTGTAGACCTTTAGAAAGGTCAGCTTGTGGTAATACATTTAAAATATATACTGTAACTTAACAGTTTTTTTTCAACACAATGTAGTGTGTGTGTGTGTGCAAGCAGGAGTGCATGTGTGGATAGTGTGTTTTTATAGAACAGCCCATATTTTCTTCATAGGAGGGCCATTTTGGACCCCTCTTATCAACTTTGTGGCATTTAAGACCCTATGAAATGATTCAAAATCCATGCCACTCACCCGTTCATTCACTCTTATTCTTCTGTATATGGCATTTGGCAGTTAGAAGTGTGTGAGAGCTTATCAAGCCTATACTTCCTTGCCACAAGCTTTGGGTAGATTTATCTCGCTCTTGATAACCAAAGCACTTTCATAGAAAAGCTGATACTGTGACTGAATTAAATAAACACAATATAGTAGTTTGCGATGCCATCATAATACGTTTCACAGATATAATGCTTCAGTCTAAAAGTCGTCAGCCTACAGATTTTTTGCGAAGCGAAATGCAAGCCATGAACACACAATGACGCAGCATTAAAAGTGGGTTCATTTGAATAAGGCCAGATGGGTTACCCTGGTGCCCGTAGCCATGGTGATATGTCATGACGACTAAAGTACACACAATGTGGTCTCATGAGATTGCAATAGGACCTCATTAGATTATCAAATACACACAATACATAACGAACACACACATCAGTATTGACTTCCAGGATACTGGAATTGGTCTATAAAAAAAAAAAAAATCCTGTAAAAAGCTGTGTCAAGTACAATTGGTGACTTTTAACATGATGTAAGCTATTTGACACTGACACAGCCCATGTAAAACTCACTGTCACTGAAATGTTACCAATGGCCATAATCATGCAAAACACACTGGGTGATACCCATATGAAAAAAGTATACTATGCTATACTATGCTCTAAATGCTGTAGTATTACCATATTTATATACAATAGTATTCACTGTAATGTTTTTGCGGAACTATACTATAGTATTCACTGTAGTGTTTTTACGGACATTACTGTAGTATACTGTAGTAAAGTGTATTATAGTATAAATACTGTAGTATTACTATAGTACAAACTATAGTATATACTATAATAATTACTGGTGTGTTTTTGCAACAGTGTTTTTACAACAGTGTTTTTTCTTTTACTATCTTTGACATAGAAGTGGGGGGTTTCTCCTTGAGGAAACCTACTAGGCACATACTAAGAGGAAATTATCCATAACCTGTAGGAATGTATGACTGGAGTCTGACCAGATAGTTCAGCACTTCTGCTTTTTTCTATAACCTGTAGGAAACACAATATGTGGTCTATACTATACATGTAGGTTTTTCACTCATGGCTGCATATGGGGGATGGGAATAGGTGCAGCATATGCAAATTAGATAATGTAGTATTACTATAGTTTAAAAAACTACACAATCAAGGGATACTACAGAGTGTAGTATAGAATTCTACAGTGTACTACAGTTTACTACAGAATACTATAGAATTCTATAGTACGTACTATAGTATTAAATAGTAAACTGTTGTATTTTTTTAATGTGGGTAGGGGTGGGGAGGTCATATAGACACAATGTTTGTGTGTGTGTGTGTGTGTGTGTGTGTGTGTGTGTGTGTGTGTGTGTGTGTGTGTGTGTGTATTCCCCAAACACCCTTTTTAAATGGCCTTGGGCATTAGCTAAAAACAAACTCTCTTTCCTCTCTCTCGCTCTCTCTGTGAAACTCTTATCAGCATTTCTTATCACCCAACCCCACTACCCCCATAGTGCCAACAAACCGGCTGTTGGTCTCAATACTGAGCCACTTAATAGGAAGTTACTGATCTAATGTCACTTCCTGGTGGTCACTAGGTTACAAGAGGGGTAGGATGGGCACTAGGACACTTCTTCTTCTTATTATTATTATTCAACGTAAGGTGTTCTTAGGCAGGAGAGAGCCACACTGATCAACATTGCACTGATGCGTAGCCTTTACCAATAACATTATGTCGCAGAGTATTTTCAACAACACCCGCACCTATGAGGTCAGTTCTATGTGTGTACAGCAGCCTCACTACCTGTGAAACACACAATAGTGTTGTACTGAATGATCCACATATAGAAATAGCTAGGCCTACATTTGGCAAATTGATGAGATTTGTAACAGCTGATAGATATGAAGTTCACAAGGCATTAGACACACATCAGAAAGTGCAAACAGTGCCCAAGGCCAAGCAAACAGCTTTTAGCTGATTTCAATGGACCATTACTGTTAAATCATTAACTTAATTAACTGCTATAATTTTAACTGCTATTGCCAACATTAAATAAGACCTGCCCATTCATCACTGTTATGGGGGGTGAGCTCTGCATATTTTAATATCATATAAGACTACCATATGTCACACAACCATCTATCCCTCCCTGTCTCTTTTCAGTCTCCAACTGAATGGCATTCAACAGGTCAATACACATTTTTGGCATATAGTTAAAAGGCAAATCCATTTTAGACTCACACAGCACACCCACACACACAGTTTAAACCAATAGCCATAATTACATTCTTAATTCTTTGACATCCCTTATTCTCTTGTGTTAGTGGAGTACTTACTAAAACAAAACGCATTTTATTTTCAATAACTGCATTTCCAAAGTTGATCTTATAAATTATATACATGCAAATATTGTTCAATGATTTACATTTATCCATGGAAATGCGATGGGAAGCCTTTGAAACTCGCGCAACATGTGTGCAAACCTGCTTTGTGCGTCTTTGTAAATAGCCATATTCCTGTCATAACAACAACTACTGAACTCCTACAACTTTCTACTGTTGTTGTTGTCAATACGTGACTTATAAACGTGTAAAAACATTTTTCTATTCTTCTACTATTTGGCAGAGGAGATGGAGAGAGACTTTACCTGTCGCGCTAACTGAAGGTGTGGACACCCTTTCGCTGTAGTATCAACAATTCACAGATAAAAGCTCAAACCATCCGAAAAGTGAAGGTAGCATATTCTGTTCATATTTGACTATGATATTTCCTTTCTTTGTAGTGTTTGTTGCCGTCTGTCGTTGTGAAGGAAAAGTCCCCCGTGACTGCTATGTCCCATGTCTCTGGCAAAGCACGGATATTTGAATGTTTGATGTTAGTCTAAGCAGGGCCTGGACTTGGGCTGCCTAGAGTTTGCATGGCGTTAATGAGCGATCATGTGAGTTCGAAGTCGCTACTGCACATAAACATTTACATAAGGTCCTATTAGGCGCTAAAAGAGTGTGCATTTTTTTTTGTTCAATCTCATTTATGCACAGATAGACAATTGACACCTTTTACATGACAGTGACACAGCCATCCCCTGTCACCTGTGACTTAAAACCTGTTCCAGCACACATACATCTCACCGACGTCGGCCTGACAGCTGTATCTCGTCAGTTGATCGTGTTTCATTTAGAACGTCGGCGAGAGGGCGGCTGTGAGTGTAGTTGGTCGAAATGCATGCTTTCTGCACTGTCACATTGCCGCTCACAGAGTCCACCGTAGATCGTGTAGACGTCGAAATTGGGACGAGTGTCACAATCTTGTATAGCGCTTTCTCTCAATGCATAATCATTCTTCACCTGCGGGGGGCACGTTTAAAATATTTTAGGAATAGCCTACCGATGGACAGTAAAACATTTTCGTGTCATGGTTGGCAATCATTTTTATCAGAAGTTTGTGTCTGTGATTGGTCCGATCCGGACCAACCAAGATATGGTCTTATTTGGGGGCAGGGCTCAATAGAATAATAGCCAGTGTGTAGAATAATACTCAACCATGCAAAGGAGAATATTAAATGTTTCTACCTTTGTGAACCTATTCAGGACACATCACCATAAAGAGAATGTCATGCATAATTATGCATTTATGTGTAGTACAGATCAGGGACTCATGATGTCATTCTGTTGCAGTTATTCTGTAAATGTTTCAGTGATTATTCCATAATCTACTGTGTTTGTAAAATTAAACTACCTTGCGAAAGTATTCACCCCCTTGGCATTTTTCCTATTTTGTTTTCTTACAACCTGGAATTAAAATCGATTTTTGGTGGGTTTGTATCATATGATTTACACATGTCTACCACTTTGAAGATGCACAATATTTTTTGTGAAACAAGCAAGAACTAAGACAAAAGAACAGAAAACTTGAGTGTGCATAAATATTAACCCCCCCAAAGTCAATACTTTGTAGAGCCACATTTTGCAGCAATTACAGCTGCAAGTTTCTTGGGGTATGTCTCTATAAGCTTGGCACATCTAGCCACTGGGATTTTTGCCCATTCTTCAAGGCAAAACTGCTCCAAAACCATAGAAATACAAAACAAGAACATTACCCAAAAACACCGGAACACATAAATCAAACACCCCTCTTACATAAATACATATCCCATAAACCCCGAACCACATAAAACAAATACCCCCTGCCACGTCCTGACCAAACTATAATAACCAATAACCCCTTATACTGGTCAGGACGTGACAACAACTTTGTCCCTGATCTGTTTGGAGAGGTCCTTGGTCTACATGATGCCGCTTGCTTGGTGATGCCCCTTGCTTAGTGGTGTTACAGGCTCTGGGGCCTCTCAGAACAGGTGTATATATACTGAGATCATGTGACAGATCATGTGACACTTAAATAAAGTCCACCTGTGTGCAATCTAACTAATGATGTCACTTCTGAAGGTAGTAATTGGTTGTACCAGATCTTATTTAGGGGCTTCATAGCCAAGGGGTGAATTCATACACACCACTTTTCCATTTGTATTTTTTTATTTTTTTAAAGTTATTTATTTTATTTCACTTCACCAATTTGGACTATTTTCTGTATGTCCGTTACTTGAAATCCAAATAATAATCAATTTAAATTACTGTTTGTAATGCAACAAAATAGGAAAAGTGCCAAGTGGGATGAATACTTTGGCAAGGCACTGTAGCACTACCAAAATGGATTAATTTAAGACAATGTAAAAATGTCAATATTGATTATTTCATTGATGACTTGATATCTATAAACTGGCAAAGATTCCAACTAATCCCAACAGTCCAAAATACATGGGATTATTTTATTTTACTTTCTTCTTGTAATAACATTTGTAACTGAAGGTAGTAAACTTCCAGTGGATGTGCGAGTAAGTGAAAATGTTGTTACTCTTGTAGCTAGACTAGTACTTTTGTAGGTAGTTTTTTCAAGTCTATTTAGCTGACGTGGGCCAGTATTGTAGGTTATTTCTCAGCTCTTGATAAGCTTTGGTCCACCTCAAAATAGTGTATAAATACCATAAAATTATAGGCCTACTGATGCTGACATGGATCTCCATGCTTTCCTATGGCTCTGTAACATTCTATTTTAATGTTTGTCTCCAGATGCTGTTTACATTGTGACACAATTGACTTTACCTGCCTTGTAGTGTTGATCCTTAAGTTAACCAAGGGTAGAAGGCTAATTTAGCACAATCAACTGCCAGCTATATTGGATAACATGATTGTATATTTAATTATTATTGAATTAATTTGATGTTTTATTTTTGCAGTTTGGATGAAAAAAAGGAATCGATGTGGGCTCAACATATAGAAATGAGAGGCCAAAGAGTTTATGCACCATATTGCAGAGGTGGAGAGAAACAATATCAGAGAGAATCTGAAAAACACCAAATTTCTCTCCATCATGTCAGATGGCGCCACAGACAGTTCTGTGAAAGAGGAGGAGTTAGTTTATGTCAGATTCTGTCATAAGGGCAAGATCGAGTCGAAGTTTGTTGGCATCAAGTCAGTGGAAAAGGCAGACACGGCACACATAAGCAACGCCATCAGTGCCATCATGGAGTGAGTGTGTGATGAGTGGGGGAGCAAGTTGGTCGCTCTGGGAACAGATGGAGCTGCTGTGATGACCGGAGCCAAGAATGGTGTGGAAGGGGGATAGGGCCTACATCATCGGCATCCACTGTATGGCATACCGCCTTGAAATGACCTTTTCTGATGCCATCCAGTCCAACGTGATGTTTCAGAAAGTAGAAGACCTCAGTGGGCTCTACACCTTCTACCACACCAGTCCACTGAGCAGGGCAAACCTGGTAAACAGCTTCCAAGCTCTTGGGCACACACCACTGGTGCCCACCAGATTTGGCGGGCTCCGATGGGTAGGACACCTATTGCGTGCACTGGACCACTTCCTGCAAAGTTACCAGGGGCTTGTCCAGCACCTGGAACAGGTAGTGGCTCTAGATTGCTATGCTAAGTACTCTAAAAGTCATCATCACTATGTAATCTCCAGTAAATAACAACAAACACGGTTACAATTGGTAACTGATCAAATGTGTCATATCTAATTATTTTTTTTTGGACAGCAATTAATTGTCTATTTGTATGTCTTTGTTCTTTATGTATTTCAGATTCAATCTGCTGATGCCCACCATCACCATAGCAAAAGCCCACAGCTTCCTTGTGCTCATCACAGAAAGTACAAAACCGGGTATGTTTATTTAAGCTGCAATAAGAAATACTTACCTTAAGAGAATTAAGAGAAAGGATTACGCCAATAAAAGAGGGAGAGAGAGTGTGAGTGAGAGTGCGTTGTAAAGGAAAATTCTGAAAGGATGGTCAAGTTAGCCTTTTATTATCAGAGAAGGCCCCATGATGAAGGCCACAATGGCCAACAGATATGAGGGAATTTCGCTGACCAGAGGTGACAGTAAGACCCTCGTCACCTCACACCTCACAAAATGCTTGACAGGCTAGTCGAGAGTCCAGGACGCCAGTGTAGGGGTCCTGTGTGCCACCAAGCTGGTCAGCTTCACCAACTGGGGATGGGGATGCAGCAGCAGGTTACTTTATGTTTTGTATTACAGGGCAGTCAGGTTAGGTTCAGGTTCATGATCATATTTTTATAATTTCAGAATTAAAACAGCATGACGCTTGTTGTAATGTATACAATTATTCTAGATTTTGGTGATACTGAACTGGAAACCCTGGTGGACCACTTCAAGCATGTCTTGGAGACCTCTGGCATCCATGTTGAAAGGATCCCTGACCAGTGGACTGTCCTGAAGGTGCTGATGTACCAAGAGCCCCAGTCCCTGCAGAAGATGTTCTGGTTCCGTGTCAACAGGAGCCATCAGCATTCCTGCCCTGATTTGCTGGCATTGGTTGACCTGGTCTTGTCCTTCCCTGCCTCCACAGCTGAATGTGAAAGAGGTTTTAATACCATGAAACGGGTAAATACTGATTGTCGGTCTAACCTAAAGTCTGATACACTGTCAGATCTCCTTATGGTCCAGCTGTTCTCTCCAGAGATCAGGGAGTATGATCCGATAAAATCTGTAATGCTGTGGCAACAGGACTCTGTCAGGAGCAGGAGGCCAGACTTTATGGACCGTGCAAAGAGGGTGATTGTGGTAGAGAGTGAGGAGTCTGATGTGGAGGTTTAAGTTGATTAAAATGTACATTTAATAGCAAAAACGTCAGAAGTTTGAGTTCAATACTTCTTCAGTTGTATTCAGGCTGGGAAATTAATTCTAGCCACAGCCAGAATTAACCAGCATCTGATAAGTCTCTATTTTACTGTATTTTATATGGGTATTTCTTCTCAAAGTAAAGGATTTGTAGACTTGCTTCCCCTGTTCCCCTTTGTATCAGGAGAGCACCAGTTCTATGTCCACTGCACTTCTCATAATTGTATCTTACCATTGTTGTTGCCCTGTTTTGACTTCTATGTACTCTTACTCATTGTATTTGATATGTTTTGTATATTTCATTGTGTGCCCACTGTTTGGCATTTTTGCAATTTGTACAGCACTTTTGGTCAACTACGGTGGTTTTTAAATGTGCTCTACAAATACACTTGATTTGATTAATAAAATAATTTTGTTTCAAATTTTGCTATGACCTCTAATTTGCGTTTGTTTTCAACATAATACCTAATTATCTCAATGAAATGAATGTACAGTTGAAGTCAGAAGTTTACATACACTTAGGTTGGAGTCATTAAAACTCGTTTTTCAACCACCACAAATTTCTTGTTAACAAAATATAGTTTTGGCAAGTCAGTTTGGACATCTACTTGGTGTATGACAAGTAATTTTCCCAACAATTGTTTGCAGACAGATTATTTGACTTATAATTCACTGCATCACAATTCCAGTGGGTCAGAAGTTTACATACACTAAGTTGACTGTGCCTTTAAAAAGCTTGAAAAATTCCAGAAAATGATTTTATGGCTGTAGAAGCTTCTGATAGGCATCATTGACATAATTTGAGTCAATTGGAGGTGTACCTGTGGATGTATTTCAAGGCCTACCTTCAAACTCAGTGCCTCTTTGCTTGACATCATGGGAAAATCAAAAGAAATCAGCAAAGACCTCACAAAAACAATTGTAGACCTCCACAAGTCTGGTTCATCCTTGGGAGCAATTCCCAAACGCCTGAATGTACCACATTCATCTGTACAAATGATAGTACGCAAGTATAAACACCATGGAACACGCATCCATCATACCGCTCAGGAAGGAGACGTGTTCTGTCTCCTAAAGATGAACGTACTTTGGTGCAAAAAGTGCAAATCAATCCCAGAACAACAGCAAAGGACCTTGTGAAGATGCTGGAGGAAACAGGTAAAAAGGTATCTATATCCACAGTAAAACGAGTCCTATTTTGACATAACCTGAAAGGTCGCTCAGCAAGGAAGAAGCCACTGCTCCAAAACCACCGCAAAAAAGCCAGACTACGATTTGCAACTGCACATGGGGACAAAGATCCCATTTTGTGGAGAAATGTCCTCTGGTCTGATGAAACAAAAATAGAACTGTTTGGCTATAATGACCATTGTTATGTTTGGGGGAAAAAGGGGGAAGCTTGCAAGCCGAAGAGCACCATCCCAAAAGTGAAGCACGGGGGTGGCAGCATCATGTTGTGGGGGTGCTTTGCTGCAGGAGGGACTAGTGCACTTCACAAAATAGATGGCATCATGAGGCAGGAAAATTATGTGGATATATTGAAGCAACATCTCAAAACATCAGTCAGGAAGTTTAAGCTTGGTCGCAAATGTGTCTTCCAAATGGACAATGACCCCAAGCATACTTCCAAAGTTGTGGCAAAATGGCTTAAGGACAACAAAGTCAATGTATTGGAGTGGCCATCACAAAGCCCTGACCCCAATCCCATATAAAATGTGTGGGCAGAACTGAAAAAGCGTGTGGGAGCAAGGAGGTCTACAAACCTGACTCAGTTACACCAGCTCTGTCAGGAGGAATTGGCCAAAATTCACCCAACTTATTGTGGGAAGCTTGTGGAAGGCTACCCGACACATTTGACCCAAGTTAAACAATTTAACCTTTTGGGGCTAGGGGGCAGTATTTTCACGGCTGGATAAAAAAACGTACCCGATTTAATCTGGTTACTAATCCTACCCAGTAACTAGAATATGCATATACTTATTATATATGGATAGAAAACACCCTAAAGTTTCTTTAGCCTGTTAAACTGTCTTCTGTCGTTCTTCGTTTTTGTTGTTTTTGGTGTTCACTTTATTTAATAAATTAATCAAGATGAGCATCCACATTCCTGCTGCGTTTTGGTCGTCTCTACCCAACGACACCCGTGACAGCAGGTACTTTCCCGAAACGGATGACACAAACAGCTGGATTCGTTATCCCTTTCATGCCCTGCCTCCAGTCCACTTACCGATATCTGAATAAGAGTGCCTCATCAAAATTGCAACAAGCGGTTCTGTGAAAATGGAATTTAATCAGAAGCTGCTGCCAGATTTCTGGATTGGGCTGCGCTCAGAGTATCCTGCCTTGTCAAATCACCCTTTGCAACCACGTACCTATGTGAGAGTGGATTCTCGGCCCTCACTAGCATGAAAACTAAATGCAGGCACACTCTTTCCAATACAATCCAACATTGCAGAGTTATGTGCATCCTTTCAAGCACACCCTTCTCATTAACCTGTGGTGAGTTATTCACAATTTTCGATTAACAAACAATGTTTTATATGTAAGATGGCTAAATAAAGAGCAACATTTTTGATTATTATTACATTATTATTTGTGCCCTGGTCCTATAAGAGCTTTTTGTTACTTCCCACGAGCCTGGGTGTTACAAAAACTCACACTCATTCTTATGTTTAATAAATGTAGCTTATAGTGTGTGTGTGGCAGGCTTACAACGATGGCAAAAAAACTATATTTGAGAGTGCGCTGACCCGGGTGCTAGAGGAGGTACGCAGCTGGAGGTTGAATGTTTGGAGGGGTACGGGTAGTGTCCGAAATGAACTTTTTGGCTCACCTACCAAGGGGACTGGTAGATGACAAAAATCCAACAGCCAAGCATATTTTTTACCGCCCAACATAAGAAATTGCCTTTTTGTGTCACATATACAGCTGAAGTCGGAAGTTTACATACACCTTAGCCAAATACATTTAAACTCAGTTTTTCACAATTCCTGACATTGAATCTGAGTAAAAATGCCCTGTCTTATGTCAGTTAGGATGACCACTTTTTTTTTAAGAATGTGAAATGTCAGAATAAAAGTAGAGAGAATGATTTATTTCAGCTTTTATTTCTTTCATCACATTCCCAGTGGGTCAGAAGTTTACATACACTGAATTTGTATTTGGTAGCACTGCCTTTAAGCCATTTTGCCACAACTTTGGAAGTATGCTTGGAGTGATTGTCCATTTGGAAGACCCATTTGCGACTAAGCTTTAATTTTCCCAATTCATGATGCCATCTATTTTGTGAAATGCACCAGTCCCTCCTGCAGCAAAGCATCCCCACAGCATGATGATGACAGCCCTGTGCTTCACGGTTGGGATGGTGTTCTTTGGCTTCCAAGCCTCCCCTTTTTCCTCCAAATATAGCGATGTTCATTATGACCAAACAGTTATTTTTTTTCCATCAGACCAGAGGACATTTCCCCAAAAATACGGTCTTTGTCCCCATGTGCAGTTGCACACCGTAGTCTGGCTTTTTTTATGGTGGTTTTGGAGCAGTGGCTTCTTTCTTGCTGAGCGGCCTTTCAGGTTATGTCGAAATAGGACTAGTTTTACTGTGGATATAGATACTTTTTCACAAGGTCCTTTGCTGTTGTTCTGGGATTGATTTGCATTTTTCGCACCAAAGTACATTCATCTCTAGGATACAGAATGGGTCTCCTTCCTGAGCGGTATGATGGGTGCGTGGTCCAATGGTGTTTACATTTGCGTACTATTGCTTTTACAGATGGACGTGGTACCTTCAGGTGTTTGGAAATTGCTCCCAAGGATGAACCAGACTTGTGGAGGTCTACAATTGTTTTTGTGAGGTCTTTGCTGATTTCTTTTGATTTTCCCATGATGTCAAGCAAAGAGGCACTGAGATTGAAGGTAGGCCTCGAAATACATCCACAGGTACACCTCCAATTGACTCAAATGATGTCACTGATGGCTATCAGGAGCTTCTACAGCCATGACATCATTTTCTGGAATTTTCCAAGCTGTTTAACCTGTTGGGGCTACAGGTTAGCAATGAACCCCGAGCCGGGATTGCTAACAAGGCTGGAAATTCAAAACATCAAAAATCTAATAATTTCAATTTCTCAAACAATCAACTATTTTACACAATTTAAATGATAAACATCTTCTTAATCTAACCACATTGTTCGATTTTCAAAGAGGCTTTACGGCAAAAGCATAAAGTTAGATTATGTTAGGACAGTACATAACCACAAAAGTACAAACATCCATTTTCAATTCAAGGTCAGGCGTCACCAAAAGCAGAAACCAGCTTGAATTATGCACTAACTTTTGTCAATCTCCATCAGATGACACTCCTAGGACATTATGTTATACAATACATGCATTTTTTGTTCCATCAAGTTCATATTTATATCCAAAAACAGCATTTTACAGTAGCGTGAAATTCAGATTTTTTTCTTCTCTGAAATGCTTCCGGTGAACATAACAAAATTACTATTCGACAACATTGGTAAATTATAATATTGTCATTCAAAGAATAATATATTATCATCTCGTAATTGCTACCAAATGGCCAGATCTCAAAATAACTTTACTGGGAAATCACATTTTGCAATAAACGGGGTGCTATGCTAAGAACAACAGGCTATGCTATACAGTTAGCATCATCTAAAATCGATAATAACATTGTAAATATCCCCTTACCTTTGATTATCTCCATCAGAAGACAGGCATCCCAGGTCCGGAAGGCATCCCAGGTCCGGAACAAATGTGGTTTCTTTTGACAAAGTTCATAATTTATGTCCAAATAACACCAAGTACTTAGCGTTCATTATGCTCCCACAAAACGTGGTTGGGGGACTGTAAAATCACGCCGAAAAGCTAAAAAAACCTAGTAAATAATCTATTTATGTTCGTTCAAACATGTCAAATGTTGTTTAGCATTAATCTTTTGGTCCATTTTTAACGTTAAACATCAGTAATATTTTCACACAACCTATCCTATGTCGAGATAAACAATGAAGACAAAACTCACGTTTCTCAGATTTATGCGCAGGCGCAAAAAAATGAAGTGATGACTTGTCAACTTCCTTGGATTCTAATTTGCTCTCTGTTTATCATAGACGCTTCAAACAACTTTATAAAGATCGTTGACATCTAGTGGAAGCCGTAGGTGTTGCGAAATGAATCCTTTCTCACTATGGTATCTATAAAACAATGACACTAAATAGTACAGTCACAAAATTCACATTTTTTTGGATCTATTTTTCACAGGTTTTTGCCTGCAATATGAGTTTTGTTATACTTACAGACACCATTCAAACTGTTTTAGAAAATTCAGAGTGTTTTCTATCCGAATGTGTTAATAATATGCATATCCTAGCTTCTGAGTTGGTGTAGGAGGCAGTTAAAAATGGGCACATATTTTTTTCAAAATGTCTCAATACTGCCCCCGAGCCCCAACAGGTTTTTAAAGGCACAGTCAACTTAGTGTATGTAAACTTCTGATCCACTGGAAATGTGATACTGTGAATTATAAGTGAAATAATCTGTCTGTAAACAATTGTTGGAAAAATTACTTGTTTCATGCACAAAGTAGATGTCCTAACTGACTTGCCAAAACTATAGTTTGTTAACAAGAAATTTGTGGAGTGGTTGAAAAACAAGATTTAATGACTCCAACCTAAGTGTATGTAAACTTCTGACTTCAACTGTATATATAAACATGAATTCATATACACATACATATACATACATACAAATACTCATAATATAAAATATATTTCCTGCAAACCCTACCACCCCTCCCCTAGTTGGAGTAAACTAACAAACAATAACACTTAGGCTTATACTTCCAGCTTATACGTACTACAGTGGGGGGAAAAAGTATTTGATCCCCTGCTGATTTTGTACGTTTGCACACTTACAAAGAAATGATCAGTCTATAATTTCAATGGTAGGTTTATTTGAACAGTGAGACAGAATAACAACAAAAAAATCCAGAAAAACGCCTGTCAAAAATGTTACAAAATGATTAGCATTTTAATGAGGGAAATAAGTATTTGACCCCTCTGCAAAACATGACTTAGTACTTGGTGGCAAAACCCTTGTTGGCAATCACAGAGGTCAGACATTTCTTGTAGTTGGCCACCAGGTTTGCACACATCTCAGGAGGGATTTTGTCCCACTCCTCTTTGCAGATCTTCTCCAAGTCATTAAGGTTTCGAGGCTGACGTTTGGCAACTCCAACCTTCAGCTCCCGCCACAGATTTTCTATGGGATTAAGGTCTGGAGACTGGCTAGGCCACTCCAGGACCTTAATGTGCTTCTTCTTGAGCCACTCCTTTGTTGCCTTGGCCGTGTGTTTTGGGTCATTGTCATGCTGGAATACCCATCCACGACCCATTTTCAATGCCCTGGCTGAGGGAAGGAGGTTCTCATCCAAGATTTGACAGTACATGGCCCCGTCCATTGTCCCTTTGATGCGGTGAAGTTGTCCTGTCCCCTTAGCAGAAAAACACCCCCAAAGCATAATGTTTCCACCTCCATGTTTGACGGTGGAGATGGTGTTCTTGGGGTCATAGGCAGCATTCCTCCTCCTCCAAACACGGCGAGTTGAGTAGATGTCAAAGAGCTCCATTTTGCTCTCATCTGACCACAACTCTTTCACCAGTTGTCCTCTGAGTCATTCAGATGTTCATTGGCAAACTTCAGACGGGCATGTATATGTATTCTTGAGCAGGGGGACCTTGCGGGCGCTGCAGGATTTCAGTCCTTCATGGCGTAGTGTGTTACCAATTGTTTTCTTGGTGACTATGGTACCAGCTGCCTTGAGATCATTGACAAGATCCTCCTGTGTAGTTCTGGGCTGATTCCTCACCATTCTCATGATCATTGCGTCTCCACGAGGTGAGATCTTGCATGGAGCCCCAGGCCGAGGGATATTGACAGTTCTTTTGTGTTTCTTCCATTTGCGAATAATCGCACCAAATATTGTCACCTTCTCACCAAGCTGCTTGGCGATGGTCTTGTAGCCCATTCCAGCCTTGTGCAGGTTTACAATCTTGTCCCTGACATCCTTAGAGAGCTCTTTGGTTTGGCCATGGTGGAGAGTTTGGAATCTGATTGATTGATTGCTTCTGTGGACAGGTGTCTTTTTTACAGGTAACAAGCTGCGGTTAGGAGCACTCCCTTTAAGAGTGTGCTCCTAATCTCAGCTTGTTACCTGTATAAAAGACACCTGGGAGCCAGAAATCTTTCTCATTGAGAGGGGACAAATACTTATTTCCCTCATTAAAATGCAAATCAATTTATTACATTTTTGACATGCGTTTTTCTGGATTTTTTTGTTGTTATTCTGTCTCTCACTGTTCAAATAAACCTACCATTAAAATTATAGACTGGTCCTTTCTTTGTCATTGGGCAAACGTACAAAATCAGCAGGGGATCAAATACTTTTTTCCCCCACTGTATATACATTTTACGGACACAGTATATTTTACATTTGTTATCTTGATGTTATTAGTCCCACCCTTCAGCTCCATTCAACCCTCCCATCTATCTTGAAACACCTTCCATATTGGATTTCTATTTGCCATATATTTTTCAACTGTGCTGCTTCACAAAAGTTCTGAACCTTTCTATTCTCATAGTTTCTACAGGTTGTAAATTAAAGATAAACATTTTTGATGAAAGTATTATTATATTATTGATCGACTGACTAGGACTTTTCAAATCACCCATTATTGCTATCTGCAGCATTATCTCCAGGTAAATGTTGCAAATCTTCAGCCATTCCTGGACCTGTGACCAAAAACGAGCTATGTATGGACAGTACCCAAATAAATGATCTACTGACTCTGCCTCCCCACAGCAAAATCTGCAGAGCTGGGAAGGTTGTATCCCCATATACATAACATTCTATCGGTTGCAAGAATTTTGTACAATAATTTTAATTGAAAAAAATCTAAGTTTTGAATCCGGTGTTGTATTGCGTGTCAATTCATAAACCATGTGCCATGGAATCGGTACATTGAAAATCTCTTCCCAACTATTTTGCAGTCTATATGGCACAGCTGTACATTTTTGGTCCTTAATATGAAGCTGCTATATATTTTAATTATCACAATTTTCTTCAACCAATGTTGGACTTTAATGCAGGGCCGACAGACAAGTTCCTTACTTTTCCCCCTTCCACTTGCCTCTTCCATTTTTGCGGTAATGCTGCAATTAGTTGGTTGTAATTTTGGGTAGAGCAGACATTTCCATATATTTGAGATAGCTGCATGTGTGACATAACTCCACCAGTCCTATTTATGATATAATTTACAAAGATTTTATTTATTTCAAGATTAAGGGTTTACAGGGTAGCCTTCATTAGGTCTGAATGCCTTATATGGAATACAGTACAACAAAAGGAGTCTGTATTGAAAACATGCCCACGTCAGGGGAGACATCTGCTAGGCTGCTCAGTCCTGGCCCTGGGGGTCTGCCATCCTGTGGGTTGTTACCCTGGCTAACAAACCCCAAAACCAATAATGAATGTTTCACTAAGATTCTCAAGCTGAGTGGGGTGTGTTGGTTTGGAATGCTGCAGGGCGGTGGATCCCTAGGGACAGGATGGGGCTCTCCAGCTATATTGTGTGCAAGTAAAAAGAGCTCTACAGGACTATTAGGCCTAAGATATGAATTATACTGAACAAAATATAAATGCAACATGCAACAATTTCAAAGATTTTCCTGAGTCCAAGGGAAAGGTGGGATGAAAATTGTTTTGGGAGAGAGTTGAGTTATATACCAGACTGGTGGAGGTTGGGTGTTACGCCCTGGCCATAGAGAGGGTTTTATTCTCTATTTTGGTTAGGCCAGGGTGTGACTAGGGTGGGCATTCTATGTCCTTTTTTCTATGTTTTGTATTTCTTTGTTTTGGCCGGGTATGGTTCTCAATCAGGGACAGCTGTATATCATTGTCTCTGATTGGGAGCCATATTTAGGCAGCCTGTTTTCCTTTGGGTTTTGTGGGTGGTTACTTTCTGTTTAGTTCATGTTCCTGACAGAACTGTTTGGCTGTCGTTCTTGTTTTGTTGAAAGTGTTCTATTAAAAGTTAATGATGAGCACTCACCACGCTGCGCCTTGGTCTACTCCCTGCAGCAGCCGTTACATTGGGAATGCAGGTGGCTTGGGCTGGCTGGGCAGTCTGGCTGTAATTTGACATGGAGGATGTCTTAATAAAGACAATCAAAAGTCTTTGTATTTTGTTAAGAGTTGTTTATTTGATAGGCTATTGGTTAAATGTTCCACACAATATTGATTATTTAATTACATTTGATCTAGTTCAGTCTCATCAATCACTTAAACATTTTTAATAATGATCTCTTACTTAGCTTGATGACTGTGGGTTTGTTTGCTTCTAAATAGACACATTGAATTGTGTAGAAATGCAGGAAATGTGCTTTAGATGGCCAAAAAATTTCCCCCCCTATTCCAACTAAACTACTGAATGAGCTTCTTCCTGTGCTTGTTGAACATAATAAACAGCTCCCTAAACGGCTCTGGATGTGTACCAAACTCACTAAAAGTAGCAGTAAGTAGCAGTCTCCTGGAAAAGCACCCATTCCTCAATTTTGTTGGGGAAAAGCTGTTGCTCAGCAACTCACTGCCTTCCTGAAGACAAATAATGTATACGAAATGCTCCAGTCTGGTTTTAGACCCGATCATAGTAAGGAGACCGCACTCGTGAAGGTGATAAATTACCTTTTAATGGCGTCAGACCAAGGCTCTGCATCTATTTTCGTGTTCCTAGTCCTTAGTGCCGCTTTTGACACCATTGATCACCACATTCTTTTGGAGAGATTGGAAACTGTAATTGGTCTACGCGGACAAGTTCTTGCCTGGTTTAGATCTTATCTGTTGGAAAGATATCAGTTCGTATTTCTGGATGGTTTGTCCTCTGACAAATCAAAGGTAAGTTTTGGTGTTTCTCAAGGTTCCATTCTAGGACCACTATTCTTTTCACTATATATGCTACCTTTTGATGATGTCATTTGGAAAACACGATGGATGTACAGTCGTCTCAAATAAAACTGAATGACCTCTGCTACTCTGGACCCTGATCTTTATTTTGACGTATCATATCAAAAATATTTAAAGAGCAGTAAGGGCTTTATGAATACATTTGATTGATTGATATAGAATGTTGTAGTATACTGTAGAATACTATTGTAAATACATAGTATAATATAGTATTTTTTATATGGGTGGCTCTGATTTGCCATATCTATACAAGGATGTAGGGGATTGTTTTTCGGAACAGCGAAGCGGCTAGCTAGGGAGTGACGAGCTTTCATAAAAATTTCGGCCCACCTCATGATTAATATATTGTATGTAGTCTTGGGTGGTTTAATCTTATAGTACTCGACAGAGAGAGAGGTAAGAAGAGAGATAGAGAGAGATGAGGGTGGTGAGGGTGAGTCACAGTCAAACCCTTCTGATCACAGGTTGTATAATGAAAGATGGAAAAAGAGGGTGATGACAAAAGAAGGCCCCTATGCTCAAGTGTCAATACGACTACACAATAAGGCAGTTATTTTGGGCTGAGTAAATAAAGATAATGTCATACTGTACATAGCCTACTGTAAAGACACACACAGGTTAGATTTGTGGTCTAGCGAGCCCTCCCGGTTTGAAAAACTGTAATTATTGTGTGTTTGTGTGTGGAGATGTCTGCTGCTGTCTGTGGTGTATGAGTGATGTGCTTGCTGCATCCAGCTCATTCTGTTTTCAGAGGGATTTATCGTGGACGCCATAAGACATGAGCTCACCCTCTGTCATTACAATGGAAGGCATGGCCACTTGCTCACTTGGCACACAGCAGATCAGACACCGACCTCAGATAATTAAATTGGTAGCCCAAAGCAAAAGGCTTCAGCCGTCCAATCACTAGGCCTGAATGCGTTTACCTGTGTGTGTGTGTGTGTGTGTGTGTGTGTGTGTGTGTGTGTGTGTGTGTGTGTGTGTGTGTGTGTGTGTGTGTGTGTGTGTGTGTGTGTTGCAGGGCAGTGGCAGAGAGCTCCAGGTGCTCTGTACATAACCTAATGATAATGACGCTGTCCAACAGTGTTTGGAAAATTTTCAGCAAGCTTGTCTGGAGCTGAGCGCAGAATGGGCAGGGCAATTACTTTACCCATCAACTAATGTTACATCTCTGTTTGTGTGTGTGTGTAATGTTTATCCAAATGAGAGAGAGAGAGAGAGAGAGAGAGAGAGAGAGAGAGAGAGAGAGAGAGAGAGAGAGAGAGAGAGAGAGAGAGAGAGAGAGAGAGAGAGAGAGAGAGAGAGAGAGAGAGAGAGAGAGAGAGAGAGAGAGAGAGAGAGAGAGAGAGAGAGAGAGAGAGAGAGAGAGAGAGAGAGAGAGAGAGAGAGAGAGAGAGAGAGGGGTATCAGTTCAGGTTCAATGAGTACACATATGCACCTGTGTGTGGCTGTTTGAAGCCAAGAACAGCAAGAAAATATGTTCTTTACCAACCAGAGGGGGAAAAACCCTATTTCAGGTTGTCTAGACTGGAACTTTTTCACTCAGGCCCACCTTCCAGCATTGGGGAACATCAAGCGGCGTTGAGCTAGACGTTTCTAACAAGTTATAAATAGCTCTCTAAGGTATGCAATGACTGACATGACAAGATGAAAATTGATGATGTACTACCCAATTTCGAAATTGCACCTTGTGCATTCTACTATTACAACCTTCAAGAGTAAGTTGAAAGCCAGACTGAGTTCATTAAAAATACATTGTTTTTGATGGGGAGGGTGGGGCGCACAGTTTGGGGAACACTGGTCTAGACAATCAGTAATGACCTCAGACTGCTGTAATGAGAAGCATGACGAAGGTCTGGAGGCGAAAAGTTAACAATTTTATTACATTAAAATGTTCCATACAAACAATGCATACACACTATTTCATATTGCTTCAGATATAAGTTTATTTTTTCTGTTAGAATAATTCCAGTTAAACAACTCTGTAACAAAATGCAAGTACAACATTTATGAAAATATAAATATCTCTAAACAGGTAAGTCAGTCTTGACCATACAAAGAATACCGTAGAAACATTCATTACCAGTATGTCAACTGTGTCGCAAACATGCACGTTTTTAAAAGTAATTCAAGTTACATGACATACAATAATAGCATATACTGGCTTCCATATGGACACATTCAAATATACTCTTAAACTGGCATTCCAATATATTATAAGTGAACTTACTTAAACGTCTTCTTAAGGAAAGACAATACATTTTCTCTATAATTCTTCAACATAATCACAGTAAAACAATCAAACAATTCGGTCATGATGTAAGTTATACAAGCCTTATAACAAATTGACCATTGTCAACAGAACAAAACATCAAACTAGTATTGGAACTTTGGCAAATAGAATGTTTGCTTTGAGAGCAATGAAATATGTTAAAGCTTAATACTGCTTCTTAAGTTACCTTTGGGCCAGCGTCTCAACTGCTGAAAAGAAGTAAACATACAATTAGACAGAATAGCCCTTAAAATGTTTTATGGAAGAAAAAAAGCTAGGTCTCTCTCTCTCTCTCTCTCTCTCTCTCTCTCTCTCTCTCTCTCTCTCTCTCTCTCCTCTCTCTCTCTCTCTCTCTCTCTCTAAAAAATAAAGGGAACACTTAAACAACACAATGTAACTCCAAGTCAATCACACTTCTGTGAAATCAAACTGTCCACTTAGGAAGGAACACTGATTGACAATAAATTTCACATGCTGTTGTGCAAATGGAATAGACAACAGGTGGAAATTATAGGCAATTAGCAAGACACCCCCAATAAAGGAGTGGTTCTGCAGGTGGTAACCACAGACCACTTCTCAGTTCCCATGCTTCCTGGCTGATGTTTTGGTCACTTTTGAATGCTGGCGTTGCTTTCACTCTAGTGATCGCATGAGACGGAGTCTACAACCCACACAAGTGGCTCAGGTAGTGCAGCTCATCCAGGATGGCACATCAATGCGAGCTGTGGCAAGAAGGTTTGCTGTGTCTCTCAGCGTAGTGTCCAGAGCATGGAGGCGCTACCAGGAGACAGGCCAGGAGACGTGGAGGAGGCCGTAGGAGGGCAACAACCCAGCAGCAGGACCGCTACCTCCGCCTTTGTGCAAGGAGGAGCAGGAGGAGCACTGCCAGAGCCCTGCAAAATGACCTCCAGCAGGCCACAAATGTGCATGTGTCTGCTCAAACGGTCAGAAACAGACTCCATGAGGGTGGTATGAGGGCCCGACATCCACAGGTGGGGGTTGTGCTTACAGCCCAACACCGTGCAGGACGCTTGGCATTTGCCAGAGAACACCAAGATTGGCAAATTCGCTACTGGCGCCCTGTGCTCTTCACAGATGAAAGCAGGTTCACACTGAGCACATGTGACAGACGTGACAGTCTGGAGACGCCGTGGAGAACGTTCTGCTGCCTGCAACATCCTCCAGCATGACAGGTTTGGCGGTGGGTTAGTCATGGTGTGGGGTGACATTTCTTTGGGGGGCCGCACAGCCCTCCATGTGCTCGCCAGAGGTAGCCTGACTGCCATTAGGTACCGAGATGAGATCCTCAGACCCCTTGTGAGACCAAATGCTGGTGCGGTTGGCCCTGGGTTCCTCCTAATGCAAGACAATGCTAGACCTCATGTGGCTGGAGTGTGTCAGCAGTTCCTGCAAGAGGAAGGCATTGATGCTATGGACTGACCCGCCCGTTCCCCAGACCTGAATCCAATTGAGCACATCTGGGACATCATGTCTCGCTCCATCCACCAACACCACGTTGCACCACAGACTGTCCAGGAGTTGGCGGATGCTTTAGTCCAGGTCTGGGAGGAGATCCCTCAGGAGACCATCCGCCACCTCATCAGGAGCATGCCCAGGCATTGTAGGGAGGTCATACAGGCACGTGGAGGCCACACACACTACTGAGCCTCATTTTGACTTATTTTAAGGACATTACATCAAAGTTGGATCAGCCTGTAGTGTGGTTTTCCACTTTAATTTTGAGTGTGACTCCAAATCCAGACCTCCATGGGTTGATAAATTGGATTTCCATTTATTATTTTTGTGTGATTTTGTTGTTAGCACATTCAACTATGTAAAGAAAAAGTATTTAATAAGATTATTTCATTCATTCAGATCTAGGATGTGTTATTTTAGTGTTCCCTTTATTTTTTTGAGCAGTGTAGTAAGATGCTACATTATGCTCAATAGTGGTGTCCGCTTAAAAACAAAGAATTCATGAACCAGAAATTGCAGGTAAACTTAGACCAGCTGTTAATAGATGTTTATACCTGTTAATAAATCTCATCCTCAAATTCAACACTGCCACTAAAGTACCTTAACTCTCAATAATTGTTCTTTGATCATTTCAATCAATAAAATTGATGTTGTATGCTAGTATATGTATCTCTGCATATACTGTGTTTACAAATTCCCTGCATCTTCGTAATTCTCAGTAGTATGCATGAAAATGAAATACATTTCAAAATCCAGGCACTCACTTTGATTGCATTAAGCAAAACATATATATATTTTTAAGGAGTTGCACAAATTGCAGCAGCCAAAAGAGATTTATAGTTCTTATTTTTTTTGTACAGTACCAGTAGATGTAAATTTACATTTACATTTTAGTCATTTAGCAGACGCTCTTATCCAGAGCGACTTACAGTAGTGAATGCATACATTTCATACAATTTCATACATTTTTTTTTTTTTTTTCCTGTGCTGGCCCCCCGTGGGAATCGAACCCACAACCCTGGTGTTGCAAACACCATGCTCTACCAACTGAGCTACAGTTACATAAAAATACATATTTCTTAAGAAAAGCATGTATAAGGAAGAGTATTCAAGCTCACTGGAATGGCTTTGGATATGTAAATAGAGAAATGTAAATACCAACTTTGTTCTTCAAATGCAAAAGGACACAATGGCAAAACAATAGATTAAATATATTTTCTTTATATTTCTTCTAGTTTTCAAACCATAAAAACAACTTGAATTCTAAAAGTCATCATGCGAAGAAAAAAACTAAAATGATACCATAAAGGTTGTAATACATGACTTAAGTGCAGCGTTATAGTAGCAGTCAGTTCGTACCCAGAGGACTGACATCTGCAGCTGTTTCAGGTGGCTGTAAACAAGAGTAAACTGCAACCCCCCCGAGAAACATCATACATCCACCTCAATCCCACCTACCTAGCATCTTCGCCCATTGCTCCACTCTCCCACACTCTCACTGCAACAGTTCGCTATTTTTGGTGGGGGTGGTGGTCTTAGCCTCCCCAGAGTCAGACACGTTGATGGGGCTATCCCTGGAGAAGACCTCGGTGGACTCCCTCCACAAGCAGTCTGCAATGGTCTTGAAGGTGTGGTTGCCACACTTGGGCCTTATCTTTTGTGAGGCATTGTTGACGATCTGCCGACTGTTGGATGTGGCAATCTTGATCTTGAGCGCGGCATCCACCCTGTCCACCACCGTATAGGTGCCGATGCTGCCATCCTCAAAGCCAATGATGATGTTGAGCGCTCGCTGGGACAGGCAGAGGAAGGTGGGCGTCTTGTAGAGGGAGCATGTCCCGATGCTCTTTCCGTCTGCCAGACGCATCACGATCAGGTTGGACACCACGCCCGCCTCGTCATCCTCATCACTGTTCCGGAAGGAGACATAGACCAGGTAGCGCCCGTCCCTCGACAGCTTCTGCCGCCAGATGATACCGGCGGCGTGGACAAGCCTCAGCTTCCCGCTATGAAGATCCAACACGTTAATGTTCTCGTCACCTTTGGAGATGATGCCCAGTTTACCATTTGGTGAAATTTGGAACTCCTCCAGATTTTTTAGGAAGTTAGTAGGCAGCTGGACCCGTCTGCAGACAGACTCATCTGCCACACTCCATATAAACACAGTCTCTGTAGATGTGATGAATACAACAAAGTCTGGGCAGTCGGGAATGAGTTTGAAGTTGATAATGCTAATGCCATCGTCACAGACAAACTTCTTGGAAATACTGCCTGACCAGAGGCTAACAGCGAGCAGCTTGTTTTTGGTGATCCCCACTAGGAAGGTGTTTGCAGTGGTGATCAGTGCATTCTGTAGGGTCACCAGGATGTTGCACACCTTGTGTCCAGTGGCCAGCCTCCAGACTCGGGAGCAGTTCTGTTCGCAGAGAGAAACCACAAACTGGTCATTGTGTGTTATCAGGAGCTGAGATATCTTCTGTCCGTTGATGCGAAAGATGTTTTCGCCAGTGGCCGTCTGCCAGATGTACTGGCTGCACTTGTCATCCGATGTCACCATGAGATCCCCAGAGGATGTCAGGACACAGTTTTCCACCAAGCCCTCATGCTTGAAGACAGTCTCTATGAAGCCTGTGCTGAAGTTCCACTTGTGGATGGCTTCAGAGCCGTCCATGGTGAACACAAAGTCCTCCCTGCCAGAAAGCTGTAAACTCTGGATCCTCTTGCCTGTTTTGTCGATGTTGGACATGGCTGTAATGATGTCAATGTCCCAGACTGATAGCACTCCACTGCTGGCCACAGACAGGAGCAGGTTGTGGTGGATGGATTTGATGAGTTTGATGATGGCCCCAGAGATCTCAATCAGGCTGGCCATGCACTGCCCACTGTCCCTCCTCCACACAAATATGGATGACGTGTTCTCCATGGAGGCCACAATACTTTGGCCATTTTTTGAGAGGACTGCAGCCACGAATCGCTCAGCATGCTTGGCCTTGAACTTCTCTGCCATCTTCCACAACTTGGTGTCCAGGACCTCAATGCTCTTGTCTTTACAGATGAGGATGGAGCGCTGGTCTTCTGACAGCTCAATGCCTACAACCTCATTCTCATCACCCCGGCAGTCATAATCTTCCATCAGTCTGGGGTTGGTGATCTCTTTGGTGTTCCACACCGACAGGCTCCCCTCATTATCGATCATCACCATCTGGTGACTGGTGTCCAGGACCAAGATGGACTTGACAAATCCCCCGGAGAACTCCGACGTGACCGTAGCTAGCTTGTCCCCAGTCCCCAGATGGAAGATGGACATGGTGTTGAGGTACTGACCACAGAAGGCGTACATTCCATCCGGGGAGCATTGGACACAGGTGACCTCATACCAGCAGTGGAACTGGTAGAGGGGCCAGCCGTAGAGCAGATCGATGACATTGACATCTTTACTGGCCTCTAGCCAGGCCAAGGCATGATGGCTGGACAGGGTGAACCCATTGATGAAGGCCACCCCTCCTGTGATACCACAGTGCTTGGAGCTCTTGATGTCCACTTCGGACAGCAAGCAAGACTTATGGTTGTCATATATGAGTAGCGTGTTCTTGGTGGTTGCCACAACCAGGTACTTCTCATCGCTGGTTAACCTGATTCCCAGGACAACTGAATGGGCCGTGTCTATCTGCCGGAGGAGCTGCCTGCTCTCCACATCCCATGTGCTCACAGACCCATCCTCCAGGGCCACAAGTACGATGTTGGGGGCTAGGGTGGGCAGGATCTCCACGATCTGCATGTAGTTGGAGCACAGCGGCAGCCTTTCAGGGCTGTAGGTGACATCCATGGAGGAGTGGAGGGGCACAATGGAGCAGTATTTGGGGCCGTCCTTGTCGCATTCCAGGAGGAGGTGTTGGAGCTTGGGTAAAGAGGTGACCACAGGGAGGAGCCTCTGCTGCAGCTCTGCGGACAGGGACGCCGGGTTCTTCATCACTTTGATCTTGATGCTGCGCAGCATGGTGGCCAAAAACTTGAGTTCTTTCTCCTGGGAGTAGTTGTAGGCTACATCTATGTCGGTCAGTGCCTTCTCAAACTGCCCTATCTTGATCATTGTGTAGAGCCAGCTGAAGTTCATGATAACACCGTACATGAGGTCGTCCATGCGGCCGCTCTGAGTTAGATGGTAGAGGAGCTCCGTCATCTTCCTGTGGTTGACAAAGAAGATATCAGGCTCCAGGAGGTTGCACTGGAACACCCAGGGCTGCTCGGGGGTCTGCCTGTCATATGAGTACTTCTCGGCGGATGCTTCTTTGTGGGACGGCTGCTGGGAGTGTGGATTCTTGTGTTGGGAGATGTTAAGCGAGGCAAAGTGGTTGTTGTCACAGTGGAAGATCTTTTTCCTGCCTCCCGACCATGCCCCCAGGAAGTATTCGGCCAGGAGGCTGTGCATCTGGTGCACATCCTCCTCATTGCTAAGATACAGCTTCTGGGCGATGAGTTGCAGGTGTCTGTTGGCCCACACCATCAGGGTAACATTATGCACCTGCCTTTCCAGCAGGTAACCCTCCAGTTCCTCTTTCAGCCTCGCCACCAGGTCATAAGAGATCCTCAGCGGGTTTTTTAGATTTGAACTCACCATGATATCTCCCAACACACTGTTATCCAATGACAGAATATCTTCCAGCTCTACCTCCGTTAACCCCACATTGGCCATGGTGATGTATCCCAGCGCCCTGAACACGAACCGCTGCCCCAGCTTGTTCTCCACAGAGTAGAAGAGCTGCTCGATGCTCTCGTGCACTGTGGAGCACAGTGACCGGTCGTCCACATCCTTGTGCGAGCGCCAATGCACCACCTCCTGGTAAATGAGGTTGACAAACATTGGAAGCGTGCACTTGGCCAGAGCTTCATTGACGTAGATCTGCTGTCCCGAAGTCACCTTTCTCTTCAACCCCAGCAGCTGCTGCTTCAGTATCTGACTACAGGCCTTACGGTCTCGCTGCACCAGCTCTACGTAGCGCCCTTCATCATGAATCAAACAGCGGAGCTTCTGGAGGATTCCGTGTTTGTTGGGTAAAGTGGAGACCACGATGCGGACAGTGTGAGGCAGGTGGGTGGGGAGCCACCACAGCTTGCGGGCCTCGTCGGCCTCCGAGAGCTGCTCCAGGGCATCCAAGATGATGACCAGGGGCCGATGGAAAGAGGGCTCCCCCAGCAGGTTGACTAGCAGCTCCCTCATCTCCTGGATCTTGTTCGGCAAGAAGTGGATCAGGCAACGGTAGTTGATGGCTATCTGCTCACAGATGCTCTGGAGGAGGGTGCGCAGGTTTGTGGCGAACTCGGAGGAGCCCACAAAGCGGACAATGACAACCGGGTCTGTCTCAGGGCCCATCTCCGTCTGGAGCCACGTGTAGGCCTGGAAACAACAAAGAGAGAGAAAATAGATTTTGTAACTTTCCCAAGGTTGGGTGTCTTTCATGAAAGAGCTCTGTGACACACCACAGAGAAATAACAGAGACCAGACCATGTTTTCAATAATGGATTGCATTTATAAAAACAGTTTTCAATGTCTCAAAACATCTCAAAGTGCTCTCCATTTTGAGGAAATGGTTATCTAACTTGAGAAAGGACTTTTGTGAAAGGAGTAACTACACTGCTCAAAAAAATAAAGGGAACACAAACAACACAATGTAACTCCAAGTCAATCACACTTCTGTGAAATCAAACTGTCCACTTAGGAAGCAACACTGATTGACAATACATTTCACATGCTGTTGTGCAAATGGAATAGACAACAGGTGGAAATTATAGGCAATTAGCAAGACACCCCCAATAAAGGAGTGGTTCTGCAGGTGGTAACCACAGACCACTTCTCAGTTCCTATGCTTCCTGGCTGATGTTTTGGACACTTTTGAATGCTGGCGGTGCTTTCACTCTAGTGGTAGCATGAGACGGAGTCTACAACCCACAACCCAACCCAGTGGCTCAGGTAGTGTAGCTCATCCAGGATGGCACATCAATGTGAGCTGTGGCAAGAAGATTTGCTGTGTCTGTCAGCGTAGTGTCCAGAGCATGGAGGCGCTACCAGGAGACAGGCCAGTACATCAGGAGACGTGGAGGAGGCCGTAGGAGGGCAACAACCCAGCAGCAGCTACCTCCGCCTTTGTGCAAGGAGGAGCAGGAGGAGCACTGCCAGAGCCCTGCAAAATAACCTCCAGCAGGCCACAAATGTGCATGTGTCTGCTCAAACGGTCAGAAACAGACTCCATGAGGGTGGTATGAGGGCCCGACGTCCACAGGTGGGGGTTGTGCTTACAGCCCAACACCGTGCAGGACGTTTGGCATTTGCCAGAGAACACCAAGATTGGCAAATTTGCCACTGGCGCCCTGTGCTCTTCACAGATGAAAGCAGGTTCACACTGAGCACATGTGACAGAGTCTGGAGACGCCGTGGAGAACGTTCTGCTGCCTGCAACATCCTCCAGCATGACCGGTTTGGCGGTGGGTCAGTCATGGTGTGGGGTGGCATTTCTTTGGGGGGCCGCACAGCCCTCCATGTGCTCCCCAGAGGTAGCCTGACTGCCATTAGGTACCGAGATGAGATCCTCAGACCCCTTGTGAGACCATATGCTGGTGCGGTTGGCCCTGGGTTCCTCCTAATGCAAGACAATGCTAGACCTCATGTGGCTGGAGTGTGTCAGCAGTTCCTGCAAGAGGAAGGCATTGATGCTATGGACTGGCCCGCCCGTTCCCCAGACCTGAATCCAACTGAGCACATCTGGGACATCATGTCTCATTCCATCCACCAACGCCACGTTGCACCACAGACTGTCCAGGAGTTGGCGGATGCTTTAGTCCAGGTCTGGGAGGAGATCCCTCAGGAGACCATCCGCCACCTCATCAGGAGCATGCCCAGGCATTGTAGGGAGGTCATACAGGCACGTGGAGGCCACACACACTACTGAGCCTCATTTTGACTTATTTTAAGGACATTACATCAAAGTTGGATCAGCCTGTAGTGTGGTTTTCCACTTTAATTTTGAGTGTGACTCCAAATCCAGACCTCCATGGGTTGATAAATTGGATTTCCATTTATTATTTTTGTGTGATTTTGTTGTCAGCACATTCAACTATGTAAAGAAAAAAGTATTTAATAAGATTTTTTCTTTCATTCAGATCTAGGATGTGTTGTTTAAGTGTTCCCTTTATTTTTTTGAGCAGTATATTTATCATTGAAATAAAACTTAAAAGATCTGAAATATTTGGAGAAGAAAATATCCCAAAATTCTAAACAGTTTCAGATAATTCCCTATTATGGCAGAAAATGTTGGATCATGACAGGATAGTTTTTTACTAGGATCTCAACGTATGGTGGCATGGAGATAATCAGAACAGATGGATAATATTGAGGTGATGGCCTATGGAATGTTGTCCCACTCCTCTTCAATGGCTGTGAGAAATTTCTGGATATTGGCAGGAACTGGAAAAGCTGTCGTACACTTTGATCCACCGCATCCAAAACTTACTCAATAGGTGACATATCTGGTGAGTATGCAGGCCATGGAAGAATTGGGACATTTTCATCTTACAGGAATTGTATACAGATCCTTGCGGCATGCGGCTGTGCATTATCATGCTGAAATATGTGATGTGATGGTGACGAATGATAATGGGCCTCAGGATTTTGTCATGGTATCTCTGTGCATTCAAATTGCCATGCATTTGTGTTTGATGTCCGTAGCTTATGCCTTCCTATGCCATAACCCACCGCCACCATGGGGCATTCTGTTTACAACACTGACATCAGCAAATCGCTTGCCCACTCAACGCAATACTGCCTTCTTCTCAGTATAGTTGAAACCGCGATTCATCCATAAAGAGCACACTTCTCCAACATGCGAGTGGCCATCAAAGGTGAGCATTTTCCGACTGGAGTTGGTTACGACTCCAAATTGCAATCATGCCAAGACCCTGGTGAGGACGACAAGCACGCAGATGAGCTTCCCTGAGACGGTTTCTGACAGTTTGTGCAGAAATTATTTGATTGTGCAAGCCCACGTTGGAGGCACCTTATGGTAGAGAAATTAACATTTCATTATTTGGCAACAGGTAAGGTGGATATTCCTGCAGTCAGCATGCCAATTGCACGCTCCCCCAAAACTTGACACATCTGTGGCATTGTATTGTGTGACAAAACTGCACATTTTAGTGTGGCCTTTTATTGTCCCCAGCACAAGATGCACCTGTATAATGATTATTCCATTTAATCAGCTTCTTGGTATGCCAGAAATGTCAGGTGAATGGATTATCTTGGCAAAGGAGAAATGCTCACTAACAAGGATGTAAACAAATTTGTGCCAAACATTTTTGAGAAATGACCTTTTGGGGCCTTTGGAAAATGTCTGGGATCTTTTATTTCAGCTCATGATACATGGGACCAACACTTTACATGTTGTGAATAAATTAAGAATTTTTTGCAGAATTGCCAGAATATTACCAGCTTATTGAAACAATCTGAATTTCTCATGCTTTTTAACATTAAATAAGAATGACAGAAAGTGTGTGACTCGCAGCATGGATATAATAAAGTAAAACAAAAAGATAAAGAAAAAAATTGGTATATGTGAAGGAGCTTTGTGTTTTAAAACTCCAACCAATATCTGCGATGTAAAGTGACCCTCGCCGTAAAATGTTCTCGAGGAGACACATAGAAATCTATAAGAAATCAAGATAATGGCATTAATTTACCAAATAATTAATATCCGGTTATCTTGCAGACAGATTAGAGGGGTGGTGTTATGGGACCGTCAGATTACTTTCTGATCAAGTCATATGAAAAACAAACCGATTTTAGATATTCAAGTTTTGTCCGCCTTATGAATATTGAAGATTTTGTTCTACCTTTTTTTTCTTCAGTACAACTGATAATATCACAAAATGATGTCTGAGCCCCTGGTGGGAAAAGTAATGACATTATGAATATGTAAACCAACGTCAGAGAGACAGTGATAAATGTTGTGGTATTTCTACGACTTATGGCTCTGTCAACAAGAACAACTCTCTAAAGACAAAGAAATCATGGCTTGTGGATTAGTGCACAAAATATTAGCTCTGTTATCCTCTTGACGGTCGCCTAGGATAGGGGGCGCTACAGCGATTTTAGAAAAAAATTCGTGCCCATTTTAAACGGCCTCCTACTCAAACTCAGAATCTAGGATATGCATATAATTAATACTTGTGGATAGAAAACACCCTAAAGTTTCTAAAACTGTTTGAATGGTGTCTGTGAGTATAACAGAACTCATATGGCAGTCAACACCCCGAGACAGATCGTAACAGGAAGTGGAATTCTGAATTGCGGACTCAACTTCATCACTTTGCCTATAAATCACACCATGAGCAATGGTTCATTGAGCGTTTCCTATTACTTCCACTAGATGTCCCCAGTCTTTACAAAGTGGTTTGAGTCTCCTACTGTGAAAACTGACAGAATGAGAGGCTGTGGAAAGTGGTCACATGAGGAGGGCCATCACCATTATGACGCCGGCGCCCCTGGCTACCCTCCCCTTTCGAAACGTTTAGAAAGACAATGCAATCGTCCCCCTTGAATGTTATTGGAGCTCTGGTTGAAAAAGGCCCTAAAGATTTATGTTATACAACGTTTGACATGTTTGAACGAACCTAAATAAAATAAAAAATGCATTTTGTTGAAAGAGGAGTCCTGCGCACAACGGCACTTTTGGAGCAGCCTTCAGAACGCGCTAACAAGAACAAGCTATTGGAACATAAAGGATTAACTTTTTCGAACGAAAATACATTTGTTGTGGACCTGGAATTCCTGGA
Source organism: Salmo salar (assembly GCF_965601325.2). Taxonomy (NCBI): domain Eukaryota; kingdom Metazoa; phylum Chordata; class Actinopteri; order Salmoniformes; family Salmonidae; genus Salmo; species Salmo salar. Next base: position 64,394,322 of record NC_138308.1, read on the forward strand.
AGTGCCTTCTGATGAAGATAATCAAAGGTAAGGGATTATTGACAATAGTATGTAAAATGGGCTTGGTGGGACGTAATCGTCCCACCTACGTAACAGCCAGTGTAATCCAGTGGCGCGATTTTCAAATACCTTAAAAATCCTATTACTTCAATTTCTCAAACATATGACTATTTTACAGCTATTTAAAGACAAGACTCTCGTTAATCTAACCACACTGTCCGATTTCAAAAAGGCTTTACAACGAAAGCAAAACATTAGATTATGTCAGCAGAGTACCCAGCCAGAAATAATCAGACACCCATTTTTCAAGCTAGCATATAATGTCACAAAAACCCAGAAGACAGCTAAATGCAGCACTAACCTTTGATGATCTTCATCAGATGACAACCCTAGGACATTATGTTATACAATACATGCATGTTTTGTTCAATCAAGTTCATTTTTATATCAAAAAACAGCTTTTTACATTAGCATGTGACATTCAGAACTAGCATACCCCCCGCAAACTTCCGGGGAATTTATTAACAATTTACTAAATTACTCACGATAAACGTTCACAAAAAGCATAACAATTATTTTAAGAATTATAGATACAGAACTCCTCTATGCACTCGATATGTCCAATTTTAAAATAGCTTTTTGGTGAAAGCACATTTTGCAATATTCTAAGTACATAGCCCAGCCATCACGGGCTAGCTATTTAGACACCCGGCAAGTTTAGCCTTCAACAAAATCAGATTTACTATAACAAAAATGTTATTACCTTTGTTGTCTTCGTCAGAATGCACTCCCAGGACTTCTACTTCAATAACAAATGTTGGTTTGGTCCCAAATAATCCATCGTTATATCCAAATAGCGGCGTTTTGTTCGTGCGTTCCAGACACTATCCTAAAGGGTAAATCAGGGTTACGAGCATGGCGCAATTCTTGACAAAAAATGTCTAAATATTCCATTACCATACTTCGAAGCATGTCAACCGCTGTTTAAAATCAATTTTTATGCAATTTATCTCGTAAAAAAGCGATAATATTCCGACCGGGAATCTCCTTTTCGGTAAACAGAGGAAAAAACACAAAGACGGGGGCGGCCAGTGCACGCGCCTAAGCCCACAGTCCCTTGATCGGCCACTTGACAAAGGCGATAATGTGTTTCAGCCTGGGGCTGGAATGACGACATTCAGGTTTTTCCCGGGCTCTGAGAGCCTATTGGAGCCGTGGGAAGTGTCACGTTACCGCGGAGATCCTTTGTTTTGGAATGAGATGTCAAAGAAAGACAATAAATGGTCAGACAGGCCACTTCCTGTAAAGGAATCTCTCAGGTTTTGACCTGCCATTTGAGTTCTGTTATACTCACAGACACCATTCAAACCGTTTTAGAAACTTTGGAGTGTTTTCTATCCAAAGCCAATAATTATATGCATATTCTAGTTACTGGGCAGGAGTAGTAACCAGATTAAATCGGGTACGTTTTTTATCCAGCCGTGTCAATACTGCCCCCTAGCCCTAACAGGTTTTAATTCCAGAAATTAACGAAGGCCCCCTGCTGTGATTCCTAGAATCATTCAACATAATTTGACACTTTCGGAGCAGTTCTTGAGGCTCTGAGATAAGCTACAGAAGTGTGGGTGTGTGAGAGTGTGTGAGAGAGCCAATGTGTGTGTGTGTGCGTGTGTGTGCCTGTATGTGGGACAAATATGTATGTGCATATGTGAGTTGGTTTGTGTATCTCTGTGTGTGTGACGTGTGTGAGCAAATATGTGAGCACGTGTGTGTGTGGAGTGCATGGCAACTCCAAGGAGTGTACGGCAGGTCTCAGAGCGCATCATGGCAGAATTAGCGGTAGTGACTAAAATTTGTGAGTCTGCTCAGGGCGATATGCTGTGTCAACAGACCCATCATTCCATACCTGCCTCCATTCCCCCATCACTCCTCTTATCCAAAAACACAGACCACCTCCCCACTCATCCTGGCAATGTATAACTCCTGAAGGCCACAGAAGCAGCAAGACAAAGCAAATAAAGAAAAACAGGGGCATCCCACTTTAATATCTAGCACTGATCTCTATGACAACTGCTGGAGTTATGTATTTGAAGCAACGATCTGAACAATCTATTTCACCTATGATAAATTATTTGTCAACCGTGATATATTAGAGGTGAAATAATCTTACTGTGTGTGTACACAACTATGATAGTGTAGCCTACCACAGTCCTGTAACTCCTATCATCCCTCTCCTCTCCACCGTTGTTCTGTCTCAATCTATAAACAGCATGTTTCATCCCTGTCTCCGCAGCACTCATCTTGCCTGCCTTTCAGTGAATTTTGAGAGAAATATTTAACACAACGGAGCAGCAGAATGACACTGTGAGAGTTTGGCTTTGTGCCCAAATATGTGTGGCTTAGTCAAGCGTTGCTCCGTGCCTGTATTTCATAAAGTAAATCACTTTATCTTACAAGAAGGAAATTTCATGGCATCCATTATAAAGGTTGAAGAGAGAAGCAGGGTAGAGCCCCCCCCGGGTGACTGCACTGTGGGCTCCCTGCAACATGACCCTAATGGGCCCGACTGGCTGGGCAGCCAGATGGCCCAGCAACAGACAGGCCAGTGAGTGAACACTGACTTGACACACACACACACGTATGGGCACACAGGCATACAGGCACATATCCATGCATACACAAACATAGGACTCATATGTAGCAAACAAACACATACAGATGGATAATGCATGTGTAGTGAGCACACGCACACACTTGCATACTCTCGCACACAGAAGGAGGCACTCACACAGATGGACACACTCACATGGACAAACACAGAGAGAATGAATGACTGTTGTGCTAGCTAAAGCCATCGTTTTATTTCTTAATCAACATTTATCTAAACCAGGAAGTCCCATTAAGTCCCAAAGACCAAAAGTCACCTCCCCACAGTACATTGGCATGACTCTCACCTGTTTGGCCACCTCCGCTAGCAACAGTGTCTTCCCCGTGCATGGCCCGCCGTAAACAACCAGAGGGCTCATCCTACTCTCCTTAGATGGTAGCAGATACTCCTGCACCAGGTCCAGTGTCTCACTCTTATAATCGTAGAACGCAGAGAAGTTCTTACACAGGGACAGGTGCTGGAGGATCTCATCATACAGGGGGTCCGTCTCTGTGTCAAAGTTCTGCTGGACCGTGGCCTGGATGATGTCCACCATATCCTCGTAGAACTGTTTACACAAGCCTTCGACGTAGTGGCTCTCCACCTCCTGGGAGTAGCCTAGCTTCATGTCGCAGTGTGTCACAGAGGAGTAGACGCGGAGGTTTGACGAGGCCACCAATGTTGGGATAAACTCATCCCGCACTTTTAAGAGACGTTCGTAGGCTTCCTGGTTACGCATGACACGGTCCTCAGCGACGACGATGTCCATGTACTTGGCCATCTCCTGGAGCTTGGCATGTCGGTCGAAGTTGGAGATCTTGCGGATGTAGCAGACACACTTCTTGAGGAAAGCTGGCGTTTGTTTGCCCAAGGCGAAGTCCAGTTCATCCTCCAAGGCTGAAAAATGGGAGAAAAACAAACATACAATCAATCAATTCAAAGTTTGAAAGTTTTGTCCATAAAGAAATTTGCTATATAATGTTTCTGAGGAGTTAGGCTAACCTTGTGCTTCCAATGCCATTATATAAAACCCACGGATGATTTGGAGTCCTAATATTGGTCAAAGTTATTTGAAAATGTGTTCCTGAAGTAGCCAGGCTACTAACATGCCTACCCCTTTTCTAACCTCTATGGGCTAGGTGGTCCCACCTACTCAACAGCCAGTGTAATCCCGTGGCGCGATATTCAAATACCTTAGAAATGCTATTACTTCAATTTCTCAAACATATGACTATTTTACACCATTTTAAAGACAAGACTCTCGTTAATCTAACCACACTGTCCGATTTCAAAAAGGCTTTACAACGAAAGCAAAACATTAGATTATGTCAGCAGAGTACCCAGCCAGAAATAATCAGACACCCATTTTTCAAGCTAGCATATAATGTCACATAAACCCAACCCACAGCTAAATGCAGCACTAACCTTTGATGATCTTCATCAGATGACAATCCTAGGACATTATGTTATACAATACATGCATGTTTTGTTCAATCAAGTTCATATTTCTATCAAAAACCAGCTTTTTACATTAGCATGTGACTAGCATGTGACTAGCATTCCCACCGAACACTTCCGGTGAATTTACTAAATTACTCACGATAAACGTTCACAAAAAACATAACAATTATTTTAAGAATTATAGATACGGAACTCCAGAACTCCTATGTCCGATTTTAAAATAGCTTTTCGGTGAAAGCACATTTTGCAATATTCTGAGTAAAAATTATCAAAGACTCCAGCCACCCTAGTCATAGATTGCTCTCTCTGCTACCACATGGCAAGTGGTACCGGAGCGCCAAGTCTAGATCCAAAAGGCTTCTTAACCTGTTGGGTCTAGGGGGCAGCATTTGCACGTCTGGATAAAAAAAATGTACCCGATTTAATCTGGTTACTAATCCTACCCAGTAACTAGAATATGCATATACTTATTATATATGGATAGAAAACACTCTAAAGTTTCCAAAACTGTTTGAATGGTGTCTGTGAGTATAACAGAACTCATTTGGCAGGCAAAACCCTGAGACATTTTCTGACAGGAAGTGGATACCTGATGTGTTGTATTGACTTTAAAGCTATCCCATTGAAAGACACAGGGGTTTAGGAATATTTTGGCACTTCCTATTGCTTCCACTAGATGTCACCAGCCTTTACAAAGTGTTTTGAGTCTTCTGGAGGGAGATCTGACCGAACAAGAGCCATGGAACGGTGATGTCCCATTAGACACCTGGCGCGCTACTTCATGTTGGGTACCCTCGTTCCAATACGTTATAAAAGGCTATGCATTCGTCCACCTTGAATATTATTCATGTTCTGGTTAAAAAAGGCCCTAATGATTTATGCTATACAACGTTTGACATGTTTGAACGAACGGAAATATATTTTTTCCCCTCGTTCATGACGAGAAGTCCGGCTGGCTTACATCATGTGCTAACGAGACGGAGATTTTTGGACATAAATGATGAGCTTTTTTGAACAAAACTACATTCGTTATGGACCTGTGATACCTGGAAGTGACATCTGATGAAGAGAATCAAAGGTAATGGATTATTTACATAGTATTTTCGATTTTAGATCTCCCCAACATGACGTCTAGTCTGTATCGCAACGCGTATTTTTCTGGGCACAGTGCTCAGATTATTGCAAAGTGTGATTTCCCAGTAAGGTTATTTTTAAATCTGGCAAGTTGATTGCGTTCAAAAGATGTAAATCTATAATTCTTTAAATGACAATATAATATTTTAACAATGTTTTCTAATTTTAATTATTTAATTTCTGACGCTGACTTGACTGCCGGTTATTGGAGGGAAACGATTTCCTCAACATCAATGCCATAGTAAAACGCTGTTTTTGTATATAAATATGAACTTGATAGAACTAAAAATGCATGCATTGTCTAACATAATGTCCTAGGAGTGTCATCTGATGGAGATTGTAAAAGGTTAGTGTATCATTTTAGCTGGTTTTATGGTTTTGGTGACCCTGTCTTTGACTTGACAAAACATTACACACAACTCTTGTAAATGTACTGTCCTAACATACTCTAAATTTATGCTTTCGCCGTAAAACCTTTTTGAAATCGTAAAACGTGGTTAGATTAAGGAGATGTTTATCTTTCAAATGGTGTAACATAGTTGTATTTTTGAAAAATTTGAATTTTGACATTTATTTGGATTCAAATTTGCCGCTCTTGAAATGCACCTGCTGTTGATGGAGTGCACCACAGGTGGCACGCTAGCGTCCCACCTAGCCCCAAGAGGTTAACAGCTCCTACCCCCAATTCATAAGACTCCTGAACAGCTAATCAAAGGCTATCCAGACCCCTCTTTTATGCTGCTGCTACTCTCTGTTTATTATCTATGCATGGTCACTTTAACTCCTGGGCGAAAAATCCTATCGCCATTAGCATAACATTTTTTTTTTTTTTTCAAATATAGGACTATGTTATATCGTTTTATAGATACACCTCTCCTGAATCGAACCACGTTGTCCGATTTCAAAAAGGCTTTACAGCAAAAGCAAAACATTAGATTATGTTAGAGGAGTATATCATAAAAGTAGCCACATTGCCATTTTCCGACCAACCACATGCATCACAAATAACCAAAAAACAGCTAAATGCAGCTAAATGCAGCTAAATGCACCTTTGACAATCTTCATCAGATGACACTCCTAGGACATCATGTTACACAATACATGCATTCTTTTGTTCGATAAAGTTCATATTTATATATAAAAACAGCATTTTACATCGGCGCGTGACGTTGACTAACTATTTTCCCTCAAATGCATCCGGTGAAACAGCGCTACAATTTACTAAATTACTATTCGAAAACATTTTTAAAATGTAATATTGTCATTCAAAGATTTATAGATGAATATCTCTTGAAAGCACCTGTAATGCCAGATTTAAAAATAACTTTACTGGGTAATCACACTTTGCGATAAAAGGGGATGCGATACTCAGAAAAATAGGCTACCGTTACAGGTCAGCGCCATCTTGGAACAATCACATATCAAATCTACTCTTGTATACTATTGTCAATAATCCCTTACCTTTGATTATCTTCTTCAGAAGGCACTTCCAGGAATCCCAGGTCCACAACAAATGTATTTTCGTTCGAAAAAGTTAATCCTTTATGTTCCAATAGCTTGTTCTTGTTAGCGCGTTCTGAAGGCTGCTCCAAAAGTGCCGTCGTGCGCAGGACTCCTCTTTCAACAAAATGCATTTTTTTTTATTTAGGTTCGTTCAAACATGTCAAACGTTGTATAACATAAATCTTTAGGGCCTTTTTCAACCAGAGCTCCAATAAGATTCAAGGGGGACGATTGCATTGTCTTTCTAAACGTTTCGAAAGGGGAGGGTAGCCAGGGGCGCCGGCGTCATAATGGTGATGGCCCTCCTCATGTGACCACTTTCCACAGCCTCTCATTCTGTCAGTTTTCACAGTAGGAGACTCAAACCACTTTGTAAAGACTGGGGACATCTAGTGGAAGTAATAGGAAGTGCTCAATGAACCATTGCTCACGGTGTGATTTACAGGCAAAGTGATGAAGTTGAGTCCGCAATTCAGAATTCCACTTCCTGTTACGATCGGTCTCGGGGTTTTGACTGCCATATGAGTTCTGTTATACTCACAGACACCATTCAAACAGTTTTAGAAACTTTAGGGTGTTTTCTATCCACAAGTATTAATTATATGCATATCCTAGCTTCTGAGTTTGAGTAGGAGGCCGTTTAAAATGGGCACGAATTGTTTTCAAAAATCACTGTAGCGCCCCCTATCCTAGGCGACCGTCAAGAGGTTAAATCATTGTTGGATACTTAAGGATAGGGGGCAGTATTGACAATTTCGGAATAAATATGTGCCCATATTATACTGCCTCCTACTCAAACTCAGAAGCTAGGATATGCATGTTATTAGTAGATTTGCATAGAAACCACTCTGAAGTTTCTAAAACCGATTGAAAGGTGTAACAGAACTCATATGGCAAGCAAAAACCTGAGAGAAATCCTACCAGGAAGTGGAAATCTGGATGCATGGGCTCTCTTCACATTGTTTCCTATTGAATACACAGTGACGTAGTCAAAATTGTGCACTTCCTATGGCTTCCACTAGATGTCAACAGTCTTTACAAAGTTGTTTGAAGCGTCTACGATGAACAGAGACCGAATGAGAAGGAGGGGAACTTGTTGAGGCAGAGAATGACATCACTTCTTAGAGCGCGTTCATGAGGATGGATCCTCCCGTTCCAAAACCTTTTTCAAGACACAGGAACCGTCCGGTTGAAATATTACTGAATCTTCACGTTCTGAAGGCCCTAAAGATTGATGTTTTACAATGTTTGACATGTTTGAACGAACGTAAATATAACATTTTTTTACTTTTCGTCGCGATGTCGTCCGCGCGCTTTCTACATTTGGAGTAGCTTACTGAACGCGCTAACAACAAGGAGTTATTTGGACATAAATTATGGACTTTATCAAACAAAACAACATTTGTGTGGACCTGGGATTCCTGGAAGTGCCTTCTGTTGAAGATCATCAAAGGTAAGGGAATATTTCTAATGCAAATTATGATTTTAGATGACTCCAAGATGGCGGCTATCTGTACAGCCTAGTGTATTTTTCTGAGCTCAGTACTCAGATTATTGCAAAGAGTGCTTCTCGTGAAGCTTTTTTGAAATCTTTCATAGCGTTTGCATAAACGAGATGTTCATCTATAATTCTTTGAATGACAGTTTAATTTTGTATTAACGTTTATGACAAGTATTTTTGTAAATTGTGGCGCTGATTCACCGGCAGTATTTGAGGGAAAATATTTTCTGAACGTCACGCGCCGATGTAAAATGCTGTTTTTATATATAAATATGAACTTTATCGAACAAAAAATTCATGTATTGTGTAACATGATGTCCTAGGAGTGTTATCTGATGAAGATCGTCAAAGGTTAGTTCTGCATTTAGCTGTGTTTTGGGTATTTGTGATGCATGCTAGTTGCTTGGAAAATGGCTTTGTGGTTATTTTTGTCGATGTACTCTCCTAACATAATCTAATGTTTTGCTTTCGCTGTAAAGCCTTTTTGAAATCGGACAACGTGGTTTGATTCAGGAGAAGTGTATCTATAAAATGGTGTAAAATAGTCCTATGTTTCAGAAATAGAAATGATTAGATTTGGTTTTGAATATGGCCCTCTGATTTTTTCACTGGCTGTTGATCCCGCTAACGGGATCCGTGCGGCAAGAGGTTTTAAGGGCTTGTAAAGTAAGCATTTCACTGTAAGATCTACACCTGTTGTATTCATGTGACAAATAAGATTTGATTTGGTAATTAGGTCAAATGACTTTGTGTGAATTTGTAATGTCCACAGCGTATATGGCTCAGCAGGGGAAAATAGTTAGAAACAACTTCGAAACTCCACATATATTAATTAAAAATTAGGCTGCCACGAGCAGTGTTGCTGCTTTCTCTCTAGGTACAAATACCTGGCCTACAAAGAAACCCAGCGGGAACCCATGATGCCAAGTTCCCACAAAACTCAAGAAACCTTGCACAGTACATCAGTCAAAAAAGCTACAGAGAGATACCAGAGAAACACCTTGCAGATACCTGGAATATACTTATTTTTATCTCATCCTCAAAATGGATGATATTTTTAAAAGTTATATTTGTAAGTTTTATTTTACTAGGCAAGTCAGTTAAGAACAATATCTTATTTACAATGACGACCTACCCCCCCAGAAGATGCTGGACCAATTGTGCACTGCCTGTCACGATCGTTATATAAATAATCGGACCAAGGCCCAGCGTGAGTAGAGTTCCACATTTAATTGATCGTGAAACTTCAAAAAGAAATAACGAACGTCAAAATTGGTAGCGCACATAGGCACTAACACAAAACAATATCCCACATTGCAGGTGGGAAAAGGAACACACTAAGTATGATCCCCAATTAGAGGCAACGATTATCAGCTGCCTCCAATTGGGAACCATACACCAACATAGAAACACAATCCCTAGAACCCCCCTAGTCATGCCCGGACCTAAAACACCATAGAGAACCCCGAGGGCTCTCTATGGTCAGGGCGTGACAGTACCCACCCACAAAGGTGCGGACTCCGACCGCAAAACCTGAAAATAGATGGGGAGGGTTAGGGTTGGCAACTAGCGTCGGTGGCGGTTCCGGTGCGGGACGTAGCACCCGCTCAGACCACGGATCCGGCCATGAAGCCGGGCTGAACGCCGTGCGTGGACTGGGCACTGGCACAGAGGAAGGCTCCGGCCATGGAGCGGGACTGGACGCCGTGCCTGGACTGGGCACCGGTGCAAAGGAAGGCTCCGGCCATGGAGCAGGACTGGACGCCGTGCCTGGACTGGGCACAGGCGCAGGGGAAGGCTCCCGCCATGGAGCGGGACTGGACGCCATGCCTGGACTGGGCACCGGCGCAGAGGAAGGCTCCGGCCATGGCACTGGCGCAGGAAGGTCCGGGCCGTGGACCGTCACTGGAAGCTCCGGGCTGTGGACCATCACTGGAAGCTCTGAACTGTGAACCGTCGCTGGAAGCTCTGGACTGTGAACCGTCGGTGGAGGTTCCAGGGCTGTAGACCGTCGCTGGAGACTCCGGACTGTACACACGCACTGGTGGATGAGTGCGGGGAGCCGGCACAGGACGTACCGGGCTGGGGAGGCGCACTGGATACCTGGTGCGTGGAGCCGGCACAGGTTGCACCGGGCTGATGACACACTCTTCAGGGTGAATGCGGGGAGCCGGCACAGGATGAACCGGCTGGGGAGGCGCACTGGAGGCCTGGTGCGTGGAGCCGGCACAGGTTTCACAGGACTGATGACAGGCTCTTCAGGGCGTGTGCGGGGAGCTGGCACAGGACGTACCGGGCTGGGAAGGCGCACTGGAAGCCTGGTGCGTGGAGCCGGCACAGGTTTCACAGGACTGATGACACGCTCCTCAGGGTGAGTGCGGGAAGCCGGCACAGGACGTACCGGGCTGGGAAGGCGCACTGGAAGCCTGGTGCGTGGAGCCGGCACAGGTTTCACCGGACTGATGACACGCTCCTCAGGGTGAGTGCGGTAAGCCGGCACAGGACGTACCGGGCTGGGAAGGCGCACTGGAGGCCTGGTGCGTGGAGCCGGCACAGGTTTCAACCAAGTTCCACATATTATTGATTGTGAAACTTCAAAAAAACAACAAAGAAGAAATAAAATACATAGCGCACATAGGTACTAAAACAATATCCCACATCGCAGGTGGGAAAAGGAACACACTAAGTATGATCCCCAATTAGAGGCAACAATTATCAGCTGCCTCCAATTGGGAACCATACACATACACCAACAAAGAAACACAATACCTAGAACCCTCCATAGTCATGCCTTGACCTAAAACACCATAGAGAACTGGACGCCGTCAGGGCGTGACACCGCCCTATGGTACTCCCAATCACGGCCGGTTGTGATACAGCCTGGAATCAAACCAGGGTCTGTAGTGACGCATCAAGCACTGAGATGCAGTGCCTTAAACTGCTGCGCCACTCGGGAGCCCCCCAAAATGATAGTGCCCAATTAGATCAGTGCTTATTAGACTAGCCCAAATAGAGTGACTTTTAGTCCAATTAGACCCAATTTGGAAGACTTTTGGAGCACTCTAGGGCATACATGCTTTAAATTGTAAACACAGAGGGTGACAATGAATATTCAGATACGTCTGTTTAGGGTTATATCTGGGCTGTATAAGAAGGCTTATCTGTATTTTTCTTTAAACCGAAGACGCTCTGATAGTACATTCGCATTGGCTCATGAAGAAAACTGATTGCTAGCATGAAATAATCATAATAATTAATTACTTAACTGATTTAACTAAAGCCTGAGAACTACTCTCCCAGTTAAATGTTCTCGGCACAATTAATGGACCCACAAACATATATTGGTTATACAGTATACCTCAATTAACATTATTATGTAAGCAAGAGAACACCACAGAACTGAATAACACAAGATACAACACCCAGTAGAAGAAGAAGAAGAAGGAAAAAGCTAAGAAGAAAACAGACGAAGAAGAACATTGAATAAACACAGAAGAAGGAGAAGAAGAGAAGACAGGAGTAGCCTACATACCAGAGCAGAGGAATTTCTTGGCTTGAGGGGGCTTCATGGTGCCCTTCTCCTGGAGCTGCAGGACAGACCTACGGAAGATCCTCTTGATCTCGTCAGACACGTTCCTCCACGCCTTGTCGTTCTTCATCTTGGCTGTACTACTCGACTCCATCTGTAGAAGAGAGGGAGAGAAAGGGAGTTTTTAATATTGAAATTGGCACACCGTTCCGCTTTTTTGAACATACACTATACAGAAGTATATGGACACATCTTCAAATTGGTGGATTCGGCTATTTCAGCCACACTCGTTACTGACAGGTGTATAAAATCGAGCACACAGCCATGCAATCTCCATAGACAAACATTGACAGTAGAATGGCTTTACTGAAGAGCTCAGTGACTTTCAACGTGGCACTATAATAAGAGTCCACCTTTCCAACAAGACAGTTTGTCAAATTTCGGCCCTGTTAGAGCTGCCCCGGTCAACTGTAAGTGCTGTTATTGTGAATTGGAAACGTTGCCACATTCACAGCCACACACTCGGTTGCCACATTCACTACCGAGTTCCAAACTGCCTCTTGAAGCAACGTCATCACAAGAACTGTTCGTCAAGATCTTCATGAAAAGGGTTTCCATGGCCTAGCAGCCGCACACAAGCCTAATATCACCATGTGCAATGGCAAGTGTCGGCTGGAGTGGTGTAAAGCTAGCTGACTCTGAAGCAGTGGAAACGCGTTGTCTGGAGTGATGAATCACGCTTCACCATCTGGCAGTTCGACGGACGAATCTGGGTTTGTCAGATGCCAGGAGGACGGCTACTTGCCTGAATGTATAGTTCCAACTGAAATTTGGTGGAGGAGGAATCATGGTTTGGGGCTGTTTTTTGTGGTTCGGCTAGGCCCCTTAGTTCCAGTGAAGGGAAATCTTAACAGTACAGCATACAATGACATTTTAGACGATTCTGTGCTTCCAACTTTGTGGCAAAAGTTTAGGGAAAGACCTGTCCTGTTTCAGCATGACAATGCCCCCGTGCACAAAGTGAAGTCCATACAGAAATGGTTTGTTGAGATCGGTGTGGAAGAACTTGACTGGCCTGCACAGAGCCCTGACCTCAACTCCATAGAACACCTTTGGGATGAATTGGAAAGAGAACCAGGCCTAATCGCCCAACATAAGTGCCTGACCTCACTAATGCTCTTGTGGCTGAATAGAAGCAAGTCCCCGCAGCAATGTTCCAACATCTAGTGGAATGCCTTCCCAGAAGAGTCAACGCTGTTATAGCAGCAAAGGGGGGACCAACTCCATATTAATTCCCATACATTTGGAATGAGATGTTCGATGTGCAGTTGTCCACATACTCCTTGTTATGTAGTGTATATAGTAGATTAAAGAATACATAGCTATCTCAATTGGTAAGCTATTGATGTTGGTTTTGGATGATAGTTTTAACAAAGCCAGAGACCTATAGAAGTTAGCAAAAGGAAGAAAGTTGAGTTGGTAAATAGTAGAAACTGTTGGAGTTGTTTTGGTCCACGGCAAACCGATGCAAAGTAGTGCATTATCTCCACAAGCTGAACTGGACCACAGAGACACACTATAGTGGAAATGCAATCTATACCTGCTGATCCTATTGTGTTTGTTTTTGTGTGGAGAGAGGAAGTCAATGATATTCATGAGAGAAGATTCCAGGACGCCAACCCTGCTGTTTTTCTCATTTCCCTCCAACCTCCATCCAAGAGGAAGAGCTGCATTGAGTGACAAAAGCCATATGTTTAGCTAGCTTTCACAGCATGCTAACCTAGCACACAGTGACACAGGCACTAACATTTAGTTAGACAAAGCAGCTGTAGTTACATGGTGACTGTTACACAGGTATACACAAACGTTTAGCTAGCCACTACAGCATATGTAATATGCTTACCTTAAAACTAACTTGCCTAGCACTGTAGTTAAATGGATAGGTGGATATCTGCAGATATGTTTACTGGTAGTCCCAACTCACAGTAAGATTACCAAGCTTTTGAGTCTTTTAAGAAAATAAAGGGGGCATCTTTATTGCTCTCATAAACTTTCCACGAGGCCAACAAATTCTAATGGGGGCAGAAAGTTGAAGTTTAAAATTTTGTATAAAAAAAGGGTTGATAGTTGTTGACAAATGACTTTTACTAGCTAATTTTACTGCTGCTTTAAAAAGCTTTTTGTGACTGTGAACCCAAGGACATGTGTTCAAGCATAACAGTTGGCTTAGACAAAAACACAACAGAAAAGTTCTCTATTCCAATGTGAATATGATACTGAAGAAAGTTTTGGCTGTCCGTAAGGATGTTTCAGTATCTTGGGTAAGTCTAAACTGAGACCTACTCAGTTAGTCTTTGCCATGATCAAAGTGAAACTGGCCACGGCCCACTCAACTACCGTTCCAGAACAACTGGGTTAGGATCTTGGCATAACGTTCTATTGGTTTATGGTCGAAGGGTTCAGGGTTCATCTTACTGAGTTTTTGTAGTTCAGGCTTTGGGTTTAAAGTAGTAGGGTTTGGTGTGGCAGGGTTTGAGGTAGAATGGTTCAAATGTTACTGAGTTCTGGTAGTTCTTCAACATCTGGGCTTTGGGTTTGAGGTAGTAGGCTGGTGGCACGGCATTCTCGTCTCGGCAGTACCACTCCTCCAGGATGTGTGTGTCTAGCCCTGCCTCCACCGCCGCATCCAGGATCATCTCAAACTCTGGAGCTTCCACTTCCCCTGGAACGCGGATACTGCCATACTTCTCCCCCACCAGCCCCTATGAGTAAGGAAAGAACAAGGAATGAGGGTAGGAGGAAAGAAAGATGGAGAGAGGTAGAACGGTCATCATCATCACCACTTGACTGTCTATTATCATTGGGTTCAAGGTTCATAGTTAGTCTCAAAGATACTCCGAGATTGAGTGTATGATTATGACTTTCTGCACAGCCTTTTGCCTTGAAGTGCTTATTGTGTGAAGGCATCCAGGCAAACAGGGAGACAATGACGGTATTTCATTAGTGTGTCTTGTGTGTACCGGTCTGCTCTGTCACCCGAGGCTTGGAGTTCATCATTTTTTCTGTTTTCTTTTCTTCCTTTTAGAATGTGAATTCACAGTACACGGCTAGACTGAAAGGCAAACAACTGGGCAAAGTAAATGGTCATGGCGAAGTGCTGAGTGTATCAGCAATTGCTTTTGCTATTAATTTGTCTGTGGTCTTTGTCAGTGTGTGGGTAGCTGCTTTGAATGTAAATTAATTGTATGGAATGGAATAATGGAGTATGGATATGCCTGTTGGTACAGAGTGGAAGACAGCTTGGTGATTAAGAGCATTGGGCCAGTAACCGAAGATTAAAGGTGTACTGTTGTCATGTATAGCATAATCTTCATCATTATCATCTTCAACAGCAACACCGCCATTATCACGATCATCACCATGGTCTCCCTATAATAGTATGGCCAGGGATACAAAAGTATTTAAAGCCACAATGCTCACACATGCTTGATAGAATAAAAATGTTTTATTTAATCTTACTTTCTTTGCCTATCACACTGAAAGAATCTGCACTAGCTCATTCTCTTTCTTATCACACAGAACCACACTTCTCAATATGCTTTTGAGCGACGACTAATTCATTACCATTACCATTATTAGGAACAATTACCAGTCGAGGCTTGATGTGCAGAATCACACGCATGCGAGGAGAATGGGAGCAAAAGCAGAACATCACTGGAAAGCATAGCAAATATCCAGCTGATCCCTACTACAGTACTACGACATGAGTAGGAACCACACACTGATACCCGCGGGGCAGAGAGAAGGGATGGAGATGACTGTGAACTCTCTCAAGCAAACTCTCTCAAGCCGTCGGCAAAGGCACATCAATGCCAGAATGCGACTTTGCAATCCTGGCATAGTGTAAGATCAGCTCTATCTCTGACAAATGCCTTTTTGAGGGAAAAAACGAATCGATATCAAATTAGTGGCTTTTCTATGTGTTGTCCATATATGTGACTTATCGTACAATCAAGTCTTTTTGATGAAAAAGACTGACCAAGATCAAATTAGTGGCTTGTATTTGGGTTTGTGTCCTGTCTTTTCTTGGGGAAACAAGTTGGAGGTACAGCAAAAGACAAATGAATAGGGTTTGCTAGCTATTTTTTCTACCCAAACCAATTTTGATTTGGGGCCTGCTGAACAAAATGGAGGCAGTTCCCCTGAAATTGCTTGGCAGGAGATCTGAGGGAGAGAGTTGAGGTATGTCAGCTGTTTCAAGACATGAAAAAAAGTGACAGTCGTACATAGACGCTGACCGAGATCACAACAAACTCCCTGACATAAAGGGAATGGAAAGTTTCAAAAAACAGGTTGAGATGAGATACATTCTCCTTATTAGGAACTAATGACAGTTCCAATCAAAACCCTCCATCAGCTGTTTTCTTTAACAGAGCCAGAGTACGGCAGAGCTTTTTGTGGGAACTGCAGATCAGTTTGTCATTGGGGGATGGAGACATCTGGAAAAGAGCTGAACTAAGCCTAGACAGAGTGAGAGAGATGGAAAGAGAGAGCATGAGATAGAAGGAGAGAGAGAGGGAGAGTCATTCTCTGAGCTGCTGACAAAGTCTCTGTCAGCTTGCCTTGCAGGGACAGCAGGAAAGGACAGGATGGGTGAGTGACTGCAATTGTGTGTCTGTGTCATTGGTGGGTGGGTGGATTGATGTGTGAGAGAGATTAGAGAAAGTTTACACATACAATGTCAGCAAAAACACTACAGCAAATATTACAATATATTACAGTCCACAATATATTACAGCACACTACAGTATATACAGCAAATATTACAATATATTACAGTCCACAATATATTACAGCACACTACAGTATATACTATAGTATTTGCTGTAGTGTTTTTGCAGACTTTAGTCCTCAAAAACAATACAGTGAATACTACAGTTAAGTCTGCAAAAACACTACAGTGAATACTACAGTAAAGTCCACACAACCACTACAGTGAATACCATAGTATTTTTTCATGTGGGTTGGCCCTTTATGTACTGTACTGTCCTGTCACACACACTTGCACAGATGCCAGATGCAATCCCCTCTCCCTTTCTCCGTCCCCCTCTCTCTTCCCTCGCTGTCGCTCACTTGTACCTATCTCTATGTACATTGGCTTCAGAAAGTATTCACATCCATGATTCTTTCCACATTTTGTTGTGCTACAGCCTGAATTTAAAATTAATTCAATTAAAGAAGAAAACATGTCACCGGCCTTCACAAAATACTCCATAATGTCAAAATTAGTATAATTTAAAAAAAAATGAGTCAATAAGTATACAACCCCTTTGTTGTGGCAAGCCTAAATAACTTAAGGAGTAAAAATATGCTTTACAAGTCACACAATAAGTTGCATGGACTCACTCTGAGTACAATACTAGAGTTTAACATGATTTTTCAATGACTAAAACCAAAGGTGTTTTTCCAATGCCTCGCAAAGGGCAACTATTGGTAAAAAAACAGACATTGAATATCCGTTTGAGCATGGAGAAGTTATTTATTACACTTTGGATGGTGTATCAATACTCCCAGTCACTACAAAGATAAAGGTGTCCTTCCTAACTCAGTTGCCAGAGAGGAAGGAAACCAGTCAGGGATTTCTCCATGAGGCCAATGGTGACTTTAAATAGTTAGAGTTTAACCTATTGGGGCTAGGGGGCAGTATTTGCACGGCCGGATAAAAAACGTACCCGATTTAAACTGGTTTCTACTCTTGCCCAGAAACGAGAATATGCATATAATTAGTAGATTTGGATAGAAAACACTCTAAAGTTTCTAAAACTGTTTGAATGGTGTCTGTGAGTATAACAGAACTCATATGGCAGGCCAAAACCTGAGAAGATTCCATACATGAAGTGCCCTGTCTGACAATTTGTTGTCCTTCTGTTGCATCTCTATCGAAAATACAGCATCTCTGCTGTAACGTGACATTTTCTAAGGCTTCCATTGGCTCTCAGAAGGCGCCAGAAAGTGTAATGGGGTGTCTGCTGTCTCTGGGCGAAGAACAGCAGGAGAATTTGTGAGTGGTCAGCCTGGGGACAGTGACACTGGAGATGCGCGTTCATGAGAATTCGCCATTTTTTTCTTTCAGCCTTTGAATAAATACAACGTCGCCCAGTTGGAATATTATCGCTATTTTACGAGAAAAATAGCATAAAAATTGATTTTAAACAGCGTTTGACATGCTTCGAAGTACGGTAATGGAATATTTTGAAATGTTTTGTCACGAAATGCGCTCGTGCGTCACCCTTCAGATAATGACCTGAACGCACAAACAAAACAGAGCTATTTGAATATAACTATGGATTATTTGGAACCAAAACAACATTTGTTGTTGAAGTAGAAGTCCTGGGAGTGCATTCTGATGAAGAACGGCAAAGGTAATCCAATTTTTCTAATAGTAATTCTGAGTTTAGGTTGTCCCAAACTTGGTGGGTGTCAAAATAGCTAGCCGTGATGGCCGGGCTATGTACTCAGAATATTGTAAAATGTGCTTTCGCCGAAAAGCTATTTTAAAATCTGTCACCGCGATTGCATAAAGGAGTTCTGTATCAATAATTCTTAAAATAAACATGTATTTTGTGAACGTTTATCGTGAGTAATTTAGTAAATTCACCGGAAGTTTGCAGTGGGTATGCTAGTTCTGAACATCACATGCTAATGTCAAAAGCTGTTTTTTGATATAAATATGAACTTGATTGAACAAAACATGCATGTATTGTATAACATAATGTCCTAGGAGTGTCATCTGATGAAGATCATCAAAGGTTAGTGCTGCATTTAGCTGTGGTTTTGGTTTTTGTGACATATATGTTTGCTTTGAAAATGGCTGAGTGATTATTTTTGGCAGGGTACTCTCCTGACATAATCTAATGTTTTGCTTTCGCTGTAAAGCCTTTTTGAAATCGGACAGTGTTTAGATTAACGAGAGTCTTGTCTTTAAAATGGTGTAAAATAGTCATATGTTTGAGAAATTGAAGTTATAGAATTTTTGAGGTATTTGAATTTCACGCCACGTGATTCCACTGGCTGTTGACTAGGGTGGGACGCAAGCAGGGAAGTTAATGGCTGTGATAGGATAAAACTGAAGATGGATCAACAACGTTGTAGTTACTCCACAATACTAACCTAATTGACAGAGTGAAAAGAAGGAAGCCTGTACAGAATAAAAAATATTCTAAAACATGAATCTTGTTTGCAACAAAGCACTAATCTAATACTGCATAAAATGTGGCAAAGAAATTCACTTTTTGTCCTGAATACTAAGTGTTATGTTTGGGAAAAATCCAAAACAACACTTTATTTAGTACCACTCTCCAGATTTTCAAGCATAGTGGTGGTTGCATCATGTAAGGGAAAACCCCCCTAATTTGGCCAAAATAACATGGGAACATATTGGCATAGCACGAATCATACACACGATTGTAAATACCACCGAAAGCGGTCCATCTCCGGGCCAATCATATGGCAATTTTCCGATGGCAATTGCCAATTGTAACACCCCAAATTTACTTTAGATGGCGAGCGCGCTCCACCGTGGTTTTTCATACAGCAAATGATACCCAAGTCTACACCCAAAGGTCAGATTTTGATAATATGATATTTTTTTTAAAAACTTATCAACCCTTAAAAAAGTTGTTTCTGGACCGTTTTTCAATTTTTTTTTCGATTGTTATGTCAATTACACATGTATAAGAGCTGTATGAACATGCTTATGACGTTTTTTATTGACGTCGTTTTTTTGGGTTGCTTTTGTTTGTGCACAAGGCATATGTTTTGTGCATTTTGAATATGATTTCATAGGAAAAAAGTGACATTTAAAAAAAAAATATTTGCAAAATGACATGTCCAATGCTTTTTTTGTCAATTATGAAAGTATTGAATGTGCCAAATCACAGCAAATATCCAATAGATGGCTAGAGCTCTCCGCAGTGAATTTTCATATTGCAAATGTAACACAATTCCAGACCCAAGAGTCAAATTTTGAAAAAATGACATATTTTTTGAAACTTTTCAACCCCTTAAAAAGTGGTTTCTGGCCCGTTTTTCAATTTTTTTTCGATTGTTATGTCAATTACACATGTATAAGAGCTGTATGAACATGCTAATGACGTTTTTTTATTGACGTCGTTTTTTGGGTTGCTTTTGCTTGTGCACAAGGCATATGTTTTGTGCATTTTGAATATGATTTCATAGGAAAAAAGTGACATTTAAAAAAAAAAAATTTGCAAAATGACATGTCCAATGCTTTTTTTTGTCAATTATGAAAGTATTGAATGTGCCAAATCACAGCAAATATCCAATAGATGGCTAGAGCTCTCCGCTGTGAATTTTCATATTGCAAATGTAACACAATTCAAGACCCAAGAGTCAAATTTTGAAAAAATGACATATTTTTTGAAAACTTTTCAACCCCTTAAAGAGTGGTTTCTGGACCGTTTTTCAATTTTTTTTCGATTGTTATGTCAATTACACATGTATAAGAGCTGTATGAACATGCTAATGACGTTTTTTATTGACGTCGTTTTTTGGGTTGCTTTTGCTTGTGCACAAGGCATATGTTTTGTGCATTTTGAATATGATTTCATAGGAAAAAAGTGACATTTGTTTTTTCATTTTTTTTGCAAAATGACATGTCCAATGCTTTTTTTTGTCAATTATGAAAGTATTGAATGTGCCAAATCACAGCAAATATCCAATAGATGGCTAGAGCTCTCCGCTGTGAATTTTCATATTGCAAATGTAACACAATTCAAGAAACAAGAGTCAAATTTTGAAAAAATGACATATTTTTTGAAAACTTTTCAACCCCTTAAAGAGTGGTTTCTGGACCGTTTTTCAATTTTTTTTCGATTGTTATGTCAATTACACATGTATAAGAGCTGTATGAACATGCTAATGACGTTTTTTATTGACGTCGTTTTTTGGGTTGCTTTTGCTTGTGCACAAGGCATATGTTTTGTGCATTTTGAATATGATTTCATAGGAAAAAAGTGACTTTTTTTTCTCTTTTTTTTTGCAAAATGACATGTCCAATGCTTTTTTTTGTCAATTATGAAAGTATTGAATGTGCCAAATCACAGCAAATATCCAATAGATGGCTAGAGCTCTCCGCAGTGAATTTTCATATTGCAAATGTAACACAATTCAAGACCCAAGAGTCAAATTTTGAAAAAATGACATATTTTTTTGAAAACTTTTCAACCCCTTAAAAAGTGGTTTCTGGCCCGTTTTTCGATTTTTTTTCGATTGTTATGTCAATTACACATGTATAAGAGCTGTATGAACATGCTAATGACGTTTTTTATTGACGTCGTTTTTTGCTTGCTTTTGCTTGTGGCATGTGGCATATGTTTTGTGCATTTTGAATATGATTTCATAGGAAAAAAGTGACATTTTTTTTAAAAAAATTTGCAAAATGACATGTCCAATGCTTTTTTTTGTCAATTATGAAAGTATTGAATGTGCCAAATCACAGCAAATATCCAATAGATGGCTAGAGCTCTCCGCTGTGAATTTTCATATTGCAAATGTAACACAATTCAAGAAACAAGAGTCAAATTTTGAAAAAATGACATATTTTTTGAAAACTTTTCAACCCCTTAAAGAGTGGTTTCTGGACCGTTTTTCAATTTTTTTTCGATTGTTATGTCAATTACACATGTATAAGAGCTGTATGAACATGCTAATGACGTTTTTTATTGACGTCGTTTTTTGGGTTGCTTTTGCTTGTGCACAAGGCATATGTTTTGTGCATTTTGAATATGATTTCATAGGAAAAAAGTGACTTTTTTTTCTCTTTTTTTTTGCAAAATGACATGTCCAATGCTTTTTTTTGTCAATTATGAAAGTATTGAATGTGCCAAATCACAGCAAATATCCAATAGATGGCTAGAGCTCTCCGCAGTGAATTTTCATATTGCAAATGTAACACAATTCAAGACCCAAGAGTCAAATTTTGAAAAAATGACATATTTTTTTGAAAACTTTTCAACCCCTTAAAAAGTGGTTTCTGGACCGTTTTTCGATTTTTTTTCGATTGTTATGTCAATTACACATGTATAAGAGCTGTATGAACATGCTAATGACGTTTTTTATTGACGTCGTTTTTTGGGTTGCTTTTGCTTGTGCACAAGGCATATGTTTTGTGCATTTTGAATATGATTTCATAGGAAAAAAGTGACATTTTTTGTAAAAATTTTTTGCAAAATGACATGTCCAATGCTTTTTTTTGTCAATTATGAAAGTATTGAATGTGCCAAATCACAGCAAATATCCAATAGATGGCTAGAGCTCTCCGCTGTGAATTTTCATATTGCAAATGTAACACAATTCAAGACCCAAGAGTCAAATTTTGAAAAAATGACATATTTTTTGAAAACTTTTCAACCCCTTAAAGAGTGGTTTCTGGACCGTTTTTCAATTTTTTTTCGATTGTTATGTCAATTACACATGTATAAGAGCTGTATGAACATGCTAATGACGTTTTTTATTGACGTCGTTTTTTGGGTTGCTTTTGCTTGTGCACAAGGCATATGTTTTGTGCATTTTGAATATGATTTCATAGGAAAAAAGTGACATTTGTTTTTTCATTTTTTTTGCAAAATGACATGTCCAATGCTTTTTTTTGTCAATTATGAAAGTATTGAATGTGCCAAATCACAGCAAATATCCAATAGATGGCTAGAGCTCTCCGCAGTGAATTTTCATATTGCAAATGTAACACAATTCAAGACCCAAGAGTCAAATTTTGAAAAAATGACATATTTTTTTGAAAACTTTTCAACCCCTTAAAAAGTGGTTTCTGGCCCGTTTTTCGATTTTTTTTCGATTGTTATGTCAATTACACATGTATAAGAGCTGTATGAACATGCTAATGACGTTTTTTATTGACGTCGTTTTTTGGGTTGCTTTTGCTTGTGCACAAGGCATATGTTTTGTGCATTTTGAATATGATTTCATAGGAAAAAAGTGACTTTTTTTTGTCATTTTTTTTGCAAAATGACATGTCCAATGCTTTTTTTTGTCAATTATGAAAGTATTGAATGTGCCAAATCACAGCAAATATCCAATAGATGGCTAGAGCTCTCCGCTGTGAATTTTCATATTGCAAATGTAACACAATTCAAGACCCAAGAGTCAAATTTTGAAAAAATGACATATTTTTTGAAAACTTTTCAACCCCTTAAAGAGTGGTTTCTGGACCGTTTTTCAATTTTTTTTCGATTGTTATGTCAATTACACATGTATAAGAGCTGTATGAACATGCTAATGACGTTTTTTATTGACGTCGTTTTTTGCGTTGCTTTTGCTTGTGGCACGTGGCATATGTTTTGTGCATTTTGAATATGATTTCATAGGAAAAAAGTGACATTTTTTTTTAAAAAATTTGCAAAATGACATGTCCAATGCTTTTTTTTGTCAATTATGAAAGTATTGAATGTGCCAAATCACAGCAAATATCCAATAGATGGCTAGAGCTCTCCGCAGTGAATTTTCATATTGCAAATGTAACACAATTCAAGACCCAAGAGTCAAATTTTGAAAAAATGACATATTTTTTTGAAAACTTTTCAACCCCTTAAAAAGTGGTTTCTGGCCCGTTTTTCGATTTTTTTTCGATTGTTATGTCAATTACACATGTATAAGAGCTGTATGAACATGCTAATGACGTTTTTTATTGACGTCGTTTTTTGGGTTGCTTTTGCTTGTGCATAAGGCATATGTTTTGTGCATTTTGAATATGATTTCATAGGAAAAAAGTGACATTTTTTGTAAAATTTTTTTGCAAAATGACATGTCCAATGCTTTTTTTGTCAATTATGAAAGTATTGAATGTGCCAAATCACAGCAAATATCCAATAGATGGCTAGAGCTCTCCGCAGTGAATTTTCATATTGCAAATGTAACACAATTCAAGACCCAAGAGTCAAATTTTGAAAAAATGACATATTTTTTTGAAAACTTTTCAACCCCTTAAAAAGTGGTTTCTGGACCGTTTTTCGAATTTTTTTCGATTGTTATGTCAATTACACATGTATAAGAGCTGTATGAACATGCTAATGACGTTTTTTATTGACGTCGTTTTTTGGGTTGCTTTTGCTTGTGCACAAGGCATATGTTTTGTGCATTTTGAATATGATTTCATAGGAAAAAAGTTACTTTTTTTTTTTTTACATTTGCAAAATGACATGTCCAATGCTTTTTTTTGTCAATTATGAAAGTATTGAATGTGCCAAATCACAGCAAATATCCAATAGATGGCTAGAGCTCTCTTCAGTGAATTTTCATATTGCAAATGTAACACAATTCAAGACCCAAGAGTCAAATTTTGAAAAAATGACATATTTTTTTGAAAACTTTTCAACCCCTTAAAAAGTGGTTTCTGGCCCTTTTTTCAATTTTTTTTCGATTGTTATGTCAATTACACATGTATAAGAGCTGTATGAACATGCTAATGACGTTTTTTATTGACGTCGTTTTTTGGGTTGCTTTTGCTTGTGGCATGTGGCATATGTTTTGTGCATTTTGAATATGATTTCATAGGAAAAAAGTGACATTTTTTTTTTAAATTTTTGCAAAATGACATGTCCAATGCTTTTTTTTGTCAATTATGAAAGTATTGAATGTGCCAAATCACAGCAAATATCCAATAGATGGCTAGAGCTCTCCGCAGTGAATTTTCATATTGCAAATGTAACACAATTCAAGACCCAAGAGTCAAATTTTGAAAAAATGACATATTTTTTTGAAAACTTTTCAACCCCTTAAAAAGTGGTTTCTGGCCCGTTTTTCGAATTTTTTTCGATTGTTATGTCAATTACACATGTATAAGAGCTGTATGAACATGCTAATGACGTTTTTTATTGACGTCGTTTTTTGCTTGCTTTTGCTTGTGGCATGTGGCATATGTTTTGTGCATTTTGAATATGATTTCATAGGAAAAAAGTGACATTTTTTTAAAAAAAATTTGCAAAATGACATGTCCAATGCTTTATTTTGGTCAATTATGAAAGTATTGAATGTGCCAAATCACAGCAAATATCCAATAGATGGCTAGAGCTCTCCGCAGTGAATTTTCATATTGCAAATGTAACACAATTCAAGACCCAAGAGTCAAATTTTGAAAAAATGACATATTTTTTTGAAAACTTTTCAACCCCTTAAAAAGTGGTTTCTGCACCGTTTTTCGAATTTTTTTCGATTGTTATGTCAATTACACATGTATAAGAGCTGTATGAACATGCTAATGACGTTTTTTTATTGACGTCGTTTTTTGGGTTGCTTTTGCTTGTGCACAAGGCATATGTTTTGTGCATTTTGAATATGATTTCATAGGAAAAAAGTTACTTTAAAAAAAAAAAAATTTGCAAAATGACATGTCCAATGCTTTTTTTTGTCAATTATGAAAGTATTGAATGTGCCAAATCACAGCAAATATCCAATAGATGGCTAGAGCTCTCCGCAGTGAATTTTCATATTGCAAATGTAACACAATTCAAGACCCAAGAGTCAAATTTTGAAAAAATGACATATTTTTTTGAAAACTTTTCAACCCCTTAAAAAGTGGTTTCTGGCCCGTTTTTCAATTTTTTTTCGATTGTTATGTCAATTACACATGTATAAGAGCTGTATGAACATGCTAATGACGTTTTTTATTGAAGTCGTTTTTTGGGTTGCTTTTGCTTGTGCAAAAGGCATATGTTTTGTGCATTTTGAATATGATTTCATAGGAAAAAAGTGACTTTTTTTTGTCTTTTTTTTTGCAAAATAACATGTCCAATGCTTTTTTTTGTCAATTATGAAAGTATTGAATGTGCCAAATCACAGCAAATATCCAATAGATGGCTAGAGCTCTCCGCAGTGAATTTTCATATTGCAAATGTAACACAATTCAAGACCCAAGAGTCAAATTTTGAAAAAATGACATATTTTTTTGAAAACTTTTCAACCCCTTAAAAAGTGGTTTCTGGCCCGTTTTTCAATTTTTTTTCGATTGTTATGTCAATTACACATGTATAAGAGCTGTATGAACATGCTAATGACGTTTTTTATTGAAGTCGTTTTTTGGGTTGCTTTTGCTTGTGCAAAAGGCATATGTTTTGTGCATTTTGAATATGATTTCATAGGAAAAAAGTGACTTTTTTTTGTCTTTTTTTTTGCAAAATGACATGTCCAATGCTTTTTTTGTCAATTATGAAAGTATTGAATGTGCCAAATCACAGCAAATATCCAATAGATGGCTAGAGCTCTCCGCAGTGAATTTTCATATTGCAAATGTAACACAATTCAAGACCCAAGAGTCAAATTTTGAAAAAATGACATATTTTTTTGAAAACTTTTCAACCCCTTAAAAAGTGGTTTCTGGACCGTTTTTCGAATTTTTTTCGATTGTTATGTCAATTACACATGTATAAGAGCTGTATGAACATGCTAATGACGTTTTTTATTGACGTCGTTTTTTGGGTTGCTTTTGCTTGTGCACAAGGCATATGTTTTGTGCATTTTGAATATGATTTCATAGGAAAAAAGTGACTTTTTTTTTTTTTACATTTGCAAAATGACATGTCCAATGCTTTTTTTTGTCAATTATGAAAGTATTGAATGTGCCAAATCACAGCAAATATCCAATAGATGGCTAGAGCTCTCTTCAGTGAATTTTCATATTGCAAATGTAACACAATTCAAGACCCAAGAGTCAAATTTTGAAAAAATGACATATTTTTTTGAAAACTTTTCAACCCCTTAAAAAGTGGTTTCTGGCCCTTTTTTCATTTTTTTTTCGATTGTTATGTCAATTACACATGTATAAGAGCTGTATGAACATGCTAATGACGTTTTTTATTGACGTCGTTTTTTGGGTTGCTTTTGCTTGTGCACAAGGCATATGTTTTGTGCATTTTGAATATGATTTCATAGGAAAAAAGTGACATTTTTTTTAAAAAATTTTGCAAAATGACATGTCCAATGCTTTTTTTTGTCAATTATGAAAGTATTGAATGTGCCAAATCACAGCAAATATCCAATAGATGGCTAGAGCTCTCCGCAGTGAATTTTCATATTGCAAATGTAACACAATTCAAGACCCAAGAGTCAAATTTTGAAAAAATGACATATTTTTTGGAAAACTTTTCAACCCCTTAAAAAGTGGTTTCTGGCCCGTTTTTCAATTTTTTTCCGATTGTTATGTCAATTACACATGTATAAGAGCTGTATGAACATGCTAATGACGTTTTTTATTGACGTCGTTTTTTGGGTTGCTTTTGCTTGTGCACAAGGCATATGTTTTGTGCATTTTGAATATGATTTCATAGGAAAAAAGTTACTTTAAAAAAAAAAAAATTTGCAAAATGACATGTCCAATGCTTTTTTTTGTCAATTATGAAAGTATTGAATGTGCCAAATCACAGCAAATATCCAATAGATGGCTAGAGCTCTCCGCAGTGAATTTTCATATTGCAAATGTAACACAATTCAAGACCCAAGAGTCAAATTTTGAAAAAATGACATATTTTTTTGAAAACTTTTCAACCCCTTAAAAAGTGGTTTCTGGCCCTTTTTTCAATTTTTTTTCGATTGTTATGTCAATTACACATGTATAAGAGCTGTATGAACATGCTAATGACGTTTTTTATTGAAGTCGTTTTTTGGGTTGCTTTTGCTTGTGCAAAAGGCATATGTTTTGTGCATTTTGAATATGATTTCATAGGAAAAAAGTTACTTTTTTTGTCTTTTTTTTTGCAAAATGACATGTCCAATGCTTTTTTTGTCAATTATGAAAGTATTGAATGTGCCAAATCACAGCAAATATCCAATAGATGGCTAGAGCTCTCCGCAGTGAATTTTCATATTGCAAATGTAACACAATTCAAGACCCAAGAGTCAAATTTTGAAAAAATGACATATTTTTTTGAAAACTTTTCAACCCCTTAAAAAGTGGTTTCTGGACCGTTTTTCGAATTTTTTTCGATTGTTATGTCAATTACACATGTATAAGAGCTGTATGAACATGCTAATGACGTTTTTTATTGACGTCGTTTTTTGGGTTGCTTTTGCTTGTGCACAAGGCATATGTTTTGTGCATTTTGAATATGATTTCATAGGAAAAAAGTTACTTTTTTTTAAAAAAAATTTGCAAAATGACATGTCCAATGCTTTTTTTTGTCAATTATGAAAGTATTGAATGTGCCAAATCACAGCAAATATCCAATAGATGGCTAGAGCTCTCCGCAGTGAATTTTCATATTGCAAATGTAACACAATTCAAGACCCAAGAGTCAAATTTTGAAAAAATGACATATTTTTTGGAAAACATTTCAACCCCTTAAAAAGTGGTTTCTGGCCCGTTTTTCAATTTTTTTTCGATTGTTATGTCAATTACACATGTATAAGAGCTGTATGAACATGCTAATGACGTTTTTTATTGACGTCGTTTTTTGGGTTGCTTTTGCTTGTGCACAAGGCATATGTTTTGTGCATTTTGAATATGATTTCATAGGAAAAAAGTGACTTTTTTTTGTCTTTTTTTTTGCAAAATGACATGTCCAATGCTTTTTTTTGTCAATTATGAAAGTATTGAATGTGCCAAATCACAGCAAATATCCAATAGATGGCTAGAGCTCTCCGCAGTGAATTTTCATATTGCAAATGTAACACAATTCAAGACCCAAGAGTCAAATTTTGAAAAAATGACATATTTTTTTGAAAACTTTTCAACCCCTTAAAAAGTGGTTTCTGGACCGTTTTTCGAATTTTTTTCGATTGTTATGTC
Source organism: Salmo salar (assembly GCF_965601325.2). Classification (NCBI taxonomy): domain Eukaryota; kingdom Metazoa; phylum Chordata; class Actinopteri; order Salmoniformes; family Salmonidae; genus Salmo; species Salmo salar. The sequence continues at coordinate 64,422,910 of NC_138308.1, forward strand.
AATTACACATGTATAAGAGCTGTATGAACATGCTAATGACGTTTTTTATTGACGTCGTTTTTTGGGTTGCTTTTGCTTGTGCACAAGGCATATGTTTTGTGCATTTTGAATATGATTTCATAGGAAAAAAGTTACTTTTTTTTTTTTTTAATTTGCAAAATGACATGTCCAATGCTTTTTTTTGTCAATTATGAAAGTATTGAATGTGCCAAATCACAGCAAATATCCAATAGATGGCTAGAGCTCTCCGCAGTGAATTTTCATATTGCAAATGTAACACAATTCAAGACCCAAGAGTCAAATTTTGAAAAAATGACATATTTTTTTGAAAACTTTTCAACCCCTTAAAAAGTGGTTTCTGGCCCGTTTTTCAATTTTTTTTCGATTGTTATGTCAATTACACATGTATAAGAGCTGTATGAACATGCTAATGACGTTTTTTATTGACGTCGTTTTTTGGGTTGCTTTTGCTTGTGCACAAGGCATATGTTTTGTGCATTTTGAATATGATTTCATAGGAAAAAAGTGACTTTTTTGTCTTTTTTTTGCAAAATGACATGTCCAATGCTTTTTTTTGTCAATAATGAAAGTATTGAATGTGCCAAATCACAGCAAATATCCAATAGATGGCTAGAGCTCTCCGCAGTGAATTTTCATATTGCAAATGTAACACAATTCAAGACCCAAGAGTCAAATTTTGAAAAAATGACATATTTTTTTGAAAACTTTTCAACCCCTTAAAAAGTGGTTTCTGGACCGTTTTTCGAATTTTTTTCGATTGTTATGTCAATTACACATGTATAAGAGCTGTATGAACATGCTAATGACGTTTTTTATTGACGTCGTTTTTTGGGTTGCTTTTGCTTGTGCACAAGGCATATGTTTTGTGCATTTTGAATATGATTTCATAGGAAAAAAGTTACTTTTTTTTTTTTTACATTTGCAAAATGACATGTCCAATGCTTTTTTTTGTCAATTATGAAAGTATTGAATGTGCCAAATCACAGCAAATATCCAATAGATGGCTAGAGCTCTCTTCAGTGAATTTTCATATTGCAAATGTAACACAATTCAAGACCCAAGAGTCAAATTTTGAAAAAATGACATATTTTTTTGAAAACTTTTCAACCCCTTAAAAAGTGGTTTCTGGCCCTTTTTTCAATTTTTTTTCGATTGTTATGTCAATTACACATGTATAAGAGCTGTATGAACATGCTAATGACGTTTTTATTGACGTCGTTTTTTGGGTTGCTTTTGCTTGTGGCATGTGGCATATGTTTTGTGCATTTTGAATATGATTTCATAGGAAAAAAGTGACATTTTTTTAAAAAAAATTTGCAAAATGACATGTCCAATGCTTTTTTTTGTCAATTATGAAAGTATTGAATGTGCCAAATCACAGCAAATATCCAATAGATGGCTAGAGCTCTCCGCAGTGAATTTTCATATTGCAAATGTAACACAATTCAAGACCCAAGAGTCAAATTTTGAAAAAATGACATATTTTTTTGAAAACTTTTCAACCCCTTAAAAAGTGGTTTCTGGACCGTTTTTCGAATTTTTTTCGATTGTTATGTCAATTACACATGTATAAGAGCTGTATGAACATGCTAATGACGTTTTTTATTGACGTCGTTTTTTGGGTTGCTTTTGCTTGTGCACAAGGCATATGTTTTGTGCATTTTGAATATGATTTCATAGGAAAAAAGTTACTTTTAAAAAAAAAAAAATTGCAAAATGACATGTCCAATGCTTTTTTTTGTCAATTATGAAAGTATTGAATGTGCCAAATCACAGCAAATATCCAATAGATGGCTAGAGCTCTCCGCAGTGAATTTTCATATTGCAAATGTAACACAATTCAAGACCCAAGAGTCAAATTTTGAAAAAATGACATATTTTTTGGAAAACTTTTCAACCCCTTAAAAAGTGGTTTCTGGCCCGTTTTTCAATTTTTTTCCGATTGTTATGTCAATTACACATGTATAAGAGCTGTATGAACATGCTAATGACGTTTTTTATTGACGTCGTTTTTTGGGTTGCTTTTGCTTGTGCACAAGGCATATGTTTTGTGCATTTTGAATATGATTTCATAGGAAAAAAGTGACTTTTTTGTCTTTTTTTTGCAAAATGACATGTCCAATGCTTTTTTTTGTCAATAATGAAAGTATTGAATGTGCCAAATCACAGCAAATATCCAATAGATGGCTAGAGCTCTCCGCAGTGAATTTTCATATTGCAAATGTAACACAATTCAAGACCCAAGAGTCAAATTTTGAAAAAATGACATATTTTTTTGAAAACTTTTCAACCCCTTAAAAAGTGGTTTCTGGACCGTTTTTCGAATTTTTTTCGATTGTTATGTCAATTACACATGTATAAGAGCTGTATGAACATGCTAATGACGTTTTTTATTGACGTCGTTTTTTGGGTTGCTTTTGCTTGTGCACAAGGCATATGTTTTGTGCATTTTGAATATGATTTCATAGGAAAAAAGTGACATTTTTTTTAAAAAATTTTGCAAAATGACATGTCCAATGCTTTTTTTTGTCAATTATGAAAGTATTGAATGTGCCAAATCACAGCAAATATCCAATAGATGGCTAGAGCTCTCCGCAGTGAATTTTCATATTGCAAATGTAACACAATTCAAGACCCAAGAGTCAAATTTGGAAAAAATGACATATTTTTTTGAAAACTTTTCAACCCCTTAAAAAGTGGTTGCTGGCCCGTTTTTCAATTTTTTTTCGATTGTTATGTCAATTACACATGTATAAGAGCTGTATGAACATGCTAATGACGTTTTTTATTGACGTCGTTTTTTGGGTTGCTTTTGCTTGTGCAAAAGGCAAATGTTTTGTGCATTTTGAATATGATTTCATAGGAAAAAAGTGACTTTTTTTTGTCTTTTTTTTTGCAAAATGACATGTCCAATGCTTTTTTTGTCAATTATGAAAGTATTGAATGTGCCAAATCACAGCAAATATCCAATAGATGGCTAGAGCTCTCCGCAGTGAATTTTCATATTGCAAATGTAACACAATTCAAGACCCAAGAGTCAAATTTTGAAAAAATGACATATTTTTTTGAAAACTTTTCAACCCCTTAAAAAGTGGTTTCTGGCCCTTTTTTCAATTTTTTTTTCGATTGTTATGTCAATTACACATGTATAAGAGCTGTATGAACATGCTAATGACGTTTTTTATTGACGTCGTTTTTTGGGTTGCTTTTGCTTGTGGCATGTGGCATATGTTTTGTGCATTTTGAATATGATTTCATAGGAAAAAAGTGACATTTTTTTAAAAAATTTTTGCAAAATGACATGTCCAATGCTTTTTTTTGTCAATTATGAAAGTATTGAATGTGCCAAATCACAGCAAATATCCAATAGATGGCTAGAGCTCTCCGCAGTGAATTTTCATATTGCAAATGTAACACAATTCAAGACCCAAGAGTCAAATTTGGAAAAAATGACATATTTTTTTGAAAACTTTTCAACCCCTTAAAAAGTGGTTTCTGGCCCGTTTTTCAATTTTTTTTCGATTGTTATGTCAATTACACATGTATAAGAGCTGTATGAACATGCTAATGACGTTTTTTATTGACGTCGTTTTTTGGGTTGCTTTTGCTTGTGCACAAGGCATATGTTTTGTGCATTTTGAATATGATTTCATAGGAAAAAAGTTACTTTTTTTTTTTTTTAATTTGCAAAATGACATGTCCAATGCTTTTTTTTGTCAATTATGAAACTATTGAATGTGCCAAATCACAGCAAATATCCAATAGATGGCTAGAGCTCTCCGCAGTGAATTTTCATATTGCAAATGTAACACAATTCAAGACCCAAGAGTCAAATTTTGAAAAAATGACATATTTTTTTGAAAACTTTTCAACCCCTTAAAAAGTGGTTTCTGGCCCTTTTTTCAATTTTTTTTTCGATTGTTATGTCAATTACACATGTATAAGAGCTGTATGAACATGCTAATGACGTTTTTTATTGACGTCGTTTTTTGGGTTGCTTTTGCTTGTGGCATGTGGCATATGTTTTGTGCATTTTGAATATGATTTCATAGGAAAAAAGTGACATTTTTTTTTAAAAAATTTGCAAAATGACATGTCCAATGCTTTTTTTTGTCAATTATGAAAGTATTGAATGTGCCAAATCACAGCAAATATCCAATAGATGGCTAGAGCTCTCCGCAGTGAATTTTCATATTGCAAATGTAACACAATTCAAGACCCAAGAGTCAAATTTTGAAAAAATGACATATTTTTTTGAAAACTTTTCAACCCCTTAAAAAGTGGTTTCTGGCCCGTTTTTCAATTTTTTTTTCGATTGTTATGTCAATTACACATGTATAAGAGCTGTATGAACATGCTAATGACGTTTTTTATTGACGTCGTTTTTTGGGTTGCTTTTGCTTGTGCACAAGGCATATGTTTTGTGCATTTTGAATATGATTTCATAGGAAAAAAGTTACTTTTTTTTAAAAAAAATTTGCAAAATGACATGTCCAATGCTTTTTTTTGTCAATTATGAAAGTATTGAATGTGCCAAATCACAGCAAATATCCAATAGATGGCTAGAGCTCTCCGCAGTGAATTTTCATATTGCAAATGTAACACAATTCAAGACCCAAGAGTCAAATTTTGAAAAAATGACATATTTTTTGGAAAACTTTTCAACCCCTTAAAAAGTGGTTTCTGGCCCGTTTTTCAATTTTTTTTCGATTGTTATGTCAATTACACATGTATAAGAGCTGTATGAACATGCTAATGACGTTTTTTATTGACGTCGTTTTTTGGGTTGCTTTTGCTTGTGCACAAGGCATATGTTTTGTGCATTTTGAATATGATTTCATAGGAAAAAAGTGACTTTTTTTTGTCTTTTTTTTTGCAAAATGACATGTCCAATGCTTTTTTTGTCAATTATGAAAGTATTGAATGTGCCAAATCACAGCAAATATCCAATAGATGGCTAGAGCTCTCCGCAGTGAATTTTCATATTGCAAATGTAACACAATTCAAGACCCAAGAGTCAAATTTTGAAAAAATGACATATTTTTTTGAAAACTTTTCAACCCCTTAAAAAGTGGTTTCTGGACCGTTTTTTTCGAATTTTTTTCGATTGTTATGTCAATTACACATGTATAAGAGCTGTATGAACATGCTAATGACGTTTTTTATTGACGTCGTTTTTTGGGTTGCTTTTGCTTGTGCACAAGGCATATGTTTTGTGCATTTTGAATATGATTTCATAGGAAAAAAGTTACTTTTTTTTTTTTTTAATTTGCAAAATGACATGTCCAATGCTTTTTTTTGTCAATTATGAAAGTATTGAATGTGCCAAATCACAGCAAATATCCAATAGATGGCTAGAGCTCTCCGCAGTGAATTTTCATATTGCAAATGTAACACAATTCAAGACCCAAGAGTCAAATTTTGAAAAAATGACATATTTTTTGAAAACTTTTCAACCCCTTAAAAAGTGGTTTCTGGCCCTTTTTTCAATTTTTTTTCGATTGTTATGTCAATTACACATGTATAAGAGCTGTATGAACATGCTAATGACGTTTTTTATTGACGTCGTTTTTTGGGTTGCTTTTGCTTGTGCAAAAGGCAAATGTTTTGTGCATTTTGAATATGATTTCATAGGAAAAAAGTGACTTTTTTTGTCTTTTTTTTTGCAAAATGACATGTCCAATGCTTTTTTTGTCAATTATGAAAGTATTGAATGTGCCAAATCACAGCAAATATCCAATAGATGGCTAGAGCTCTCCGCAGTGAATTTTCATATTGCAAATGTAACACAATTCAAGACCCAAGAGTCAAATTTTGAAAAAATGACATATTTTTTTGAAAACTTTTCAACCCCTTAAAAAGTGGTTTCTGGCCCGTTTTTCAATTTTTTTTCGATTGTTATGTCAATTACACATGTATAAGAGCTGTATGAACATGCTAATGACGTTTTTTATTGACGTCGTTTTTTGGGTTGCTTTTGCTTGTGCACAAGGCATATGTTTTGTGCATTTTGAATATGATTTCATAGGAAAAAAGTGACTTTTTTTGTCTTTTTTTTGCAAAATGACATGTCCAATGCTTTTTTTGTCAATTATGAAAGTATTGAATGTGCCAAATCACAGCAAATATCCAATAGATGGCTAGAGCTCTCCGCAGTGAATTTTCATATTGCAAATGTAACACAATTCAAGACCCAAGAGTCAAATTTTGAAAAAATGACATATTTTTTTGAAAACTTTTCAACCCCTTAAAAAGTGGTTTCTGGCCCGTTTTTCAATTTTTTTTCGATTGTTATGTCAATTACACATGTATAAGAGCTGTATGAACATGCTAATGACGTTTTTTATTGACGTCGTTTTTTGGGTTGCTTTTGCTTGTGCACAAGGCATATGTTTTGTGCATTTTGAATATGATTTCATAGGAAAAAAGTGACTTTTTTTGTCTTTTTTTTGCAAAATGACATGTCCAATGCTTTTTTTGTCAATAATGAAAGTATTGAATGTGCCAAATCACAGCAAATATCGAATAGATGGCTAGAGCTCTCCGCAGTGAATTTTCATATTGCAAATGTAACACAATTCAAGACCCAAGAGTCAAATTTTGAAAAAATGACATATTTTTTTGAAAACTTTTCAACCCCTTAAAAAGTGGTTTCTGGACCGTTTTTCGAATTTTTTTCGATTGTTATGTCAATTACACATGTATAAGAGCTGTATGAACATGCTAATGACGTTTTTTATTGACGTCGTTTTTTGGGTTGCTTTTGCTTGTGCACAAGGCATATGTTTTGTGCATTTTGAATATGATTTCATAGGAAAAAAGTGACATTTTTTTAAAAAAAATTTGCAAAATGACATGTCCAATGCTTTTTTTTGTCAATTATGAAAGTATTGAATGTGCCAAATCACAGCAAATATCCAATAGATGGCTAGAGCTCTCCGCAGTGAATTTTCATATTGCAAATGTAACACAATTCAAGACCCAAGAGTCGAATTTGGAAAAAATGACATATTTTTTTGAAAACTTTTCAACCCCTTAAAAAGTGGTTGCTGGCCCGTTTTTCAATTTTTTTTCGATTGTTATGTCAATTACACATGTATAAGAGCTGTATGAACATGCTAATGACGTTTTTTATTGACGTCGTTTTTTGGGTTGCTTTTGCTTGTGCAAAAGGCAAATGTTTTGTGCATTTTGAATATGATTTCATAGGAAAAAAGTGACTTTTTTTTGTCTTTTTTTTTGCAAAATGACATGTCCAATGCTTTTTTTGTCAATTATGAAAGTATTGAATTTGCCAAATCACAGCAAATATCCAATAGATGGCTAGAGCTCTCCGCAGTGAATTTTCATATTGCAAATGTAACACAATTCAAGACCCAAGAGTCAAATTTTGAAAAAATGACATATTTTTTTGAAAACTTTTCAACCCCTTAAAAAGTGGTTTCTGGCCCTTTTTTCAATTTTTTTTTGATTGTTATGTCAATTACACATGTATAAGAGCTGTATGAACATGCTAATGACGTTTTTTATTGACGTCGTTTTTTGGGTTGCTTTTGCTTGTGGCATGTGGCATATGTTTTGTGCATTTTGAATATGATTTCATAGGAAAAAAGTGACATTTTTTTAAAAAAATTTTGCAAAATGACATGTCCAATGCTTTTTTTTGTCAATTATGAAAGTATTGAATGTGCCAAATCACAGCAAATATCCAATAGATGGCTAGAGCTCTCCGCAGTGAATTTTCATATTGCAAATGTAACACAATTCAAGACCCAAGAGTCAAATTTGGAAAAAATGACATATTTTTTTGAAAACTTTTCAACCCCTTAAAAAGTGGTTTCTGGCCCGTTTTTCAATTTTTTTTCGATTGTTATGTCAATTACACATGTATAAGAGCTGTATGAACATGCTAATGACGTTTTTTATTGACGTCGTTTTTTGGGTTGCTTTTGCTTGTGCACAAGGCATATGTTTTGTGCATTTTGAATATGATTTCATAGGAAAAAAGTTACTTTTTTTTTTTTTTTTTTGCAAAATGACATGTCCAATGCTTTTTTTTGTCAATTATGAAAGTATTGAATGTGCCAAATCACAGCAAATATCCAATAGATGGCTAGAGCTCTCCGCAGTGAATTTTCATATTGCAAATGTAACACAATTCAAGACCCAAGAGTCAAATTTTGAAAAAATGACATATTTTTTTGAAAACTTTTCAACCCCTTAAAAAGTGGTTTCTGGCCCTTTTTTCAATTTTTTTTCGATTGTTATGTCAATTACACATGTATAAGAGCTGTATGAACATGCTAATGACGTTTTTTATTGACGTCGTTTTTTGGGTTGCTTTTGCTTGTGGCATGTGGCATATGTTTTGTGCATTTTGAATATGATTTCATAGGAAAAAAGTGACATTTTTTTAAAAAAAAATTGCAAAATGACATGTCCAATGCTTTTTTTGTCAATTATGAAAGTATTGAATGTGCCAAATCACAGCAAATATCCAATAGATGGCTAGAGCTCTCCGCAGTGAATTTTCATATTGCAAATGTAACACAATTCAAGACCCAAGAGTCAAATTTGGAAAAAATGACATATTTTTTTGAAAACTTTTCAACCCCTTAAAAAGTGGTTTCTGGCCCGTTTTTCGAATTTTTTTTCGATTGTTATGTCAATTACACATGTATAAGAGCTGTATGAACATGCTAATGACGTTTTTTATTGACGTCGTTTTTTGGGTTGCTTTTGCTTGTGCACAAGGCATATGTTTTGTGCATTTTGAATATGATTTCATAGGAAAAAAGTGACATTTTTTTGTCTTTTTTTTGCAAAATGACATGTCCAATGCTTTTTTTTGTCAATTATGAAAGTATTGAATGTGCCAAATCACAGCAAATATCCAATAGATGGCTAGAGCTCTCCGCAGTGAATTTTCATATTGCAAATGTAACACAATTCAAGACCCAAGAGTCAAATTTTGAAAAAATGACATATTTTTTTGAAAACTTTTCAACCCCTTAAAAAGTGGTTTCTGGCCCGTTTTTCGAATTTTTTTCGATTGTTATGTCAATTACACATGTATAAGAGCTGTATGAACATGCTAATGACGTTTTTTATTGACGTCGTTTTTTGGGTTGCTTTTGCTTGTGCACAAGGCATATGTTTTGTGCATTTTGAATATGATTTCATAGGAAAAAAGTGACATTTTTAAAAAAAAATTTTGCAAAATGACATGTCCAATGCTTTTTTTTGTCAATTATGAAAGTATTGAATGTGCCAAATCACAGCAAATATCCAATAGATGGCTAGAGCTCTCCGCAGTGAATTTTCATATTGCAAATGTAACACAATTCAAGACCCAAGAGTCAAATTTGGAAAAAATGACATATTTTTTTGAAAACTTTTCAACCCCTTAAAAAGTGGTTGCTGGCCCGTTTTTCAATTTTTTTTCGATTGTTATGTCAATTACACATGTATAAGAGCTGTATGAACATGCTAATGACGTTTTTTATTGACGTCGTTTTTTGGGTTGCTTTTGCTTGTGCAAAAGGCAAATGTTTTGTGCATTTTGAATATGATTTCATAGGAAAAAAGTGACTTTTTTTTGTCTTTTTTTTTGCAAAATGACATGTCCAATGCTTTTTTTGTCAATTATGAAAGTATTGAATGTGCCAAATCACAGCAAATATCCAATAGATGGCTAGAGCTCTCCGCAGTGAATTTTCATATTGCAAATGTAACACAATTCAAGACCCAAGAGTCAAATTTGGAAAAAATGACATATTTTTTTGAAAACTTTTCAACCCCTTAAAAAGTGGTTTCTGGACCGTTTTTCGAATTTTTTTCGATTGTTATGTCAATTACACATGTATAAGAGCTGTATGAACATGCTAATGACGTTTTTTATTGACGTCGTTTTTTGGGTTGCTTTTGCTTGTGCACAAGGCATATGTTTTGTGCATTTTGAATATGATTTCATAGGAAAAAAGTTACTTTTTTTTTTTTTTTTTTGCAAAATGACATGTCCAATGCTTTTTTTTGTCAATTATGAAAGTATTGAATGTGCCAAATCACAGCAAATATCCAATAGATGGCTAGAGCTCTCCGCAGTGAATTTTCATATTGCAAATGTAACACAATTCAAGACCCAAGAGTCAAATTTGGAAAAAATGACATATTTTTTTGAAAACTTTTCAACCCCTTAAAAAGTGGTTGCTGGCCCGTTTTTCGAATTTTTTTCGATTGTTATGTCAATTACACATGTATAAGAGCTGTATGAACATGCTAATGACGTTTTTTATTGACGTCGTTTTTTGGGTTGCTTTTGCTTGTGCAAAAGGCAAATGTTTTGTGCATTTTGAATATGATTTCATAGGAAAAAAGTGACTTTTTTTTGTCTTTTTTTTTGCAAAATGACATGTCCAATGCTTTTTTTTGTCAATTATGAAAGTATTGAATGTGCCAAATCACAGCAAATATCCAATAGATGGCTAGAGCTCTCCGCAGTGAATTTTCATATTGCAAATGTAACACAATTCAAGACCCAAGAGTCAAATTTGGAAAAAATGACATATTTTTTTGAAAACTTTTCAACCCCTTAAAAAGTGGTTTCTGGCCCGTTTTTCGAATTTTTTTCGATTGTTATGTCAATTACACATGTATAAGAGCTGTATGAACATGCTAATGACGTTTTTTATTGACGTCGTTTTTTGGGTTGCTTTTGCTTGTGCACAAGGCATATGTTTTGTGCATTTTGAATATGATTTCATAGGAAAAAAGTGACTTTTTTTTATAAAAAATTTTGCAAAATGACATGTCCAATGCTTTTTTTTGTCAATTATGAAAGTATTGAATGTGCCAAATCACAGCAAATATCCAATAGATGGCTAGAGCTCTCCGCAGTGAATTTTCATATTGCAAATGTAACACAATTCAAGACCCAAGAGTCAAATTTGGAAAAAATGACATATTTTTTTGAAAACTTTTCAACCCCTTAAAAAGTGGTTGCTGGCCCGTTTTTCAATTTTTTTTCGATTGTTATGTCAATTACACATGTATAAGAGCTGTATGAACATGCTAATGACGTTTTTTATTGACGTCGTTTTTTGGGTTGCTTTTGCTTGTGCAAAAGGCAAATGTTTTGTGCATTTTTAATATGATTTCATAGGAAAAAAGTGACTTTTTTTTGTCTTTTTTTTTGCAAAATGACATGTCCAATGCTTTTTTTGTCAATTATGAAAGTATTGAATGTGCCAAATCACAGCAAATATCCAATAGATGGCTAGAGCTCTCCGCAGTGAATTTTCATATTGCAAATGTAACACAATTCAAGACCCAAGAGTCAAATTTGGAAAAAATGACATATTTTTTTGAAAACTTTTCAACCCCTTAAAAAGTGGTTTCTGGACCGTTTTTCGAATTTTTTTCGATTGTTATGTCAATTACACATGTATAAGAGCTGTATGAACATGCTAATGACGTTTTTTATTGACGTCGTTTTTTGGGTTGCTTTTGCTTGTGCACAAGGCATATGTTTTGTGCATTTTGAATATGATTTCATAGGAAAAAAGTTACTTTTTTTTTTTTTTTTTTGCAAAATGACATGTCCAATGCTTTTTTTTGTCAATTATGAAAGTATTGAATGTGCCAAATCACAGCAAATATCCAATAGATGGCTAGAGCTCTCCGCAGTGAATTTTCATATTGCAAATGTAACACAATTCAAGACCCAAGAGTCAAATTTTGAAAAAATGACATATTTTTTTGAAAACTTTTCAACCCCTTAAAAAGTGGTTTCTGGCCCTTTTTTCAATTTTTTTTTCGATTGTTATGTCAATTACACATGTATAAGAGCTGTATGAACATGCTAATGACGTTTTTTATTGACGTCGTTTTTTGGGTTGCTTTTGCTTGTGGCATGTGGCATATGTTTTGTGCATTTTGAATATGATTTCATAGGAAAAAAGTGACATTTTTTTAAAAAAAATTTGCAAAATGACATGTCCAATGCTTTTTTTGTCAATTATGAAAGTATTGAATGTGCCAAATCACAGCAAATATCCAATAGATGGCTAGAGCTCTCCGCAGTGAATTTTCATATTGCAAATGTAACACAATTCAAGACCCAAGAGTCAAATTTGGAAAAAATGACATATTTTTTTGAAAACTTTTCAACCCCTTAAAAAGTGGTTGCTGGCCCGTTTTTCAATTTTTTTTCGATTGTTATGTCAATTACACATGTATAAGAGCTGTATGAACATGCTAATGACGTTTTTTATTGACGTCGTTTTTTGGGTTGCTTTTGCTTGTGCAAAAGGCAAATGTTTTGTGCATTTTGAATATGATTTCATAGGAAAAAAGTGACTTTTTTTTGTATTTTTTTTTGCAAAATGACATGTCCAATGCTTTTTTTGTCAATTATGAAAGTATTGAATGTGCCAAATCACAGCAAATATCCAATAGATGGCTAGAGCTCTCCGCAGTGAATTTTCATATTGCAAATGTAACACAATTCAAGACCCAAGAGTCAAATTTGGAAAAAATGACATATTTTTTTGAAAACTTTTCAACCCCTTAAAAAGTGGTTTCTGGACCGTTTTTCGAATTTTTTTCGATTGTTATGTCAATTACACATGTATAAGAGCTGTATGAACATGCTAATGACGTTTTTTATTGACGTCGTTTTTTGGGTTGCTTTTGCTTGTGCACAAGGCATATGTTTTGTGCATTTTGAATATGATTTCATAGGAAAAAAGTTACTTTTTTTTTTTTTTATTTGCAAAATGACATGTCCAATGCTTTTTTTTGTCAATTATGAAAGTATTGAATGTGCCAAATCACAGCAAATATCCAATAGATGGCTAGAGCTCTCCGCAGTGAATTTTCATATTGCAAATGTAACACAATTCAAGACCCAAGAGTCAAATTTTGAAAAAATGACATATTTTTTTGAAAACTTTTCAACCCCTTAAAAAGTGGTTTCTGGCCCTTTTTTCAATTTTTTTTTCGATTGTTATGTCAATTACACATGTATAAGAGCTGTATGAACATGCTAATGACGTTTTTTATTGACGTCGTTTTTTGGGTTGCTTTTGCTTGTGGCATGTGGCATATGTTTTGTGCATTTTGAATATGATTTCATAGGAAAAAAGTGACATTTTTTAAAAAATTTTTTGCAAAATGACATGTCCAATGCTTTTTTTTGTCAATTATGAAAGTATTGAATGTGCCAAATCACAGCAAATATCCAATAGATGGCTAGAGCTCTCCGCAGTGAATTTTCATATTGCAAATGTAACACAATTCAAGACCCAAGAGTCAAATTTTGAAAAAATGACATATTTTTTTGAAAACTTTTCAACCCCTTAAAAAGTGGTTTCTGGCCCTTTTTTCAATTTTTTTTCGATTGTTATGTCAATTACACATGTATAAGAGCTGTATGAACATGCTAATGACGTTTTTTATTGACGTCGTTTTTTGGGTTGCTTTTGCTTGTGGCATGTGGCATATGTTTTGTGCATTTTGAATATGATTTCATAGGAAAAAAGTGACATTTTTTAAAAAAAATATTGCAAAATGACATGTCCAATGCTTTTTTTTGTCAATTATGAAAGTATTGAATGTGCCAAATCACAGCAAATATCCAATAGATGGCTAGAGCTCTCCGCAGTGAATTTTCATATTGCAAATGTAACACAATTCAAGACCCAAGAGTCAAATTTGGAAAAAATGACAGATTTTTTTGAAAACTTTTCAACCCCTTAAAAAGTGGTTGCTGGCCCGTTTTTCAATTTTTTTTCGATTGTTATGTCAATTACACATGTATAAGAGCTGTATGAACATGCTAATGACGTTTTTTATTGACGTCGTTTTTTGGGTTGCTTTTGCTTGTGCAAAAGGCAAATGTTTTGTGCATTTTGAATATGATTTCATAGGAAAAAAGTGACATTTTTTAAAAAACATTTTGCAAAATGACATGTCCAATGCTTTTTTTTGTCAATTATGAAAGTATTGAATGTGCCAAATCACAGCAAATATCCAATAGATGGCTAGAGCTCTCCGCAGTGAATTTTCATATTGCAAATGTAACACAATTCAAGACCCAAGAGTCAAATTTGGAAAAAATGACATATTTTTTTGAAAACTTTTCAACCCCTTAAAAAGTGGTTTCTGGCCCGTTTTTCAATTTTTTTTCGATTGTTATGTCAATTACACATGTATAAGAGCTGTATGAACATGCTAATGACGTTTTTTATTGACGTCGTTTTTTGGGTTGCTTTTGCTTGTGGCATGTGGCATATGTTTTGTGCATTTTGAATATGATTTCATAGGAAAAAAGTGACATTTTTTAAAAAAAATATTGCAAAATGACATGTCCAATGCTTTTTTTTGTCAATTATGAAAGTATTGAATGTGCCAAATCACAGCAAATATCCAATAGATGGCTAGAGCTCTCCGCAGTGAATTTTCATATTGCAAATGTAACACAATTCAAGACCCAAGAGTCAAATTTGGAAAAAATGACATATTTTTTTGAAAACTTTTCAACCCCTTAAAAAGTGGTTGCTGGCCCGTTTTTCAATTTTTTTTCGATTGTTATGTCAATTACACATGTATAAGAGCTGTATGAACATGCTAATGACGTTTTTTATTGACGTCGTTTTTTGGGTTGCTTTTGCTTGTGCAAAAGGCAAATGTTTTGTGCATTTTGAATATGATTTCATAGGAAAAAAGTGACATTTTTTAAAAAACATTTTGCAAAATGACATGTCCAATGCTTTTTTTTGTCAATTATGAAAGTATTGAATGTGCCAAATCACAGCAAATATCCAATAGATGGCTAGAGCTCTCCGCAGTGAATTTTCATATTGCAAATGTAACACAATTCAAGACCCAAGAGTCAAATTTGGAAAAAATGACATATTTTTTTGAAAACTTTTCAACCCCTTAAAAAGTGGTTTCTGGCCCGTTTTTCAATTTTTTTTCGATTGTTATGTCAATTACACATGTATAAGAGCTGTATGAACATGCTAATGACGTTTTTTATTGACGTCGTTTTTTGGGTTGCTTTTGCTTGTGCACAAGGCATATGTTTTGTGCATTTTGAATATGATTTCATAGGAAAAAAGTGACTTTTTTTCTTTTTTTTGCAAAATGACATGTCCAATGCTTTTTTTTGTCAATAATGAAAGTATTGAATGTGCCAAATCACAGCAAATATCCAATAGATGGCTAGAGCTCTCCGCAGTGAATTTTCATATTGCAAATGTAACACAATTCAAGACCCAAGAGTCAAATTTTGAAAAAATGACATATTTTTTTGAAAACTTTTCAACCCCTTAAAAAGTGGTTTCTGGCCCGTTTTTCGAATTTTTTTCGATAGTTATGTCAATTACACATGTATAAGAGCTGTATGAACATGCTAATGACGTTTTTTATTCACGTCGTTTTTTAGGTTGCTTTTTCTTGTGCACAAGGCATATGTTTTGTGCATTTTGAATATGATTTCATAGGAAAATAGTTACATTTTTTTTTTTTTTTTTGCAAAATGACATGTCCAATGCTTTTTTTTGTCAATTATGAAAGTATTGAATGTGCCAAATCACAGCAAATATCCAATAGATGGCTAGAGCTCTCCGCAGTGAATTTTCATATTGCAAATGTAACACAATTCAAGACCCAAGAGTCAAATTTGGAAAAAATGACATATATTTTTTAAAACTTTTCAACCCCTTAAAAAGTGGTTTCTGGCCCGTTTTTCGAATTTTTTTCGATTGTTATGTCAATTACACATGTATAAGAGCTGTATGAACATGCTAATGACGTTTTTTATTGACGTCGTTTTTTGGGTTGCTTTTGCTTGTGGCATGTGGCATATGTTTTGTGCATTTTGAATATGATTTCATAGGAAAAAAGTGACATTTAAAAAAAAAAAAAATGCAAAATGACATGTCCAATGCTTTTTTTTGTCAATTATGAAAGTATTGAATGTGCCAAATCACAGCAAATATCCAATAGATGGCTAGAGCTCTCCGCAGTGAATTTTCATATTGCAAATGTAACACAATTCAAGACCCAAGAGTCAATTTTTGAAAAAAGGACATATTTTTTTGAAAACTTTTCAACCCCTTAAAAAGTGGTTTCTGGCCCGTTTTTCGAATTTTTTTCAATTGTTATGTCAATTACACATGTATAAGAGCTGTATGAACATGCTAATGACGTTTTTTATTGACGTCGTTTTTTGGGTTGCTTTTGCTTGTGGCATGTGGCATATGTTTTGTGCATTTTGAATATGATTTCATAGGAAAAAAGTCACATTTTTTTGAAAAAATTTTGCAAAATGACATGTCCAATGCTTTTTTTTGTCAATTATGAAAGTATTGAATGTGCCAAATCACAGCAAATATCCAATAGATGGCTAGAGCTCTCCGCAGTGAATTTTCATATTGCAAATGTAACACAATTCAAGACCCAAGAGTCAAATTTGGAAAAAATGACATATTTTTTTGAAAACTTTTCAACCCCTTAAAAAGTGGTTTCTGGCCCGTTTTTCAAATTTTTTTCTATTGTTATGTCAATTACACATGTATAAGAGCTGTATGAACATGCTAATGACGTTTTTTATTGACGTCGTTTTTTGGGTTGCTTTTGCTTGTGCACAAGGCATATGTTTTGTGCATTTTGAATATGATTTCATAGGAAAAAAGTGACTTTTTTGTCTTTTTTTTGCAAAATGACATGTCCAATGCTTTTTTTTGTCAATAATGAAAGTATTGAATGTGCCAAATCACAGCAAATATCCAATATATGGCTAGAGCTCTCCGCAGTGAATTTTCATATTGCAAATGTAACACAATTCAAGACCCAAGAGTCAAATTTTGAAAAAATGACATATTTTTTTGAAAACTTTTCAACCCCTTAAAAAGTGGTTTCTGGCCCGTTTTTCGAATTTTTTTCGATTGTTATGTCAATTACACATGTATAAGAGCTGTATGAACATGCTAATGACGTTTTTTATTGACGTCGTTTTTTAGGTTGCTTTTTCTTGTACACAAGGCATATGTTTTGTGCATTTTGAATATGATTTCATAGGAAAATAGTTACATTTTTTTTTTTTTTTTTGCAAAATGACATGTCCAATGCTTTTTTTTGTCAATTATGAAAGTATTGAATGTGCCAAATCACAGCAAATATCCAATAGATGGCTAGAGCTCTCCGCAGTGAATTTTCATATTGCAAATGTAACACAATTCAAGACCCAAGAGTCAAATTTTGAAAAAATGACATATTTTTTTGAAAACTTTTCAACCCCTTAAAAAGTGGTTTCTGGCCCGTTTTTCGAATTTTTTTCGATTGTTATGTCAATTACACATGTATAAGAGCTGTATGAACATGCTAATGACGTTTTTTATTGACGTCGTTTTTTGGGTTGCTTTTGCTTGTGGCATGTGGCATATGTTTTGTGCATTTTGAATATGATTTCATAGGAAAAAAGTGACATTTAAAAAAAAAAAAATTGCAAAATGACATGTCCAATGCTTTTTTTTGTCAATTATGAAAGTATTGAATGTGCCAAATCACAGCAAATATCCAATAGATGGCTAGAGCTCTCCGCAGTGAATTTTCATATTGCAAATGTAACACAATTCAAGACCCAAGAGTCAAATTTTGAAAAAATGACATATTTTTTTGAACATTTTTCAACCCCTTAAAAAGTGGTTTCTGGCCCGTTTTTCGAATTTTTTTCGATTGTTATGTCAATTACACATGTATAAGAGCTGTATGAACATGCTAATGACGTTTTTTATTGACGTCGTTTTTTGGGTTGCTTTTGCTTGTGCACAAGGCAAATGTTTTGTGCATTTTGAATATGATTTCATAGGAAAAAAGTGACATTTTTTAAAAAACATTTTGCAAAATGACATGTCCAATGCTTTTTTTTGTCAATTATGAAAGTATTGAATGTGCCAAATCACAGCAAATATCCAATAGATGGCTAGAGCTCTCCGCAGTGAATTTTCATATTGCAAATGTAACACAATTCAAGACCCAAGAGTCAAATTTGGAAAAAATGACATATTTTTTTGAAAACTTTTCAACCCCTTAAAAAGTGGTTTCTGGCCCGTTTTTCAATTTTTTTTCGATTGTTATGTCAATTACACATGTATAAGAGCTGTATGAACATGCTAATGACGTTTTTTATTGACGTCGTTTTTTGGGTTGCTTTTGCTTGTGCACAAGGCATATGTTTTGTGCATTTTGAATATGATTTCATAGGAAAAAAGTGACTTTTTTTCTTTTTTTTGCAAAATGACATGTCCAATGCTTTTTTTTGTCAATAATGAAAGTATTGAATGTGCCAAATCACAGCAAATATCCAATAGATGGCTAGAGCTCTCCGCAGTGAATTTTCATATTGCAAATGTAACACAATTCAAGACCCAAGAGTCAAATTTTGAAAAAATGACATATTTTTTTGAAAACTTTTCAACCCCTTAAAAAGTGGTTTCTGGCCCGTTTTTCGAATTTTTTTCGATAGTTATGTCAATTACACATGTATAAGAGCTGTATGAACATGCTAATGACGTTTTTTATTCACGTCGTTTTTTAGGTTGCTTTTTCTTGTGCACAAGGCATATGTTTTGTGCATTTTGAATATGATTTCATAGGAAAATAGTGACATTTTTTAAAAAACATTTTGCAAAATGACATGTCCAATGCTTTTTTTTGTCAATTATGAAAGTATTGAATGTGCCAAATCACAGCAAATATCCAATAGATGGCTAGAGCTCTCCGCAGTGAATTTTCATATTGCAAATGTAACACAATTCAAGACCCAAGAGTCAAATTTGGAAAAAATGACATATTTTTTTGAAAACTTTTCAACCCCTTAAAAAGTGGTTTCTGGCCCGTTTTTCAATTTTTTTTCGATTGTTATGTCAATTACACATGTATAAGAGCTGTATGAACATGCTAATGACGTTTTTTATTGACGTCGTTTTTTGGGTTGCTTTTGCTTGTGCACAAGGCATATGTTTTGTGCATTTTGAATATGATTTCATAGGAAAAAAGTGACTTTTTTTCTTTTTTTTGCAAAATGACATGTCCAATGCTTTTTTTTGTCAATAATGAAAGTATTGAATGTGCCAAATCACAGCAAATATCCAATAGATGGCTAGAGCTCTCCGCAGTGAATTTTCATATTGCAAATGTAACACAATTCAAGACCCAAGAGTCAAATTTTGAAAAAATGACATATTTTTTTGAAAACTTTTCAACCCCTTAAAAAGTGGTTTCTGGCCCGTTTTTCGAATTTTTTTCGATAGTTATGTCAATTACACATGTATAAGAGCTGTATGAACATGCTAATGACGTTTTTTATTCACGTCGTTTTTTAGGTTGCTTTTTCTTGTGCACAAGGCATATGTTTTGTGCATTTTGAATATGATTTCATAGGAAAATAGTAACATTTTTTTTTTTTTTTTTGCAAAATGACATGTCCAATGCTTTTTTTTGTCAATTATGAAAGTATTGAATGTGCCAAATCACAGCAAATATCCAATAGATGGCTAGAGCTCTCCGCAGTGAATTTTCATATTGCAAATGTAACACAATTCAAGACCCAAGAGTCAAATTTGGAAAAAATGACATATATTTTTTAAAACTTTTCAACCCCTTAAAAAGTGGTTTCTGGCCCGTTTTTCGAATTTTTTTCGATTGTTATGTCAATTACACATGTATAAGAGCTGTATGAACATGCTAATGACGTTTTTTATTGACGTCGTTTTTTGGGTTGCTTTTGCTTGTGGCATGTGGCATATGTTTTGTGCATTTTGAATATGATTTCATAGGAAAAAAGTGACATTTAAAAAAAAAAAAATTGCAAAATGACATGTCCAATGCTTTTTTTTGTCAATTATGAAAGTATTGAATGTGCCAAATCACAGCAAATATCCAATAGATGGCTAGAGCTCTCCGCAGTGAATTTTCATATTGCAAATGTAACACAATTCAAGACCCAAGAGTCAATTTTTGAAAAAAGGACATATTTTTTTGAAAACTTTTCAACCCCTTAAAAAGTGGTTTCTGGCCCGTTTTTCGAATTTTTTTCAATTGTTATGTCAATTACACATGTATAAGAGCTGTATGAACATGCTAATGACGTTTTTTATTGACGTCGTTTTTTGGGTTGCTTTTGCTTGTGGCATGTGGCATATGTTTTGTGCATTTTGAATATGATTTCATAGGAAAAAAGTCACATTTTTTTGAAAAAATTTTGCAAAATGACATGTCCAATGCTTTTTTTTGTCAATTATGAAAGTATTGAATGTGCCAAATCACAGCAAATATCCAATAGATGGCTAGAGCTCTCCGCAGTGAATTTTCATATTGCAAATGTAACACAATTCAAGACCCAAGAGTCAAATTTGGAAAAAATGACATATTTTTTTGAAAACTTTTCAACCCCTTAAAAAGTGGTTTCTGGCCCGTTTTTCAAATTTTTTTCTATTGTTATGTCAATTACACATGTATAAGAGCTGTATGAACATGCTAATGACGTTTTTTATTGACGTCGTTTTTTGGGTTGCTTTTGCTTGTGCACAAGGCATATGTTTTGTGCATTTTGAATATGATTTCATAGGAAAAAAGTGACTTTTTTTGTCTTTTTTTTGCAAAATGACATGTCCAATGCTTTTTTTTGTCAATAATGAAAGTATTGAATGTGCCAAATCACAGCAAATATCCAATATATGGCTAGAGCTCTCCGCAGTGAATTTTCATATTGCAAATGTAACACAATTCAAGACCCAAGAGTCAAATTTTGAAAAAATGACATATTTTTTTGAAAACTTTTCAACCCCTTAAAAAGTGGTTTCTGGCCCGTTTTTCGAATTTTTTTCGATTGTTATGTCAATTACACATGTATAAGAGCTGTATGAACATGCTAATGACGTTTTTTATTGACGTCGTTTTTTAGGTTGCTTTTTCTTGTGCACAAGGCATATGTTTTGTGCATTTTGAATATGATTTCATAGGAAAATAGTTACATTTTTTTTTTTTTTTTGCAAAATGACATGTCCAATGCTTTTTTTTGTCAATTATGAAAGTATTGAATGTGCCAAATCACAGCAAATATCCAATAGATGGCTAGAGCTCTCCGCAGTGAATTTTCATATTGCAAATGTAACACAATTCAAGACCCAAGAGTCAAATTTTGAAAAAATGACATATTTTTTTGAAAACTTTTCAACCCCTTAAAAAGTGGTTTCTGGCCCGTTTTTCGAATTTTTTTCGATTGTTATGTCAATTACACATGTATAAGAGCTGTATGAACATGCTAATGACGTTTTTTATTGACGTCGTTTTTTGGGTTGCTTTTGCTTGTGGCATGTGGCATATGTTTTGTGCATTTTGAATATGATTTCATAGGAAAAAAGTGACATTTAAAAAAAAAAAAATTGCAAAATGACATGTCCAATGCTTTTTTTTGTCAATTATGAAAGTATTGAATGTGCCAAATCACAGCAAATATCCAATAGATGGCTAGAGCTCTCCGCAGTGAATTTTCATATTGCAAATGTAACACAATTCAAGACCCAAGAGTCAAATTTTGAAAAAATGACATATTTTTTTGAACATTTTTCAACCCCTTAAAAAGTGGTTTCTGGCCCGTTTTTCGAATTTTTTTCGATTGTTATGTCAATTACACATGTATAAGAGCTGTATGAACATGCTAATGACGTTTTTTATTGACGTCGTTTTTTGGGTTGCTTTTGCTTGTGCACATGGCATATGTTTTGTGCATTTTGAATATGATTTCATAGGAAAAAAGTGACTTTTTAAAAAAAAAAATTTGCAAAATGACATGTCCAATGCTTTTTTTGTCAATTATGAAAGTATTGAATGTGCCAAATCACAGCAAATATCCAATAGATGGCTAGAGCTCTCTGCAGTGAATTTTCATATTGCAAATGTAACACAATTCAAGACCCAAGAGTCAAATTTTGAAAAAATGACATATTTTTTTGAAAACTTTTCAACCCCTTAAAAAGTGGTTTCTGGCCCGTTTTTCGAATTTTTTTCGATTGTTATGTCAATTACACATGTATAAGAGCTGTATGAACATGCTAATGACGTTTTTTATTGACGTAGTTTTTTGGGTTGCTTTTGCTTGTGCACAAGGCATATGTTTTGTGCATTTTGAATATGATTTCATAGGAAAAAAGTGACTTTTTTTGTGTTTTTTTTTGCAAAATGACATGTCCAATGCTTTTTTTTGTCAATTATGAAAGTATTGAATGTGCCAAATCACAGCAAATATCCAATAGATGGCTAGAGCTCTCCGCAGTGAATTTTCATATTGCAAATGTAACACAATTCAAGACCCAAGAGTCAAATTTTGAAAAAATGACATATTTTTTTGAAAACTTTTCAACCCCTTAAAAAGTGGTTTCTGGCCCGTTTTTCGAATTTTTGTCGATTGTTATGTCAATTACACATGTATAAGAGCTGTATGAACATGCTAATGACGTTTTTTATTGACGTCGTTTTTTGGGTTGCTTTTGCTTGTGGCATGTGGCATATGTTTTGTGCATTTTGAATATGATTTCATAGGAAAAAAGTGACATTTAAAAAAAAAAAAATTGCAAAATGACATGTCCAATGCTTTTTTTTGTCAATTATGAAAGTATTGAATGTGCCAAATCACAGCAAATATCCAATAGATGGCTAGAGCTCTCCGCAGTGAATTTTCATATTGCAAATGTAACACAATTCAAGACCCAAGAGTCAAATTTTGAAAAAATGACATATTTTTTTGAACATTTTTCAACCCCTTAAAAAGTGGTTTCTGGCCCGTTTTTCGAATTTTTTTCGATTGTTATGTCAATTACACATGTATAAGAGCTGTATGAACATGCTAATGACGTTTTTTATTGACGTCGTTTTTTGGGTTGCTTTTGCTTGTGCACATGGCATATGTTTTGTGCATTTTGAATATGATTTCATAGGAAAAAAGTGACTTTTAAAAAAAATAAATTTGCAAAATGACATGTCCAATGCTTTTTTTGTCAATTATGAAAGTATTGAATGTGCCAAATCACAGCAAATATCCAATAGATGGCTAGAGCTCTCTGCAGTGAATTTTCATATTGCAAATGTAACACAATTCAAGACCCAAGAGTCAAATTTTGAAAAAATGACATATTTTTTTGAAAACTTTTCAACCCCTTAAAAAGTGGTTTCTGGCCCGTTTTTCGAATTTTTTTCGATTGTTATGTCAATTACACATGTATAAGAGCTGTATGAACATGCTAATGACGTTTTTTATTGACGTCGTTTTTTGGGTTGCTTTTGCTTGTGCACAAGGCATATGTTTTGTGCATTTTGAATATGATTTCATAGGAAAAAAGTGACTTTTTTTTGTGTTTTTTTTTGCAAAATGACATGTCCAATGCTTTTTTTTGTCAATTATGAAAGTATTGAATGTGCCAAATCACAGCAAATATCCAATAGATGGCTAGAGCTCTCCGCAGTGAATTTTCATATTGCAAATGTAACACAATTCAAGACCCAAGAGTCAAATTTTGAAAAAATGACATATTTTTTTGAAAACTTTTCAACCCCTTAAAAAGTGGTTTCTGGCCCGTTTTTCGAATTTTTGTCGATTGTTATGTCAATTACACATGTATAAGAGCTGTATGAACATGCTAATGACGTTTTTTATTGACGTCGTTTTTTGGGTTGCTTTTGCTTGTGGCATGTGGCATATGTTTTGTGCATTTTGAATATGATTTCATAGGAAAAAAGTGACTTTTTTTTGTCTTTTTTTTTGCAAAATGACATGTCCAATGCTTTTTTTTGTCAATTATGAAAGTATTGAATGTGCCAAATCACAGCAAATATCCAATAGATGGCTAGAGCTCTCCGCAGTGAATTTTCATATTGCAAATGTAACACAATTCAAGACCCAAGAGTCAAATTTTGAAAAAATGACATATTTTTTTGAAAACTTTTCAACCCCTTAAAAAGTGGTTTCTGGCCCGTTTTTCGATTTTTTTTCGATTGTTATGTCAATTACACATGTATAAGAGCTGTATGAACATGCTAATGACGTTTTTTATTGACGTCGTTTTTTGGGTTGCTTTTGCTTGTGCACAAGGCATATGTTTTGTGTATTTTGAATATGATTTCATAGGAAAAAAGTGACTTTTTTTTGTCTTTTTTTTTGCAAAATGACATGTCCAATGCTTTTTTTTTGACAATTATGAAAGTATTGAATGTGCCAAATCACAGCAAATATCCAATAGATGGCTAGAGCTCTCCGCAGTGAATTTTCATATTGCAAATGTAACACAATTCAAGACCCAAGAGTCAAATTTTGAAAAAATGACATTTTTTTGAAAACTTTTCAACCCCTTAAAAAGTGGTTTCTGGCCCGTTTTTCGATTTTTTTTCGATTGTTATGTCAATTACACATGTATAAGAGCTGTATGAACATGCTAATGACGTTTTTTATTGACGTCGTTTTTTGGGTTGCTTTTGCTTGTGCACAAGGCATATGTTTTGTGTATTTTGAATATGATTTCATAGGAAAAAAGTGACTTTTTTTTGTCTTTTTTTTTGCAAAATGACATGTCCAATGCTTTTTTTTGTCAATTATGAAAGTATTGAATGTGCCAAATCACAGCAAATATCCAATAGATGGCTAGAGCTCTCCGCAGTGAATTTTCATATTGCAAATGTTACACAATTCAAGACCCAAGAGTCAAATTTTGAAAAAATGACATATTTTTTTGAAAACTTTTCAACCCCTTAAAAAGTGGTTTCTGGCCCGTTTTTCGATTTTTTTTCGATTGTTATGTCAATTACACATGTATAAGAGCTGTATGAACATGCTAATGACGTTTTTTATTGACGTCGTTTTTTGGGTTGCTTTTGCTTGTGCACAAGGCATATGTTTTGTGCATTTTGAATATGATTTCATAGGAAAAAAGTGACTTTTTTTGTCATTTTTTTTGCAAAATGACATGTCCAATGCTTTTTTTTTGACAATTATGAAAGTATTGAATGTGCCAAATCACAGCAAATATCCAATAGATGGCTAGAGCTCTCCGCAGTGAATTTTCATATTGCAAATGTAACACAATTCAAGACCCAAGAGTCAAATTTTGAAAAAATGACATATTTTTTTGAAAACTTTTCAACCCCTTAAAAAGTGGTTTCTGGCCCGTTTTTCAATTTTTTTTCGATTGTTATGTCAATTACACATGTATAAGAGCTGTATGAACATGCTAATGACGTTTTTTATTGACGTCGTTTTTTGGGTTGCTTTTGCTTGTGCACAAGGCATATGTTTTGTGTATTTTGAATATGATTTCATAGGAAAAAAGTGACTTTTTTTTGTCTTTTTTTTTGCAAAATGACATGTCCAATGCTTTTTTTTGTCAATTATGAAAGTATTGAATGTGCCAAATCACAGCAAATATCCAATAGATGGCTAGAGCTCTCCGCAGTGAATTTTCATATTGCAAATGTTACACAATTCAAGACCCAAGAGTCAAATTTTGAAAAAATGACATATTTTTTTGAAAACTTTTCAACCCCTTAAAAAGTGGTTTCTGGCCCGTTTTTCGATTTTTTTTCGATTGTTATGTCAATTACACATGTATAAGAGCTGTATGAACATGCTAATGACGTTTTTTATTGACGTCGTTTTTTGGGTTGCTTTTGCTTGTGCACAAGGCATATGTTTTGTGCATTTTGAATATGATTTCATAGGAAAAAAGTGACTTTTTTTTGTCATTTTTTTTGCAAAATGACATGTCCAATGCTTTTTTTTTGACAATTATGAAAGTATTGAATGTGCCAAATCACAGCAAATATCCAATAGATGGCTAGAGCTCTCCGCAGTGAATTTTCATATTGCAAATGTAACACAATTCAAGACCCAAGAGTCAAATTTTGAAAAAATGACATATTTTTTTGAAAACTTTTCAACCCCTTAAAAAGTGGTTTCTGGCCCGTTTTTCAATTTTTTTTCGATTGTTATGTCAATTACACATGTATAAGAGCTGTATGAACATGCTAATGACGTTTTTTATTGACGTCGTTTTTTGGGTTGCTTTTGCTTGTGCACAAGGCATATGTTTTGTGCATTTTGAATATGATTTCATAGGAAAAAAGTGACTTTTTTTTGTCTTTTTTTTTGCAAAATGACATGTCCAATGCTTTTTTTTGTCAATTATGAAAGTATTGAATGTGCCAAATCACAGCAAATATCCAATAGATGGCTAGAGCTCTCCGCAGTGAATTTTCATATTGCAAATGTAACACAATTCAAGACCCAAGAGTCAAATTTTGAAAAAATGACATATTTTTTTGAAAACTTTTCAACCCCTTAAAAAGTGGTTTCTGGCCCGTTTTTCGATTTTTTTTCGATTGTTATGTCAATTACACATGTATAAGAGCTGTATGAACATGCTAATGACGTTTTTTATTGACGTCGTTTTTTGGGTTGCTTTTGCTTGTGCACAAGGCATATGTTTTGTGCATTTTGAATATGATTTCATAGGAAAAAAGTGACTTTTTTTTGTCATTTTTTTTGCAAAATGACATGTCCAATGCTTTTTTTTTGACAATTATGAAAGTATTGAATGTGCCAAATCACAGCAAATATCCAATAGATGGCTAGAGCTCTCCGCAGTGAATTTTCATATTGCAAATGTAACACAATTCAAGACCCAAGAGTCAAATTTAGAAAAAATGACATATTTTTTTGAAAACTTTTCAACCCCTTAAAAAGTGGTTTCTGGCCCGTTTTTCGATTTTTTTTCGATTGTTATGTCAATTACACATGTATAAGAGCTGTATGAACATGCTAATGACGTTTTTTATTGACGTCGTTTTTTGGGTTGCTTTTGCTTGTGCACAAGGCATATGTTTTGTGTATTTTGAATATGATTTCATAGGAAAAAAGTGACTTTTTTTTGTCTTTTTTTTTGCAAAATGACATGTCCAATGCTTTTTTTTTGACAATTATGAAAGTATTGAATGTGCCAAATCACAGCAAATATCCAATAGATGGCTAGAGCTCTCCGCAGTGAATTTTCATATTGCAAATGTAACACAATTGAAGACCCAAGAGTCAAATTTTGAAAAAATGACATATTTTTTTGAAAACTTTTCAACCCCTTAAAAAGTGGTTTCTGGCCCGTTTTTCAATTTTTTTTCGATTGTTATGTCAATTACACATGTATAAGAGCTGTATGAACATGCTAATGACGTTTTTTATTGACGTCGTTTTTTGGGTTGCTTTTGCTTGTGCACAAGGCATATGTTTTGTGCATTTTGAATATGATTTCATAGGAAAAAAGTGACTTTTTTTGTCTTTTTTTTTGCAAAATGACATGTCCAATGCTTTTTTTTGTCAATTATGAAAGTATTGAATGTGCCAAATCACAGCAAATATCCAATAGATGGCTAGAGCTCTCCGCAGTGAATTTTCATATTGCAAATGTAACACAATTCAAGACCCAAGAGTCAAATTTTGAAAAAAGGACATATTTTTTTGAAAACTTTTCAACCCCTTAAAAAGTGGTTTCTGGCCCGTTTTTCAATTTTTTTTCGATTGTTATGTCAATTACACATGTATAAGAGCTGTATGAACATGCTAATGACGTTTTTTATTGACGTCGTTTTTTGGGTTGCTTTTGCTTGTGCACAAGGCATATGTTTTGTGTATTTTGAATATGATTTCATAGGAAAAAAGTGACTTTTTTTTTGTCTTTTTTTTGCAAAATGACATGTCCAATGCTTTTTTTTTGACAATTATGAAAGTATTGAATGTGCCAAATCACAGCAAATATTCAATAGATGGCTAGAGCTCTCCGCAGTGAATTTTCATATTGCAAATGTAACACAATTGAAGACCCAAGAGTCAAATTTTGAAAAAATGACATATTTTTTTGAAAACTTTTCAACCCCTTAAAAAGTGGTTTCTGGCCCGTTTTTCAATTTTTTTTCGATTGTTATGTCAATTACACATGTATAAGAGCTGTATGAACATGCTAATGACGTTTTTTATTGACGTCGTTTTTTGGGTTGCTTTTGCTTGTGCACAAGGCATATGTTTTGTGCATTTTGAATATGATTTCATAGGAAAAAAGTGACTTTTTTTTGTCATTTTTTTTGCAAAATGACATGTCCAATGCTTTTTTTTTGACAATTATGAAAGTATTGAATGTGCCAAATCACAGCAAATATCCAATAGATGGCTAGAGCTCTCCGCAGTGAATTTTCATATTGCAAATGTAACACAATTCAAGACCCAAGAGTCAAATTTTGAAAAAATGACATATTTTTTTGAAAACTTTTCAACCCCTTAAAAAGTGGTTTCTGGCCCGTTTTTCGATTTTTTTTCGATTGTTATGTCAATTACACATGTATAAGAGCTGTATGAACATGCTAATGACGTTTTTTATTGACGTCGTTTTTTGGGTTGCTTTTGCTTGTGCACAAGGCATATGTTTTGTGTATTTTGAATATGATTTCATAGGAAAAAAGTGACTTTTTTTTGTCTTTTTTTTTGCAAAATGACATGTCCAATGCTTTTTTTTTGACAATTATGAAAGTATTGAATGTGCCAAATCACAGCAAATATCCAATAGATGGCTAGAGCTCTCCGCAGTGAATTTTCATATTGCAAATGTAACACAATTGAAGACCCAAGAGTCAAATTTTGAAAAAATGACATATTTTTTTGAAAACTTTTCAACCCCTTAAAAAGTGGTTTCTGGCCCGTTTTTCAATTTTTTTTCGATTGTTATGTCAATTACACATGTATAAGAGCTGTATGAACATGCTAATGACGTTTTTTATTGACGTCGTTTTTTGGGTTGCTTTTGCTTGTGCACAAGGCATATGTTTTGTGCATTTTGAATATGATTTCATAGGAAAAAAGTGACTTTTTTTTGTCATTTTTTTTGCAAAATGACATGTCCAATGCTTTTTTTTTGACAATTATGAAAGTATTGAATGTGCCAAATCACAGCAAATATCCAATAGATGGCTAGAGCTCTCCGCAGTGAATTTTCATATTGCAAATGTAACACAATTCAAGACCCAAGAGTCAAATTTAGAAAAAATGACATATTTTTTTGAAAACTTTTCAACCCCTTAAAAAGTGGTTTCTGGCCCGTTTTTCGATTTTTTTTCGATTGTTATGTCAATTACACATGTATAAGAGCTGTATGAACATGCTAATGACGTTTTTTATTGACGTCGTTTTTTGGGTTGCTTTTGCTTGTGCACAAGGCATATGTTTTGTGTATTTTGAATATGATTTCATAGGAAAAAAGTGACTTTTTTTTGTCTTTTTTTTTGCAAAATGACATGTCCAATGCTTTTTTTTTGACAATTATGAAAGTATTGAATGTGCCAAATCACAGCAAATATCCAATAGATGGCTAGAGCTCTCCGCAGTGAATTTTCATATTGCAAATGTAACACAATTGAAGACCCAAGAGTCAAATTTTGAAAAAATGACATATTTTTTTGAAAACTTTTCAACCCCTTAAAAAGTGGTTTCTGGCCCGTTTTTCAATTTTTTTTCGATTGTTATGTCAATTACACATGTATAAGAGCTGTATGAACATGCTAATGACGTTTTTTATTGACGTCGTTTTTTGGGTTGCTTTTGCTTGTGCACAAGGCATATGTTTTGTGCATTTTGAATATGATTTCATAGGAAAAAAGTGACTTTTTTTGTCTTTTTTTTTGCAAAATGACATGTCCAATGCTTTTTTTTGTCAATTATGAAAGTATTGAATGTGCCAAATCACAGCAAATATCCAATAGATGGCTAGAGCTCTCCGCAGTGAATTTTCATATTGCAAATGTAACACAATTCAAGACCCAAGAGTCAAATTTTGAAAAAAGGACATATTTTTTTGAAAACTTTTCAACCCCTTAAAAAGTGGTTTCTGGCCCGTTTTTCAATTTTTTTTCGATTGTTATGTCAATTACACATGTATAAGAGCTGTATGAACATGCTAATGACGTTTTTTATTGACGTCGTTTTTTGGGTTGCTTTTGCTTGTGCACAAGGCATATGTTTTGTGTATTTTGAATATGATTTCATAGGAAAAAAGTGACTTTTTTTTGTCTTTTTTTTGCAAAATGACATGTCCAATGCTTTTTTTTTGACAATTATGAAAGTATTGAATGTGCCAAATCACAGCAAATATTCAATAGATGGCTAGAGCTCTCCGCAGTGAATTTTCATATTGCAAATGTAACACAATTGAAGACCCAAGAGTCAAATTTTGAAAAAATGACATATTTTTTTGAAAACTTTTCAACCCCTTAAAAAGTGGTTTCTGGCCCGTTTTTCAATTTTTTTTCGATTGTTATGTCAATTACACATGTATAAGAGCTGTATGAACATGCTAATGACGTTTTTTATTGACGTCGTTTTTTGGGTTGCTTTTGCTTGTGCACAAGGCATATGTTTTGTGCATTTTGAATATGATTTCATAGGAAAAAAGTGACTTTTTTTTGTCATTTTTTTTGCAAAATGACATGTCCAATGCTTTTTTTTTGACAATTATGAAAGTATTGAATGTGCCAAATCACAGCAAATATCCAATAGATGGCTAGAGCTCTCCGCAGTGAATTTTCATATTGCAAATGTAACACAATTCAAGACCCAAGAGTCAAATTTTGAAAAAATGAAATATTTTTTTGAAAACTTTTCAACCCCTTAAAAAGTGGTTTCTGGCCCGTTTTTCGATTTTTTTTCGATTGTTATGTCAATTACACATGTATAAGAGCTGTATGAACATGCTAATGACGTTTTTTATTGACGTCGTTTTTTGGGTTGCTTTTGCTTGTGCACAAGGCATATGTTTTGTGTATTTTGAATATGATTTCATAGGAAAAAAGTGACTTTTTTTTGTCTTTTTTTTTGCAAAATGACATGTCCAATGCTTTTTTTTTGACAATTATGAAAGTATTGAATGTGCCAAATCACAGCAAATATCCAATAGATGGCTAGAGCTCTCTGCAGTGAATTTTCATATTGCAAATGTAACACAATTGAAGACCCAAGAGTCAAATTTTGAAAAAATGACATATTTTTTTGAAAACTTTTCAACCCCTTAAAAAGTGGTTTCTGGCCCGTTTTTCAATTTTTTTTCGATTGTTATGTCAATTACACATGTATAAGAGCTGTATGAACATGCTAATGACGTTTTTTATTGACGTCGTTTTTTGGGTTGCTTTTGCTTGTGCACAAGGCATATGTTTTGTGCATTTTGAATATGATTTCATAGGAAAAAAGTGACTTTTTTTGTCTTTTTTTTTGCAAAATGACATGTCCAATGCTTTTTTTTGTCAATTATGAAAGTATTGAATGTGCCAAATCACAGCAAATATCCAATAGATGGCTAGAGCTCTCCGCAGTGAATTTTCATATTGCAAATGTAACACAATTCAAGACCCAAGAGTCAAATTTTGAAAAAAGGACATATTTTTTTGAAAACTTTTCAACCCCTTAAAAAGTGGTTTCTGGCCCGTTTTTCATTTTTTTTTCGATTGTTATGTCAATTACACATGTATAAGAGCTGTATGAACATGCTAATGACGTTTTTTATTGACGTCGTTTTTTGGGTTGCTTTTGCTTGTGCACAAGGCATATGTTTTGTGCATTTTGAATATGATTTCATAGGAAAAAAGTGACTTTTTTGTCTTTTTTTTTGCAAAATGACATGTCCAATGCTTTTTTTTGTCAATTATGAAAGTATTGAATGTGCCAAATCACAGCAAATATCCAATAGATGGCTAGAGCTCTCCGCAGTGAATTTTCATATTGCAAATGTAACACAATTCAAGACCCAAGAGTCAAATTTTGAAAAAAGGACATATTTTTTTGAAAACTTTTCAACCCCTTAAAAAGTGGTTTCTGGCCCGTTTTTCAATTTTTTTTCGATTGTTATGTCAATTACACATGTATAAGAGCTGTATGAACATGCTAATGACGTTTTTTATTGACGTCGTTTTTTGGGTTGCTTTTGCTTGTGCACAAGGCATATGTTTTGTGTATTTTGAATATGATTTCATAGGAAAAAAGTGACTTTTTTTTTGTCTTTTTTTTTGCAAAATGACATGTCCAATGCTTTTTTTTTGACAATTATGAAAGTATTGAATGTGCCAAATCACAGCAAATATTCAATAGATGGCTAGAGCTCTCCGCAGTGAATTTTCATATTGCAAATGTAACACAATTGAAGACCCAAGAGTCAAATTTTGAAAAAATGACATATTTTTTTGAAAACTTTTCAACCCCTTAAAAAGTGGTTTCTGGCCCGTTTTTCAATTTTTTTTCGATTGTTATGTCAATTACACATGTATAAGAGCTGTATGAACATGCTAATGACGTTTTTTATTGACGTCGTTTTTTGGGTTGCTTTTGCTTGTGCACAAGGCATATGTTTTGTGCATTTTGAATATGATTTCATAGGAAAAAAGTGACTTTTTTGTCTTTTTTTTTGCAAAATGACATGTCCAATGCTTTTTTTTGTCAATTATGAAAGTATTGAATGTGCCAAATCACAGCAAATATCCAATAGATGGCTAGAGCTCTCCGCAGTGAATTTTCATATTGCAAATGTAACACAATTCAAGACCCAAGAGTCAAATTTTGAAAAAAGGACATATTTTTTTGAAAACTTTTCAACCCCTTAAAAAGTGGTTTCTGGCCCGTTTTTCAATTTTTTTTCGATTGTTATGTCAATTACACATGTATAAGAGCTGTATGAACATGCTAATGACGTTTTTTATTGACGTCGTTTTTTGGGTTGCTTTTGCTTGTGCACAAGGCATATGTTTTGTGTATTTTGAATATGATTTCATAGGAAAAAAGTGACTTTTTTTTTGTCTTTTTTTTTGCAAAATGACATGTCCAATGCTTTTTTTTTGACAATTATGAAAGTATTGAATGTGCCAAATCACAGCAAATATTCAATAGATGGCTAGAGCTCTCCGCAGTGAATTTTCATATTGCAAATGTAACACAATTGAAGACCCAAGAGTCAAATTTTGAAAAAATGACATATTTTTTTGAAAACTTTTCAACCCCTTAAAAAGTGGTTTCTGGCCCGTTTTTCAATTTTTTTTCGATTGTTATGTCAATTACACATGTATAAGAGCTGTATGAACATGCTAATGACGTTTTTTATTGACGTCGTTTTTTGGGTTGCTTTTGCTTGTGCACAAGGCATATGTTTTGTGTATTTTGAATATGATTTCATAGGAAAAAAGTGACTTTTTTTGTCTTTTTTTTGCAAAATGACATGTCCAATGCTTTTTTTTTGACAATTATGAAAGTATTGAATGTGCCAAATCACAGCAAATATCCAATAGATGGCTAGAGCTCTCCGCAGTGAATTTTCATATTGCAAATGTAACACAATTCAAGACCCAAGAGTCAAATTTTGAAAAAATGACATATTTTTTTGAAAACTTTTCAACCCCTTAAAAAGTGGTTTCTGGCCCGTTTTTCGAAATTTTTTCGATTGTTATGTCAATTACACATGTATAAGAGCTGTATGAACATGCTAATGACGTTTTTTATTGAAGTCGTTTTTTGGGTTGCTTTTGCTTGTGCACAAGGCATATGTTTTGTGCATTTTGAATATGATTTCATAGGAAAAAAGTGACTTTTTTTTGTCTTTTTTTTTGCAAAATGACATGTCCAATGCTTTTTTTTGTCAATTATGAAAGTATTGAATGTGCCAAATCACAGCAAATATCCAATAGATGGCTAGAGCTCTCCGCAGTGAATTTTCATATTGCAAATGTAACACAATTGAAGACCCAAGAGTCAAATTTTGAAAAAATGACATATTTTTTTGAAAACTTTTCAACCCCTTAAAAAGTGGTTTCTGGCCCGTTTTTCAATTTTTTTTCGATTGTTATGTCAATTACACATGTATAAGAGCTGTATGAACATGCTAATGACGTTCTTTATTGACGTCGTTTTTTGGGTTGCTTTTGCTTGTGCACAAGGCATATGTTTTGTGTATTTTGAATATGATTTCATAGGAAAAAAGTGACTTTTTTTTGTCTTTTTTTTTGCAAAATGACATGTCCAATGCTTTTTTTTTGACAATTATGAAAGTATTGAATGTGCCAAATCACAGCAAATATCCAATAGATGGCTAGAGCTCTCCGCAGTGAATTTTCATATTGCAAATGTAACACAATTCAAGACCCAAGAGACAAATTTTGAAAAAATTACATATTTTTTTGAAAACTTTTCAACCCCTTAAAAAGTGGTTTCTGGCCCGTTTTTCAATTTTTTTTCGATTGTTATGTCAATTACACATGTATAAGAGCTGTATGAACATGCTAATGACGTTTTTTATTGACGTCGTTTTTTGGGTTGCTTTTGCTTGTGCACAAGGCATATGTTTTGTGCATTTTGAATATGATTTCATAGGAAAAAAGTGACTTTTTTTTGTCATTTTTTTTGCAAAATGACATGTCCAATGCTTTTTTTTTGACAATTATGAAAGTATTGAATGTGCCAAATCACAGCAAATATCCAATAGATGGCTAGAGCTCTCCGCAGTGAATTTTCATATTGCAAATGTAACACAATTCA
The DNA here is from genome assembly GCF_965601325.2 of Salmo salar. NCBI lineage: Eukaryota > Metazoa > Chordata > Actinopteri > Salmoniformes > Salmonidae > Salmo > Salmo salar. The sequence continues at coordinate 64,457,588 of NC_138308.1, forward strand.
AGACCCAAGAGTCAAATTTTGAAAAAATGACATATTTTTTTGAAAACTTTTCAACCCCTTAAAAAGTGGTTTCTGGCCCGTTTTTCAATTTTTTTTCGATTGTTATGTCAATTACACATGTATAAGAGCTGTATGAACATGCTAATGACGTTTTTTATTGACGTCGTTTTTTGGGTTGCTTTTGCTTGTGCACAAGGCATATGTTTTGTGTATTTTGAATATGATTTCATAGGAAAAAAGTGACTTTTTTTTGTCTTTTTTTTTGCAAAATGACATGTCCAATGCTTTTTTTTGTCAATTATGAAAGTATTGAATGTGCCAAATCACAGCAAATATCCAATAGATGGCTAGAGCTCTCCGCAGTGAATTTTCATATTGCAAATGTTACACAATTCAAGACCCAAGAGTCAAATTTTGAAAAAATGACATATTTTTTTGAAAACTTTTCAACCCCTTAAAAAGTGGTTTCTGGCCCGTTTTTCGTTTTTTTTTCGATTGTTATGTCAATTACACATGTATAAGAGCTGTATGAACATGCTAATGACGTTTTTTATTGACGTCGTTTTTTGGGTTGCTTTTGCTTGTGCACAAGGCATATGTTTTGTGCATTTTGAATATGATTTCATAGGAAAAAAGTGACTTTTTTTTGTCATTTTTTTTGCAAAATGACATGTCCAATGCTTTTTTTTTGACAATTATGAAAGTATTGAATGTGCCAAATCACAGCAAATATCCAATAGATGGCTAGAGCTCTCCGCAGTGAATTTTCATATTGCAAATGTTACACAATTCAAGACCCAAGAGTCAAATTTTGAAAAAATGACATATTTTTTTGAAAACTTTTCAACCCCTTAAAAAGTGGTTTCTGGCCCGTTTTTCGATTTTTTTTCGATTGTTATGTCAATTACACATGTATAAGAGCTGTATGAACATGCTAATGACGTTTTTTATTGACGTCGTTTTTTGGGTTGCTTTTGCTTGTGCACAAGGCATATGTTTTGTGCATTTTGAATATGATTTCATAGGAAAAAAGTGACTTTTTTTTGTCATTTTTTTTGCAAAATGACATGTCCAATGCTTTTTTTTTGACAATTATGAAAGTATTGAATGTGCCAAATCACAGCAAATATCCAATAGATGGCTAGAGCTCTCCGCAGTGAATTTTCATATTGCAAATGTAACACAATTCAAGACCCAAGAGTCAAATTTTGAAAAAATGACATATTTTTTTGAAAACTTTTCAACCCCTTAAAAAGTGGTTTCTGGCCCGTTTTTCAATTTTTTTTCGATTGTTATGTCAATTACACATGTATAAGAGCTGTATGAACATGCTAATGACGTTTTTTATTGACGTCGTTTTTTGGGTTGCTTTTGCTTGTGCACAAGGCATATGTTTTGTGCATTTTGAATATGATTTCATAGGAAAAAAGTGACTTTTTTTGTCTTTTTTTTTGCAAAATGACATGTCCAATGCTTTTTTTTGTCAATTATGAAAGTATTGAATGTGCCAAATCACAGCAAATATCCAATAGATGGCTAGAGCTCTCCGCAGTGAATTTTCATATTGCAAATGTAACACAATTCAAGACCCAAGAGTCAAATTTTGAAAAAATGACATATTTTTTTGAAAACTTTTCAACCCCTTAAAAAGTGGTTTCTGGCCCGTTTTTCGATTTTTTTCGATTGTTATGTCAATTACACATGTATAAGAGCTGTATGAACATGCTAATGACGTTTTTTATTGACGTCGTTTTTTGGGTTGCTTTTGCTTGTGCACAAGGCATATGTTTTGTGCATTTTGAATATGATTTCATAGGAAAAAAGTGACTTTTTTGTCTTTTTTTTTGCAAAATGACATGTCCAATGCTTTTTTTTGTCAATTATGAAAGTATTGAATGTGCCAAATCACAGCAAATATCCAATAGATGGCTAGAGCTCTCCGCAGTGAATTTTCATATTGCAAATGTAACACAATTCAAGACCCAAGAGTCAAATTTTGAAAAAAGGACATATTTTTTTGAAAACTTTTCAACCCCTTAAAAAGTGGTTTCTGGCCCGTTTTTCAATTTTTTTTCGATTGTTATGTCAATTACACATGTATAAGAGCTGTATGAACATGCTAATGACGTTTTTTATTGACGTCGTTTTTTGGGTTGCTTTTGCTTGTGCACAAGGCATATGTTTTGTGTATTTTGAATATGATTTCATAGGAAAAAAGTGACTTTTTTTTTGTCTTTTTTTTTGCAAAATGACATGTCCAATGCTTTTTTTTTGACAATTATGAAAGTATTGAATGTGCCAAATCACAGCAAATATTCAATAGATGGCTAGAGCTCTCCGCAGTGAATTTTCATATTGCAAATGTAACACAATTGAAGACCCAAGAGTCAAATTTTGAAAAAATGACATATTTTTTTGAAAACTTTTCAACCCCTTAAAAAGTGGTTTCTGGCCCGTTTTTCAATTTTTTTTCGATTGTTATGTCAATTACACATGTATAAGAGCTGTATGAACATGCTAATGACGTTTTTTATTGACGTCGTTTTTTGGGTTGCTTTTGCTTGTGCACAAGGCATATGTTTTGTGTATTTTGAATATGATTTCATAGGAAAAAAGTGACTTTTTTTGTCTTTTTTTTGCAAAATGACATGTCCAATGCTTTTTTTTTGACAATTATGAAAGTATTGAATGTGCCAAATCACAGCAAATATCCAATAGATGGCTAGAGCTCTCCGCAGTGAATTTTCATATTGCAAATGTAACACAATTCAAGACCCAAGAGTCAAATTTTGAAAAAATGACATATTTTTTTGAAAACTTTTCAACCCCTTAAAAAGTGGTTTCTGGCCCGTTTTTCGAAATTTTTTCGATTGTTATGTCAATTACACATGTATAAGAGCTGTATGAACATGCTAATGACGTTTTTTATTGAAGTCGTTTTTTGGGTTGCTTTTGCTTGTGCACAAGGCATATGTTTTGTGCATTTTGAATATGATTTCATAGGAAAAAAGTGACTTTTTTTTGTCTTTTTTTTTGCAAAATGACATGTCCAATGCTTTTTTTTGTCAATTATGAAAGTATTGAATGTGCCAAATCACAGCAAATATCCAATAGATGGCTAGAGCTCTCCGCAGTGAATTTTCATATTGCAAATGTAACACAATTGAAGACCCAAGAGTCAAATTTTGAAAAAATGACATATTTTTTTGAAAACTTTTCAACCCCTTAAAAAGTGGTTTCTGGCCCGTTTTTCAATTTTTTTTCGATTGTTATGTCAATTACACATGTATAAGAGCTGTATGAACATGCTAATGACGTTTTTTATTGACGTCGTTTTTTGGGTTGCTTTTGCTTGTGCACAAGGCATATGTTTTGTGTATTTTGAATATGATTTCATAGGAAAAAAGTGACTTTTTTTTGTCTTTTTTTTTGCAAAATGACATGTCCAATGCTTTTTTTTTGACAATTATGAAAGTATTGAATGTGCCAAATCACAGCAAATATCCAATAGATGGCTAGAGCTCTCCGCAGTGAATTTTCATATTGCAAATGTAACACAATTCAAGACCCAAGAGACAAATTTTGAAAAAATTACATATTTTTTTGAAAACTTTTCAACCCCTTAAAAAGTGGTTTCTGGCCCGTTTTTCAATTTTTTTTCGATTGTTATGTCAATTACACATGTATAAGAGCTGTATGAACATGCTAATGACGTTTTTTATTGACGTCGTTTTTTGGGTTGCTTTTGCTTGTGCACAAGGCATATGTTTTGTGCATTTTGAATATGATTTCATAGGAAAAAAGTGACTTTTTTGTCTTTTTTTTTGCAAAATGACATGTCCAATGCTTTTTTTTGTCAATTATGAAAGTATTGAATGTGCCAAATCACAGCAAATATCCAATAGATGGCTAGAGCTCTCCGCAGTGAATTTTCATATTGCAAATGTAACACAATTCAAGACCCAAGAGTCAAATTTTGAAAAAAGGACATATTTTTTTGAAAACTTTTCAACCCCTTAAAAAGTGGTTTCTGGCCCGTTTTTCAATTTTTTTTCGATTGTTATGTCAATTACACATGTATAAGAGCTGTATGAACATGCTAATGACGTTTTTTATTGACGTCGTTTTTTGGGTTGCTTTTGCTTGTGCACAAGGCATATGTTTTGTGTATTTTGAATATGATTTCATAGGAAAAAAGTGACTTTTTTTTTGTCTTTTTTTTTGCAAAATGACATGTCCAATGCTTTTTTTTTGACAATTATGAAAGTATTGAATGTGCCAAATCACAGCAAATATTCAATAGATGGCTAGAGCTCTCCGCAGTGAATTTTCATATTGCAAATGTAACACAATTGAAGACCCAAGAGTCAAATTTTGAAAAAATGACATATTTTTTTGAAAACTTTTCAACCCCTTAAAAAGTGGTTTCTGGCCCGTTTTTCAATTTTTTTTCGATTGTTATGTCAATTACACATGTATAAGAGCTGTATGAACATGCTAATGACGTTTTTTATTGACGTCGTTTTTTGGGTTGCTTTTGCTTGTGCACAAGGCATATGTTTTGTGTATTTTGAATATGATTTCATAGGAAAAAAGTGACTTTTTTTGTCTTTTTTTTGCAAAATGACATGTCCAATGCTTTTTTTTTGACAATTATGAAAGTATTGAATGTGCCAAATCACAGCAAATATCCAATAGATGGCTAGAGCTCTCCGCAGTGAATTTTCATATTGCAAATGTAACACAATTCAAGACCCAAGAGTGAAATTTTGAAAAAATGACATATTTTTTTGAAAACTTTTCAACCCCTTAAAAAGTGGTTTCTGGCCCGTTTTTCGAAATTTTTTCGATTGTTATGTCAATTACACATGTATAAGAGCTGTATGAACATGCTAATGACGTTTTTTATTGAAGTCGTTTTTTGGGTTGCTTTTGCTTGTGCACAAGGCATATGTTTTGTGCATTTTGAATATGATTTCATAGGAAAAAAGTGACTTTTTTTTGTCTTTTTTTTTGCAAAATGACATGTCCAATGCTTTTTTTTGTCAATTATGAAAGTATTGAATGTGCCAAATCACAGCAAATATTCAATAGATGGCTAGAGCTCTCCGCAGTGAATTTTCATATTGCAAATGTAACACAATTGAAGACCCAAGAGTCAAATTTTGAAAAAATGACATATTTTTTTGAAAACTTTTCAACCCCTTAAAAAGTGGTTTCTGGCCCGTTTTTCGAAATTTTTTCGATTGTTATGTCAATTACACATGTATAAGAGCTGTATGAACATGCTAATGACGTTTTTTATTGAAGTCGTTTTTTGGGTTGCTTTTGCTTGTGCACAAGGCATATGTTTTGTGCATTTTGAATATGATTTCATAGGAAAAAAGTGACTTTTTTTTGTCTTTTTTTTTGCAAAATGACATGTCCAATGCTTTTTTTTGTCAATTATGAAAGTATTGAATGTGCCAAATCACAGCAAATATCCAATAGATGGCTAGAGCTCTCCGCAGTGAATTTTCATATTGCAAATGTAACACAATTGAAGACCCAAGAGTCAAATTTTGAAAAAATGACATATTTTTTTGAAAACTTTTCAACCCCTTAAAAAGTGGTTTCTGGCCCGTTTTTCAATTTTTTTTCGATTGTTATGTCAATTACACATGTATAAGAGCTGTATGAACATGCTAATGACGTTTTTTATTGACGTCGTTTTTTGGGTTGCTTTTGCTTGTGCACAAGGCATATGTTTTGTGTATTTTGAATATGATTTCATAGGAAAAAAGTGACTTTTTTTTTGCAAAATGACATGTCCAATGCTTTTTTTTTGACAATTATGAAAGTATTGAATGTGCCAAATCACAGCAAATATTCAATAGATGGCTAGAGCTCTCCGCAGTGAATTTTCATATTGCAAATGTAACACAATTGAAGACCCAAGAGTCAAATTTTGAAAAAATGACATATTTTTTTGAAAACTTTTCAACCCCTTAAAAAGTGGTTTCTGGCCCGTTTTTCAATTTTTTTTCGATTGTTATGTCAATTACACATGTATAAGAGCTGTATGAACATGCTAATGACGTTTTTTATTGACGTCGTTTTTTGGGTTGCTTTTGCTTGTGCACAAGGCATATGTTTTGTGTATTTTGAATATGATTTCATAGGAAAAAAGTGACTTTTTTTGTCTTTTTTTTGCAAAATGACATGTCCAATGCTTTTTTTTTGACAATTATGAAAGTATTGAATGTGCCAAATCACAGCAAATATCCAATAGATGGCTAGAGCTCTCCGCAGTGAATTTTCATATTGCAAATGTAACACAATTCAAGACCCAAGAGTCAAATTTTGAAAAAATGACATATTTTTTTGAAAACTTTTCAACCCCTTAAAAAGTGGTTTCTGGCCCGTTTTTCGAAATTTTTTCGATTGTTATGTCAATTACACATGTATAAGAGCTGTATGAACATGCTAATGACGTTTTTTATTGAAGTCGTTTTTTGGGTTGCTTTTGCTTGTGCACAAGGCATATGTTTTGTGCATTTTGAATATGATTTCATAGGAAAAAAGTGACTTTTTTTTGTCTTTTTTTTTGCAAAATGACATGTCCAATGCTTTTTTTTGTCAATTATGAAAGTATTGAATGTGCCAAATCACAGCAAATATCCAATAGATGGCTAGAGCTCTCCGCAGTGAATTTTCATATTGCAAATGTAACACAATTGAAGACCCAAGAGTCAAATTTTGAAAAAATGACATATTTTTTTGAAAACTTTTCAACCCCTTAAAAAGTGGTTTCTGGCCCGTTTTTCAATTTTTTTTCGATTGTTATGTCAATTACACATGTATAAGAGCTGTATGAACATGCTAATGACGTTTTTTATTGACGTCGTTTTTTGGGTTGCTTTTGCTTGTGCACAAGGCATATGTTTTGTGTATTTTGAATATGATTTCATAGGAAAAAAGTGACTTTTTTTTGTCTTTTTTTTTGCAAAATGACATGTCCAATGCTTTTTTTTGGACAATTATGAAAGTATTGAATGTGCCAAATCACAGCAAATATCCAATAGATGGCTAGAGCTCTCCGCAGTGAATTTTCATATTGCAAATGTAACACAATTCAAGACCCAAGAGACAAATTTTGAAAAAATTACATATTTTTTTGAAAACTTTTCAACCCCTTAAAAAGTGGTTTCTGGCCCGTTTTTCAATTTTTTTTCGATTGTTATGTCAATTACACATGTATAAGAGCTGTATGAACATGCTAATGACGTTTTTTATTGACGTCGTTTTTTGGGTTGCTTTTGCTTGTGCACAAGGCATATGTTTTGTGCATTTTGAATATGATTTCATAGGAAAAAAGTGACTTTTTTTTGTCATTTTTTTTGCAAAATGACATGTCCAATGCTTTTTTTTTGACAATTATGAAAGTATTGAATGTGCCAAATCACAGCAAATATCCAATAGATGGCTAGAGCTCTCCGCAGTGAATTTTCATATTGCAAATGTAACACAATTCAAGACCCAAGAGTCAAATTTTGAAAAAATGACATATTTTTTTGAAAACTTTTCAACCCCTTAAAAAGTGGTTTCTGGCCCGTTTTTCAATTTTTTTTCGATTGTTATGTCAATTACACATGTATAAGAGCTGTATGAACATGCTAATGACGTTTTTTATTGACGTCGTTTTTTGGGTTGCTTTTGCTTGTGCACAAGGCATATGTTTTGTGTATTTTGAATATGATTTCATAGGAAAAAAGTGACTTTTTTTTGTCTTTTTTTTTGCAAAATGACATGTCCAATGCTTTTTTTTGTCAATTATGAAAGTATTGAATGTGCCAAATCACAGCAAATATCCAATAGATGGCTAGAGCTCTCCGCAGTGAATTTTCATATTGCAAATGTAACACAATTCAAGACCCAAGAGTCAAATTTTGAAAAAATGACATATTTTTTTGAAAACTTTTCAACCCCTTAAAAAGTGGTTTCTGGCCCGTTTTTCAATTTTTTTTCGATTGTTATGTCAATTACACATGTATAAGAGCTGTATGAACATGCTAATGACGTTTTTTATTGACGTCGTTTTTTGGGTTGCTTTTGCTTGTGCACAAGGCATATGTTTTGTGCATTTTGAATATGATTTCATAGGAAAAAAGTGACTTTTTTTTGTCTTTTTTTTTGCAAAATGACATGTCCAATGCTTTTTTTTGTCAATTATGAAAGTATTGAATGTGCCAAATCACAGCAAATATCCAATAGATGGCTAGAGCTCTCCGCAGTGAATTTTCATATTGCAAATGTAACACAATTCAAGACCCAAGAGTCAAATTTTGAAAAAATGACATATTTTTTTGAAAACTTTTCAACCCCTTAAAAAGTGGTTTCTGGCCCGTTTTTCGATTTTTTTTCGATTGTTATGTCAATTACACATGTATAAGAGCTGTATGAACATGCTAATGACGTTTTTTATTGACGTCGTTTTTTGGGTTGCTTTTGCTTGTGCACAAGGCATATGTTTTGTGCATTTTGAATATGATTTCATAGGAAAAAAGTGACTTTTTTTTGTCATTTTTTTTGCAAAATGACATGTCCAATGCTTTTTTTTTGACAATTATGAAAGTATTGAATGTGCCAAATCACAGCAAATATCCAATAGATGGCTAGAGCTCTCCGCAGTGAATTTTCATATTGCAAATGTAACACAATTCAAGACCCAAGAGTCAAATTTTGAAAAAATGACATATTTTTTTGAAAACTTTTCAACCCCTTAAAAAGTGGTTTCTGGCCCGTTTTTCGATTTTTTTTCGATTGTTATGTCAATTACACATGTATAAGAGCTGTATGAACATGCTAATGACGTTTTTTATTGACGTCGTTTTTTGGGTTGCTTTTGCTTGTGCACAAGGCATATGTTTTGTGTATTTTGAATATGATTTCATAGGAAAAAAGTGACTTTTTTTTGTCTTTTTTTTTGCAAAATGACATGTCCAATGCTTTTTTTTTTGACAATTATGAAAGTATTGAATGTGCCAAATCACAGCAAATATCCAATAGATGGCTAGAGCTCTCCGCAGTGAATTTTCATATTGCAAATGTAACACAATTGAAGACCCAAGAGTCAAATTTTGAAAAAATGACATATTTTTTTGAAAACTTTTCAACCCCTTAAAAAGTGGTTTCTGGCCCGTTTTTCAATTTTTTTTCGATTGTTATGTCAATTACACATGTATAAGAGCTGTATGAACATGCTAATGACGTTTTTTATTGACGTCGTTTTTTGGGTTGCTTTTGCTTGTGCACAAGGCATATGTTTTGTGCATTTTGAATATGATTTCATAGGAAAAAAGTGACTTTTTTTTTGTCTTTTTTTTTGCAAAATGACATGTCCAATGCTTTTTTTTTGACAATTATGAAAGTATTGAATGTGCCAAATCACAGCAAATATTCAATAGATGGCTAGAGCTCTCCGCAGTGAATTTTCATATTGCAAATGTAACACAATTGAAGACCCAAGAGTCAAATTTTGAAAAAAGGACATATTTTTTTGAAAACTTTTCAACCCCTTAAAAAGTGGTTTCTGGCCCGTTTTTCAATTTTTTTTCGATTGTTATGTCAATTACACATGTATAAGAGCTGTATGAACATGCTAATGACGTTTTTTATTGACGTCGTTTTTTGGGTTGCTTTTGCTTGTGCACAAGGCATATGTTTTGTGTATTTTGAATATGATTTCATAGGAAAAAAGTGACTTTTTTTTTGTCTTTTTTTTTGCAAAATGACATGTCCAATGCTTTTTTTTTGACAATTATGAAAGTATTGAATGTGCCAAATCACAGCAAATATTCAATAGATGGCTAGAGCTCTCCGCAGTGAATTTTCATATTGCAAATGTAACACAATTGAAGACCCAAGAGTCAAATTTTGAAAAAATGACATATTTTTTTGAAAACTTTTCAACCCCTTAAAAAGTGGTTTCTGGCCCGTTTTTCAAATTTTTTTCGATTGTTATGTCAATTACACATGTATAAGAGCTGTATGAACATGCTAATGACGTTTTTTATTGACGTCGTTTTTTGGGTTGCTTTTGCTTGTGCACAAGGCATATGTTTTGTGTATTTTGAATATGATTTCATAGGAAAAAAGTGACTTTTTTTGTCTTTTTTTTTTGCAAAATGACATGTCCAATGCTTTTTTTTTTGACAATTATGAAAGTATTGAATGTGCCAAATCACAGCAAATATCCAATAGATGGCTAGAGCTCTCCGCAGTGAATTTTCATATTGCAAATGTAACACAATTCAAGACCCAAGAGACAAATTTTGAAAAAATTACATATTTTTTTGAAAACTTTTCAACCCCTTAAAAAGTGGTTTCTGGCCCGTTTTTCAATTTTTTTTCGATTGTTATGTCAATTACACATGTATAAGAGCTGTATGAACATGCTAATGATGTTTTTTATTGACGTCGTTTTTTGGGTTGCTTTTGCTTGTGCACAAGGCATATGTTTTGTGCATTTTGAATATGATTTCATAGGAAAAAGGTGACTTTTTTTTGTCTTTTTTTTTGCAAAATGACATGTCCAATGCTTTTTTTTGTCAATTATGAAAGTATTGAATGTGCCAAATCACAGCAAATATCCAATAGATGGCTAGAGCTCTCCGCAGTGAATTTTCATATTGCAAATGTAACACAATTCAAGACCCAAGAGTCAAATTTTGAAAAAATTACATTTTTTTGAAAACTTTTCAACCCCTTAAAAAGTGGTTTCTGGCCCGTTTTTCAATTTTTTTTCGATTGTTATGTCAATTACACATGTATAAGAGCTGTATGAACATGCTAATGACGTTTTTTATTGACGTCGTTTTTTGGGTTGCTTTTGCTTGTGCACAAGGCATATGTTTTGTGCATTTTGAATATGATTTCATAGGAAAAAAGTGACTTTTTTTTGTCTTTTTTTTTGCAAAATGACATGTCCAATGCTTTTTTTTGTCAATTATGAAAGTATTGAATGTGCCAAATCACAGCAAATATCCAATAGATGGCTAGAGCTCTCCGCAGTGAATTTTCATATTGCAAATGTAACACAATTCAAGACCCAAGAGTCAAATTTTGAAAAAATGACATATTTTTTTGAAAACTTTTCAACCCCTTAAAAAGTGGTTTCTGGCCCGTTTTTCAATTTTTTTTCGATTGTTATGTCAATTACACATGTATAAGAGCTGTATGAACATGCTAATGACGTTTTTTATTGACGTCGTTTTTTGGGTTGCTTTTGCTTGTGCACAAGGCATATGTTTTGTGCATTTTGAATATGATTTCATAGGAAAAAAGTGACTTTTTTTTGTCTTTTTTTTTGCAAAATGACATGTCCAATGCTTTTTTTTGTCAATTATGAAAGTATTGAATGTGCCAAATCACAGCAAATATCCAATAGATGGCTAGAGCTCTCCGCAGTGAATTTTCATATTGCAAATGTAACACAATTGAAGACCCAAGAGTCAAATTTTGAAAAAATGACATATTTTTTTGAAAACTTTTCAACCCCTTAAAAAGTGGTTTCTGGCCCGTTTTTCAATTTTTTTTCGATTGTTATGTCAATTACACATGTATAAGAGCTGTATGAACATGCTAATGACGTTTTTTATTGACGTCGTTTTTTGGGTTGCTTTTGCTTGTGCACAAGGCATATGTTTTGTGCATTTTGAATATGATTTCATAGGAAAAAAGTGACTTTTTTTTGTCTTTTTTTTTGCAAAATGACATGTCCAATGCTTTTTTTTGTCAATTATGAAAGTATTGAATGTGCCAAATCACAGCAAATATCCAATAGATGGCTAGAGCTCTCCGCAGTGAATTTTCATATTGCAAATGTAACACAATTCAAGACCCAAGAGTCAAATTTGGAAAAAATGACATATTTTTTTGAAAACTTTTCAACCCGAGAAAAAGTGGTTGCTGGCCCGTTTTAATTTTTTTTTTCGATTGTCATGTCAATTACACATGTATAAGAGCTGTATGAACATGCTAATGACGTTTTTTATTGAAGTCGTTTTTTGGGTTGCTTTTGCTTGTGCACAAGGCATATGTTTTGTGCATTTTGAATATGATTTCATAGGAAAAAAGTGACTTTTTTTTGTCTTTTTTTTTGCAAAATGACATGTCCAATGCTTTTTTTTGTCAATTATGAAAGTATTGAATGTGCCAAATCACAGCAAATATCCAATAGATGGCTAGAGCTCTCCGCAGTGAATTTTCATATTGCAAATGTAACACAATTGAAGACCCAAGAGTCAAATTTTGAAAAAATGACATATTTTTTTGAAAACTTTTCAACCCCTTAAAAAGTGGTTTCTGGCCCGTTTTTCAATTTTTTTTCGATTGTTATGTCAATTACACATGTATAAGAGCTGTATGAACATGCTAATGACGTTTTTTATTGACGTCGTTTTTTGGGTTGCTTTTGCTTGTGCACAAGGCATATGTTTTGTGTATTTTGAATATGATTTCATAGGAAAAAAGTGACTTTTTTTTGTCTTTTTTTTTGCAAAATGACATGTCCAATGCTTTTTTTTTGACAATTATGAAAGTATTGAATGTGCCAAATCACAGCAAATATCCAATAGATGGCTAGAGCTCTCCGCAGTGAATTTTCATATTGCAAATGTAACACAATTCAAGACCCAAGAGACAAATTTTGAAAAAATTACATATTTTTTTGAAAACTTTTCAACCCCTTAAAAAGTGGTTTCTGGCCCGTTTTTCAATTTTTTTTCGATTGTTATGTCAATTACACATGTATAAGAGCTGTATGAACATGCTAATGATGTTTTTTATTGACGTCGTTTTTTGGGTTGCTTTTGCTTGTGCACAAGGCATATGTTTTGTGCATTTTGAATATGATTTCATAGGAAAAAAGTGACTTTTTTTTGTCTTTTTTTTTGCAAAATGACATGTCCAATGCTTTTTTTTGTCAATTATGAAAGTATTGAATGTGCCAAATCACAGCAAATATCCAATAGATGGCTAGAGCTCTCCGCAGTGAATTTTCATATTGCAAATGTAACACAATTCAAGACCCAAGAGTCAAATTTGGAAAAAATGACATATTTTTTTGAAAACTTTTCAACCCGAGAAAAAGTGGTTGCTGGCCCTTTTTAATTTTTTTTTTCGATTGTCATGTCAATTACACATGTATAAGAGCTGTATGAACATGCTAATGACGTTTTTTATTGAAGTCGTTTTTTGGGTTGCTTTTGCTTGTGCACAAGGCATATGTTTTGTGCATTTTGAATTTGATCTCATAGGAAAAAAGTGACTTTTTTTGGTCTTTTTTTTTGCAAAATGACATGTCCAATGCTTTTTTTTGTCAATTATGAAAGTATTGAATGTGCCAAATCACAGCAAATATCCAATAGATGGCTAGAGCTCTCCGCAGTGAATTTTCATATTGCAAATGTAACACAATTCAAGACCCAAGAGTCAAATTTTGAAAAAATGACATATTTTTTTGAAAACTTTTCAACCCCTTAAAAAGTGGTTTCTGGCCCGTTTTTCGAAATTTTTTCGAATGTTATGTCAATTACACATGTATAAGAGCTGTATGAACATGCTAATGACGTTTTTTATTGAAGTCGTTTTTTGGGTTGCTTTTGCTTGTGCACAAGGCATATGTTTTGTGCATTTTGAATATGATTTCATAGGAAAAAAGTGACTTTTTTTTGTCTTTTTTTGCAAAATGACATGTCCAATGCTTTTCTTTGTCAATTATGAAAGTATTGAATGTGCCAAATCACAGCAAATATCCAATAGATGGCTAGAGCTCTCCGCAGTGAATTTTCATATTGCAAATGTAACACAATTCAAGACCCAAGAGTCAAATTTGGAAAAAATGACATATTTTTTTGAAAACTTTTCAACCCGAGAAAAAGTGGTTGCTGGCCCTTTTTAATTTTTTTTTTCGATTGTCATGTCAATTACACATGTATAAGAGCTGTATGAACATGCTAATGACGTTTTTTATTGAAGTCGTTTTTTGGGTTGCTTTTGCTTGTGCACAAGGCATATGTTTTGTGCATTTTGAATTTGATCTCATAGGAAAAAAGTGACTTTTTTTGGTCTTTTTTTTTGCAAAATGACATGTCCAATGCTTTTTTTTGTCAATTATGAAAGTATTGAATGTGCCAAATCACAGCAAATATCCAATAGATGGCTAGAGCTCTCCGCAGTGAATTTTCATATTGCAAATGTAACACAATTCAAGACCCAAGAGTCAAATTTTGAAAAAATGACATATTTTTTTGAAAACTTTTCAACCCCTTAAAAAGTGGTTTCTGGCCCGTTTTTCGAAATTTTTTCGAATGTTATGTCAATTACACATGTATAAGAGCTGTATGAACATGCTAATGACGTTTTTTATTGAAGTCGTTTTTTGGGTTGCTTTTGCTTGTGCACAAGGCATATGTTTTGTGCATTTTGAATATGATTTCATAGGAAAAAAGTGACTTTTTTTTGTCTTTTTTTTGCAAAATGACATGTCCAATGCTTTTCTTTGTCAATTATGAAAGTATTGAATGTGCCAAATCACAGCAAATATCCAATAGATGGCTAGAGCTCTCCGCAGTGAATTTTCATATTGCAAATGTAACACAATTCAAGACCCAAGAGTCAAATTTTGAAAAAATGACATATTTTTTTGAAAACTTTTCAACCCCTTAAAAAGTGGTTTCTGGCCCGTTTTTCAATTTTTTTTCGATTGTTATGTCAATTACACATGTATAAGAGCTGTATGAACATGCTAATGACGTTTTTTATTGACGTCGTTTTTTGGGTTGCTTTTGCTTGTGCACAAGGCATATGTTTTGTGCATTTTGAATATGATTTCATAGGAAAAAAGTGACTTTTTTTTGTCTTTTTTTTTGCAAAATGACATGTCCAATGCTTTTTTTTGTCAATTATGAAAGTATTGAATGTGCCAAATCACAGCAAATATCCAATAGATGGCTAGAGCTCTCCGCAGTGAATTTTCATATTGCAAATGTAACACAATTGAAGACCCAAGAGTCAAATTTTGAAAAAATGACATATTTTTTTGAAAACTTTTCAACCCCTTAAAAAGTGGTTTCTGGCCCGTTTTTCAATTTTTTTTCGATTGTTATGTCAATTACACATGTATAAGAGCTGTATGAACATGCTAATGACGTTTTTTATTGACGTCGTTTTTTGGGTTGCTTTTGCTTGTGCACAAGGCATATGTTTTGTGTATTTTGAATATGATTTCATAGGAAAAAAGTGACTTTTTTTTGTCTTTTTTTTTGCAAAATGACATGTCCAGTGCTTTTTTTTTGACAATTATGAAAGTATTGAATGTGCCAAATCACAGCAAATATCCAATAGATGGCTAGAGCTCTCCGCAGTGAATTTTCATATTGCAAATGTAACACAATTCAAGACCCAAGAGTCAAATTTTGAAAAAATGACATATTTTTTTGAAAACTTTTCAACCCCTTAAAAAGTGGTTTCTGGCCCGTTTTTCAATTTTTTTTCGATTGTTATGTCAATTACACATGTATAAGAGCTGTATGAACATGCTAATGACGTTTTTTATTGACGTCGTTTTTTGGGTTGCTTTTGCTTGTGCACAAGGCATATGTTTTGTGCATTTTGAATATGATTTCATAGGAAAAAAGTGACTTTTTTTTGTCTTTTTTTTTGCAAAATGACATGTCCAATGCTTTTTTTTGTCAATTATGAAAGTATTGAATGTGCCAAATCACAGCAAATATCCAATAGATGGCTAGAGCTCTCCGCAGTGAATTTTCATATTGCAAATGTAACACAATTGAAGACCCAAGAGTCAAATTTTGAAAAAATGACATATTTTTTTGAAAACTTTTCAACCCCTTAAAAAGTGGTTTCTGGCCCGTTTTTCAATTTTTTTTCGATTGTTATGTCAATTACACATGTATAAGAGCTGTATGAACATGCTAATGACGTTTTTTATTGACGTCGTTTTTTGGGTTGCTTTTGCTTGTGCACAAGGCATATGTTTTGTGTATTTTGAATATGATTTCATAGGAAAAAAGTGACTTTTTTTTGTCTTTTTTTTGGCAAAATGACATGTCCAATGCTTTTTTTTTGACAATTATGAAAGTATTGAATGTGCCAAATCACAGCAAATATCCAATAGATGGCTAGAGCTCTCCGCAGTGAATTTTCATATTGCAAATGTAACACAATTCAAGACCCAAGAGACAAATTTTGAAAAAATTACATATTTTTTTGAAAACTTTTCAACCCCTTAAAAAGTGGTTTCTGGCCCGTTTTTAATTTTTTTTCGATTGTTATGTCAATTACACATGTATAAGAGCTGTATGAACATGCTAATGATGTTTTTTATTGACGTCGTTTTTTGGGTTGCTTTTGCTTGTGCACAAGGCATATGTTTTGTGCATTTTGAATATGATTTCATAGGAAAAAAGTGACTTTTTTTGTCTTTTTTTTTGCAAAATGACATGTCCAATGCTTTTTTTTGTCAATTATGAAAGTATTGAATGTGCCAAATCACAGCAAATATCCAATAGATGGCTAGAGCTCTCCGCAGTGAATTTTCATATTGCAAATGTAACACAATTCAAGACCCAAGAGTCAAATTTTGAAAAAATGACATATTTTTTTGAAAACTTTTCAACCCCTTAAAAAGTGGTTTCTGGCCCGTTTTTCAATTTTTTTTCGATTGTTATGTCAATTACACATGTATAAGAGCTGTATGAACATGCTAATGATGTTTTTTATTGACGTCGTTTTTTGGGTTGCTTTTGCTTGTGCACAAGGCATATGTTTTGTGCATTTTGAATATGATTTCATAGGAAAAAAGTGACTTTTTTTTGTCTTTTTTTTTGCAAAATGACATGTCCAATGCTTTTTTTTGTCAATTATGAAAGTATTGAATGTGCCAAATCACAGCAAATATCCAATAGATGGCTAGAGCTCTCCGCAGTGAATTTTCATATTGCAAATGTAACACAATTCAAGACCCAAGAGTCAAATTTTGAAAAAATGACATATTTTTTTGAAAACTTTTCAACCCCTTAAAAAGTGGTTTCTGGCCCGTTTTTCAATTTTTTTCCGATTGTTATGTCAATTACACATGTATAAGAGCTGTATGAACATGCTAATGACGTTTTTTATTGACGTCGTTTTTTGGGTTGCTTTTGCTTGTGCACAAGGCATATGTTTTGTGCATTTTGAATATGATTTCATAGGAAAAAAGTGACTTTTTTTTGTCTTTTTTTTTGCAAAATGACATGTCCAATGCTTTTTTTTGTCAATTATGAAAGTATTGAATGTGCCAAATCACAGCAAATATCCAATAGATGGCTAGAGCTCTCCGCAGTGAATTTTCATATTGCAAATGTAACACAATTGAAGACCCAAGAGTCAAATTTTGAAAAAATGACATTTTTTTGAAAACTTTTCAACCCCTTAAAAAGTGGTTTCTGGCCCGTTTTTCAATTTTTTTTCGATTGTTATGTCAATTACACATGTATAAGAGCTGTATGAACATGCTAATGACGTTTTTTATTGACGTCGTTTTTTGGGTTGCTTTTGCTTGTGCACAAGGCATATGTTTTGTGCATTTTGAATATGATTTCATAGGAAAAAAGTGACTTTTTTTTGTCTTTTTTTTTGCAAAATGACATGTCCAATGCTTTTTTTTGTCAATTATGAAAGTATTGAATGTGCCAAATCACAGCAAATATCCAATAGATGGCTAGAGCTCTCCGCAGTGAATTTTCATATTGCAAATGTAACACAATTCAAGACCCAAGAGTCAAATTTGGAAAAAATGACATATTTTTTTGAAAACTTTTCAACCCGAGAAAAAGTGGTTGCTGGCCCGTTTTAAATTTTTTTTTCGATTGTCATGTCAATTACACATGTATAAGAGCTGTATGAACATGCTAATGACGTTTTTTATTGAAGTCGTTTTTTGGGTTGCTTTTGCTTGTGCACAAGGCATATGTTTTGTGCATTTTGAATATGATTTCATAGGAAAAAAGTGACTTTTTTTTGTCTTTTTTTTTGCAAAATGACATGTCCAATGCTTTTTTTTGTCAATTATGAAAGTATTGAATGTGCCAAATCACAGCAAATATCCAATAGATGGCTAG
Source organism: Salmo salar (assembly GCF_965601325.2). NCBI lineage: Eukaryota > Metazoa > Chordata > Actinopteri > Salmoniformes > Salmonidae > Salmo > Salmo salar. The sequence goes on from NC_138308.1 coordinate 64,475,752, forward strand.
AGCTCTCCGCAGTGAATTTTCATATTGCAAATGTAACACAATTGAAGACCCAAGAGTCAAATTTTGAAAAAATGACATATTTTTTTGAAAACTTTTCAACCCCTTAAAAAGTGGTTTCTGGCCCCTTTTTCAATTTTTTTTCGATTGTTATGTCAATTACACATGTATAAGAGCTGTATGAACATGCTAATGACGTTTTTTATTGACGTCGTTTTTTGGGTTGCTTTTGCTTGTGCACAAGGCATATGTTTTGTGTATTTTGAATATGATTTCATAGGAAAAAAGTGACTTTTTTTTGTCTTTTTTTTTGCAAAATGACATGTCCAGTGCTTTTTTTTTGACAATTATGAAAGTATTGAATGTGCCAAATCACAGCAAATATCCAATAGATGGCTAGAGCTCTCCGCAGTGAATTTTCATATTGCAAATGTAACACAATTCAAGACCCAAGAGTCAAATTTTGAAAAAATGACATATTTTTTTGAAAACTTTTCAACCCCTTAAAAAGTGGTTTCTGGCCCGTTTTTCAATTTTTTTTCGATTTGTTATGTCAATTACACATGTATAAGAGCTGTATGAACATGCTAATGACGTTTTTTATTGACGTCGTTTTTTGGGTTGCTTTTGCTTGTGCACAAGGCATATGTTTTGTGCATTTTGAATATGATTTCATAGGAAAAAAGTGACTTTTTTTTGTCTTTTTTTTTGCAAAATGACATGTCCAATGCTTTTTTTTGTCAATTATGAAAGTATTGAATGTGCCAAATCACAGCAAATATCCAATAGATGGCTAGAGCTCTCCGCAGTGAATTTTCATATTGCAAATGTAACACAATTGAAGACCCAAGAGTCAAATTTTGAAAAAATGACATATTTTTTTGAAAACTTTTCAACCCCTTAAAAAGTGGTTTCTGGCCCGTTTTTCAATTTTTTTTCGATTGTTATGTCAATTACACATGTATAAGAGCTGTATGAACATGCTAATGACGTTTTTTATTGACGTCGTTTTTTGGGTTGCTTTTGCTTGTGCACAAGGCATATGTTTTGTGTATTTTGAATATGATTTCATAGGAAAAAAGTGACTTTTTTTTGTCTTTTTTTTGGCAAAATGACATGTCCAATGCTTTTTTTTTGACAATTATGAAAGTATTGAATGTGCCAAATCACAGCAAATATCCAATAGATGGCTAGAGCTCTCCTCAGTGAATTTTCATATTGCAAATGTAACACAATTCAAGACCCAAGAGACAAATTTTGAAAAAATTACATATTTTTTTGAAAACTTTTCAACCCCTTAAAAAGTGGTTTCTGGCCCGTTTTTAATTTTTTTTCGATTGTTATGTCAATTACACATGTATAAGAGCTGTATGAACATGCTAATGATGTTTTTTATTGACGTCGTTTTTTGGGTTGCTTTTGCTTGTGCACAAGGCATATGTTTTGTGCATTTTGAATATGATTTCATAGGAAAAAAGTGACTTTTTTTGTCTTTTTTTTTGCAAAATGACATGTCCAATGCTTTTTTTTGTCAATTATGAAAGTATTGAATGTGCCAAATCACAGCAAATATCCAATAGATGGCTAGAGCTCTCCGCAGTGAATTTTCATATTGCAAATGTAACACAATTCAAGACCCAAGAGTCAAATTTTGAAAAAATGACATATTTTTTTGAAAACTTTTCAACCCCTTAAAAAGTGGTTTCTGGCCCGTTTTTCAATTTTTTTTCGATTGTTATGTCAATTACACATGTATAAGAGCTGTATGAACATGCTAATGATGTTTTTTATTGACGTCGTTTTTTGGGTTGCTTTTGCTTGTGCACAAGGCATATGTTTTGTGCATTTTGAATATGATTTCATAGGAAAAAAGTGACTTTTTTTTGTCTTTTTTTTTGCAAAATGACATGTCCAATGCTTTTTTTTGTCAATTATGAAAGTATTGAATGTGCCAAATCACAGCAAATATCCAATAGATGGCTAGAGCTCTCCGCAGTGAATTTTCTTATTGCAAATGTAACACAATTCAAGACCCAAGAGTCAAATTTTGAAAAAATGACATATTTTTTTGAAAACTTTTCAACCCCTTAAAAAGTGGTTTCTGGCCCGTTTTTCAATTTTTTTTCGATTGTTATGTCAATTACACATGTATAAGAGCTGTATGAACATGCTAATGATGTTTTTTATTGACGTCGTTTTTTGGGTTGCTTTTGCTTGTGCACAAGGCATATGTTTTGTGCATTTTGAATATGATTTCATAGGAAAAAAGTGACTTTTTTTTGTCTTTTTTTTTGCAAAATGACATGTCCAATGCTTTTTTTTGTCAATTATGAAAGTATTGAATGTGCCAAATCACAGCAAATATCCAATAGATGGCTAGAGCTCTCCGCAGTGAATTTTCATATTGCAAATGTAACACAATTCAAGACCCAAGAGTCAAATTTTGAAAAAATGACATATTTTTTTGAAAACTTTTCAACCCCTTAAAAAGTGGTTTCTGGCCCGTTTTTCAATTTTTTTTCGATTGTTATGTCAATTACACATGTATAAGAGCTGTATGAACATGCTAATGACGTTTTTTATTGACGTCGTTTTTTGGGTTGCTTTTGCTTGTGCACAAGGCATATGTTTTGTGCATTTTGAATATGATTTCATAGGAAAAAAGTGACTTTTTTTTGTCTTTTTTTTTGCAAAATGACATGTCCAATGCTTTTTTTTGTCAATTATGAAAGTATTGAATGTGCCAAATCACAGCAAATATCCAATAGATGGCTAGAGCTCTCCGCAGTGAATTTTCATATTGCAAATGTAACACAATTGAAGACCCAAGAGTCAAATTTTGAAAAAATGACATTTTTTTGAAAACTTTTCAACCCCTTAAAAAGTGGTTTCTGGCCCGTTTTTCAATTTTTTTTCGATTGTTATGTCAATTACACATGTATAAGAGCTGTATGAACATGCTAATGACGTTTTTTATTGACGTCGTTTTTTGGGTTGCTTTTGCTTGTGCACAAGGCATATGTTTTGTGCATTTTGAATATGATTTCATAGGAAAAAAGTGACTTTTTTTTGTCTTTTTTTTTGCAAAATGACATGTCCAATGCTTTTTTTTGTCAATTATGAAAGTATTGAATGTGCCAAATCACAGCAAATATCCAATAGATGGCTAGAGCTCTCCGCAGTGAATTTTCATATTGCAAATGTAACACAATTCAAGACCCAAGAGTCAAATTTGGAAAAAATGACATATTTTTTTGAAAACTTTTCAACCCGAGAAAAAGTGGTTGCTGGCCCGTTTTAATTTTTTTTTTCGATTGTCATGTCAATTACCCATGTATAAGAGCTGTATGAACATGCTAATGACGTTTTTTATTGAAGTCGTTTTTTGGGTTGCTTTTGCTTGTGCACAAGGCATATGTTTTGTGCATTTTGAATATGATTTCATAGGAAAAAAGTGACTTTTTTTTGTCTTTTTTTTTGCAAAATGACATGTCCAATGCTTTTTTTTGTCAATTATGAAAGTATTGAATGTGCCAAATCACAGCAAATATCCAATAGATGGCTAGAGCTCTCCGCAGTGAATTTTCATATTGCAAATGTAACACAATTCAAGACCCAAGAGTCAAATTTTGAAAAAATGACATTTTTTTTTGAAAACTTTTCAACCCCTTAAAAAGTGGTTTCTGGCCCGTTTTTCAATTTTTTTTCGATTGTTATGTCAATTACACATGTATAAGAGCTGTATGAACATGCTAATGACGTTTTTTATTGACGTCGTTTTTTGGGTTGCTTTTGCTTGTGCACAAGGCATATGTTTTGTGCATTTTGAATATGATTTCATAGGAAAAAAGTGACTTTTTTTTGTCTTTTTTTTTGCAAAATGACATGTCCAATGCTTTTTTTTGTCAATTATGAAAGTATTGAATGTGCCAAATCACAGCAAATATCCAATAGATGGCTAGAGCTCTCCGCAGTGAATTTTCATATTGCAAATGTAACACAATTGAAGACCCAAGAGTCAAATTTTGAAAAAATGACATATTTTTTTGAAAACTTTTCAACCCCTTAAAAAGTGGTTTCTGGCCCGTTTTTCAATTTTTTTCGATTGTTATGTCAATTACACATGTATAAGAGCTGTATGAACATGCTAATGACGTTTTTTATTGACGTCGTTTTTTGGGTTGCTTTTGCTTGTGCACAAGGCATATGTTTTGTGTATTTTGAATATGATTTCATAGGAAAAAAGTGACTTTTTTTTGTCTTTTTTTTTGCAAAATGACATGTCCAGTGCTTTTTTTTTGACAATTATGAAAGTATTGAATGTGCCAAATCACAGCAAATATCCAATAGATGGCTAGAGCTCTCCGCAGTGAATTTTCATATTGCAAATGTAACACAATTCAAGACCCAAGAGTCAAATTTTGAAAAAATGACATATTTTTTTGAAAACTTTTCAACCCCTTAAAAAGTGGTTTCTGGCCCGTTTTTCAATTTTTTTTCGATTGTTATGTCAATTACACATGTATAAGAGCTGTATGAACATGCTAATGACGTTTTTTATTGACGTCGTTTTTTGGGTTGCTTTTGCTTGTGCACAAGGCATATGTTTTGTGTATTTTGAATATGATTTCATAGGAAAAAAGTGACTTTTTTTTGTCTTTTTTTTGGCAAAATGACATGTCCAATGCTTTTTTTTTGACAATTATGAAAGTATTGAATGTGCCAAATCACAGCAAATATCCAATAGATGGCTAGAGCTCTCCGCAGTGAATTTTCATATTGCAAATGTAACACAATTCAAGACCCAAGAGTCAAATTTTGAAAAAATGACATATTTTTTTGAAAACTTTTCAACCCCTTAAAAAGTGGTTTCTGGCCCGTTTTTCAATTTTTTTTCGATTGTTATGTCAATTACACATGTATAAGAGCTGTATGAACATGCTAATGATGTTTTTTATTGACGTCGTTTTTTGGGTTGCTTTTGCTTGTGCACAAGGCATATGTTTTGTGCATTTTGAATATGATTTCATAGGAAAAAAGTGACTTTTTTTTGTCTTTTTTTTTGCAAAATGACATGTCCAATGCTTTTTTTTGTCAATTATGAAAGTATTGAATGTGCCAAATCACAGCAAATATCCAATAGATGGCTAGAGCTCTCCGCAGTGAATTTTCATATTGCAAATGTAACACAATTCAAGACCCAAGAGTCAAATTTTGAAAAAATGACATATTTTTTTGAAAACTTTTCAACCCCTTAAAAAGTGGTTTCTGGCCCGTTTTTCAATTTTTTTTCGATTGTTATGTCAATTACACATGTATAAGAGCTGTATGAACATGCTAATGATGTTTTTTATTGACGTCGTTTTTTGGGTTGCTTTTGCTTGTGCACAAGGCATATGTTTTGTGCATTTTGAATATGATTTCATAGGAAAAAAGTGACTTTTTTTTGTCTTTTTTTTTGCAAAATGACATGTCCAATGCTTTTTTTTGTCAATTATGAAAGTATTGAATGTGCCAAATCACAGCAAATATCCAATAGATGGCTAGAGCTCTCCGCAGTGAATTTTCATATTGCAAATGTAACACAATTCAAGACCCAAGAGTCAAATTTTGAAAAAATGACATATTTTTTTGAAAACTTTTCAACCCCTTAAAAAGTGGTTTCTGGCCCGTTTTTCAATTTTTTTTCGATTGTTATGTCAATTACACATGTATAAGAGCTGTATGAACATGCTAATGACGTTTTTTATTGACGTCGTTTTTTGGGTTGCTTTTGCTTGTGCACAAGGCATATGTTTTGTGCATTTTGAATATGATTTCATAGGAAAAAAGTGACTTTTTTTTGTCTTTTTTTTTGCAAAATGACATGTCCAATGCTTTTTTTTGTCAATTATGAAAGTATTGAATGTGCCAAATCACAGCAAATATCCAATAGATGGCTAGAGCTCTCCGCAGTGAATTTTCATATTGCAAATGTAACACAATTGAAGACCCAAGAGTCAAATTTTGAAAAAATGACATTTTTTTGAAAACTTTTCAACCCCTTAAAAAGTGGTTTCTGGCCCGTTTTTCAATTTTTTTTCGATTGTTATGTCAATTACACATGTATAAGAGCTGTATGAACATGCTAATGACGTTTTTTATTGACGTCGTTTTTTGGGTTGCTTTTGCTTGTGCACAAGGCATATGTTTTGTGCATTTTGAATATGATTTCATAGGAAAAAAGTGACTTTTTTTTGTCTTTTTTTTTGCAAAATGACATGTCCAATGCTTTTTTTTGTCAATTATGAAAGTATTGAATGTGCCAAATCACAGCAAATATCCAATAGATGGCTAGAGCTCTCCGCAGTGAATTTTCATATTGCAAATGTAACACAATTCAAGACCCAAGAGTCAAATTTGGAAAAAATGACATATTTTTTTGAAAACTTTTCAACCCGAGAAAAAGTGGTTGCTGGCCCGTTTTAATTTTTTTTTTCGATTGTCATGTCAATTACACATGTATAAGAGCTGTATGAACATGCTAATGACGTTTTTTATTGAAGTCGTTTTTTGGGTTGCTTTTGCTTGTGCACAAGGCATATGTTTTGTGCATTTTGAATATGATTTCATAGGAAAAAAGTGACTTTTTTTGTCTTTTTTTTTGCAAAATGACATGTCCAATGCTTTTTTTTGTCAATTATGAAAGTATTGAATGTGCCAAATCACAGCAAATATCCAATAGATGGCTAGAGCTCTCCGCAGTGAATTTTCATATTGCAAATGTAACACAATTCAAGACCCAAGAGTCAAATTTTGAAAAAATGACATTTTTTTTTGAAAACTTTTCAACCCCTTAAAAAGTGGTTTCTGGCCCGTTTTTCAATTTTTTTTCGATTGTTATGTCAATTACACATGTATAAGAGCTGTATGAACATGCTAATGACGTTTTTTATTGACGTCGTTTTTTGGGTTGCTTTTGCTTGTGCACAAGGCATATGTTTTGTGCATTTTGAATATGATTTCATAGGAAAAAAGTGACTTTTTTTTGTCTTTTTTTTTGCAAAATGACATGTCCAATGCTTTTTTTTGTCAATTATGAAAGTATTGAATGTGCCAAATCACAGCAAATATCCAATAGATGGCTAGAGCTCTCCGCAGTGAATTTTCATATTGCAAATGTAACACAATTGAAGACCCAAGAGTCAAATTTTGAAAAAATGACATTTTTTTGAAAACTTTTCAACCCCTTAAAAAGTGGTTTCTGGCCCGTTTTTCAATTTTTTTTCGATTGTTATGTCAATTACACATGTATAAGAGCTGTATGAACATGCTAATGACGTTTTTTATTGACGTCGTTTTTTGGGTTGCTTTTGCTTGTGCACAAGGCATATGTTTTGTGCATTTTGAATATGATTTCATAGGAAAAAAGTGACTTTTTTTGTCTTTTTTTTTGCAAAATGACATGTCCAATGCTTTTTTTTGTCAATTATGAAAGTATTGAATGTGCCAAATCACAGCAAATATCCAATAGATGGCTAGAGCTCTCCGCAGTGAATTTTCATATTGCAAATGTAACACAATTCAAGACCCAAGAGTCAAATTTGGAAAAAATGACATATTTTTTTGAAAACTTTTCAACCCGAGAAAAAGTGGTTGCTGGCCCGTTTTAATTTTTTTTTTCGATTGTCATGTCAATTACACATGTATAAGAGCTGTATGAACATGCTAATGACGTTTTTTATTGAAGTCGTTTTTTGGGTTGCTTTTGCTTGTGCACAAGGCATATGTTTTGTGCATTTTGAATATGATTTCATAGGAAAAAAGTGACTTTTTTTTGTCTTTTTTTTTGCAAAATGACATGTCCAATGCTTTTTTTTGTCAATTATGAAAGTATTGAATGTGCCAAATCACAGCAAATATCCAATAGATGGCTAGAGCTCTCCGCAGTGAATTTTCATATTGCAAATGTAACACAATTCAAGACCCAAGAGTCAAATTTTGAAAAAATGACATTTTTTTTTGAAAACTTTTCAACCCCTTAAAAAGTGGTTTCTGGCCCGTTTTTCAATTTTTTTTCGATTGTTATGTCAATTACACATGTATAAGAGCTGTATGAACATGCTAATGACGTTTTTTATTGACGTCGTTTTTTGGGTTGCTTTTGCTTGTGCACAAGGCATATGTTTTGTGCATTTTGAATATGATTTCATAGGAAAAAAGTGACTTTTTTTTGTCTTTTTTTTTGCAAAATGACATGTCCAATGCTTTTTTTTGTCAATTATGAAAGTATTGAATGTGCCAAATCACAGCAAATATCCAATAGATGGCTAGAGCTCTCCGCAGTGAATTTTCATATTGCAAATGTAACACAATTGAAGACCCAAGAGTCAAATTTTGAAAAAATGACATTTTTTTGAAAACTTTTCAACCCCTTAAAAAGTGGTTTCTGGCCCGTTTTTCAATTTTTTTTCGATTGTTATGTCAATTACACATGTATAAGAGCTGTATGAACATGCTAATGACGTTTTTTATTGACGTCGTTTTTTGGGTTGCTTTTGCTTGTGCACAAGGCATATGTTTTGTGCATTTTGAATATGATTTCATAGGAAAAAAGTGACTTTTTTTTGTCTTTTTTTTTGCAAAATGACATGTCCAATGCTTTTTTTTGTCAATTATGAAAGTATTGAATGTGCCAAATCACAGCAAATATCCAATAGATGGCTAGAGCTCTCCGCAGTGAATTTTCATATTGCAAATGTAACACAATTCAAGACCCAAGAGTCAAATTTGGAAAAAATGACATATTTTTTTGAAAACTTTTCAACCCGAGAAAAAGTGGTTGCTGGCCCGTTTTAATTTTTTTTTTCGATTGTCATGTCAATTACACATGTATAAGAGCTGTATGAACATGCTAATGACGTTTTTTATTGAAGTCGTTTTTTGGGTTGCTTTTGCTTGTGCACAAGGCATATGTTTTGTGCATTTTGAATATGATTTCATAGGAAAAAAGTGACTTTTTTTTGTCTTTTTTTTTGCAAAATGACATGTCCAATGCTTTTTTTTGTCAATTATGAAAGTATTGAATGTGCCAAATCACAGCAAATATCCAATAGATGGCTAGAGCTCTCCGCAGTGAATTTTCATATTGCAAATGTAACACAATTCAAGACCCAAGAGTCAAATTTTGAAAAAATGACATTTTTTTTTGAAAACTTTTCAACCCCTTAAAAAGTGGTTTCTGGCCCGTTTTTCAATTTTTTTTCGATTGTTATGTCAATTACACATGTATAAGAGCTGTATGAACATGCTAATGACGTTTTTTATTGACGTCGTTTTTTGGGTTGCTTTTGCTTGTGCACAAGGCATATGTTTTGTGCATTTTGAATATGATTTCATAGGAAAAAAGTGACTTTTTTTTGTCTTTTTTTTTGCAAAATGACATGTCCAATGCTTTTTTTTGTCAATTATGAAAGTATTGAATGTGCCAAATCACAGCAAATATCCAATAGATGGCTAGAGCTCTCCGCAGTGAATTTTCATATTGCAAATGTAACACAATTGAAGACCCAAGAGTCAAATTTTGAAAAAATGACATTTTTTTGAAAACTTTTCAACCCCTTAAAAAGTGGTTTCTGGCCCGTTTTTCAATTTTTTTTCGATTGTTATGTCAATTACACATGTATAAGAGCTGTATGAACATGCTAATGACGTTTTTTATTGACGTCGTTTTTTGGGTTGCTTTTGCTTGTGCACAAGGCATATGTTTTGTGCATTTTGAATATGATTTCATAGGAAAAAAGTGACTTTTTTTTGTCTTTTTTTTTGCAAAATGACATGTCCAATGCTTTTTTTTGTCAATTATGAAAGTATTGAATGTGCCAAATCACAGCAAATATCCAATAGATGGCTAGAGCTCTCCGCAGTGAATTTTCATATTGCAAATGTAACACAATTCAAGACCCAAGAGTCAAATTTGGAAAAAATGACATATTTTTTTGAAAACTTTTCAACCCGAGAAAAAGTGGTTGCTGGCCCTTTTTAATTTTTTTTTTCGATTGTCATGTCAATTACACATGTATAAGAGCTGTATGAACATGCTAATGACGTTTTTTATTGAAGTCGTTTTTTGGGTTGCTTTTGCTTGTGCACAAGGCATATGTTTTGTGCATTTTGAATTTGATCTCATAGGAAAAAAGTGACTTTTTTTGGTCTTTTTTTTTGCAAAATGACATGTCCAATGCTTTTTTTTGTCAATTATGAAAGTATTGAATGTGCCAAATCACAGCAAATATCCAATAGATGGCTAGAGCTCTCCGCAGTGAATTTTCATATTGCAAATGTAACACAATTCAAGACCCAAGAGTCAAATTTTGAAAAAATGACATATTTTTTTGAAAACTTTTCAACCCCTTAAAAAGTGGTTTCTGGCCCGTTTTTCGAAATTTTTTCGAATGTTATGTCAATTACACATGTATAAGAGCTGTATGAACATGCTAATGACGTTTTTTATTGAAGTCGTTTTTTGGGTTGCTTTTGCTTGTGCACAAGGCATATGTTTTGTGCATTTTGAATATGATTTCATAGGAAAAAAGTGACTTTTTTTTGTCTTTTTTTTGCAAAATGACATGTCCAATGCTTTTCTTTGTCAATTATGAAAGTATTGAATGTGCCAAATCACAGCAAATATCCAATAGATGGCTAGAGCTCTCCGCAGTGAATTTTCATATTGCAAATGTAACACAATTCAAGACCCAAGAGTCAAATTTTGAAAAAATGACATATTTTTTTGAAAACTTTTCAACCCCTTAAAAAGTGGTTTCTGGCCCGTTTTTCAATTTTTTTTCGATTGTTATGTCAATTACACATGTATAAGAGCTGTATGAACATGCTAATGACGTTTTTTATTGACGTCGTTTTTTGGGTTGCTTTTGCTTGTGCACAAGGCATATGTTTTGTGCATTTTGAATATGATTTCATAGGAAAAAAGTGACTTTTTTTTGTCTTTTTTTTTGCAAAATGACATGTCCAATGCTTTTTTTTGTCAATTATGAAAGTATTGAATGTGCCAAATCACAGCAAATATCCAATAGATGGCTAGAGCTCTCCGCAGTGAATTTTCATATTGCAAATGTAACACAATTGAAGACCCAAGAGTCAAATTTTGAAAAAATGACATATTTTTTTGAAAACTTTTCAACCCCTTAAAAAGTGGTTTCTGGCCCGTTTTTCAATTTTTTTTCGATTGTTATGTCAATTACACATGTATAAGAGCTGTATGAACATGCTAATGACGTTTTTTATTGACGTCGTTTTTTGGGTTGCTTTTGCTTGTGCACAAGGCATATGTTTTGTGTATTTTGAATATGATTTCATAGGAAAAAAGTGACTTTTTTTTGTCTTTTTTTTTGCAAAATGACATGTCCAGTGCTTTTTTTTTGACAATTATGAAAGTATTGAATGTGCCAAATCACAGCAAATATCCAATAGATGGCTAGAGCTCTCCGCAGTGAATTTTCATATTGCAAATGTAACACAATTCAAGACCCAAGAGTCAAATTTTGAAAAAATGACATATTTTTTTGAAAACTTTTCAACCCCTTAAAAAGTGGTTTCTGGCCCGTTTTTCAATTTTTTTTCGATTGTTATGTCAATTACACATGTATAAGAGCTGTATGAACATGCTAATGACGTTTTTTATTGACGTCGTTTTTTGGGTTGCTTTTGCTTGTGCACAAGGCATATGTTTTGTGCATTTTGAATATGATTTCATAGGAAAAAAGTGACTTTTTTTTGTCTTTTTTTTTGCAAAATGACATGTCCAATGCTTTTTTTTGTCAATTATGAAAGTATTGAATGTGCCAAATCACAGCAAATATCCAATAGATGGCTAGAGCTCTCCGCAGTGAATTTTCATATTGCAAATGTAACACAATTGAAGACCCAAGAGTCAAATTTTGAAAAAATGACATATTTTTTTGAAAACTTTTCAACCCCTTAAAAAGTGGTTTCTGGCCCGTTTTTCAATTTTTTTTCGATTGTTATGTCAATTACACATGTATAAGAGCTGTATGAACATGCTAATGACGTTTTTTATTGACGTCGTTTTTTGGGTTGCTTTTGCTTGTGCACAAGGCATATGTTTTGTGTATTTTGAATATGATTTCATAGGAAAAAAGTGACTTTTTTTTGTCTTTTTTTTGGCAAAATGACATGTCCAATGCTTTTTTTTTGACAATTATGAAAGTATTGAATGTGCCAAATCACAGCAAATATCCAATAGATGGCTAGAGCTCTCCGCAGTGAATTTTCATATTGCAAATGTAACACAATTCAAGACCCAAGAGACAAATTTTGAAAAAATTACATATTTTTTTGAAAACTTTTCAACCCCTTAAAAAGTGGTTTCTGGCCCGTTTTTAATTTTTTTTCGATTGTTATGTCAATTACACATGTATAAGAGCTGTATGAACATGCTAATGATGTTTTTTATTGACGTCGTTTTTTGGGTTGCTTTTGCTTGTGCACAAGGCATATGTTTTGTGCATTTTGAATATGATTTCATAGGAAAAAAGTGACTTTTTTTGTCTTTTTTTTTGCAAAATGACATGTCCAATGCTTTTTTTTGTCAATTATGAAAGTATTGAATGTGCCAAATCACAGCAAATATCCAATAGATGGCTAGAGCTCTCCGCAGTGAATTTTCATATTGCAAATGTAACACAATTCAAGACCCAAGAGTCAAATTTTGAAAAAATGACATATTTTTTTGAAAACTTTTCAACCCCTTAAAAAGTGGTTTCTGGCCCGTTTTTCAATTTTTTTTCGATTGTTATGTCAATTACACATGTATAAGAGCTGTATGAACATGCTAATGATGTTTTTTATTGACGTCGTTTTTTGGGTTGCTTTTGCTTGTGCACAAGGCATATGTTTTGTGCATTTTGAATATGATTTCATAGGAAAAAAGTGACTTTTTTTTGTCTTTTTTTTTGCAAAATGACATGTCCAATGCTTTTTTTTGTCAATTATGAAAGTATTGAATGTGCCAAATCACAGCAAATATCCAATAGATGGCTAGAGCTCTCCGCAGTGAATTTTCATATTGCAAATGTAACACAATTCAAGACCCAAGAGTCAAATTTTGAAAAAATGACATATTTTTTTGAAAACTTTTCAACCCCTTAAAAAGTGGTTTCTGGCCCGTTTTTCAATTTTTTTTCGATTGTTATGTCAATTACACATGTATAAGAGCTGTATGAACATGCTAATGATGTTTTTTATTGACGTCGTTTTTTGGGTTGCTTTTGCTTGTGCACAAGGCATATGTTTTGTGCATTTTGAATATGATTTCATAGGAAAAAAGTGACTTTTTTTTGTCTTTTTTTTTGCAAAATGACATGTCCAATGCTTTTTTTTGTCAATTATGAAAGTATTGAATGTGCCAAATCACAGCAAATATCCAATAGATGGCTAGAGCTCTCCGCAGTGAATTTTCATATTGCAAATGTAACACAATTCAAGACCCAAGAGTCAAATTTTGAAAAAATGACATATTTTTTTGAAAACTTTTCAACCCGAGAAAAAGTGGTTGCTGGCCCGTTTTTTTTTTTTTTTTCGATTGTCATGTCAATTACACATGTATAAGAGCTGTATGAACATGCTAATGACGTTTTTTATTGAAGTCGTTTTTTGGGTTGCTTTTGCTTGTGCACAAGGCATATGTTTTGTGCATTTTGAATATGATTTCATAGGAAAAAAGTGACTTTTTTTGGTCTTTTTTTTTGCAAAATGACATGTCCAATGCTTTTTTTTGTCAATTATGAAAGTATTGAATGTGCCAAATCACAGCAAATATCCAATAGATGGCTAGAGCTCTCCGCAGTGAATTTTCATATTGCAAATGTAACACAGTTGAAGACCCAAGAGTCAAATTTTGAAAAAATGACATATTTTTTTGAAAACTTTTCAACCCCTTAAAAAGTGGTTTCTGGCCCGTTTTTCGAAATTTTTTCGATTGTTATGTCAATTACACATGTATAAGAGCTGTATGAACATGCTAATGACGTTTTTTATTGACGTCGTTTTTTGGGTTGCTTTTGCTTGTGCACAAGGCATATGTTTTGTGTATTTTGAATATGATTTCATAGGAAAAAAGTGACTTTTTTTTGTCTTTTTTTTTGCAAAATGACATGTCCAATGCTTTTTTTTTGACAATTATGAAAGTATTGAATGTGCCAAATCACAGCAAATATCCAATAGATGGCTAGAGCTCTCCGCAGTGAATTTTCATATTGCAAATGTAACACAATTCAAGACCCAAGAGACAAATTTTGAAAAAATTACATATTTTTTTGAAAACTTTTCAACCCCTTAAAAAGTGGTTTCTGGCCCGTTTTTAAATTTTTTTCGATTGTTATGTCAATTACACATGTATAAGAGCTGTATGAACATGCTAATGATGTTTTTTATTGACGTCGTTTTTTGGGTTGCTTTTGCTTGTGCACAAGGCATATGTTTTGTGCATTTTGAATATGATTTCATAGGAAAAAAGTGACTTTTTTTTGTCTTTTTTTTTGCAAAATGACATGTCCAATGCTTTTTTTTGTCAATTATGAAAGTATTGAATGTGCCAAATCACAGCAAATATCCAATAGATGGCTAGAGCTCTCCGCAGTGAATTTTCATATTGCAAATGTAACACAATTCAAGACCCAAGAGTCAAATTTTGAAAAAATGACATATTTTTTTGAAAACTTTTCAACCCCTTAACCTCTTGGGGCTAGGTGGGACGCTAGCGTGCCACCCGTGGTGCACTCCATCAACAGCAGGTGCATTTCAAGAGCGGCAAATTTGAATCCAAATAAATGTCAAAATTCAAATTTTTCAAAAATACAACTATGTTACACCATTTGAAAGATAAACATCTCCTTAATCTAACCACGTTTTACGATTTCAAAAAGGTTTTACGGCGAAAGCATAAATTTAGAGTATGTTAGGACAGTACATTTACAAGAGTTGTGTGTAATGTTTTGTCAAGTCAAAGACAGGGTCACCAAAACCATAAAACCAGCTAAAATGATACACTAACCTTTTACAATCTCCATCAGATGACACTCCTAGGACATTATGTTAGACAATGCATGCATTTTTAGTTCTATCAAGTTCATATTTATATACAAAAACAGCGTTTTACTATGGCATTGATGTTGAGGAAATCGTTTCCCTCCAATAACCGGCAGTCAAGTCAGCGTCACAAATTAAATAATTAAAATTAGAAAACATTGGTAAAATATTATATTGTCATTTAAAGAATTATAGATTTACATCTTTTGAACGCAATCAACTTGCCAGATTTAAAAATAACCTTACTGGGAAATCACACTTTGCAATAATCTGAGCACTGTGCCCAGAAAAATACGCGTTGCGATACAGACTAGACGTCATGTTGGGGAGATCTAAAATCGAAAATACTATGTAAATAATCCATTACCTTTGATTCTCTTCATCAGATGTCACTTCCAGGTATCACAGGTCCATAACGAATGTAGTTTTGTTCAAAAAAGCTCATCATTTATGTCCAAAAATCTCCGTCTCGTTAGCACATGATGTAAGCCAGCCGGACTTCTCGTCATGAACGAGGGGAAAAAATATATTTCCGTTCGTTCAAACATGTCAAACGTTGTATAGCATAAATCATTAGGGCCTTTTTTAACCAGAACATGAATAATATTCAAGGTGGACGAATGCATAGCCTTTTATAACGTATTGGAACGAGGGTACCCAACATGAAGTAGCGCGCCAGGTGTCTAATGGGACATCACCGTTCCATGGCTCTTGTTCGGTCAGATCTCCCTCCAGAAGACTCAAAACACTTTGTAAAGGCTGGTGACATCTAGTGGAAGCAATAGGAAGTGCCAAAATATTCCTAAACCCCTGTGTTTTTCAATGGGATAGGTTTAAACTCAATACAACACATCAGGTATCCACTTCCTGTCAGAAAATGTCTCAGGGTTTTGCCTGCCAAATGAGTTCTGTTATACTCACAGACACCATTCAAACAGTTTTGGAAACTTTAGAGTGTTTTCTATCCATATATAATAAGTATATGCATATTCTAGTTACTGGGTAGGATTAGTAACCAGATTAAATCGGGTACATTTTTTTTATCCAGACGTGCAAATGCTGCCCCCTAGACCCAACAGGTTAAAAAGTGGTTTCTGGCCCGTTTTTCAATTTTTTTTCGATTGTTATGTCAATTACACATGTATAAGAGCTGTATGAACATGCTAATGATGTTTTTTATTGACGTCGTTTTTTGGGTTGCTTTTGCTTGTGCACAAGGCATATGTTTTGTGCATTTTGAATATGATTTCATAGGAAAAAAGTGACTTTTTTTTGTCTTTTTTTTTGCAAAATGACATGTCCAATGCTTTTTTTTGTCAATTATGAAAGTATTGAATGTGCCAAATCACAGCAAATATCCAATAGATGGCTAGAGCTCTCCGCAGTGAATTTTCATATTGCAAATGTAACACAATTCAAGACCCAAGAGTCAAATTTTGAAAAAATGACATATTTTTTTGAAAACTTTTCAACCCCTTAAAAAGTGGTTTCTGGCCCGTTTTTCGAAATTTTTTCGATTGTTATGTCAATTACACATGTATAAGAGCTGTATGAACATGCTAATGACGTTTTTTATTGAAGTCGTTTTTTGGGTTGCTTTTGCTTGTGCACAAGGCATATGTTTTGTGCATTTTGAATATGATTTCATAGGAAAAAAGTGACTTTTTTTTGTCTTTTTTTTTGCAAAATGACATGTCCAATGCTTTTTTTTGTCAATTATGAAAGTATTGAATGTGCCAAATCACAGCAAATATCCAATAGATGGCTAGAGCTCTCCGCAGTGAATTTTCATATTGCAAATGTAACACAATTCAAGACCCAAGAGTCAAATTTTGAAAAAATGACATATTTTTTTGAAAACTTTTCAACCCCTTAAAAAGTGGTTTCTGGCCCGTTTTTCAATTTTTTTTCGATTGTTATGTCAATTACACATGTATAAGAGCTGTATGAACATGCTAATGATGTTTTTTATTGACGTCGTTTTTTGGGTTGCTTTTGCTTGTGCACAAGGCATATGTTTTGTGCATTTTGAATATGATTTCATAGGAAAAAAGTGACTTTTTTTTGTCTTTTTTTTTGCAAAATGACATGTCCAATGCTTTTTTTTGTCAATTATGAAAGTATTGAATGTGCCAAATCACAGCAAATATCCAATAGATGGCTAGAGCTCTCCGCAGTGAATTTTCATATTGCAAATGTAACACAATTCAAGACCCAAGAGTCAAATTTTGAAAAAATGACATTTTTTTGAAAACTTTTCAACCCCTTAAAAAGTGGTTTCTGGCCCGTTTTTCAATTTTTTTTCGATTGTTATGTCAATTACACATGTATAAGAGCTGTATGAACATGCTAATGACGTTTTTTATTGACGTCGTTTTTTGGGTTGCTTTTGCTTGTGCACAAGGCATATGTTTTGTGCATTTTGAATATGATTTCATAGGAAAAAAGTGACTTTGTTTGGTCTTTTTTTTTGCAAAATGACATGTCCAATGCTTTTTTTTGTCAATTATGAAAGTATTGAATGTGCCAAATCACAGCAAATATCCAATAGATGGCTAGAGCTCTCCGCAGTGAATTTTCATATTGCAAATGTAACACAATTCAAGACCCAAGAGTCAAATTTTGAAAAAATGACATTTTTTTGAAAACTTTTCAACCCCTTAAAAAGTGGTTTCTGGCCCGTTTTTCAATTTTTTTTCGATTGTTATGTCAATTACACATGTATAAGAGCTGTATGAACATGCTAATGACGTTTTTTATTGACGTCGTTTTTTGGGTTGCTTTTGCTTGTGCACAAGGCATATGTTTTGTGCATTTTGAATATGATTTCATAGGAAAAAAGTGACTTTTTTTTGTCTTTTTTTTTGCAAAATGACATGTCCAATGCTTTTTTTTGTCAATTATGAAAGTATTGAATGTGCCAAATCACAGCAAATATCCAATAGATGGCTAGAGCTCTCCGCAGTGAATTTTCATATTGCAAATGTAACACAATTCAAGACCCAAGAGTCAAATTTGGAAAAAATGACATATTTTTTTGAAAACTTTTCAACCCGAGAAAAAGTGGTTGCTGGCCCGTTTTAATTTTTTTTTTCGATTGTCATGTCAATTACACATGTATAAGAGCTGTATGAACATGCTAATGACGTTTTTTATTGAAGTCGTTTTTTGGGTTGCTTTTGCTTGTGCACAAGGCATATGTTTTGTGCATTTTGAATATGATTTCATAGGAAAAAAGTGACTTTGTTTGGTCTTTTTTTTTGCAAAATGACATGTCCAATGCTTTTTTTTGTCAATTATGAAAGTATTGAATGTGCCAAATCACAGCAAATATCCAATAGATGGCTAGAGCTCTCCGCAGTGAATTTTCATATTGCAAATGTAACACAATTCAAGACCCAAGAGTCAAATTTTGAAAAAATGACATTTTTTTGAAAACTTTTCAACCCCTTAAAAAGTGGTTTCTGGCCCGTTTTTCAATTTTTTTTCGATTGTTATGTCAATTACACATGTATAAGAGCTGTATGAACATGCTAATGACGTTTTTTATTGACGTCGTTTTTTGGGTTGCTTTTGCTTGTGCACAAGGCATATGTTTTGTGCATTTTGAATATGATTTCATAGGAAAAAAGTGACTTTTTTTTGTCTTTTTTTTTGCAAAATGACATGTCCAATGCTTTTTTTTGTCAATTATGAAAGTATTGAATGTGCCAAATCACAGCAAATATCCAATAGATGGCTAGAGCTCTCCGCAGTGAATTTTCATATTGCAAATGTAACACAATTCAAGACCCAAGAGTCAAATTTGGAAAAAATGACATATTTTTTTGAAAACTTTTCAACCCGAGAAAAAGTGGTTGCTGGCCCGTTTTAATTTTTTTTTTCGATTGTCATGTCAATTACACATGTATAAGAGCTGTATGAACATGCTAATGACGTTTTTTATTGAAGTCGTTTTTTGGGTTGCTTTTGCTTGTGCACAAGGCATATGTTTTGTGCATTTTGAATATGATTTCATAGGAAAAAAGTGACTTTTTTTGGTCTTTTTTTTTGCAAAATGACATGTCCAATGCTTTTTTTTGTCAATTATGAAAGTATTGAATGTGCCAAATCACAGCAAATATCCAATAGATGGCTAGAGCTCTCCGCAGTGAATTTTCATATTGCAAATGTAACACAATTCAAGACCCAAGAGTCAAATTTTGAAAAAATGACATATTTTTTTGAAAACTTTTCAACCCCTTAAAAAGTGGTTTCTGGCCCGTTTTTCGAAATTTTTTCGATTGTTATGTCAATTACACATGTATAAGAGCTGTATGAACATGCTAATGACGTTTTTTATTGAAGTCGTTTTTTGGGTTGCTTTTGCTTGTGCACAAGGCATATGTTTTGTGCATTTTGAATATGATTTCATAGGAAAAAAGTGACTTTTTTTTGTCTTTTTTTTTGCAAAATGACATGTCCAATGCTTTTTTTTGTCAATTATGAAAGTATTGAATGTGCCAAATCACAGCAAATATCCAATAGATGGCTAGAGCTCTCCGCAGTGAATTTTCATATTGCAAATGTAACACAATTCAAGACCCAAGAGTCAAATTTGGAAAAAATGACATATTTTTTTGAAAACTTTTCAACCCGAGAAAAAGTGGTTGCTGGCCCGTTTTAATTTTTTTTTTCGATTGTCATGTCAATTACACATGTATAAGAGCTGTATGAACATGCTAATGACGTTTTTTATTGACGTCGTTTTTTGGGTTGCTTTTGCTTGTGGCATGTGGCATATGTTTTGTGCATTTTGAATATGATTTCATAGGAAAAAAGTGACTTTTTTTTGTCTTTTTTTTTGCAAAATGACATGTCCAATGCTTTTTTTTGTCAATTATGAAAGTATTGAATGTGCCAAATCACAGCAAATATCCAATAGATGGCTAGAGCTCTCCGCAGTGAATTTTCATATTGCAAATGTAACACAATTCAAGACCCAAGAGTCAAATTTTGAAAAAATGACATTTTTTTGAAAACTTTTCAACCCCTTAAAAAGTGGTTTCTGGCCCGTTTTTCAATTTTTTTTCGATTGTTATGTCAATTACACATGTATAAGAGCTGTATGAACATGCTAATGACGTTTTTTATTGACGTCGTTTTTTGGGTTGCTTTTGCTTGTGCACAAGGCATATGTTTTGTGCATTTTGAATATGATTTCATAGGAAAAAAGTGACTTTTTTTTGTCTTTTTTTTTGCAAAATGACATGTCCAATGCTTTTTTTTGTCAATTATGAAAGTATTGAATGTGCCAAATCACAGCAAATATCCAATAGATGGCTAGAGCTCTCCGCAGTGAATTTTCATATTGCAAATGTAACACAATTCAAGACCCAAGAGTCAAATTTGGAAAAAATGACATATTTTTTTGAAAACTTTTCAACCCGAGAAAAAGTGGTTGCTGGCCCGTTTTATTTTTTTTTTTCGATTGTCATGTCAATTACACATGTATAAGAGCTGTATGAACATGCTAATGACGTTTTTTATTGAAGTCGTTTTTTGGGTTGCTTTTGCTTGTGCACAAGGCATATGTTTTGTGCATTTTGAATATGATTTCATAGGAAAAAAGTGACTTTGTTTGGTCTTTTTTTTTGCAAAATGACATGTCCAATGCTTTTTTTTGTCAATTATGAAAGTATTGAATGTGCCAAATCACAGCAAATATCCAATAGATGGCTAGAGCTCTCCGCAGTGAATTTTCATATTGCAAATGTAACACAATTCAAGACCCAAGAGTCAAATTTTGAAAAAATGACATTTTTTTGAAAACTTTTCAACCCCTTAAAAAGTGGTTTCTGGCCCGTTTTTCAATTTTTTTTCGATTGTTATGTCAATTACACATGTATAAGAGCTGTATGAACATGCTAATGACGTTTTTTATTGACGTCGTTTTTTGGGTTGCTTTTGCTTGTGCACAAGGCATATGTTTTGTGCATTTTGAATATGATTTCATAGGAAAAAAGTGACTTTTTTTTGTCTTTTTTTTTGCAAAATGACATGTCCAATGCTTTTTTTTGTCAATTATGAAAGTATTGAATGTGCCAAATCACAGCAAATATCCAATAGATGGCTAGAGCTCTCCGCAGTGAATTTTCATATTGCAAATGTAACACAATTCAAGACCCAAGAGTCAAATTTGGAAAAAATGACATATTTTTTTGAAAACTTTTCAACCCGAGAAAAAGTGGTTGCTGGCCCGTTTTAATTTTTTTTTTCGATTGTCATGTCAATTACACATGTATAAGAGCTGTATGAACATGCTAATGACGTTTTTTATTGAAGTCGTTTTTTGGGTTGCTTTTGCTTGTGCACAAGGCATATGTTTTGTGCATTTTGAATATGATTTCATAGGAAAAAAGTGACTTTTTTTTGTCTTTTTTTTTGCAAAATGACATGTCCAATGCTTTTTTTTGTCAATTATGAAAGTATTGAATGTGCCAAATCACAGCAAATATCCAATAGATGGCTAGAGCTCTCCGCAGTGAATTTTCATATTGCAAATGTAACACAATTCAAGACCCAAGAGTCAAATTTTGAAAAAATGACATATTTTTTTGAAAACTTTTCAACCACTTAAAAAGTGGTTTCTGGCCCGTTTTTCAATTTTTTTTCGATTGTTATGTCAATTACACATGTATAAGAGCTGTATGAACATGCTAATGATGTTTTTTATTGACGTCGTTTTTTGGGTTGCTTTTGCTTGTGCACAAGGCATATGTTTTGTGCATTTTGAATATGATTTCATAGGAAAAAAGTGACTTTTTTTTGTCTTTTTTTTGCAAAATGACATGTCCAATGCTTTTTTTTGTCAATTATGAAAGTATTGAATGTGCCAAATCACAGCAAATATCCAATAGATGGCTAGAGCTCTCCGCAGTGAATTTTCATATTGCAAATGTAACACAATTCAAGACCCAAGAGTCAAATTTTGAAAAAATGACATATTTTTTTGAAAACTTTTCAACCCCTTAAAAAGTGGTTTCTGGCCCGTTTTTCAATTTTTTTTCGATTGTTATGTCAATTACACATGTATAAGAGCTGTATGAACATGCTAATGATGTTTTTTATTGACGTCGTTTTTTGGGTTGCTTTTGCTTGTGCACAAGGCATATGTTTTGTGCATTTTGAATATGATTTCATAGGAAAAAAGTGACTTTTTTTTGTCTTTTTTTTTGCAAAATGACATGTCCAATGCTTTTTTTTGTCAATTATGAAAGTATTGAATGTGCCAAATCACAGCAAATATCCAATAGATGGCTAGAGCTCTCCGCAGTGAATTTTCATATTGCAAATGTAACACAATTCAAGACCCAAGAGTCAAATTTTGAAAAAATGACATATTTTTTTGAAAACTTTTCAACCCCTTAAAAAGTGGTTTCTGGCCCGTTTTTCAATTTTTTTTCGATTGTTATGTCAATTACACATGTATAAGAGCTGTATGAACATGCTAATGATGTTTTTTATTGACGTCGTTTTTTGGGTTGCTTTTGCTTGTGCACAAGGCATATGTTTTGTGCATTTTGAATATGATTTCATAGGAAAAAAGTGACTTTTTTTTGTCTTTTTTTTTGCAAAATGACATGTCCAATGCTTTTTTTTGTCAATTATGAAAGTATTGAATGTGCCAAATCACAGCAAATATCCAATAGATGGCTAGAGCTCTCCGCAGTGAATTTTCATATTGCAAATGTAACACAATTCAAGACCCAAGAGTCAAATTTGGAAAAAATGACATATTTTTTTGAAAACTTTTCAACCCGAGAAAAAGTGGTTGCTGGCCCGTTTTATTTTTTTTTTTCGATTGTCATGTCAATTACACATGTATAAGAGCTGTATGAACATGCTAATGACGTTTTTTATTGAAGTCGTTTTTTGGGTTGCTTTTGCTTGTGCACAAGGCATATGTTTTGTGCATTTTGAATATGATTTCATAGGAAAAAAGTGACTTTTTTTTGTCTTTTTTTTTGCAAAATGACATGTCCAATGCTTTTTTTTGTCAATTATGAAAGTATTGAATGTGCCAAATCACAGCAAATATCCAATAGATGGCTAGAGCTCTCCGCAGTGAATTTTCATATTGCAAATGTAACACAATTCAAGACCCAAGAGTCAAATTTTGAAAAAATGACATATTTTTTTGAAAACTTTTCAACCCCTTAAAAAGTGGTTTCTGGCCCGTTTTTCAATTTTTTTTCGATTGTTATGTCAATTACACATGTATAAGAGCTGTATGAACATGCTAATGATGTTTTTTATTGACGTCGTTTTTTGGGTTGCTTTTGCTTGTGCACAAGGCATATGTTTTGTGCATTTTGAATATGATTTCATAGGAAAAAAGTGACTTTTTTTTGTCTTTTTTTTTGCAAAATGACATGTCCAATGCTTTTTTTTGTCAATTATGAAAGTATTGAATGTGCCAAATCACAGCAAATATCCAATAGATGGCTAGAGCTCTCCGCAGTGAATTTTCATATTGCAAATGTAACACAATTCAAGACCCAAGAGTCAAATTTGGAAAAAATGACATATTTTTTTGAAAACTTTTCAACCCGAGAAAAAGTGGTTGCTGGCCCGTTTTATTTTTTTTTTTCGATTGTCATGTCAATTACACATGTATAAGAGCTGTATGAACATGCTAATGACGTTTTTTATTGAAGTCGTTTTTTGGGTTGCTTTTGCTTGTGCACAAGGCATATGTTTTGTGCATTTTGAATATGATTTCATAGGAAAAAAGTGACTTTGTTTGGTCTTTTTTTTTGCAAAATGACATGTCCAATGCTTTTTTTTGTCAATTATGAAAGTATTGAATGTGCCAAATCACAGCAAATATCCAATAGATGGCTAGAGCTCTCCGCAGTGAATTTTCATATTGCAAATGTAACACAATTCAAGACCCAAGAGTCAAATTTTGAAAAAATGACATTTTTTTGAAAACTTTTCAACCCCTTAAAAAGTGGTTTCTGGCCCGTTTTTCAATTTTTTTTCGATTGTTATGTCAATTACACATGTATAAGAGCTGTATGAACATGCTAATGACGTTTTTTATTGACGTCGTTTTTTGGGTTGCTTTTGCTTGTGCACAAGGCATATGTTTTGTGCATTTTGAATATGATTTCATAGGAAAAAAGTGACTTTTTTTTGTCTTTTTTTTTGCAAAATGACATGTCCAATGCTTTTTTTTGTCAATTATGAAAGTATTGAATGTGCCAAATCACAGCAAATATCCAATAGATGGCTAGAGCTCTCCGCAGTGAATTTTCATATTGCAAATGTAACACAATTCAAGACCCAAGAGTCAAATTTGGAAAAAATGACATATTTTTTTGAAAACTTTTCAACCCGAGAAAAAGTGGTTGCTGGCCCGTTTTAATTTTTTTTTTCGATTGTCATGTCAATTACACATGTATAAGAGCTGTATGAACATGCTAATGACGTTTTTTATTGAAGTCGTTTTTTGGGTTGCTTTTGCTTGTGCACAAGGCATATGTTTTGTGCATTTTGAATATGATTTCATAGGAAAAAAGTGACTTTTTTTTGTCTTTTTTTTTGCAAAATGACATGTCCAATGCTTTTTTTTGTCAATTATGAAAGTATTGAATGTGCCAAATCACAGCAAATATCCAATAGATGGCTAGAGCTCTCCGCAGTGAATTTTCATATTGCAAATGTAACACAATTCAAGACCCAAGAGTCAAATTTTGAAAAAATGACATATTTTTTTGAAAACTTTTCAACCCCTTAAAAAGTGGTTTCTGGCCCGTTTTTCAATTTTTTTTCGATTGTTATGTCAATTACACATGTATAAGAGCTGTATGAACATGCTAATGATGTTTTTTATTGACGTCGTTTTTTGGGTTGCTTTTGCTTGTGCACAAGGCATATGTTTTGTGCATTTTGAATATGATTTCATAGGAAAAAAGTGACTTTTTTTTGTCTTTTTTTTGCAAAATGACATGTCCAATGCTTTTTTTTGTCAATTATGAAAGTATTGAATGTGCCAAATCACAGCAAATATCCAATAGATGGCTAGAGCTCTCCGCAGTGAATTTTCATATTGCAAATGTAACACAATTCAAGACCCAAGAGTCAAATTTTGAAAAAATGACATATTTTTTTGAAAACTTTTCAACCCCTTAAAAAGTGGTTTCTGGCCCGTTTTTCAATTTTTTTTCGATTGTTATGTCAATTACACATGTATAAGAGCTGTATGAACATGCTAATGATGTTTTTTATTGACGTCGTTTTTTGGGTTGCTTTTGCTTGTGCACAAGGCATATGTTTTGTGCATTTTGAATATGATTTCATAGGAAAAAAGTGACTTTTTTTTGTCTTTTTTTTTGCAAAATGACATGTCCAATGCTTTTTTTTGTCAATTATGAAAGTATTGAATGTGCCAAATCACAGCAAATATCCAATAGATGGCTAGAGCTCTCCGCAGTGAATTTTCATATTGCAAATGTAACACAATTCAAGACCCAAGAGTCAAATTTTGAAAAAATGACATATTTTTTTGAAAACTTTTCAACCCCTTAAAAAGTGGTTTCTGGCCCGTTTTTCAATTTTTTTTCGATTGTTATGTCAATTACACATGTATAAGAGCTGTATGAACATGCTAATGATGTTTTTTATTGACGTCGTTTTTTGGGTTGCTTTTGCTTGTGCACAAGGCATATGTTTTGTGCATTTTGAATATGATTTCATAGGAAAAAAGTGACTTTTTTTTGTCTTTTTTTTTGCAAAATGACATGTCCAATGCTTTTTTTTGTCAATTATGAAAGTATTGAATGTGCCAAATCACAGCAAATATCCAATAGATGGCTAGAGCTCTCCGCAGTGAATTTTCATATTGCAAATGTAACACAATTCAAGACCCAAGAGTCAAATTTGGAAAAAATGACATATTTTTTTGAAAACTTTTCAACCCGAGAAAAAGTGGTTGCTGGCCCGTTTTATTTTTTTTTTTCGATTGTCATGTCAATTACACATGTATAAGAGCTGTATGAACATGCTAATGACGTTTTTTATTGAAGTCGTTTTTTGGGTTGCTTTTGCTTGTGCACAAGGCATATGTTTTGTGCATTTTGAATATGATTTCATAGGAAAAAAGTGACTTTTTTTTGTCTTTTTTTTTGCAAAATGACATGTCCAATGCTTTTTTTTGTCAATTATGAAAGTATTGAATGTGCCAAATCACAGCAAATATCCAATAGATGGCTAGAGCTCTCCGCAGTGAATTTTCATATTGCAAATGTAACACAATTCAAGACCCAAGAGTCAAATTTTGAAAAAATGACATATTTTTTTGAAAACTTTTCAACCCCTTAAAAAGTGGTTTCTGGCCCGTTTTTCAATTTTTTTTCGATTGTTATGTCAATTACACATGTATAAGAGCTGTATGAACATGCTAATGATGTTTTTTATTGACGTCGTTTTTTGGGTTGCTTTTGCTTGTGCACAAGGCATATGTTTTGTGCATTTTGAATATGATTTCATAGGAAAAAAGTGACTTTTTTTTGTCTTTTTTTTTGCAAAATGACATGTCCAATGTTTTTTTTTGTCAATTATGAAAGTATTGAATGTGCCAAATCACAGCAAATATCCAATAGATGGCTAGAGCTCTCCGCAGTGAATTTTCATATTGCAAATGTAACACAATTCAAGACCCAAGAGTCAAATTTGGAAAAAATGACATATTTTTTTGAAAACTTTTCAACCCGAGAAAAAGTGGTTGCTGGCCCGTTTTTTTTTTTTTTTCGATTGTCATGTCAATTACACATGTATAAGAGCTGTATGAACATGCTAATGACGTTTTTTATTGAAGTCGTTTTTTGGGTTGCTTTTGCTTGTGCACAAGGCATATGTTTTGTGCATTTTGAATATGATTTCATAGGAAAAAAGTGACTTTGTTTGGTCTTTTTTTTAGCAAAATGACATGTCCAATGCTTTTTTTTGTCAATTATGAAAGTATTGAATGTGCCAAATCACAGCAAATATCCAATAGATGGCTAGAGCTCTCCGCAGTGAATTTTCATATTGCAAATGTAACACAATTGAAGACCCAAGAGTCAAATTTTGAAAAAATGACATATTTTTTTGAAAACTTTTCAACCCCTTAAAAAGTGGTTTCTGGCCCGTTTTTCGAAATTTTTTCGATTGTTATGTCAATTACACATGTATAAGAGCTGTATGAACATGCTAATGACGTTTTTTATTGAAGTCGTTTTTTGGGTTGCTTTTGCTTGTGCACAAGGCATATGTTTTGTGCATTTTGAATATGATTTCATAGGAAAAAAGTGACTTTTTTTTGTCTTTTTTTTTGCAAAATGACATGTCCAATGCTTTTTTTTGTCAATTATGAAAGTATTGAATGTGCCAAATCACAGCAAATATCCAATAGATGGCTAGAGCTCTCCGCAGTGAATTTTCATATTGCAAATGTAACACAATTCAAGACCCAAGAGTCAAATTTTGAAAAAATGACATATTTTTTTGAAAACTTTTCAACCCCTTAAAAAGTGGTTTCTGGCCCGTTTTTCAATTTTTTTTCGATTGTTATGTCAATTACACATGTATAAGAGCTGTATGAACATGCTAATGACGTTTTTTATTGACGTCGTTTTTTGGGTTGCTTTTGCTTGTGCACAAGGCATATGTTTTGTGCATTTTGAATATGATTTCATAGGAAAAAAGTGACTTTTTTTTGTCTTTTTTTTTGCAAAATGACATGTCCAATGCTTTTTTTTGTCAATTATGAAAGTATTGAATGTGCCAAATCACAGCAAATATCCAATAGATGGCTAGAGCTCTCCGCAGTGAATTTTCATATTGCAAATGTAACACAATTCAAGACCCAAGAGTCAAATTTTGAAAAAATGACATATTTTTTTGAAAAATGTTCAACCCCTTAAAAAGTGGTTTCTGGCCCGTTTTTCGAATTTTTTTCGATTGTTATGTCAATTACACATGTATAAGAGCTGTATGAACATGCTAATGACGTTTTTTATTGAAGTCGTTTTTTGGGTTGCTTTTGCTTGTGCACAAGGCATATGTTTTGTGCATTTTGAATATGATTTCATAGGAAAAAAGTGACTTTTTTTGTCTTTTTTTTTGCAAAATGACATGTCCAATGCTTTTTTTTGTCAATTATGAAAGTATTGAATGTGCCAAATCACAGCAAATATCCAATAGATGGCTAGAGCTCTCCGCAGTGAATTTTCATATTGCAAATGTAACACAATTCAAGACCCAAGAGTCAAATTTTGAAAAAATGACATATTTTTTTGAAAACTTTTCAACCCCTTAAAAAGTGGTTTCTGGCCCGTTTTTCAATTTTTTTTCGATTGTTATGTCAATTACAAATGTATAAGAGCTGTATGAACATGCTAATGACGTTTTTTATTGACGTCGTTTTTTGGGTTGCTTTTGCTTGTGCACAAGGCATATGTTTTGTGCATTTTGAATATGATTTCCTAGGAAAAAAGTGACTTTTTTTGTCTTTTTTTTTGCAAAATGACATGTCCAATGCTTTTTTTTGTCAATTATGAAAGTATTGAATGTGCCAAATCACAGCAAATATCCAATAGATGGCTAGAGCTCTCCGCAGTGAATTTTCATATTGCAAATGTAACACAATTCAAGACCCAAGAGTCAAATTTTGAAAAAATGACATATTTTTTTGAAAACTTTTCAACCCCTTAAAAAGTGGTTTCTGGCCCGTTTTTCAATTTTTTTTCGATTGTTATGTCAATTACACATGTATAAGAGCTGTATGAACATGCTAATGACGTTTTTTATTGAAGTCGTTTTTTGGGTTGCTTTTGCTTGTGCACAAGGCATATGTTTTGTGCATTTTGAATATGATTTCATAGGAAAAAAGTGACTTTTTTTGTCTTTTTTTTGCAAAATGACATGTCCAATGCTTTTTTTTGTCAATTATGAAAGTATTGAATGTGCCAAATCACAGCAAATATCCAATAGATGGCTAGAGCTCTCCGCAGTGAATTTTCATATTGCAAATGTAACACAATTCAAGACCCAAGAGTCAAATTTTGAAAAAATGACATATTTTTTTGAAAACTTTTCAATCCCTTAAAAAGTGGTTTCTGGCCCGTTTTTCAATTTTTTTTCGATTGTTATGTCAATTACAAATGTATAAGAGCTGTATGAACATGCTAATGACGTTTTTTATTGACGTCGTTTTTTGGGTTGCTTTTGCTTGTGCACAAGGCATATGTTTTGTGCATTTTGAATATGATTTCATAGGAAAAAAGTGACTTTGTTTGGTCTTTTTTTTAGCAAAATGACATGTCCAATGCTTTTTTTTGTCAATTATGAAAGTATTGAATGTGCCAAATCACAGCAAATATCCAATAGATGGCTAGAGCTCTCCGCAGTGAATTTTCATATTGCAAATGTAACACAATTGAAGACCCAAGAGTCAAATTTTGAAAAAATGACATATTTTTTTGAAAACTTTTCAACCCCTTAAAAAGTGGTTTCTGGCCCGTTTTTCGAAATTTTTTCGATTGTTATGTCAATTACACATGTATAAGAGCTGTATGAACATGCTAATGACGTTTTTTATTGAAGTCGTTTTTTGGGTTGCTTTTGCTTGTGCACAAGGCATATGTTTTGTGCATTTTGAATATGATTTCATAGGAAAAAAGTGACTTTTTTTTGTCTTTTTTTTTGCAAAATGACATGTCCAATGCTTTTTTTTGTCAATTATGAAAGTATTGAATGTGCCAAATCACAGCAAATATCCAATAGATGGCTAGAGCTCTCCGCAGTGAATTTTCATATTGCAAATGTAACACAATTCAAGACCCAAGAGTCAAATTTTGAAAAAATGACATATTTTTTTGAAAACTTTTCAACCCCTTAAAAAGTGGTTTCTGGCCCGTTTTTCAATTTTTTTTCGATTGTTATGTCAATTACACATGTATAAGAGCTGTATGAACATGCTAATGACGTTTTTTATTGACGTCGTTTTTTGGGTTGCTTTTGCTTGTGCACAAGGCATATGTTTTGTGCATTTTGAATATGATTTCATAGGAAAAAAGTGACTTTTTTTTGTCTTTTTTTTTGCAAAATGACATGTCCAATGCTTTTTTTTGTCAATTATGAAAGTATTGAATGTGCCAAATCACAGCAAATATCCAATAGATGGCTAGAGCTCTCCGCAGTGAATTTTCATATTGCAAATGTAACACAATTCAAGACCCAAGAGTCAAATTTTGAAAAAATGACATATTTTTTTGAAAAATGTTCAACCCCTTAAAAAGTGGTTTCTGGCCCGTTTTTCGAATTTTTTTCGATTGTTATGTCAATTACACATGTATAAGAGCTGTATGAACATGCTAATGACGTTTTTTATTGAAGTCGTTTTTTGGGTTGCTTTTGCTTGTGCACAAGGCATATGTTTTGTGCATTTTGAATATGATTTCATAGGAAAAAAGTGACTTTTTTTGTCTTTTTTTTTGCAAAATGACATGTCCAATGCTTTTTTTTGTCAATTATGAAAGTATTGAATGTGCCAAATCACAGCAAATATCCAATAGATGGCTAGAGCTCTCCGCAGTGAATTTTCATATTGCAAATGTAACACAATTCAAGACCCAAGAGTCAAATTTTGAAAAAATGACATATTTTTTTGAAAACTTTTCAACCCCTTAAAAAGTGGTTTCTGGCCCGTTTTTCAATTTTTTTTCGATTGTTATGTCAATTACAAATGTATAAGAGCTGTATGAACATGCTAATGACGTTTTTTATTGACGTCGTTTTTTGGGTTGCTTTTGCTTGTGCACAAGGCATATGTTTTGTGCATTTTGAATATGATTTCCTAGGAAAAAAGTGACTTTTTTTGTCTTTTTTTTTGCAAAATGACATGTCCAATGCTTTTTTTTGTCAATTATGAAAGTATTGAATGTGCCAAATCACAGCAAATATCCAATAGATGGCTAGAGCTCTCCGCAGTGAATTTTCATATTGCAAATGTAACACAATTCAAGACCCAAGAGTCAAATTTTGAAAAAATGACATATTTTTTTGAAAACTTTTCAACCCCTTAAAAAGTGGTTTCTGGCCCGTTTTTCAATTTTTTTTCGATTGTTATGTCAATTACACATGTATAAGAGCTGTATGAACATGCTAATGACGTTTTTTATTGAAGTCGTTTTTTGGGTTGCTTTTGCTTGTGCACAAGGCATATGTTTTGTGCATTTTGAATATGATTTCATAGGAAAAAAGTGACTTTTTTTGTCTTTTTTTTTGCAAAATGACATGTCCAATGCTTTTTTTTGTCAATTATGAAAGTATTGAATGTGCCAAATCACAGCAAATATCCAATAGATGGCTAGAGCTCTCCGCAGTGAATTTTCATATTGCAAATGTAACACAATTCAAGACCCAAGAGTCAAATTTTGAAAAAATGACATATTTTTTTGAAAACTTTTCAACCCCTTAAAAAGTGGTTTCTGGCCCGTTTTTCAATTTTTTTTCGATTGTTATGTCAATTACAAATGTATAAGAGCTGTATGAACATGCTAATGACGTTTTTTATTGACGTCGTTTTTTGGGTTGCTTTTGCTTGTGCACAAGGCATATGTTTTGTGCATTTTGAATATGATTTCCTAGGAAAAAAGTGACTTTTTTTGTCTTTTTTTTTGCAAAATGACATGTCCAATGCTTTTTTTTGTCAATTATGAAAGTATTGAATGTGCCAAATCACAGCAAATATCCAATAGATGGCTAGAGCTCTCCGCAGTGAATTTTCATATTGCAAATGTAACACAATTCAAGACCCAAGAGTCAAATTTTGAAAAAATGACATATTTTTTTGAAAACTTTTCAACCCCTTAAAAAGTGGTTTCTGGCCCGTTTTTCAATTTTTTTTCGATTGTTATGTCAATTACACATGTATAAGAGCTGTATGAACATGCTAATGATGTTTTTTATTGACGTCGTTTTTTGGGTTGCTTTTGCTTGTGCACAAGGCATATGTTTTGTGCATTTTGAATATGATTTCATCGGAAAAAAGTGACTTTTTTTTGTCTTTGTTTTTGCAAAATGACATGTCCAATGCTTTTTTTTGTCAATTATGAAAGTATTGAATGTGCCAAATCACAGCAAATATCCAATAGATGGCTAGAGCTCTCCGCAGTGAATTTTCATATTGCAAATGTAACACAATTCAAGACCCAAGAGTCAAATTTTGAAAAAATGACATATTTTTTTGAAAACTTTTCAACCCCTTAAAAAGTGGTTTCTGGCCCGTTTTTCAATTTTTTTTCGATTGTTATGTCAATTACACATGTATAAGAGCTGTATGAACATGCTAATGATGTTTTTTATTGACGTTGTTTTTTGGGTTGCTTTTGCTTGTGCACAAGGCATATGTTTTGTGCATTTTGAATATGATTTCATAGGAAAAAAGTGACTTTTTTTTGTCTTTTTTTTTGCAAAATGACATGTCCAATGCTTTTTTTTGTCAATTATGAAAGTATTGAATGTGCCAAATCACAGCAAATATCCAATAGATGGCTAGAGCTCTCCGCAGTGAATTTTCATATTGCAAATGTAACACAATTCAAGACCCAAGAGTCAAATTTGGAAAAAATGACATATTTTTTTGAAAACTTTTCAACCCGAGAAAAAGTGGTTGCTGGCCCGTTTTAATTTTTTTTTTCGATTGTCATGTCAATTACACATGTATAAGAGCTGTATGAACATGCTAATGACGTTTTTTATTGACGTTGTTTTTTGGGTTGCTTTTGCTTGTGCACAAGGCATATGTTTTGTGCATTTTGAATATGATTTCATAGGAAAAAAGTGACTTTTTTTTGTCTTTTTTTTTGCAAAATGACATGTCCAATGCTTTTTTTTGTCAATTATGAAAGTATTGAATGTGCCAAATCACAGCAAATATCCAATAGATGGCTAGAGCTCTCCGCAGTGAATTTTCATATTGCAAATGTAACACAATTCAAGACCCAAGAGTCAAATTTGGAAAAAATGACATATTTTTTTGAAAACTTTTCAACCCGAGAAAAAGTGGTTGCTGGCCCGTTTTAATTTTTTTTTTCGATTGTCATGTCAATTACACATGTATAAGAGCTGTATGAACATGCTAATGACGTTTTTTATTGACGTCGTTTTTTGGGTTGCTTTTGCTTGTGCACAAGGCATATGTTTTGTGCATTTTGAATATGATTTCATAGGAAAAAAGTGACTTTTTTTGTCTTTTTTTTTGCAAAATGACATGTCCAATGCTTTTTTTTGTCAATTATGAAAGTATTGAATGTGCCAAATCACAGCAAATATCCAATAGATGGCTAGAGCTCTCCGCAGTGAATTTTCATATTGCAAATGTAACACAATTCAAGACCCAAGAGTCAAATTTTGAAAAAATGACATATTTTTTTGAAAACTTTTCAACCCCTTAAAAAGTGGTTTCTGGCCCGTTTTTAAATTTTTTTTCGATTGTTATGTCAATTACACATGTATAAGAGCTGTATGAACATGCTAATGACGTTTTTTATTGACGTCGTTTTTTGGGTTGCTTTTGCTTGTGCACAAGGCATATGTTTTGTGCATTTTGAATCTGATTTCATAGGAAAAAAGTGACTTTTTTTGTCTTTTTTTGCAAAATGACATGTCCAATGCTTTTTTTTGTCAATTATGAAAGTATTGAATGTGCCAAATCACAGCAAATATCCAATAGATGGCTAGAGCTCTCCGCAGTGAATTTTCATATTGCAAATGTAACACAATTCAAGACCCAAGAGTCAAATTTTGAAAAAATGACATATTTTTTTGAAAACTTTTCAACCCCTTAAAAAGTGGTTTCTGGCCCGTTTTTCAATTTTTTTTCGATTGTTATGTCAATTACACATGTATAAGAGCTGTATGAACATGCTAATGATGTTTTTTATTGACGTCGTTTTTTGGGTTGCTTTTGCTTGTGCACAAGGCATATGTTTTGTGCATTTTGAATATGATTTCATAGGAAAAAAGTGACTTTTTTTTGTCTTTTTTTTTGCAAAATGACATGTCCAATGCTTTTTTTTGTCAATTATGAAAGTATTGAATGTGCCAAATCACAGCAAATATCCAATAGATGGCTAGAGCTCTCCGCAGTGAATTTTCATATTGCAAATGTAACACAATTCAAGACCCAAGAGTCAAATTTTGAAAAAATGACATATTTTTTTGAAAACTTTTCAACCCCTTAAAAAGTGGTTTCTGGCCCGTTTTTCAATTTTTTTTCGATTGTTATGTCAATTACACATGTATAAGAGCTGTATGAACATGCTAATGATGTTTTTTATTGACGTCGTTTTTTGGGTTGCTTTTGCTTGTGCACAAGGCATATGTTTTGTGCATTTTGAATATGATTTCATAGGAAAAAAGTGACTTTTTTTTGTCTTTTTTTTTGCAAAATGACATGTCCAATGCTTTTTTTTGTCAATTATGAAAGTATTGAATGTGCCAAATCACAGCAAATATCCAATAGATGGCTAGAGCTCTCCGCAGTGAATTTTCATATTGCAAATGTAACACAATTCAAGACCCAAGAGTCAAATTTGGAAAAAATGACATATTTTTTTGAAAACTTTTCAACCCGAGAAAAAGTGGTTGCTGGCCCGTTTTATTTTTTTTTTTCGATTGTCATGTCAATTACACATGTATAAGAGCTGTATGAACATGCTAATGACGTTTTTTATTGAAGTCGTTTTTTGGGTTGCTTTTGCTTGTGCACAAGGCATATGTTTTGTGCATTTTGAATATGATTTCATAGGAAAAAAGTGACTTTTTTTTGTCTTTTTTTTTGCAAAATGACATGTCCAATGCTTTTTTTTGTCAATTATGAAAGTATTGAATGTGCCAAATCACAGCAAATATCCAATAGATGGCTAGAGCTCTCCGCAGTGAATTTTCATATTGCAAATGTAACACAATTCAAGACCCAAGAGTCAAATTTTGAAAAAATGACATATTTTTTTGAAAACTTTTCAACCCCTTAAAAAGTGGTTTCTGGCCCGTTTTTTCAATTTTTTTTCGATTGTTATGTCAATTACACATGTATAAGAGCTGTATGAACATGCTAATGACGTTTTTTATTGACGTCGTTTTTTGGGTTGCTTTTGCTTGTGCACAAGGCATATGTTTTGTGCATTTTGAATATGATTTCATAGGAAAAAAGTGACTTTTTTTGTCTTTTTTTTTGCAAAATGACATGTCCAATGCTTTTTTTTGTCAATTATGAAAGTATTGAATGTGCCAAATCACAGCAAATATCCAATAGATGGCTAGAGCTCTCCGCAGTGAATTTTCATATTGCAAATGTAACACAATTCAAGACCCAAGAGTCAAATTTGGAAAAAATGACATATTTTTTTGAAAACTTTTCAACCCCTTAAAAAGTGGTTTCTGGCCCGTTTTTTCAATTTTTTTTCGATTGTTATGTCAATTACACATGTATAAGAGCTGTATGAACATGCTAATGACGTTTTTTATTGACGTCGTTTTTTGGGTTGCTTTTGCTTGTGCACAAGGCATATGTTTTGTGCATTTTGAATATGATTTCATAGGAAAAAAGTGACTTTTTTTTGTCTTTTTTTTTGCAAAATGACATGTCCAATGCTTTTTTTTGTCAATTATGAAAGTATTGAATGTGCCAAATCACAGCAAATATCCAATAGATGGCTAGAGCTCTCCGCAGTGAATTTTCATATTGCAAATGTAACACAATTCAAGACCCAAGAGTCAAATTTTGAAAAAATGACATATTTTTTTGAAAACTTTTCAACCCCTTAAAAAGTGGTTTCTGGCCCGTTTTTCGAAATTTTTTCGATTGTTATGTCAATTACACATGTATAAGAGCTGTATGAACATGCTAATGACGTTTTTTATTGACGTCGTTTTTTGGGTTGCTTTTGCTTGTGCACAAGGCATATGTTTTGTGCATTTTGAATATGATTTCATAGGAAAAAAGTGACTTTTTTTTGTCTTTTTTTTTGCAAAATGACATGTCCAATGCTTTTTTTTTGACAATTATGAAAGTATTGAATGTGCCAAATCACAGCAAATATCCAATAGATGGCTAGAGCTCTCCGCAGTGAATTTTCATATTGTAAATGTAACACAATTCAAGACCCAAGAGTCAAATTTTGAAAAAATGACATATTTTTATGAAAACTTTTCAACCCCTTAAAAAGTGGTTTCTGGCCCGTTTTTCGAATTTTTTTTCGATTGTTATGTCAATTACACATGTATAAGAGCTGTATGAACATGCTAATGACGTTTTTTATTGACGTCGTTTTTTGGGTTGCTTTTGCTTGTGCACAAGGCATATGTTTTGTGCATTTTGAATATGATTTCATAGGAAAAAAGTGACTTTTTTTGTCTTTTTTTTTGCAAAATGACATGTCCAATGCTTTTTTTTGTCAATTATGAAAGTATTGAATGTGCCAAATCACAGCAAATATCCAATAGATGGCTAGAGCTCTCCGCAGTGAATTTTCATATTGCAAATGTAACACAATTCAAGACCCAAGAGTCAAATTTGGAAAAAATGACATATTTTTTTGAAAACTTTTCAACCCCTTAAAAAGTGGTTTCTGGCCCGTTTTTTCAATTTTTTTTCGATTGTTATGTCAATTACACATGTATAAGAGCTGTATGAACATGCTAATGACGTTTTTTATTGACGTCGTTTTTTGGGTTGCTTTTGCTTGTGCACAAGGCATATGTTTTGTGCATTTTGAATATGATTTCATAGGAAACAAGTGACTTTTTTTTGTCTTTTTTTTTGCAAAATGACATGTCCAATGCTTTTTTTTGTCAATTATGAAAGTATTGAATGTGCCAAATCACAGCAAATATCCAATAGATGGCTAGAGCTCTCCGCAGTGAATTTTCATATTGCAAATGTAACACAATTCAAGACCCAAGAGTCAAATTTTGAAAAAATGACATATTTTTTTGAAAACTTTTCAACCCCTTAAAAAGTGGTTTCTGGCCCGTTTTTCGAAATTTTTTCGATTGTTATGTCAATTACACATGTATAAGAGCTGTATGAACATGCTAATGACGTTTTTTATTGACGTCGTTTTTTGGGTTGCTTTTGCTTGTGCACAAGGCATATGTTTTGTGCATTTTGAATATGATTTCATAGGAAAAAAGTGACTTTTTTTTGTCTTTTTTTTTGCAAAATGACATGTCCAATGCTTTTTTTTTGACAATTATGAAAGTATTGAATGTGCCAAATCACAGCAAATATCCAATAGATGGCTAGAGCTCTCCGCAGTGAATTTTCATATTGTAAATGTAACACAATTCAAGACCCAAGAGTCAAATTTTGAAAAAATGACATATTTTTATGAAAACTTTTCAACCCCTTAAAAAGTGGTTTCTGGCCCGTTTTTCGAATTTTTTTCGATTGTTATGTCAATTACACATGTATAAGAGCTGTATGAACATGCTAATGACGTTTTTTATTGACGTCGTTTTTTGGGTTGCTTTTGCTTGTGCACAAGGCATATGTTTTGTGCATTTTGAATATGATTTCATAGGAAAAAAGTGACTTTTTTTGTCTTTTTTTTTGCAAAATGACATGTCCAATGCTTTTTTTTGTCAATTATGAAAGTATTAAATGTGCCAAATCACAGCAAATATCCAATAGATGGCTAGAGCTCTCCGCAGTGAATTTTCATATTGCAAATGTAACACAATTCAAGACCCAAGAGTCAAATTTTGAAAAAATGACATATTTTTTTGAAAACTTTTCAACCCCTTAAAAAGTGGTTTCTGGCCCGTTTTTCGAAATTTTTTCGATTGTTATGTCAATTACACATGTATAAGAGCTGTATGAACATGCTAATGACGTTTTTTATTGAAGTCGTTTTTTGGGTTGCTTTTGCTTGTGCACAAGGCATATGTTTTGTGCATTTTGAATATGATTTCATAGGAAAAAAGTGACTTTTTTTTGTCTTTTTTTTTGCAAAATGACATGTCCAATGCTTTTTTTTGTCAACTATGAAAGTATTGAATGTGCCAAATCACAGCAAATATCCAATAGATGGCTAGAGCTCTCCGCAGTGAATTTTCATATTGCAAATGTAACACAATTCAAGACCCAAGAGTCAAATTTTGAAAAAATGACATATTTTTTTGAAAACTTTTCAACCCCTTAAAAAGTGGTTTCTGGCCCGTTTTTCGAAATTTTTTCGATTGTTATGTCAATTACACATGTATAAGAGCTGTATGAACATGCTAATGACGTTTTTTATTGACGTCGTTTTTTGGGTTGCTTTTGCTTGTGCACAAGGCATATGTTTTGTGCATTTTGAATATGATTTCATAGGAAAAAAGTGACTTTTTTTTGTCTTTTTTTTTGCAAAATGACATGTCCAATGCTTTTTTTTTGACAATTATGAAAGTATTGAATGTGCCAAATCACAGCAAATATCCAATAGATGGCTAGAGCTCTCCGCAGTGAATTTTCATATTGTAAATGTAACACAATTCAAGACCCAAGAGTCAAATTTTGAAAAAATGACATATTTTTATGAAAACTTTTCAACCCCTTAAAAAGTGGTTTCTGGCCCGTTTTTCGAATTTTTTTTCGATTGTTATGTCAATTACACATGTATAAGAGCTGTATGAACATGCTAATGACGTTTTTTATTGACGTCGTTTTTTGGGTTGCTTTTGCTTGTGCACAAGGCATATGTTTTGTGCATTTTGAATATGATTTCATAGGAAAAAAGTGACTTTTTTTGTCTTTTTTTTTGCAAAATGACATGTCCAATGCTTTTTTTTGTCAATTATGAAAGTATTGAATGTGCCAAATCACAGCAAATATCCAATAGATGGCTAGAGCTCTCCGCAGTGAATTTTCATATTGCAAATGTAACACAATTCAAGACCCAAGAGTCAAATTTGGAAAAAATGACATATTTTTTTGAAAACTTTTCAACCCCTTAAAAAGTGGTTTCTGGCCCGTTTTTTCAATTTTTTTTCGATTGTTATGTCAATTACACATGTATAAGAGCTGTATGAACATGCTAATGACGTTTTTTATTGACGTCGTTTTTTGGGTTGCTTTTGCTTGTGCACAAGGCATATGTTTTGTGCATTTTGAATATGATTTCATAGGAAACAAGTGACTTTTTTTTGTCTTTTTTTTTGCAAAATGACATGTCCAATGCTTTTTTTTGTCAATTATGAAAGTATTGAATGTGCCAAATCACAGCAAATAT
This sequence comes from Salmo salar, assembly GCF_965601325.2. Lineage (NCBI taxonomy): Eukaryota > Metazoa > Chordata > Actinopteri > Salmoniformes > Salmonidae > Salmo > Salmo salar. The sequence goes on from NC_138308.1 coordinate 64,515,159, forward strand.
CCAATAGATGGCTAGAGCTCTCCGCAGTGAATTTTCATATTGCAAATGTAACACAATTCAAGACCCAAGAGTCAAATTTTGAAAAAATGACATATTTTTTTGAAAACTTTTCAACCCCTTAAAAAGTGGTTTCTGGCCCGTTTTTCGAAATTTTTTCGATTGTTATGTCAATTACACATGTATAAGAGCTGTATGAACATGCTAATGACGTTTTTTATTGACGTCGTTTTTTGGGTTGCTTTTGCTTGTGCACAAGGCATATGTTTTGTGCATTTTGAATATGATTTCATAGGAAAAAAGTGACTTTTTTTTGTCTTTTTTTTTGCAAAATGACATGTCCAATGCTTTTTTTTTGACAATTATGAAAGTATTGAATGTGCCAAATCACAGCAAATATCCAATAGATGGCTAGAGCTCTCCGCAGTGAATTTTCATATTGTAAATGTAACACAATTCAAGACCCAAGAGTCAAATTTTGAAAAAATGACATATTTTTATGAAAACTTTTCAACCCCTTAAAAAGTGGTTTCTGGCCCGTTTTTCGAATTTTTTTCGATTGTTATGTCAATTACACATGTATAAGAGCTGTATGAACATGCTAATGACGTTTTTTATTGACGTCGTTTTTTGGGTTGCTTTTGCTTGTGCACAAGGCATATGTTTTGTGCATTTTGAATATGATTTCATAGGAAAAAAGTGACTTTTTTTGTCTTTTTTTTTGCAAAATGACATGTCCAATGCTTTTTTTTGTCAATTATGAAAGTATTAAATGTGCCAAATCACAGCAAATATCCAATAGATGGCTAGAGCTCTCCGCAGTGAATTTTCATATTGCAAATGTAACACAATTCAAGACCCAAGAGTCAAATTTTGAAAAAATGACATATTTTTTTGAAAACTTTTCAACCCCTTAAAAAGTGGTTTCTGGCCCGTTTTTCGAAATTTTTTCGATTGTTATGTCAATTACACATGTATAAGAGCTGTATGAACATGCTAATGACGTTTTTTATTGAAGTCGTTTTTTGGGTTGCTTTTGCTTGTGCACAAGGCATATGTTTTGTGCATTTTGAATATGATTTCATAGGAAAAAAGTGACTTTTTTTTGTCTTTTTTTTTGCAAAATGACATGTCCAATGCTTTTTTTTGTCAACTATGAAAGTATTGAATGTGCCAAATCACAGCAAATATCCAATAGATGGCTAGAGCTCTCCGCAGTGAATTTTCATATTGCAAATGTAACACAATTGAAGACCCAAGAGTCAAATTTTGAAAAAATGACATATTTTTTTGAAAACTTTTCAACCCCTTAAAAAGTGGTTTCTGGCCCGTTTTTCGAAATTTTTTCGATTGTTATGTCAATTACACATGTATAAGAGCTGTATGAACATGCTAATGACGTTTTTTATTGAAGTCGTTTTTTGGGTTGCTTTTGCTTGTGCACAAGGCATATGTTTTGTGCATTTTGAATATGATTTCATAGGAAAAAAGTGACTTTTTTTGTCTTTTTTTTGCAAAATGACATGTCCAATGCTTTTTTTTGTCAATTATGAAAGTATTGAATGTGCCAAATCACAGCAAATATCCAATAGATGGCTAGAGCTCTCCGCAGTGAATTTTCATATTGCAAATGTAACACAATTCAAGACCCAAGAGTCAAATTTTGAAAAAATGACATATTTTTTTGAAAACTTTTCAACCCCTTAAAAAGTGGTTTCTGGCCCGTTTTTCAATTTTTTTTCGATTGTTATGTCAATTACACATGTATAAGAGCTGTATGAACATGCTAATGACGTTTTTTATTGACGTCGTTTTTTGGGTTGCTTTTGCTTGTGCACAAGGCATATGTTTTGTGCATTTTGAATATGATTTCATAGGAAAAAAGTGACTTTTTTTTGTCTTTTTTTTGGCAAAATGACATGTCCAATGCTTTTTTTTGTCAATTATGAAAGTATTGAATGTGCCAAATCACAGCAAATATCCAATAGATGGCTAGAGCTCTCCGCAATGAATTTTCATATTGCAAATGTAACACAATTCAAGACCCAAGAGTCAAATTTTGAAAAAATGACATATTTTTTTGAAAACTTTTCAACCCCTTAAAAAGTGGTTTCTGGCCCGTTTTTCAATTTTTTTTCGATTGTTATGTCAATTACACATGTATAAGAGCTGTATGAACATGCTAATGACGTTTTTTATTGAAGTCGTTTTTTGGGTTGCTTTTGCTTGTGCACAAGGCATATGTTTTGTGCATTTTGAATATGATTTCATAGGAAAAAAGTGACTTTTTTTGTCTTTTTTTTGCAAAATGACATGTCCAATGCTTTTTTTTTGTCAATTATGAAAGTATTGAATGTGCCAAATCACAGCAAATATCCAATAGATGGCTAGAGCTCTCCGCAGTGAATTTTCATATTGCAAATGTAACACAATTCAAGACCCAAGAGTCAAATTTTGAAAAAATGACATATTTTTTTGAAAACTTTTCAACCCCTTAAAAAGTGGTTTCTGGCCCGTTTTTCAATTTTTTTCCGATTGTTATGTCAATTACACATGTATAAGAGCTGTATGAACATGCTAATGACGTTTTTTATTGACGTCGTTTTTTGGGTTGCTTTTGCTTGTGCACAAGGCATATGTTTTGTGCATTTTGAATATGATTTCATAGGAAAAAAGTGACTTTTTTTTGTCTTTTTTTTTGCAAAATGACATGTCCAATGCTTTTTTTTGTCAATTATGAAAGTATTGAATGTGCCAAATCACAGCAAATATCCAATAGATGGCTAGAGCTCTCCGCAGTGAATTTTCATATTGTAAATGTAACACAATTCAAGACCCAAGAGTCAAATTTTGAAAAAATGACATATTTTTATGAAAAATTTTCAACCCCTTAAAAAGTGGTTTCTGGCCCGTTTTTCGAATTTTTTTCGATTGTTATGTCAATTACACATGTATAAGAGCTGTATGAACATGCTAATGACGTTTTTTATTGACGTCGTTTTTGGGTTGCTTTTGCTTGTGCACAAGGCATATGTTTTGTGCATTTTGAATATGATTTCATAGGAAAAAAGTGACTTTTTTTTGTCTTTTTTTTTGCAAAATGACATGTCCAATGCTTTTTTTTGTCAATTATGAAAGTATTGAATGTGCCAAATCACAGCAAATATCCAATAGATGGCTAGAGCTCTCCGCAGTGAATTTTCATATTGCAAATGTAACACAATTCAAGACCCAAGAGTCAAATTTTGAAAAAATGACATATTTTTTTGAAAACTTTTCAACCCCTTAAAAAGTGGTTTCTGGCCCGTTTTTCGAAATTTTTTCGATTGTTATGTCAATTACACATGTATAAGAGCTGTATGAACATGCTAATGACGTTTTTTATTGAAGTCGTTTTTTGGGTTGCTTTTGCTTGTGCACAAGGCATATGTTTTGTGCATTTTGAATATGATTTCATAGGAAAAAAGTGACTTTTTTTGTCTTTTTTTTTGCAAAATGACATGTCCAATGCTTTTTTTTGTCAATTATGAAAGTATTGAATGTGCCAAATCACAGCAAATATCCAATAGATGGCTAGAGCTCTCCGCAGTGAATTTTCATATTGCAAATGTAACACAATTCAAGACCCAAGAGTCAAATTTTGAAAAAATGACATATTTTTTTGAAAACTTTTCAACCCCTTAAAAAGTGGTTTCTGGCCCGTTTTTCAATTTTTTTCGATTGTTATGTCAATTACACATGTATAAGAGCTGTATGAACATGCTAATGACGTTTTTTATTGACGTCGTTTTTTGGGTTGCTTTTGCTTGTGCACAAGGCATATGTTTTGTGCATTTTGAATATGATTTCATAGGAAAAAAGTGACTTTTTTTTGTCTTTTTTTTGCAAAATGACATGTCCAATGCTTTTTTTTGTCAATTATGAAAGTATTGAATGTGCCAAATCACAGCAAATATCCAATAGATGGCTAGAGCTCTCCGCAGTGAATTTTCATATTGCAAATGTAACACAATTCAAGACCCAAGAGTCAAATTTTGAAAAAATGACATATTTTTTTGAAAACTTTTCAACCCCTTAAAAAGTGGTTTCTGGCCCGTTTTTCAATTTTTTTCGATTGTTATGTCAATTACACATGTATAAGAGCTGTATGAACATGCTAATGACGTTTTTTATTGACGTCGTTTTTTGGGTTGCTTTTGCTTGTGCACAAGGCATATGTTTTGTGCATTTTGAATATGATTTCATAGGAAAAAAGTGACTTTTTTTTGTCTTTTTTTTTGCAAAATGACATGTCCAATGCTTTTTTTTTGACAATTATGAAAGTATTGAATGTGCCAAATCACAGCAAATATCCAATAGATGGCTAGAGCTCTCCGCAGTGAATTTTCATATTGCAAATGTAACACAATTCAAGTCCCAAGAGTCAAATTTTGAAAAAATGACATATTTTTATGAAAACTTTTCAACCCCTTAAAAAGTGGTTTCTGGCCCGTTTTTCGAATTTTTTTCGATTGTTATGTCAATTACACATGTATAAGAGCTGTATGAACATGCTAATGACGTTTTTTATTGACGTCGTTTTTTGGGTTGCTTTTGCTTGTGCACAAGGCATATGTTTTGTGCATTTTGAATATGATTTCATAGGAAAAAAGTGACTTTTTTTGTCTTTTTTTTTGCAAAATGACATGTCCAATGCTTTTTTTTGTCAATTATGAAAGTATTGAATGTGCCAAATCACAGCAAATATCCAATAGATGGCTAGAGCTCTCCGCAGTGAATTTTCATATTGCAAATGTAACACAATTCAAGACCCAAGAGTCAAATTTTGAAAAAATGACATATTTTTTTGAAAACTTTTCAACCCCTTAAAAAGTGGTTTCTGGCCCGTTTTTCGAAATTTTTTCGATTGTTATGTCAATTACACATGTATAAGAGCTGTATGAACATGCTAATGACGTTTTTTATTGAAGTCGTTTTTTGGGTTGCTTTTGCTTGTGCACAAGGCATATGTTTTGTGCATTTTGAATATGATTTCATAGGAAAAAAGTGACTTTTTTTTGTCTTTTTTTTTGCAAAATGACATGTCCAATGCTTTTTTTTGTCAATTATGAAAGTATTGAATGTGCCAAATCGCAGCAAATATCCAATAGATGGCTAGAGCTCTCCGCAGTGAATTTTCATATTGCAAATGTAACACAATTCAAGACCCAAGAGTCAAATTTTGAAAAAATGACATATTTTTTTGAAAACTTTTCAACCCCTTAAAAAGTGGTTTCTGGCCCGTTTTTCGAAATTTTTTCGATTGTTATGTCAATTACACATGTATAAGAGCTGTATGAACATGCTAATGACGTTTTTTATTGAAGTCGTTTTTTGGGTTGCTTTTGCTTGTGCACAAGGCATATGTTTTGTGCATTTTGAATATGATTTCATAGGAAAAAAGTGACTTTTTTTTGTCTTTTTTTTGGCAAAATGACATGTCCAATGCTTTTTTTTGTCAATTATGAAAGTATTGAATGTGCCAAATCACAGCAAATATCCAATAGATGGCTAGAGCTCTCCGCAGTGAATTTTCATATTGCAAATGTAACACAATTCAAGACCCAAGAGTCAAATTTGGAAAAAATGACATATTTTTTTGAAAACTTTTCAACCCCTTAAAGAGTGGTTTCTGGACCGTTTTTCATTTTATTTTCGATTTTTATGTCAATTACACATGTATAAGAGCTGTATGAACATACATTTGACATATTTTATTGACATAATTTTTTGGGTTGTTTTTGCTTGTGCATAAGGCATATGTTTTGTGCATTTGGAATATGATTTCATAGGAAGTTAAAAGTGACATATTTGCTTGTGCATAAGGCATATGTTTTGTGCATTTGGAATATGATTTCATAGGAAGTCAAAAGTGACATATTTGCTTGTGCATAAAGCATATGATTTGTGCATTTGGAATATGATTTCATAGGAAGTCAAAAGTGACATATATTTTTCGTTTTTTTGCCAAATGCCATTAGAAATGTGCAAATGAAATGTCCAATTCTTTTTTTGTCAATTATACGTGTATGAAAGTATTGAATGTGCCAAATCAGGATGTTTGTCCGTTTGCCATGTACGATCATAGGAAGTCGGTTTCCAAACCCAAAAGTCAGTGAACCATTGTCCACATGGCATTTATACTGCCCAAATGATATATAGCCCTATGTTAAGCCATGAATCAATGCAGACAGTCTACTTGTCATTTATGATGAGGGAGAAGTGGGACTCTGTTGCTTTAAAAAAAAAATACGAATTTGACATGCTCAGAATGCATAATTGACTGGCCCGATGATCTCGGGATGGCCGTGAAGTGACTGTGGTTCTTCTCCATCACTCGTTGTGTTGATTTCATCATGTCAACTTTGGTGATATTTTTTGCTGTTGAATCATATTGCAAATGCGCGTTACGTTTGCAATATAGCGCGTTACGTTTGCAATATGATTCAATGGGCATTTAGAATCACAAATTTAGGCATGCTCAAAAATACTGCAGAAATGCATAATTGACTGTCCAGATGAAGTGGGGATGGCTGTGCAGTGACTGTGGTTCCTCTCCATCGCTCGTTGTGTTGATTTCATCATGTCAACTTTGGTGATATTTTTTGCTGTTGAATCATATTGCAAATGCGCGTTACGTTTGCAATATAGCGCGTTACGTTTGCAATATGATTCAATGGGCATTTAGCATCACGAATTTAGGCATGCTAAACAATACTGCAGAAATGCATAATTGACTGTCCCGATGATCTCGGTATGGCCGGACAGTGACTGTGGTTCCTCTCCATGGCTTGATGGTGACATGAGAGAAGTGGGACTGTCGTTTTTTAGCGATTTTTTTGAAAAATGTCCAAAATGACTAGGGGCGCCCCATATTGGATGGGCACTGATGGAAGGTGCTCCCTACCCAACCGTGGACCCCTTGCACCCCCCTAAAGGCATTTAAAACCCTTCTAAAAATGTATCCTGGTAACCCATTCCGGGTCACCATGTGCACGGATGCGCATTTGCAAAATGTTTCAATGGGCCTCAACATCACGAATTTGGCATGCTCAAAAACCCTGCAGAAATGCATAATTGACTGTCCCAATGAACTGGGGATGGCCGTGCTGTGACTGTGGTTCCTCTCTATCGCTCATTGTGTTGATTTCATCATGTCAACTTTGGTGATATTTTTTGCTGTTGAATCATATTGCAAATGCACGTTACGTTTGCAATATTGCGTGTTACGTTTGCAATATGATTCATCATGTCAACTTTGGTGATATTTATTGCTGTTGAATCATGTTGCAAACGCGCGTTACGTTTGCAATATTGCGCGTTACGTTTGCAATATGATTCATCATGTCAACTTTGGTGTTATTTTTTGCTGTTGAATCATATTGCAAATGCACGTTACATTTGCAATATTGCACGTTACATTTGCAATATTGCGCGTTACGTTTGCAATATGATTCAATGGGCATTTAGCATCACGAATTTAGGCATGCTCAAAAATACTGCAGAAATGCATAATTGACTGGCCCGATGAACTCGGGATGGCCGGGCAGTGACTGTGGTTCCTCTCCATTGCTCCTCACCCAGCAGTCAGTGTCTATCAGTCAATTAGATGTCATTCTGACACCAAACTGATACCATCTGACACCAAATCCACTTTTTCCAACTCGTATAGAAGTCAACTATCACATATGTCAGAGAAGGCCCATAATTCACAGTGCTTTCAGTTTTAACCATAAAAAAACATAAAACACATAGTTACGTTATAGCTGCGGGTCCAGCTCTGACAATATGTGTAGGCCTATGTGAGGCGACCCCGAATCCCAAGTTTCGGCTCGATAGGTCATTCGGTGCCCGAGCAATGGCCTTAATTGGTGCTGAAAATCCACTTTTTCAGGGCGTTACTACGGGGTCCCTGAATGAGCTATCGGACAGAGACATTGGGGTCCGTCTCTATGGGCCGAGGCGGTTTCAATGCACCTAGTCTTGCGACTCTGGGACATTTCTACATGTCACCATGTCCGTGATATTCAAAATGAATTGAACATATTGCAAATGCACGAGGCGGTTTCTGGGTCTGAGAACCTTCTAGAGACACATAAATCACCGTGCACTATCGACTTGAGCTCTAGAACAGGTTTCTAAAATTTCGGAGCTCTAGGTCTGACGGTTCTTGAATCGTTTGAACGAAAATAACTATTGAAGGCGGTATAAGCCTCTAAGCCCCACACTATGTCCCTATGGCCAAATTGTGTGTGTGTGTTTTAGTTTTTTTTGCAAAAAGAATAGACAAACGTTGTCTTTTGGGTAGGCATAAACAGAATCCTGAATATGAAGTCTCTACCTTAAGAATTGACTGAATGACAGATGGTTGAGTTGCGTGATTTTCACTATGTGCAGGTTAAATGACAATAGCTCTTGGCTGTTTTTAACAACTTCCGGTTGTCACAGGAATCTCTTACTCAACACACGTTGTCTTTGGGGTAGACATAAACAGAATCCTGAATATGAACTCTCTACCTTAAAAATTGACTGAATGACAGATGGTTGAGTTGCGTGATTTTCACTATGTGCGTTTTATATCACAATAGCTCTAGGCTGTTTTTAACAACTTCCGGTTGTCACAGGAAGCTCTTGCTCCACACACGTTGTCTTTGCGGTAGACATAAATAGAATCCTGAATATGAAGTCTCTACCTTAAAAATTGACTGACTGACAGATGGTTGAGTTGCGTGATTTTCACTATCTGCTGGTTGGCCATATGACAATAGCTCTAGGCAGTTTTTAACAACTTCCGGTTGTCACAGGAAGCTCTTGCTCCACACACGTTGTCTTTCGGGTAGACATAAACAGAATCCTGAATATGAAGTCTCTACCTTAAGAATTGACTGAATGGCACATGGTTGAGTTGCGTGATTTTCACTATCTGCTGGTTGGCCATATGACAATAGCTCTAGGCAGTTTTTAACAACTTCCGGTTGTCACAGGAAGCTCTTGCTCCACACACGTTGTCTTTCGGGTAGACATAAACAGAATCCTGAATATGAAGTCTCTACCTTAAGAATTGACTGAATGGCACATGGTTGAGTTGCGTGATTTTCACTATCTGCTGGTTGGCCATATGACAATAGCTTTTGGGTGTTTTTAACAACTTACGGTTGTCACAGGAAGTTCTTACTCAACACACGTTGTCTTTGGGATAGACATAAACAGAATCCTGAATAAGAAGTCTCTACCTTAAGAATTGACTGAATGACAGATGGTTGAGTTGCGTGATTTTCACTATGTGCGCTTTATATGACAATAGCTCTAGGCTGTTTTTAACAACTTCTGGTTGTCACAGTGAGCTCTTGCTCCACACACGTTGTCTTTGCGGTAGACATAAACAGAATCCTAAATATGAAGTCTCTACCTTAAAAATTGACTGAATGACAGATGGTTGAGTTGCTTGATTTTCACTATCTGCTGGTTGGCCATATGACAATAGCTCTATGCTGTTTTTAACAACTTCCGGTTGTCACAGGAAGCTCTTGCTCCACACACGTTGTCGTTGGGTAGACATAAACAGAATCCTGAATAAGAAGTCTCTACCTTAAGAATTGACTGACTGACAGATGGTTGAGTTGCGTGATTTTCACTATGTGCGTTTTATATGACTATAGCTCTAGGCTGTTTTTAACAACTTCCGGTTGTCACAGGAAGCTCTTGCTCCACACACGTTGTCTTTGCGGTAGACATAAACAGAATCCTGAATATGAAGTCTCTACCTTAATAATTGACTGAATGACAGATGGTTGAGTTGCGTGATGTTCACTATCTGCTGGTTGGCCATATGACAATAGCTCTTAGGTGTTTTTAACAACTTACGGTTGTCACAGGAAGTTCTTACTCAACACACGTTGTCTTTGGGATAGACATAAACAGAATCCTGAATAAGAAGTCTCTACCTTAAGAATTGACTGAATGACAGATGGTTGAGTTGTGTGATTTTCACTATGTGCGCTTTATATGACAATAGCTCTAGGCTGTTTTTAACAACTTCCGGTTGTCACAGTGAGCTCTTGCTCCACACACGTTGTCGTTGAGGTAGACATAAACACAATCCTGAATATGAAGTCTCTACATTAAGAATTGACTAAATGGCACATGGTTGAGTTGTGTGATTTTTCACTATCTGCTGGTTGGCCATATGGCAATAGCTCTAGGCTGTTTTTAACAACTTCCGGATGTCACAGGAAGCTCTTGCTCCACACACGTTGTCTTTGCCGTAGACATAAACAGAATCCTGAATATGAAGTCTCTACCTTAAAAATTTACTGAATGACAAATGGTTGAGTTGCGTGATTTTCACTATCTGCTGGTTGGCCATATGACAATAGCTCTAGGCTGTTTTTAACAACTTCCGGTTGTCACAGGAAGCTCTTGCTCCACACACGTTGTCTTTGGGGTATACATAAACAGAATCCTGAATATGAAGTCTCTACCTTAAGAATTGACTAAATGGCACATGGTTGAGTTGGGTGATTTTCACTATCTGCTGATTGGCCATATGACAATAGTCTTGGGTGTTTTTAACCTGTTGGGTCTAGGGGGCAGCATTTGCACGTCTGGATAAAAAAAATGTACCCGATTTAATCTGGTTACTAATCCTACCCAGTAACTAGAATATGCATATACTTATTATATATGGATAGAAAACACTCTAAAGTTTCCAAAACTGTTTGAATGGTGTCTGTGAGTATAACAGAACTCATTTGGCAGGCAAAACCCTGAGACATTTTCTGACAGGAAGTGGATACCTGATGTGTTGTATTGATTTTAAACCTATCCCATTGAAAAACACAGGGGTTTAGGAATATTTTGGCACTTCCTATTGCTTCCACTAGATGTCACCAGCCTTTACAAAGTGTTTTGAGTCTTCTGGAGGGAGATCTGACCGAACAAGAGCCATGGAACGGTGATGTCCCATTAGACACCTGGCGCGCTACTTCATGTTGGGTACCCTCGTTCCAATACGTTATAAAAGGCTATGCATTCGTCCACCTTGAATATTATTCATGTTCTGGTTAAAAAAGGCCCTAATGATTTATGCTATACAACGTTTGACATGTTTGAACGAACGGAAATATATTTTTTCCCCTCGTTCATGACGAGAAGTCCGGCTGGCTTACATCATGTGCTAACGAGACGGAGATTTTTGGACATAAATGATGAGCTTTTTTGAACAAAACTACATTCGTTATGGACCTGTGATACCTGGAAGTGACATCTGATGAAGAGAATCAAAGGTAATGGATTATTTACATAGTATTTTCGATTTTAGATCTCCCCAACATGACGTCTAGTCTGTATCGCAACGCGTATTTTTCTGGGCACAGTGCTCAGATTATTGCAAAGTGTGATTTCCCAGTAAGGTTATTTTTAAATCTGGCAAGTTGATTGCGTTCAAAAGATGTAAATCTATAATTCTTTAAATGACAATATAATATTTTACCAATGTTTTCTAATTTTAATTATTTAATTTGTGACGCTGACTTGACTGCCGGTTATTGGAGGGAAACGATTTCCTCAACATCAATGCCATAGTAAAACGCTGTTTTTGTATATAAATATGAACTTGATAGAACTAAAAATGCATGCATTGTCTAACATAATGTCCTAGGAGTGTCATCTGATGGAGATTGTAAAAGGTTAGTGTATCATTTTAGCTGGTTTTATGGTTTTGGTGACCCTGTCTTTGACTTGACAAAACATTACACACAACTCTTGTAAATGTACTGTCCTAACATACTCTAAATTTATGCTTTCGCCGTAAAACCTTTTTGAAATCGTAAAACGTGGTTAGATTAAGGAGATGTTTATCTTTCAAATGGTGTAACATAGTTGTATTTTTGAAAAATTTGAATTTTGACATTTATTTGGATTCAAATTTGCCGCTCTTGAAATGCACCTGCTGTTGATGGAGTGCAACACAGGTGGCACGCTAACGTCCCACCTAGCCCCAAGAGGTTAACGACTTCCGGTTGTCACAGGAAGCACTTGCTCCACACACGTTGCCTTTGGGGTAGACATAAACAGAATCCTGGATAAGAAGTCTCTACCTTAAGAATTGACTGAATGACAGATGGTTGAGTTGCGTGATTTTCACTATGTGCGTTTTATATGACAATAGCTCTAGGCTGTTTTTAACAACTTCCGGTTGTCACAGGAAGCTCTTGCTCCACACACGTTGTCGTTGGGTAGACATAAACAGAATCCTGAATAAGAAGTCTCTACCTTAAGAATTGACTGACTGACAGATGGTTGAGTTGCGTGATTTTCACTATTTGCGTTTTATATGACTATAGCTCTAGGCTGTTTTTAACAACTTCTGGTTGTCACAGGAAGCTCTTGCTCCAGACACGTTGTCTTTGCGGTAGACATAAACAGAATCCTGAATATGAAGTCTCTACCTTAAAAATGGACTGACTGACAGATGGTTGAGTTGCGTGATTTTCACTATCTGCTGGTTGGCCATATGACAATAGCTCTTGGGTGTTTTTAACAACTTACGGTTGTCACAGGAAGTTCTTACTCAACACACGTTGTCTTTGGGATAGACATAAACAGAATCCTGAATAAGAAGTCTCTACCTTAAGAATTGACTGAATGACAGATGGTTGAGTTGCGTGATTTTCACTATGAGCGTTTTATATGACAATAGCTCTAGGCTGTTTTTAACAACTTCCGGTTGTCACAGGAAGCTCTTGCTCCACACACGTTGTCTTTGGGGTAGACATTAACAGAATCCTGAATATGAAGTCTCTACCTTAAGAATTGACTGAATGGCACATGGTTGAGTTGCATGATTTTCAATATCTGCTGGTTGGCCATATGACAATAGCTCTTGGGTGTTTTTAACAACTTCCGGTTGTCACAGGAAGTTCTTACTCAACACACGTTGTCTTTGGGATAGACATAAACAGAATCCTGAATAAGAAATCTCTACCATAAAAACTGACTGAATGACAGATGGTTGAGTTGCGTGATTTTCACTATGTGCGCTTTATATGACAATAGCTCTAGGCTGTTTTAACAACTTCCGGTTGTCACGGAAGCTCTTGCTTCACACACGTTGTCTTTGGGGTAGACATAAACAGAGTCCTGAATATGAAGTCTACCTTAAGAATTGACTGAATGGCACATGGTTGAGTTGCGTGATTTTCACTATCTGCTGGTTGGCCATATGACAATAGCTCTAGGCAGTTTTTAACAACTTCCGGTTGTCACAGGAAGCTCTTGCTCCACACACGTTGTCTTTCGGGTAGACATAAACAGAATCCTGAATATGAAGTCTCTACCTTAAGAATTGACTGAATGGCACATGGTTGAGTTGCGTGATTTTCACTATCTGCTGGTTGGCCATATGACAATAGCTTTTGGGTGTTTTTAACAACTTACGGTTGTCACAGGAAGTTCTTACTCAACACACGTTGTCTTTGGGATAGACATAAACAGAATCCTGAATAAGAAGTCTCTACCTTAAGAATTGACTGAATGACAGATGGTTGAGTTGCGTGATTTTCACTATGAGCGTTTTATATGACTATAGCTCTAGGCTGTTTTTAACAACTTCCGGTTGTCACAGGAAGCTCTTGCTCCACACACGTTGTCTTTGCGGTAGACATAAACAGAATCCTGAATATGAAGTCTCTACCTTAAAAATTGACTGAATGACAGATGGTTGAGTTGCGTGATTTTCACTATCTGCTGGTTGGCCATATGACAATAGCTCTTGGGTGTTTTTAACAACTTACGGTTGTCACAGGAAGTTCTTACTCAACACACGTTGTCTTTGGGATAGACATAAACAGAATCCTGAATAAGAAGTCTCTACCTTAAGAATTGACTGAATGACAGATGGTTGAGTTGCGTGAATTTCACTATGTGCGCTTTATATGACAATAGCTCTAGGCTGTTTTTAACAACTTCCGGTTGTCACAGTGAGCTCTTGCTCCACACACGTTGTCGTTGGGTAGACATAAACAGAATCCTGAATAAGAAGTTTCTACCTTAAGAATTGACTGACTGACAGATGGTTGAGTTGCGTGAATTTCACTATGTGCGCTTTATATGACAATAGCTCTAGGCTGTTTTTAACAACTTCCGGTTGTCACAGTGAGCTCTTGCTCCACACACGTTGTCGTTGGGTAGACATAAACAGAATCCTGAATAAGAAGTTTCTACCTTAAGAATTGACTGACTGACAGATGGTTGAGTTGCGTGATTTTCACTATGTGCCTTTTATATGACTATAGCTCTAGGCTGTTTTTAACAACTTCCCGTTGTCACAGGAAGCTCTTGCTCCACACACGTTGTCTTTGCGGTAGACATAAACAGAATCCTGAATATGAAGTCTCTACCTTAAAAATTGACTGAATGACAGATGGTTGAGTTGCGTGATTTTCACTATCTGCTGGTTGGCCATATGACAATAGCTCTTGGGTGTTTTTAACAACTTACGGTTGTCACAGGAAGTTCTTACTCAACACACGTTGTCTTTGGGATAGACATAAACAGAATCCTGAATAAGAAGTCTCTACCTTAAGAATTGACTGAATGACAGATGGTTGAGTTGCGTGATTTTCACTATGTGCGCTTTATATGAGAATAGCTCTAGGCTGTTTTTAACAACTTCCGGTTGTCACAGTGAGCTCTTGCTCCACACACGTTGTCGTTGGGGTAGACATAAACAGAATCCTGAATATGAAGTCTCTACCTTAAGAATTGAATGAATGGCACATGGTTGAGCTGCGTGATTTTCACTATCTGCTGGTTGGCCATATGACAATAGCTCTATGCTGTTTTTAACAACTTCCGGTTGTCACAGGAAGCTCTTGCTCCACACACGTTGTCTTTGGGGTAGACATAAACAGAATCCTGCATATGAAGTCTCTACCTTAAGAATTGACTGAATGGCACATGGTTGAGTTGCGTGATTTTCACTATCTGCTGGTTGGCCATATGACAATAGCTCTTGGGTGTTTTTAACAACTTACGGTTGTCACAGGAAGTTCTTACTCAACACACGTTGTCTTTGGGATAGACATAAACAGAATCCTGAATAAGAAGTCTCTACCTTAAGAATTGACTGAATGACAGATGGTTGAGTTGCGTGATTTTCACTATGAGCGTTTTATATGACAATAGCTCTAGGCTGTTTTTAACAACTTCCGGTTGTCACAGGAAGCTCTTGCTCCACACACGTTGTCTTTGGGGTAGACATTAACAGAATCCTGAATATGAAGTCTCTACCTTAAGAATTGACTGAATGGCACATGGTTGAGTTGCATGATTTTCACTATCTGCTGGTTGGCCATATGACAATAGCTCTTGGGTGTTTTTAACAACTTCCGGTTGTCACAGGAAGTTCTTACTCAACACACGTTGTCTTTGGGATAGACATAAACAGAATCCTGAATAAGAAGTCTCTACCATAAGAACTGACTGAATGACAGATGGTTGAGTTGCGTGATTTTTACTATGTGCGCTTTATATGACAATAGCTCTAGGCTGTTTTAACAACTTCCGGTTGTCACGGAAGCTCTTGCTTCACACACGTTGTCTTTGGGGTAGACATAAACAGAGTCCTGAATATGAAGTCTACCTTAAGAATTGACTGAATGGCACATGGTTGAGTTGCGTGATTTTCACTATCTGCTGGTTGGCCATATGACAATAGCTCTAGGCAGTTTTTAACAACTTCCGGTTGTCACAGGAAGCTCTTGCTCCACACACGTTGTCTTTCGGGTAGACATAAACAGAATCCTGAATATGAAGTCTCTACCTTAAGAATTGACTGAATGACAGATGGTTGAGTTGCGTGATTTTCACTATGAGCGTTTTATATGACTATAGCTCTAGGCTGTTTTTAACAACTTCCGGTTGTCACAGGAAGCTCTTGCTCCACACACGTTGTCTTTGCGGTAGACATAAACAGAATCCTGAATATGAAGTCTCTACCTTAAAAATTGACTGAATGACAGATGGTTGAGTTGCGTGATTTTCACTATCTGCTGGTTGGCCATATGACAAAAGCTCTTGGGTGTTTTTAACAACTTACGGTTGTCACAGGAAGTTCTTACTCAACACACGTTGTCTTTGGGATAGACATAAACAGAATCCTGAATAAGAAGTCTCTACCTTAAGAATTGACTGAATGACAGATGGTTGAGTTGCGTGAATTTCACTATGTGCGCTTTATATGACAATAGCTCTAGGCTGTTTTTAACAACTTCCGGTTGTCACAGTGAGCTCTTGCTCCACACACGTTGTCGTTGGGTAGACATAAACAGAATCCTGAATAAGAAGTTTCTACCTTAAGAATTGACTGACTGACAGATGGTTGAGTTGCATGATTTTTACTATGTGCGCTTTATATGACAATAGCTCTAGGCTGTTTTAACAACTTCCGGTTGTCACGGAAGCTCTTGCTTCACACACGTTGTCTTTGGGGTAGACATAAACAGAGTCCTGAATATGAAGTCTACCTTAAGAATTGACTGAATGGCACATGGTTGAGTTGCGTGATTTTCACTATCTGCTGGTTGGCCATATGACAATAGCTCTAGGCAGTTTTTAACAACTTCCGGTTGTCACAGGAAGCTCTTGCTCCACACACGTTGTCTTTCGGGTAGACATAAACAGAATCCTGAATATGAAGTCTCTACCTTAAGAATTGACTGAATGGCACATGGTTGAGTTGCGTGATTTTCACTATCTGCTGGTTGGCCATATGACAATAGCTTTTGGGTGTTTTTAACAACTTACGGTTGTCACAGGAAGTTCTTACTCAACACACGTTGTCTTTGGGATAGACATAAACAGAATCCTGAATAAGAAGTCTCTACCTTAAGAATTGACTGAATGACAGATGGTTGAGTTGCGTGATTTTCACTATGAGCGTTTTATATGACTATAGCTCTAGGCTGTTTTTAACAACTTCCGGTTGTCACAGGAAGCTCTTGCTCCACACACGTTGTCTTTGCGGTAGACATAAACAGAATCCTGAATATGAAGTCTCTACCTTAAAAATTGACTGAATGACAGATGGTTGAGTTGCGTGATTTTCACTATCTGCTGGTTGGCCATATGACAATAGCTCTTGGGTGTTTTTAACAACTTACGGTTGTCACAGGAAGTTCTTACTCAACACACGTTGTCTTTGGGATAGACATAAACAGAATCCTGAATAAGAAGTCTCTACCTTAAGAATTGACTGAATGACAGATGGTTGAGTTGCGTGAATTTCACTATGTGCGCTTTATATGACAATAGCTCTAGGCTGTTTTTAACAACTTCCGGTTGTCACAGTGAGCTCTTGCTCCACACACGTTGTCGTTGGGGTAGACATAAACAGAATCCTGAATATGAAGTCTCTACCTTAAGAATTGAATGAATGGCACATGGTTGAGCTGCGTGATTTTCACTATCTGCTGGTTGGCCATATGACAATAGCTCTAGGCAGTTTTTAACAACTTCCGGTTGTCACAGGAAGCTCTTGCTCCACACACGTTGTCTTTCGGGTAGACATAAACAGAATCCTGAATATGAAGTCTCTACCTTAAGAATTGACTGAATGACAGATGGTTGAGTTGCGTGATTTTCACTATGAGCGTTTTATATGACTATAGCTCTAGGCTGTTTTTAACAACTTCCGGTTGTCACAGGAAGCTCTTGCTCCACACACGTTGTCTTTGCGGTAGACATAAACAGAATCCTGAATATGAAGTCTCTACCTTAAAAATTGACTGAATGACAGATGGTTGAGTTGCGTGATTTTCACTATCTGCTGGTTGGCCATATGACAAAAGCTCTTGGGTGTTTTTAACAACTTACGGTTGTCACAGGAAGTTCTTACTCAACACACGTTGTCTTTGGGATAGACATAAACAGAATCCTGAATAAGAAGTCTCTACCTTAAGAATTGACTGAATGACAGATGGTTGAGTTGCGTGAATTTCACTATGTGCGCTTTATATGACAATAGCTCTAGGCTGTTTTTAACAACTTCCGGTTGTCACAGTGAGCTCTTGCTCCACACACGTTGTCGTTGGGTAGACATAAACAGAATCCTGAATAAGAAGTTTCTACCTTAAGAATTGACTGACTGACAGATGGTTGAGTTGCGTGATTTTTACTATGTGCGCTTTATATGACAATAGCTCTAGGCTGTTTTAACAACTTCCGGTTGTCACGGAAGCTCTTGCTTCACACACGTTGTCTTTGGGGTAGACATAAACAGAGTCCTGAATATGAAGTCTACCTTAAGAATTGACTGAATGGCACATGGTTGAGTTGCGTGATTTTCACTATCTGCTGGTTGGCCATATGACAATAGCTCTAGGCAGTTTTTAACAACTTCCGGTTGTCACAGGAAGCTCTTGCTCCACACACGTTGTCTTTCGGGTAGACATAAACAGAATCCTGAATATGAAGTCTCTACCTTAAGAATTGACTGAATGGCACATGGTTGAGTTGCGTGATTTTCACTATCTGCTGGTTGGCCATATGACAATAGCTTTTGGGTGTTTTTAACAACTTACGGTTGTCACAGGAAGTTCTTACTCAACACACGTTGTCTTTGGGATAGACATAAACAGAATCCTGAATAAGAAGTCTCTACCTTAAGAATTGACTGAATGACAGATGGTTGAGTTGCGTGAATTTCACTATGTGCGCTTTATATGACAATAGCTCTAGGCTGTTTTTAACAACTTCCGGTTGTCACAGTGAGCTCTTGCTCCACACACGTTGTCGTTGGCTAGACATAAACAGAATCCTGAATAAGAAGTTTCTACCTTAAGAATTGACTGACTGACAGATGGTTGAGTTGCGTGATTTTCACTATGTGCCTTTTATATGACTATAGCTCTAGGCTGTTTTTAACAACTTCCCGTTGTCACAGGAAGCTCTTGCTCCACACACGTTGTCTTTGCGGTAGACATAAACAGAATCCTGAATATGAAGACTCTACCTTACAAATTGACTGAATGACAGATGGTTGAGTTGCGTGATTTTCACTATCTGCTGGTTGGCCATATGACAATAGCTCTTGGGTGTTTTTAACAACTTACGGTTGTCACAGGAAGTTCTTACTCAACACACGTTGTCTTTGGGATAGACATAAACAGAATCCTGAATAAGAAGTCTCTACCTTAAGAATTGACTGAATGACAGATGGTTGAGTTGCGTGATTTTCACTATGTGCGCTTTATATGACAATAGCTCTAGGCTGTTTTTAACAACTTCCGGTTGTCACAGTGAGCTCTTGCTCCACACACGTTGTCGTTGGGGTAGACATAAACAGAATCCTGAATATGAAGTCTCTACCTTAAGAATTGAATGAATGGCACATGGTTGAGCTGCGTGATTTTCACTATCTGCTGGTTGGCCATATGACAATAGCTCTAGGCAGTTTTTAACAACTTCCGGTTGTCACAGGAAGCTCTTGCTCCACACACGTTGTCTTTCGGGTAGACATAAACAGAATCCTGAATATGAAGTCTCTACCTTAAGAATTGACTGAATGACAGATGGTTGAGTTGCGTGATTTTCACTATGAGCGTTTTATATGACTATAGCTCTAGGCTGTTTTTAACAACTTCCGGTTGTCACAGGAAGCTCTTGCTCCACACACGTTGTCTTTGCGGTAGACATAAACAGAATCCTGAATATGAAGTCTCTACCTTAAAAATTGACTGAATGACAGATGGTTGAGTTGCGTGATTTTCACTATCTGCTGGTTGGCCATATGACAAAAGCTCTTGGGTGTTTTTAACAACTTACGGTTGTCACAGGAAGTTCTTACTCAACACACGTTGTCTTTGGGATAGACATAAACAGAATCCTGAATAAGAAGTCTCTACCTTAAGAATTGACTGAATGACAGATGGTTGAGTTGCGTGAATTTCACTATGTGCGCTTTATATGACAATAGCTCTAGGCTGTTTTTAACAACTTCCGGTTGTCACAGTGAGCTCTTGCTCCACACACGTTGTCGTTGGGTAGACATAAACAGAATCCTGAATAAGAAGTTTCTACCTTAAGAATTGACTGACTGACAGATGGTTGAGTTGCGTGATTTTTACTATGTGCGCTTTATATGACAATAGCTCTAGGCTGTTTTAACAACTTCCGGTTGTCACGGAAGCTCTTGCTTCACACACGTTGTCTTTGGGGTAGACATAAACAGAGTCCTGAATATGAAGTCTACCTTAAGAATTGACTGAATGGCACATGGTTGAGTTGCGTGATTTTCACTATCTGCTGGTTGGCCATATGACAATAGCTCTAGGCAGTTTTTAACAACTTCCGGTTGTCACAGGAAGCTCTTGCTCCACACACGTTGTCTTTGCGGTAGACATAAACAGAATCCTGAATATGAAGTCTCTACCTTAAAAATTGACTGAATGACAGATGGTTGAGTTGCGTGATTTTCACTATGAGCGTTTTATATGACTATAGCTCTAGGCTGTTTTTAACAACTTCCGGTTGTCACAGGAAGCTCTTGCTCCACACACGTTGTCTTTGCGGTAGACATAAACAGAATCCTGAATATGAAGTCTCTACCTTAAAAATTGACTGAATGACAGATGGTTGAGTTGCGTGATTTTCACTATCTGCTGGTTGGCCATATGACAATAGCTCTTGGGTGTTTTTAACAACTTACGGTTGTCACAGGAAGTTCTTACTCAACACACGTTGTCTTTGGGATAGACATAAACAGAATCCTGAATAAGAAGTCTCTACCTTAAGAATTGACTGAATGACAGATGGTTGAGTTGCGTGAATTTCACTATGTGCGCTTTATATGACAATAGCTCTAGGCTGTTTTTAACAACTTCCGGTTGTCACAGTGAGCTCTTGCTCCACACACGTTGTCGTTGGGTAGACATAAACAGAATCCTGAATAAGAAGTTTCTACCTTAAGAATTGACTGACTGACAGATGGTTGAGTTGCGTGATTTTCACTATGTGCCTTTTATATGACTATAGCTCTAGGCTGTTTTTAACAACTTCCCGTTGTCACAGGAAGCTCTTGCTCCACACACGTTGTCTTTGCGGTAGACATAAACAGAATCCTGAATATGAAGACTCTACCTTACAAATTGACTGAATGACAGATGGTTGAGTTGCGTGATTTTCACTATCTGCTGGTTGGCCATATGACAATAGCTCTTGGGTGTTTTTAACAACTTACGGTTGTCACAGGAAGTTCTTACTCAACACACGTTGTCTTTGGGATAGACATAAACAGAATCCTGAATAAGAAGTCTCTACCTTAAGAATTGACTGAATGACAGATGGTTGAGTTGCGTGATTTTCACTATGTGCGCTTTATATGACAATAGCTCTAGGCTGTTTTTAACAACTTCCGGTTGTCACAGTGAGCTCTTGCTCCACACACGTTGTCGTTGGGGTAGACATAAACAGAATCCTGAATATGAAGTCTCTACCTTAAGAATTGAATGAATGGCACATGGTTGAGCTGCGTGATTTTCACTATCTGCTGGTTGGCCATATGACAATAGCTCTATGCTGTTTTTAACAACTTCCGGTTGTCACAGGAAGCTCTTGCTCCACACACATTGTCTTTGGGGTAGACATAAACAGAATCCTGAATATGAAGTCTCTACCTTAAGAATTGACTGAATGGCACATGGTTGAGTTGCGTGATTTTCACTATCTGCTGGTTGGCCATATGACAATAGCTCTTGGGTGTTTTTAACAACTTACGGTTGTCACAGGAAGTTCTTACTCAACACACGTTGTCTTTGGGATAGACATAAACAGAATCCTGAATAAGAAGTCTCTACCTTAAGAATTGACTGAATGACAGATGGTTGAGTTGCGTGATTTTCACTATGAGCGTTTTATATGACAATAGCTCTAGGCTGTTTTTAACAACTTCCGGTTGTCACAGGAAGCTCTTGCTCCACACACGTTGTCTTTGGGGTAGACATTAACAGAATCCTGAATATGAAGTCTCTACCTTAAGAATTGACTGAATGGCACATGGTTGAGTTGCATGATTTTCACTATCTGCTGGTTGGCCATATGACAATAGCTCTTGGGTGTTTTTAACAACTTACGGTTGTCACAGGAAGTTCTTACTCAACACACGTTGTCTTTGGGATAGACATAAACAGAATCCTGAATAAGAAGTCTCTACCTTAAGAATTGACTGAATGACAGATGGTTGAGTTGCGTGAATTTCACTATGTGCGCTTTATATGACAATAGCTCTAGGCTGTTTTTAACAACTTCCGGTTGTCACAGTGAGCTCTTGCTCCACACACGTTGTCGTTGGGTAGACATAAACAGAATCCTGAATAAGAAGTTTCTACCTTAAGAATTGACTGACTGACAGATGGTTGAGTTGCGTGATTTTCACTATGTGCCTTTTATATGACTATAGCTCTAGGCTGTTTTTAACAACTTCCCGTTGTCACAGGAAGCTCTTGCTCCACACACGTTGTCTTTGCGGTAGACATAAACAGAATCCTGAATATGAAGACTCTACCTTACAAATTGACTGAATGACAGATGGTTGAGTTGCGTGATTTTCACTATCTGCTGGTTGGCCATATGACAATAGCTCTTGGGTGTTTTTAACAACTTACGGTTGTCACAGGAAGTTCTTACTCAACACACGTTGTCTTTGGGATAGACATAAACAGAATCCTGAATAAGAAGTCTCTACCTTAAGAATTGACTGAATGACAGATGGTTGAGTTGCGTGATTTTCACTATGTGCGCTTTATATGACAATAGCTCTAGGCTGTTTTTAACAACTTCCGGTTGTCACAGTGAGCTCTTGCTCCACACACGTTGTCGTTGGGTAGACATAAACAGAATCCTGAATAAGAAGTTTCTACCTTAAGAATTGACTGACTGACAGATGGTTGAGTTGCGTGATTTTCACTATGTGCCTTTTATATGACTATAGCTCTAGGCTGTTTTTAACAACTTCCCGTTGTCACAGGAAGCTCTTGCTCCACACACGTTGTCTTTGCGGTAGACATAAACAGAATCCTGAATATGAAGACTCTACCTTACAAATTGACTGAATGACAGATGGTTGAGTTGCGTGATTTTCACTATCTGCTGGTTGGCCATATGACAATAGCTCTTGGGTGTTTTTAACAACTTACGGTTGTCACAGGAAGTTCTTACTCAACACACGTTGTCTTTGGGATAGACATAAACAGAATCCTGAATAAGAAGTCTCTACCTTAAGAATTGACTGAATGACAGATGGTTGAGTTGCGTGATTTTCACTATGTGCGCTTTATATGACAATAGCTCTAGGCTGTTTTTAACAACTTCCGGTTGTCACAGTGAGCTCTTGCTCCACACACGTTGTCGTTGGGGTAGACATAAACAGAATCCTGAATATGAAGTCTCTACCTTAAGAATTGAATGAATGGCACATGGTTGAGCTGCGTGATTTTCACTATCTGCTGGTTGGCCATATGACAATAGCTCTATGCTGTTTTTAACAACTTCCGGTTGTCACAGGAAGCTCTTGCTCCACACACATTGTCTTTGGGGTAGACATAAACAGAATCCTGAATATGAAGTCTCTACCTTAAGAATTGACTGAATGGCACATGGTTGAGTTGCGTGATTTTCACTATCTGCTGGTTGGCCATATGACAATAGCTCTTGGGTGTTTTTAACAACTTACGGTTGTCACAGGAAGTTCTTACTCAACACACGTTGTCTTTGGGATAGACATAAACAGAATCCTGAATAAGAAGTCTCTACCTTAAGAATTGACTGAATGACAGATGGTTGAGTTGCGTGATTTTCACTATGAGCGTTTTATATGACAATAGCTCTAGGCTGTTTTTAACAACTTCCGGTTGTCACAGGAAGCTCTTGCTCCACACACGTTGTCTTTGGGGTAGACATTAACAGAATCCTGAATATGAAGTCT
Source organism: Salmo salar (assembly GCF_965601325.2). Taxonomy (NCBI): domain Eukaryota; kingdom Metazoa; phylum Chordata; class Actinopteri; order Salmoniformes; family Salmonidae; genus Salmo; species Salmo salar. The sequence continues at coordinate 64,539,175 of NC_138308.1, forward strand.
CTACCTTAAGAATTGACTGAATGGCACATGGTTGAGTTGCATGATTTTCACTATCTGCTGGTTGGCCATATGACAATAGCTCTTGGGTGTTTTTAACAACTTACGGTTGTCACAGGAAGTTCTTACTCAACACACGTTGTCTTTGGGATAGACATAAACAGAATCCTGAATAAGAAGTCTCTACCTTAAGAATTGACTGAATGACAGATGGTTGAGTTGCGTGAATTTCACTATGTGCGCTTTATATGACAATAGCTCTAGGCTGTTTTTAACAACTTCCGGTTGTCACAGTGAGCTCTTGCTCCACACACGTTGTCGTTGGGTAGACATAAACAGAATCCTGAATAAGAAGTTTCTACCTTAAGAATTGACTGACTGACAGATGGTTGAGTTGCGTGATTTTCACTATGTGCCTTTTATATGACTATAGCTCTAGGCTGTTTTTAACAACTTCCCGTTGTCACAGGAAGCTCTTGCTCCACACACGTTGTCTTTGCGGTAGACATAAACAGAATCCTGAATATGAAGACTCTACCTTACAAATTGACTGAATGACAGATGGTTGAGTTGCGTGATTTTCACTATCTGCTGGTTGGCCATATGACAATAGCTCTTGGGTGTTTTTAACAACTTACGGTTGTCACAGGAAGTTCTTACTCAACACACGTTGTCTTTGGGATAGACATAAACAGAATCCTGAATAAGAAGTCTCTACCTTAAGAATTGACTGAATGACAGATGGTTGAGTTGCGTGATTTTCACTATGTGCGCTTTATATGACAATAGCTCTAGGCTGTTTTTAACAACTTCCGGTTGTCACAGTGAGCTCTTGCTCCACACACGTTGTCGTTGGGGTAGACATAAACAGAATCCTGAATATGAAGTCTCTACCTTAAGAATTGAATGAATGGCACATGGTTGAGTTGCGTGATTTTCACTATCTGCTGGTTGGCCATATGACAATAGCTCTTGGGTGTTTTTAACAACTTACGGTTGTCACAGGAAGTTCTTACTCAACACACGTTGTCTTTGGGATAGACATAAACAGAATCCTGAATAAGAAGTCTCTACCTTAAGAATTGACTGAATGACAGATGGTTGAGTTGCGTGATTTTCACTATGAGCGTTTTATATGACAATAGCTCTAGGCTGTTTTTAACAACTTCCGGTTGTCACAGGAAGCTCTTGCTCCACACACGTTGTCTTTGGGGTAGACATTAACAGAATCCTGAATATGAAGTCTCTACCTTAAGAATTGACTGAATGGCACATGGTTGAGTTGCATGATTTTCACTATCTGCTGGTTGGCCATATGACAATAGCTCTTGGGTGTTTTTAACAACTTCCGGTTGTCACAGGAAGTTCTTACTCAACACACGTTGTCTTTGGGATAGACATAAACAGAATCCTGAATAAGAAGTCTCTACCATAAGAACTGACTGAATGACAGATGGTTGAGTTGCGTGATTTTTACTATGTGCGCTTTATATGACAATAGCTCTAGGCTGTTTTAACAACTTCCGGTTGTCACGGAAGCTCTTGCTTCACACACGTTGTCTTTGGGGTAGACATAAACAGAGTCCTGAATATGAAGTCTACCTTAAGAATTGACTGAATGGCACATGGTTGAGTTGCGTGATTTTCACTATCTGCTGGTTGGCCATATGACAATAGCTCTAGGCAGTTTTTAACAACTTCCGGTTGTCACAGGAAGCTCTTGCTCCACACACGTTGTCTTTCGGGTAGACATAAACAGAATCCTGAATATGAAGTCTCTACCTTAAGAATTGACTGAATGGCACATGGTTGAGTTGCGTGATTTTCACTATCTGCTGGTTGGCCATATGACAATAGCTTTTGGGTGTTTTTAACAACTTACGGTTGTCACAGGAAGTTCTTACTCAACACACGTTGTCTTTGGGATAGACATAAACAGAATCCTGAATAAGAAGTCTCTACCTTAAGAATTGACTGAATGACAGATGGTTGAGTTGCGTGATTTTCACTATGAGCGTTTTATATGACTATAGCTCTAGGCTGTTTTTAACAACTTCCGGTTGTCACAGGAAGCTCTTGCTCCACACACGTTGTCTTTGCGGTAGACATAAACAGAATCCTGAATATGAAGTCTCTACCTTAAAAATTGACTGAATGACAGATGGTTGAGTTGCGTGATCTTCACTATCTGCTGGTTGGCCATATGACAATAGCTCTTGGGTGTTTTTAACAACTTACGGTTGTCACAGGAAGTTCTTACTCAACACACGTTGTCTTTGGGATAGACATAAACAGAATCCTGAATAAGAAGTCTCTACCTTAAGAATTGACTGAATGACAGATGGTTGAGTTGCGTGATTTTCACTATGTGCGCTTTATATGTCAATAGCTCTAGGCTGTTTTTAACAACTTCCGGTTGTCACAGTGAGCTCTTGCTCCACACACGTTGTCGTTGGGGTAGACATAAACAGAATCCTGAATATGAAGTCTCTACCTTAAGAATTGAATGAATGGCACATGGTTGAGCTGCGTGATTTTCACTATCTGCTGGTTGGCCATATGACAATAGCTCTATGCTGTTTTTAACAACTTCCGGTTGTCACAGGAAGCTCTTGCTCCACACACATTGTCTTTGGGGTAGACATAAACAGAATCCTGAATATGAAGTCTCTACCTTAAGAATTGACTGAATGGCACATGGTTGAGTTGCGTGATTTTCACTATCTGCTGGTTGGCCATATGACAATAGCTCTTGGGTGTTTTTAACAACTTACGGTTGTCACAGGAAGTTCTTACTCAACACACGTTGTCTTTGGGATAGACATAAACAGAATCCTGAATAAGAAGTCTCTACCTTAAGAATTGACTGAATGACAGATGGTTGAGTTGCGTGATTTTCACTATGAGCGTTTTATATGACAATAGCTCTAGGCTGTTTTTAACAACTTCCGGTTGTCACAGGAAGCTCTTGCTCCACACACGTTGTCTTTGGGGTAGACATTAACAGAATCCTGAATATGAAGTCTCTACCTTAAGAATTGACTGAATGGCACATGGTTGAGTTGCATGATTTTCACTATCTGCTTGTTGGCCATATGACAATAGCTCTTGGGTGTTTTTAACAACTTCCGGTTGTCACAGGAAGTTCTTACTCAACACACGTTGTCTTTGGGATAGACATAAACAGAATCCTGAATAAGAAGTCTCTACCATAAGAACTGACTGAATGACAGATGGTTGAGTTGCGTGATTTTTACTATGTGCGCTTTATATGACAATAGCTCTAGGCTGTTTTAACAACTTCCGGTTGTCACGGAAGCTCTTGCTTCACACACGTTGTCTTTGGGGTAGACATAAACAGAGTCCTGAATATGAAGTCTACCTTAAGAATTGACTGAATGGCACATGGTTGAGTTGCGTGATTTTCACTATCTGCTGGTTGGCCATATGACAATAGCTCTAGGCAGTTTTTAACAACTTCCGGTTGTCACAGGAAGCTCTTGCTCCACACACGTTGTCTTTCGGGTAGACATAAACAGAATCCTGAATATGAAGTCTCTACCTTAAGAATTGACTGAATGGCACATGGTTGAGTTGCGTGATTTTCACTATCTGCTGGTTGGCCATATGACAATAGCTTTTGGGTGTTTTTAACAACTTACGGTTGTCACAGGAAGTTCTTACTCAACACACGTTGTCTTTGGGATAGACATAAACAGAATCCTGAATAAGAAGTCTCTACCTTAAGAATTGACTGAATGACAGATGGTTGAGTTGCGTGATTTTCACTATGAGCGTTTTATATGACTATAGCTCTAGGCTGTTTTTAACAACTTCCGGTTGTCACAGGAAGCTCTTGCTCCACACACGTTGTCTTTGCGGTAGACATAAACAGAATCCTGAATATGAAGTCTCTACCTTAAAAATTGACTGAATGACAGATGGTTGAGTTGCGTGATTTTCACTATCTGCTGGTTGGCCATATGACAATAGCTCTTGGGTGTTTTTAACAACTTACGGTTGTCACAGGAAGTTCTTACTCAACACACGTTGTCTTTGGGATAGACATAAACAGAATCCTGAATAAGAAGTCTCTACCTTAAGAATTGACTGAATGACAGATGGTTGAGTTGCGTGAATTTCACTATGTGCGCTTTATATGACAATAGCTCTAGGCTGTTTTTAACAACTTCCGGTTGTCACAGTGAGCTCTTGCTCCACACACGTTGTCGTTGGGTAGACATAAACAGAATCCTGAATAAGAAGTTTCTACCTTAAGAATTGACTGACTGACAGATGGTTGAGTTGCGTGATTTTCACTATGTGCCTTTTATATGACTATAGCTCTAGGCTGTTTTTAACAACTTCCCGTTGTCACAGGAAGCTCTTGCTCCACACACGTTGTCTTTGCGGTAGACATAAACAGAATCCTGAATATGAAGACTCTACCTTACAAATTGACTGAATGACAGATGGTTGAGTTGCGTGATTTTCACTATCTGCTGGTTGGCCATATGACAATAGCTCTTGGGTGTTTTTAACAACTTACGGTTGTCACAGGAAGTTCTTACTCAACACACGTTGTCTTTGGGATAGACATAAACAGAATCCTGAATAAGAAGTCTCTACCTTAAGAATTGACTGAATGACAGATGGTTGAGTTGCGTGATTTTCACTATGTGCGCTTTATATGACAATAGCTCTAGGCTGTTTTTAACAACTTCCGGTTGTCACAGTGAGCTCTTGCTCCACACACGTTGTCGTTGGGGTAGACATAAACAGAATCCTGAATATGAAGTCTCTACCTTAAGAATTGAATGAATGGCACATGGTTGAGCTGCGTGATTTTCACTATCTGCTGGTTGGCCATATGACAATAGCTCTATGCTGTTTTTAACAACTTCCGGTTGTCACAGGAAGCTCTTGCTCCACACACATTGTCTTTGGGGTAGACATAAACAGAATCCTGAATATGAAGTCTCTACCTTAAGAATTGACTGAATGGCACATGGTTGAGTTGCGTGATTTTCACTATCTGCTGGTTGGCCATATGACAATAGCTCTTGGGTGTTTTTAACAACTTACGGTTGTCACAGGAAGTTCTTACTCAACACACGTTGTCTTTGGGATAGACATAAACAGAATCCTGAATAAGAAGTCTCTACCTTAAGAATTGACTGAATGACAGATGGTTGAGTTGCGTGATTTTCACTATGAGCGTTTTATATGACAATAGCTCTAGGCTGTTTTTAACAACTTCCGGTTGTCACAGGAAGCTCTTGCTCCACACACGTTGTCTTTGGGGTAGACATTAACAGAATCCTGAATATGAAGTCTCTACCTTAAGAATTGACTGAATGGCACATGGTTGAGTTGCATGATTTTCACTATCTGCTGGTTGGCCATATGACAATAGCTCTTGGGTGTTTTTAACAACTTACGGTTGTCACAGGAAGTTCTTACTCAACACACGTTGTCTTTGGGATAGACATAAACAGAATCCTGAATAAGAAGTCTCTACCTTAAGAATTGACTGAATGACAGATGGTTGAGTTGCGTGAATTTCACTATGTGCGCTTTATATGACAATAGCTCTAGGCTGTTTTTAACAACTTCCGGTTGTCACAGTGAGCTCTTGCTCCACACACGTTGTCGTTGGGTAGACATAAACAGAATCCTGAATAAGAAGTTTCTACCTTAAGAATTGACTGACTGACAGATGGTTGAGTTGCGTGATTTTCACTATGTGCCTTTTATATGACTATAGCTCTAGGCTGTTTTTAACAACTTCCCGTTGTCACAGGAAGCTCTTGCTCCACACACGTTGTCTTTGCGGTAGACATAAACAGAATCCTGAATATGAAGACTCTACCTTACAAATTGACTGAATGACAGATGGTTGAGTTGCGTGATTTTCACTATCTGCTGGTTGGCCATATGACAATAGCTCTTGGGTGTTTTTAACAACTTACGGTTGTCACAGGAAGTTCTTACTCAACACACGTTGTCTTTGGGATAGACATAAACAGAATCCTGAATAAGAAGTCTCTACCTTAAGAATTGACTGAATGACAGATGGTTGAGTTGCGTGATTTTCACTATGTGCGCTTTATATGACAATAGCTCTAGGCTGTTTTTAACAACTTCCGGTTGTCACAGTGAGCTCTTGCTCCACACACGTTGTCGTTGGGTAGACATAAACAGAATCCTGAATAAGAAGTTTCTACCTTAAGAATTGACTGACTGACAGATGGTTGAGTTGCGTGATTTTCACTATGTGCCTTTTATATGACTATAGCTCTAGGCTGTTTTTAACAACTTCCCGTTGTCACAGGAAGCTCTTGCTCCACACACGTTGTCTTTGCGGTAGACATAAACAGAATCCTGAATATGAAGACTCTACCTTACAAATTGACTGAATGACAGATGGTTGAGTTGCGTGATTTTCACTATCTGCTGGTTGGCCATATGACAATAGCTCTTGGGTGTTTTTAACAACTTACGGTTGTCACAGGAAGTTCTTACTCAACACACGTTGTCTTTGGGATAGACATAAACAGAATCCTGAATAAGAAGTCTCTACCTTAAGAATTGACTGAATGACAGATGGTTGAGTTGCGTGATTTTCACTATGTGCGCTTTATATGACAATAGCTCTAGGCTGTTTTTAACAACTTCCGGTTGTCACAGTGAGCTCTTGCTCCACACACGTTGTCGTTGGGGTAGACATAAACAGAATCCTGAATATGAAGTCTCTACCTTAAGAATTGAATGAATGGCACATGGTTGAGCTGCGTGATTTTCACTATCTGCTGGTTGGCCATATGACAATAGCTCTATGCTGTTTTTAACAACTTCCGGTTGTCACAGGAAGCTCTTGCTCCACACACATTGTCTTTGGGGTAGACATAAACAGAATCCTGAATATGAAGTCTCTACCTTAAGAATTGACTGAATGGCACATGGTTGAGTTGCGTGATTTTCACTATCTGCTGGTTGGCCATATGACAATAGCTCTTGGGTGTTTTTAACAACTTACGGTTGTCACAGGAAGTTCTTACTCAACACACGTTGTCTTTGGGATAGACATAAACAGAATCCTGAATAAGAAGTCTCTACCTTAAGAATTGACTGAATGACAGATGGTTGAGTTGCGTGATTTTCACTATGAGCGTTTTATATGACAATAGCTCTAGGCTGTTTTTAACAACTTCCGGTTGTCACAGGAAGCTCTTGCTCCACACACGTTGTCTTTGGGGTAGACATTAACAGAATCCTGAATATGAAGTCTCTACCTTAAGAATTGACTGAATGGCACATGGTTGAGTTGCATGATTTTCACTATCTGCTGGTTGGCCATATGACAATAGCTCTTGGGTGTTTTTAACAACTTACGGTTGTCACAGGAAGTTCTTACTCAACACACGTTGTCTTTGGGATAGACATAAACAGAATCCTGAATAAGAAGTCTCTACCTTAAGAATTGACTGAATGACAGATGGTTGAGTTGCGTGAATTTCACTATGTGCGCTTTATATGACAATAGCTCTAGGCTGTTTTTAACAACTTCCGGTTGTCACAGTGAGCTCTTGCTCCACACACGTTGTCGTTGGGTAGACATAAACAGAATCCTGAATAAGAAGTTTCTACCTTAAGAATTGACTGACTGACAGATGGTTGAGTTGCGTGATTTTCACTATGTGCCTTTTATATGACTATAGCTCTAGGCTGTTTTTAACAACTTCCCGTTGTCACAGGAAGCTCTTGCTCCACACACGTTGTCTTTGCGGTAGACATAAACAGAATCCTGAATATGAAGACTCTACCTTACAAATTGACTGAATGACAGATGGTTGAGTTGCGTGATTTTCACTATCTGCTGGTTGGCCATATGACAATAGCTCTTGGGTGTTTTTAACAACTTACGGTTGTCACAGGAAGTTCTTACTCAACACACGTTGTCTTTGGGATAGACATAAACAGAATCCTGAATAAGAAGTCTCTACCTTAAGAATTGACTGAATGACAGATGGTTGAGTTGCGTGATTTTCACTATGTGCGCTTTATATGACAATAGCTCTAGGCTGTTTTTAACAACTTCCGGTTGTCACAGTGAGCTCTTGCTCCACACACGTTGTCGTTGGGGTAGACATAAACAGAATCCTGAATATGAAGTCTCTACCTTAAGAATTGAATGAATGGCACATGGTTGAGTTGCGTGATTTTCACTATCTGCTGGTTGGCCATATGACAATAGCTCTTGGGTGTTTTTAACAACTTACGGTTGTCACAGGAAGTTCTTACTCAACACACGTTGTCTTTGGGATAGACATAAACAGAATCCTGAATAAGAAGTCTCTACCTTAAGAATTGACTGAATGACAGATGGTTGAGTTGCGTGATTTTCACTATGAGCGTTTTATATGACAATAGCTCTAGGCTGTTTTTAACAACTTCCGGTTGTCACAGGAAGCTCTTGCTCCACACACGTTGTCTTTGGGGTAGACATTAACAGAATCCTGAATATGAAGTCTCTACCTTAAGAATTGACTGAATGGCACATGGTTGAGTTGCATGATTTTCACTATCTGCTGGTTGGCCATATGACAATAGCTCTTGGGTGTTTTTAACAACTTCCGGTTGTCACAGGAAGTTCTTACTCAACACACGTTGTCTTTGGGATAGACATAAACAGAATCCTGAATAAGAAGTCTCTACCATAAGAACTGACTGAATGACAGATGGTTGAGTTGCGTGATTTTTACTATGTGCGCTTTATATGACAATAGCTCTAGGCTGTTTTAACAACTTCCGGTTGTCACGGAAGCTCTTGCTTCACACACGTTGTCTTTGGGGTAGACATAAACAGAGTCCTGAATATGAAGTCTACCTTAAGAATTGACTGAATGGCACATGGTTGAGTTGCGTGATTTTCACTATCTGCTGGTTGGCCATATGACAATAGCTCTAGGCAGTTTTTAACAACTTCCGGTTGTCACAGGAAGCTCTTGCTCCACACACGTTGTCTTTCGGGTAGACATAAACAGAATCCTGAATATGAAGTCTCTACCTTAAGAATTGACTGAATGGCACATGGTTGAGTTGCGTGATTTTCACTATCTGCTGGTTGGCCATATGACAATAGCTTTTGGGTGTTTTTAACAACTTACGGTTGTCACAGGAAGTTCTTACTCAACACACGTTGTCTTTGGGATAGACATAAACAGAATCCTGAATAAGAAGTCTCTACCTTAAGAATTGACTGAATGACAGATGGTTGAGTTGCGTGATTTTCACTATGAGCGTTTTATATGACTATAGCTCTAGGCTGTTTTTAACAACTTCCGGTTGTCACAGGAAGCTCTTGCTCCACACACGTTGTCTTTGCGGTAGACATAAACAGAATCCTGAATATGAAGTCTCTACCTTAAAAATTGACTGAATGACAGATGGTTGAGTTGCGTGATTTTCACTATCTGCTGGTTGGCCATATGACAATAGCTCTTGGGTGTTTTTAACAACTTACGGTTGTCACAGGAAGTTCTTACTCAACACACGTTGTCTTTGGGATAGACATAAACAGAATCCTGAATAAGAAGTCTCTACCTTAAGAATTGACTGAATGACAGATGGTTGAGTTGCGTGATTTTCACTATGTGCGCTTTATATGTCAATAGCTCTAGGCTGTTTTTAACAACTTCCGGTTGTCACAGTGAGCTCTTGCTCCACACACGTTGTCGTTGGGGTAGACATAAACAGAATCCTGAATATGAAGTCTCTACCTTAAGAATTGAATGAATGGCACATGGTTGAGCTGCGTGATTTTCACTATCTGCTGGTTGGCCATATGACAATAGCTCTATGCTGTTTTTAACAACTTCCGGTTGTCACAGGAAGCTCTTGCTCCACACACATTGTCTTTGGGGTAGACATAAACAGAATCCTGAATATGAAGTCTCTACCTTAAGAATTGACTGAATGGCACATGGTTGAGTTGCGTGATTTTCACTATCTGCTGGTTGGCCATATGACAATAGCTCTTGGGTGTTTTTAACAACTTACGGTTGTCACAGGAAGTTCTTACTCAACACACGTTGTCTTTGGGATAGACATAAACAGAATCCTGAATAAGAAGTCTCTACCTTAAGAATTGACTGAATGACAGATGGTTGAGTTGCGTGATTTTCACTATGAGCGTTTTATATGACAATAGCTCTAGGCTGTTTTTAACAACTTCCGGTTGTCACAGGAAGCTCTTGCTCCACACACGTTGTCTTTGGGGTAGACATTAACAGAATCCTGAATATGAAGTCTCTACCTTAAGAATTGACTGAATGGCACATGGTTGAGTTGCATGATTTTCACTATCTGCTTGTTGGCCATATGACAATAGCTCTTGGGTGTTTTTAACAACTTCCGGTTGTCACAGGAAGTTCTTACTCAACACACGTTGTCTTTGGGATAGACATAAACAGAATCCTGAATAAGAAGTCTCTACCATAAGAACTGACTGAATGACAGATGGTTGAGTTGCGTGATTTTTACTATGTGCGCTTTATATGACAATAGCTCTAGGCTGTTTTAACAACTTCCGGTTGTCACGGAAGCTCTTGCTTCACACACGTTGTCTTTGGGGTAGACATAAACAGAGTCCTGAATATGAAGTCTACCTTAAGAATTGACTGAATGGCACATGGTTGAGTTGCGTGATTTTCACTATCTGCTGGTTGGCCATATGACAATAGCTCTAGGCAGTTTTTAACAACTTCCGGTTGTCACAGGAAGCTCTTGCTCCACACACGTTGTCTTTCGGGTAGACATAAACAGAATCCTGAATATGAAGTCTCTACCTTAAGAATTGACTGAATGGCACATGGTTGAGTTGCGTGATTTTCACTATCTGCTGGTTGGCCATATGACAATAGCTTTTGGGTGTTTTTAACAACTTACGGTTGTCACAGGAAGTTCTTACTCAACACACGTTGTCTTTGGGATAGACATAAACAGAATCCTGAATAAGAAGTCTCTACCTTAAGAATTGACTGAATGACAGATGGTTGAGTTGCGTGATTTTCACTATGAGCGTTTTATATGACTATAGCTCTAGGCTGTTTTTAACAACTTCCGGTTGTCACAGGAAGCTCTTGCTCCACACACGTTGTCTTTGCGGTAGACATAAACAGAATCCTGAATATGAAGTCTCTACCTTAAAAATTTACTGAATGACAGATGGTTGAGTTGCGTGATTTTCACTATCTGCTGGTTGGCCATATGACAATAGCTCTTGGGTGTTTTTAACAACTTACGGTTGTCACAGGAAGTTCTTACTCAACACACGTTGTCTTTGGGATAGACATAAACAGAATCCTGAATAAGAAGTCTCTACCTTAACCTGTTAGGGCTAGGGGGCAGCATTGACACGGCTGGATAAAAAACATACCCGATTTAATCTGGTTACCACTCCTACTCAGTAACTAGAATATGCATATACTTATTACATATGGATAGAAAACACCCTAAATTTTCTAAAACTGTTTGAATGGTGTCTGTGAGTATAACAGAACTCAAATGGCAGGTCAAAACCTGAGAGATTCCTTTACAGGAAGTGGCCTGTCTGACCATTTCTGGAACTTCTTTGCCATCTCTATCATTTACTAAGGATCTCTGCTCTAACGTGACACTTCCCACGTCGTCCATAGGCTCTCAGAGCCCGGGAAAAAAGAGAATGTCGTCATTCCAGCCCCAGGCTGAAACACATTATCGCCTTTCTCAAGTGGCCCATCAAGAGACACTAGCTTATGCGCGTGACCCCGACCGCCCCCGCCTTTGGGATTTTTTCCTCTGTTTGCCGAAAAGGAGATTCCCTGTCGGAATTTTATCGCTTTTCTACGAGAAAAATGACGTAAAAATTGATTTTAAACAGCGGTTGACATGCTTCGACGTACGACAATGGAATACTTTGAATTTTATTGTCAGGAATTGCGCCAAGCGCGCGACACTTCTTTACTATTTCGGATAGTGTCTGGAACGCACGAACAAAACGCCGCTATTCGGATATAACGATGGATTATTTTGGACCAAACCAACATTTGTTATTGAAGTAGACGTCCTGGGTGTGCATTCTGACGAAGACAACAAAAGGTAATGACATTTTTATAATAGTAAATATGATTATGGTGAGTGCTAAACTTGCCGGGTGTCTAAATAGCGAGCCCGTGATGCCTGGGTTATGTACTTAGAATATTGCAAAATGTGCTTTCACCAAAAAGCTATTTTAAAACCGGACATATCGAGTGCATAGAGGAGGTCTGTATCTATAATTCTTAAAATAATTGTTATGCTTTTTGTGAACATTTATCGTGAGTAATTTAGTAAAATGTTAGCGAATTCCCCGTAAGTTTGCGGGGGGTATGCTAGTTCTGAACGTCACATGCTAATGTAAAAAGCTGGTTTTTGATATAAATATGAACTTGATTGAACAAAACATGCATGTATTGTATAACATAATGTCCTAGGGTTGTCATCTGATGAAGATCATCAAAGGTGAGTGCTGCATTTAGCTGTCTTCTGGGTTTTGGTGACATTATATGCTGGCTTGAAAAATGGGTGTCTGATTATTTCTGGCTTGGTACTCTGCTGACATAATCTAATGTTTTGCTTTCGTTGTAAAGCCTTTTTGAAATCGGACAGTGTGGTTAGATTAACGAGAGTCTTATCTTTAAATGGCTGTAAAATAGTCATATGTTTGAGAAATTGAAGTAATAGGATTTTGAAGATTTTGAAAATCGCGCCACAGGCTGGCAGTGGCTGTTACGTAGGTGGGACGAATTCGTCCCGCCGGTCCCATAGAGGTTAAGAATTGACTGAATGACAGATGGTTGAGTTGCGTGAATTTCACTATGTGCGCTTTATATGACAATAGCTCTAGGCTGTTTTTAACAACTTCCGGTTGTCACAGTGAGCTCTTGCTCCACACACGTTGTCGTTGGGTAGACATAAACAGAATCCTGAATAAGAAGTTTCTACCTTAAGAATTGACTGACTGACAGATGGTTGAGTTGCGTGATTTTCACTATGTGCCTTTTATATGACTATAGCTCTAGGCTGTTTTTAACAACTTCCCGTTGTCACAGGAAGCTCTTGCTCCACACACGTTGTCTTTGCGGTAGACATAAACAGAATCCTGAATATGAAGTCTCTACCTTACAAATTGACTGAATGACAGATGGTTGAGTTGCGTGATTTTCACTATCTGCTGGTTGGCCATATGACAATAGCTCTTGGGTGTTTTTAACAACTTACGGTTGTCACAGTGAGCTCTTGCTCCACACACGTTGTCGTTGGGGTAGACATAAACAGAATCCTGAATATGAAGTCTCTACCTTAAGAATTGAATGAATGGCACATGGTTGAGCTGCGTGATTTTCACTATCTGCTGGTTGGCCATATGACAATAGCTCTATGCTGTTTTTAACAACTTCCGGTTGTCACAGGAAGCTCTTGCTCCACACACGTTGTCTTTGGGGTAGACATAAACAGAATCCTGAATATGAAGTCTCTACCTTAAGAATTGACTGAATGGCACATGGTTGAGTTGCGTGATTTTCACTATCTGCTGGTTGGCCATATGACAATAGCTCTTGGGTGTTTTTAACAACTTACGGTTGTCACAGGAAGTTCTTACTCAACACACGTTGTCTTTGGGATAGACATAAACAGAATCCTGAATAAGAAGTCTCTACCTTAAGAATTGACTGAATGACAGATGGTTGAGTTGCGTGATTTTCACTATGAGCGTTTTATATGACAATAGCTCTAGGCTGTTTTTAACAACTTCCGGTTGTCACAGGAAGCTCTTGCTCCACACACGTTGTCTTTGGGGTAGACATTAACAGAATCCTGAATATGAAGTCTCTACCTTAAAAATTGACTGAATGACAGATGGTTGAGTTGCGTGATTTTCACTATGTGCGCTTTATATGACAATAGCTCTAGGCTGTTTTTAACAACTTCCGGTTGTCACAGTGAGCTCTTGCTCCACACACGTTGTCGTTGGGGTAGACATAAACAGAATCCTGAATATGAAGTCTCTACCTTAAGAATTGACTGAATGACAGATGGTTGAGTTGCGTGATTTTCACTATGTGCGCTTTATATGACAATAGCTCTAGGCTGTTTTTGACAACTTCCGGTTGTCACAGTGAGCTCTTGCTCCACACACGTTGTTGTTGGGGTAGACATAAACAGAATCCTGAATATGAAGTCTCTACCTTAAGAATTGAATGAATGGCACATGGTTGAGCTGCGTGATTTTCACTATCTTCTGGTTGGCCATATGACAATAGCTCTAGGCTGTTTTTAACAACTTCCGGTTGTCACAGGAAGCTCTTGCTCCACACACATTGTCTTTCGGGTAGACATAAACAGAATCCTGAATATGAAGTCTCTACCTTAAGAATTGACTGAATGGCACATGGTTGAGTTGCGTGATTTTCACTATCTGCTGGTTGGCCTTATGACAATAGCTCTAGGCTGTTTTTAACAACTTCCGGTTGTCACAGGAAGCTCTTGCTCCACACACATTGTATTTGGGGTATACAAAAACAGAATCCTGAATAAGAAGTCTCTACCTTAAGAATTGACAGACTGACAGATGGTTGAGTTGCGTGATTTTCACTATGTGCGTTTTATATGACTATAGCTCTAGGCTGTTTTTAACAACTTCCGGTTGTCACAGGAAGCTCTTGCTCCACACACGTTGTCTTTGCGGTAGACATTAACAGAATCCTGAATATGAAGTCTCTACCTTAAAAATTGACTGACTGACAGATGGTTGAGTTGCGTGATTTTCACTATCTGCTGGTTGGCCATATGACAATAGCTCTTGGGTGTTTTTAACAACTTACGGTTGTCACAGGAAGTTCTTACTCAACACACGTTGTCTTTGGGATAGACATAAACAGAATCCTGAATAAGAAGTCTGTACCTTAAGAACTGACTGAATGACAGATGGTTGAGTTGCGTGATTTTCACTATGTGCGCTTTATATGACAATAGCTCTAGGCTGTTTTGAACAACTTCCGGTTGTCACAGTGAGCTCTTGCTCCACACACGTTGTCGTTGGGGTAGACATAAACAGAATCCTGAATATGAAGTCTCTACCTTAAGAATTGACTGAATGACAGATGGTTGAGTTGCGTGATTTTCACTATGTGCGCTTTATATGACAATAGCTCTAGGCTGTTTTTAACAACTTCCGGTTGTCACAGTGAGCTCTTGCTCCACACACGTTGTTGTTGGGGTAGACATAAACAGAATCCTGAATATGAAGTCTCTACCTTAAGAATTGAATGAATGGCACATGGTTGAGCTGCGTGATTTTCACTATCTGCTGGTTGGCCATATGACAATAGCTCTAGGCTGTTTTTAACAACTTCCGGTTGTCACAGGAAGCTCTTGCTCCACACACGTTGTCTTTCGGGTAGACATAAACAGAATCCTGAATATGAAGTCTCTACCTTAAGAATTGACTGAATGGCACATGGTTGAGTTGCGTGATTTTCACTATCTGCTGGTTGGCCATATGACAATAGCTCTAGGCTGTTTTTAACAACTTCCGGTTGTCACAGGAAGCTCTTGCTCCACACACATTGTATTTGGGGTATACAAAAACAGAATCCTGAATAAGAAGTCTCTACCTTAAGAATTGACAGACTGACAGATGGTTGAGTTGCGTGATTTTCACTATGTGCGTTTTATATGACTATAGCTCTAGGCTGTTTTTAACAACTTCCGGTTGTCACAGGAAGCTCTTGCTCCACACACGTTGTCTTTGCGGTAGACATAAACAGAATCCTGAATATGAAGTCTCTACCTTAAAAATTGACTGACTGACAGATGGTTGAGTTGCGTGATTTTCACTATCTGCTGGTTGGCCATATGACAATAGCTCTTGGGTGTTTTTAACAACTTACGGTTGTCACAGGAAGTTCTTACTCAACACACGTTGTCTTTGGGATAGACATTAACAGAATCCTGAATAAGAAGTCTCTACCCTAAGAACTGACTGAATGACAGATGGTTGAGTTGCGTGATTTTCACTATGTGCGCTTTATATGACAATAGCTCTAGGCTGTTTTGAACAACTTCCGGTTGTCACGGAAGCTCTTGCTCCACACACGTTGTCTTTGGGGTAGACAAACAGAATCCTGAATATGAAGTCTACCTTAAGAATTGACTGAATGGCACATGGTTGAGTTGCGTGATTTTCACTATCTGCTGGTTGGCCATATGATAATAGCTCTAGGCAGTTTTTAACAACTTCCGGTTGTCACAGGAAGCTCTTGCTCCACACACGTTGTCTTTCGGGTAGACATAAACAGAATCCTGAATATGAAGTCTCTACCTTAAGAATTGACTGAATGGCACATGGTTGAGTTGCGTGATTTTCACTATCTGCTGGTTGGCCATTAGACAATAGCATTTGGGTGTTTTTAACAACTTACGGTTGTCACAGGAAGTTCTTACTCAACACACGTTGTCTTTGGGATAGACATAAACAGAATCCTGAATAAGAAGTCTCTACCTTAAGAATTGACTGAATGACAGATGGTTGAGTTGCGTGATTTTCACTATGAGCGTTTTATATGACAATAGCTCTAGGCTGTTTTTAACAACTTCCGGTTGTCACAGGAAGCTCTTGCTCCACACACGTTGTCTTTGGGCTAGACATGAACAGAATCCTGAATATGAAGTCTCTACCTTAAGAATTGACTGAATGGCACATGGTTGAGTTGCATGATTTTCACTATCTGCTGGTTGGCCATATGACAATAGCTCTTGGGTGTTTTAACAACTTCCGGTTGTCACAGGAAGTTCTTACTCAACACACGTTGTCTTTGGGATAGACATAAACAGAATCCTGAATAAGAAGTCTCTACCTTAAGAATTGACTGAATGACAGATGGTTGAGTTGCGTGATTTTCACTATGTGCGCTTTATATGACAATAGCTCTAGGCTGTTTTTAACAACTTCCGGTTGTCACAGTGAGCTCTTGCTCCACACACGTTGTCGTTGGGGTAGACATAAACAGAATCCTGAATATGAAGTCTCTACCTTAAGAATTGAATGAATGGCACATGGTTGAGCTGCGTGATTTTCACTATCTGCTGGTTGGCCATATGACAATAGCTCTAGGCTGTTTTTAACAACTTCCGGTTATCACAGGAAGCTCTTGCTCCACACACGTTGTCTTTGGGGTAGACATAAACAGAATCCTGAATATGAAGTCTCTACCTTAAGAATTGACTGAATGGCACATGGTTGAGTTGCGTGATTTTCAATATCTGCTGATTGGCCATATGACAATAGCTCTAGGCTGTTTTTAACAACTTCCGGTTGTCACAGGAAGCTCTTTTTCCACACACGTTGTCTTTCGGGTAGACATAAACAGAATCCTGAATATGAAGTCTCTACCTTAAGAATTGAATGAATGGCACATGGTTGAGCTGTGTGATTTTTCACTATCTGCTGGTTGGCCATATGACAATAGCTCTAGGCTGTTTTTAACAACTTCCGGTTATCACAGGAAGCTCTTGCTCCACACACGTTGTCTTTGGGGTAGACATAAACATAATCCTGAATATGAACCCTCTACCTTAAAAATTGACTGAATGACAGATGGTTGAGTTGCGTGATTTTCACTATGTGCGTTTTATATGACAATAGCTCTAGGCTGTTTTTAACAACTTCCGGTTATCACAGGAAGCTCTTGCTCCACACACGTTGTCTTTGGGGTAGACATAAACATAATCCTGAATATGAACCCTCTACCTTAAAAATTGACTGAATGACAGATGGTTGAGTTGCGTGATTTTCACTATGTGCGTTTTATATGACAATAGCTCTAGGCTGTTTTAATAACTTCCGGTTGTCACAGGAAGCTCTTGCTTCACACACGTTGTCTTTGGGGTAGACATAAACAGAATCCTGAATATGAAGTCTCTACCTTAAGAATTGACTGAATGGCACATGGTTGAGTTGCGTGATTTTCACTATGTGCCTTTTATATGACTATAGCTCTAGGCTGTTTTTAACAACTTCCCGTTGTCACAGGAAGCTCTTGCTCCACACACGTTGTCTTTGCGGTAGACATAAACAGAATCCTGAATATGAAGTCTCTACCTTAAGAATTGAATGAATGGCACATGGTTGAGCTGTGTGATTTTCACTATCTGCTGGTTGGCCATATGACAATAGCTCTTGGGTGTTTTAACAACTTCCGGTTGTCACAGGAAGTTCTTACTCAACACACGTTGTCTTTGGGATAGACATAAACAGAATCCTGAATAAGAAGGCTCTACCTTAAGAATTGACTGAATGACAGATGGTTGAGTTGCGTGATTTTCACTATGTGCGCTTTATATGACAATAGCTCTAGGCTGTTTTTAACAACTTCCGGTTGTCACAGTGAGCTCTTGCTCCACACACGTTGTCTTTGCGGTAGACATAAACAGAATCCTAAATATGAAGTCTCTACCTTAAAAATTGACTGAATGACAGATGGTTGAGTTGCTTGATTTTCACTATCTGCTGGTTGGCCATATGACAATAGCTCTATGCTGTTTTTAACAACTTCCGGTTGTCACAGGAAGCTCTTGCTCCACACACGTTGTCGTTGGGTAGACATAAACAGAATCCTGAATAAGAAGTCTCTACCTTAAGAATTGACTGACTGACAGATGGTTGAGTTGTGTGATTTTCACTATGTGCGTTTTATATGACTATAGCTCTAGGCTGTTTTTAACAACTTCCGGTTGTCACAGGAAGCTCTTGCTCCACACACGTTGTCTTTGCGTTAGACATAAACAGAATCCTGAATATGAAGTCTCTACCTTAAAAATTGACTGAATGACATATGGTTGAGTTGCGTAATTTTCACTATCTGCTGGTTGGCCATATGACAATAGCTCTTGGGTGTTTTTAACAACTTACGGTTGTCACAGGAAGTTCTTACTCAACACACGTTGTCTTTGGGATAGACATAAACAGAATCCTGAATAAGAAGTCTCTACCTTAAGAATTGACTGAATGACAGATGGTTGAGTTGCGTGATTTTCACTATGTGCGCTTTATATGACAATAGCTCTAGGCTGTTTTTAACAACTTCCGGTTGTCACAGTGAGCTCTTGCTCCACACACGTTGTCGTTGGGTAGACATAAACAGAATCCTGAATAAGAAGTTTCTACCTTAAGAATTGACTGACTGACAGATGGTTGAGTTGCGTTATTTTCACTATGTGCCTTTTATATGACTATAGCTCTAGGCTGTTTTTAACAACTTCCCGTTGTCACAGGAAGCTCTTGCTCCACACACGTTGTCTTTGCGGTAGACATAAACAGAATCCTGAATATGAAGTCTCTACCTTAAAAATTGACTGAATGACAGATGGTTGAGTTGCGTGATTTTCACTATCTGCTGGTTGGCCATATGACAATAGCTCTTGGGTGTTTTTAACAACTTACGGTTGTCACAGGAAGTTCTTACTCAACACACGTTGTCTTTGGGATAGACATAAACAGAATCCTAAATAAGAAGTCTCTACCTTAAGAATTGACTGAATGACAGATGGTTGAGTTGCGTGATTTTCACTATGTGCGCTTTATATGACAATAGCTCTAGGCTGTTTTTAACAACTTCCGGTTGTCACAGTGAGCTCTTGCTCCACACACGTTGTCGTTGGGGTAGACATAAACAGAATCCTGAATATGAAGTCTCTACCTTAAGAATTGAATGAATGGCACATGGTTGAGCTGCGTGATTTTCACTATCTGCTGGTTGGCCATATGACAATAGCTCTAGGCTGTTTTTAACAACTTCCGGTTATCACAGGAAGCTCTTGCTCCACACACGTTGTCTTTGGGGTAGACATAAACAGAATCCTGAATATGAAGTCTCTACCTTAAGAATTGAGTGAATGGCACATGGTGTAGTTGCGTGATTTTCACTATCTGCTGGTTGGCCATATGACAATAGCTCTAGGCTGTTTTTAACAACTTCCGGTTGTCACAGGAAGCTCTTGCTCCACACACGTTGTCTTTCGGGTAGACATAAACAGAATCCTGAATATGAAGTCTCTACCTTAAGAATTGACTGAATGGCACATGGTTGAGTTGCATGATTTTCACTATCTGCTGGTTGGCCATATGACAATAGCTCTTGGGTGTTTTAACAACTTCCGGTTGTCACAGGAAGTTCTTACTCAACACACGTTGTCTTTGGGATAGACATAAACAGAATCCTGAATAAGAAGTCTCTACCTTAAGAATTGACTGAATGACAGATGGTTGAGTTGCGTGATTTTCACTATGTGCGCTTTATATGACAATAGCTCTAGGCTGTTTTTAACAACTTCCGGTTGTCACAGTGAGCTCTTGCTCCACACACGTTGTCTTTGCGGTAGACATAAACAGAATCCTAAATATGAAGTCTCTACCTTAAAAATTGACTGAATGACAGATGGTTGAGTTGCTTGATTTTCACTATCTGCTGGTTGGCCATATGACAATAGCTCTATGCTGTTTTTAACAACTTCCGGTTGTCACAGGAAGCTCTTGCTCCACACACGTTGTCGTTGGGTAGACATAAACAGAATCCTGAATAAGAAGTCTCTACCTTAAGAATTGACTGACTGACAGATGGTTGAGTTGTGTGATTTTCACTATGTGCGTTTTATATGACTATAGCTCTAGGCTGTTTTTAACAACTTCCGGTTGTCACAGGAAGCTCTTGCTCCACACACGTTGTCTTTGCGTTAGACATAAACAGAATCCTGAATATGAAGTCTCTACCTTAAAAATTGACTGAATGACATATGGTTGAGTTGCGTAATTTTCACTATCTGCTGGTTGGCCATATGACAATAGCTCTTGGGTGTTTTTAACAACTTACGGTTGTCACAGGAAGTTCTTACTCAACACACGTTGTCTTTGGGATAGACATAAACAGAATCCTGAATAAGAAGTCTCTACCTTAAGAATTGACTGAATGACAGATGGTTGAGTTGCGTGATTTTCACTATGTGCGCTTTATATGACAATAGCTCTAGGCTGTTTTTAACAACTTCCGGTTGTCACAGTGAGCTCTTGCTCCACACACGTTGTCGTTGGGTAGACATAAACAGAATCCTGAATAAGAAGTTTCTACCTTAAGAATTGACTGACTGACAGATGGTTGAGTTGCGTTATTTTCACTATGTGCCTTTTATATGACTATAGCTCTAGGCTGTTTTTAACAACTTCCGGTTGTCACAGGAAGCTCTTGCTCCACACACGTTGTCTTTGCGGTAGACATAAACAGAATCCTGAATATGAACCCTCTACCTTAAAAATTGACTGAATGGCACATGGTTGAGTTGCGTGATTTTCACTACGTGCGCTTTATATGACAATAGCTCTAGGCTGTTTTTAACAACTTCCGGTTGTCACAGTGAGCTCTTGCTCCACACACGTTGTCGTTGGGTAGACATAAACAGAATCCTGAATAAGAAGTTTCTACCTTAAGAATTGACTGACTGACAGATGGTTGAGTTGCGTTATTTTCACTATGTGCCTTTTATATGACTATAGCTCTAGGCTGTTTTTAACAACTTCCCGTTGTCACAGGAAGCTCTTGCTCCACACACGTTGTCTTTGCGGTAGACATAAACAGAATCCTGAATATGAAGTCTCTACCTTAAAAATTGACTGAATGACAGATGGTTGAGTTGCGTGATTTTCACTATCTGCTGGTTGGCCATATGACAATAGCTCTTGGGTGTTTTTAACAACTTACGGTTGTCACAGGAAGTTCTTACTCAACACACGTTGTCTTTGGGATAGACATAAACAGAATCCTAAATAAGAAGTCTCTACCTTAAGAATTGACTGAATGACAGATGGTTGAGTTGCGTGATTTTCACTATGTGCGCTTTATATGACAATAGCTCTAGGCTGTTTTTAACAACTTCCGGTTGTCACAGTGAGCTCTTGCTCCACACACGTTGTCGTTGGGGTAGACATAAACAGAATCCTGAATATGAAGTCTCTACCTTAAGAATTGAATGAATGGCACATGGTTGAGCTGCGTGATTTTCACTATCTGCTGGTTGGCCATATGACAATAGCTCTAGGCTGTTTTTAACAACTTCCGGTTATCACAGGAAGCTCTTGCTCCACACACGTTGTCTTTGGGGTAGACATAAACAGAATCCTGAATATGAAGTCTCTACCTTAAGAATTGAGTGAATGGCACATGGTGTAGTTGCGTGATTTTCACTATCTGCTGGTTGGCCATATGACAATAGCTCTAGGCTGTTTTTAACAACTTCCGGTTGTCACAGGAAGCTCTTGCTCCACACACGTTGTCTTTCGGGTAGACATAAACAGAATCCTGAATATGAAGTCTCTACCTTAAGAATTGACTGAATGGCACATGGTTGAGTTGCATGATTTTCACTATCTGCTGGTTGGCCATATGACAATAGCTCTAGGCTGTTTTTAACAACTTCCGGTTATCACAGGAAGCTCTTGCTCCACACACGTTGTCTTTGGGGTAGACATAAACATAATCCTGAATATGAACCCTCTACCTTAAAAATTGACTGAATGACAGATGGTTGAGTTGCGTGATTTTCACTATGTGCGCTTTATATGACAATAGCTCTAGGCTGTTTTGAACAACTTCCCGTTGTCAAGGAAGCTCTTGCTCCACACACGTTGTCTTTGGGGTAGACATAAACAGAATCCTGAATATGAAGTCTACCTTAAGAATTGACTGAATGGCACATGCTTGAGTTGCGTGATTTTCACTATCTGCTGGTTGGCCATATGACAATAGCTCTAGGCAGTTTTTAACAACTTCCGGTTGTCACAGGAAGCTCTTGCTCCACCCACGTTGTCTTTCGGGTAGACATAAACAGAATCCTGAATATGAAGTCTCTACCTTAAGAATTGACTGAATGGCACATGGTTGAGTTGCGTGATTTTCACTATCTGCTGGTTGGCCATATGACAATAGCTCTAGGCTGTTTTTAACAACTTCCGGTTGTCACAGGAAGCTCTTGCTCCACACACGTTGTCTTTCGGGTAGACATAAACAGAATCCTGAATATGAAGTCTCTACCTTAAGAATTGACTGAATGGCACATGGTTGAGTTGCATGATTTTCACTATCTGCTGGTTGGCCATATGACAATAGCTCTAGGCTGTTTTTAACAACTTCCGGTTATCACAGGAAGCTCTTGCTCCACACACGTTGTCTTTGGGGTAGACATAAACATAATCCTGAATATGAACCCTCTACCTTAAAAATTGACTGAATGACAGATGGTTGAGTTGCGTGATTTTCACTATGTGCGCTTTATATGACAATAGCTCTAGGCTGTTTTGAACAACTTCCCGTTGTCAAGGAAGCTCTTGCTCCACACACGTTGTCTTTGGGGTAGACATAAACAGAATCCTGAATATGAAGTCTACCTTAAGAATTGACTGAATGGCACATGCTTGAGTTGCGTGATTTTCACTATCTGCTGGTTGGCCATATGACAATAGCTCTAGGCAGTTTTTAACAACTTCCGGTTGTCACAGGAAGCTCTTGCTCCACCCACGTTGTCTTTCGGGTAGACATAAACAGAATCCTGAATATGAAGTCTCTACCTTAAGAATTGACTGAATGGCACATGGTTGAGTTGCGTGATTTTCACTATCTGCTGGTTGGCCATATGACAATAGCTTTTGGGTGTTTTTAACAACTTACGGTTGTCACAGGAAGTTCTTACTCAACACACGTTGTCTTTGGGATAGACATAAACAGAATCCTGAATAAGAAGTCTCTACCTTAAGAATTGACTGAATGACAGATGGTTGAGTTGTGTGATTTTCACTGTGTGCGTTTTATATGACAATAGCTCTAGGCTGTTTTTAACAACTTCCGGTTGTCACAGTGAGCTCTTGCTCCACACACGTTGTCATTGGGTAGACATAAACAGAATCCTGAATAAGAAGTTTCTACCTTAAGAATTGACTGACTGACAGATGGTTGAGTTGCGTGATTTTCACTATGTGCCTTTTATATGACTATAGCTCTAGGCTGTTTTTAACAACTTCCCGTTGTCACAGGAAGCTCTTGTTCCACACACGTTGTCTTTGCGGTAGACATAAACAGAATCCTGAATATGAAGTCTCTACCTTAAAAATTGACTGAATGACAGATGTTTGAGTTGCGTGATTTTCACTATCTGCTGGTTGGCCATATGACAATAGCTCTTGGGTGTTTTTAACAACTTACGGTTGTCACAGGAAGTTCTTACTCAACACACGTTGTCTTTGGGATAGACATAAACAGAATCCTGAATAAGAAGTCTCTACCTTAAGAATTGACTGAATGACAGATGGTTGAGTTGCGTGATTTTCACTATGTGCGCTTTATATGACAATAGCTCTAGGCTGTTTTTAACAACTTCCGGTTGTCACAGTGAGCTCTTGCTCCACACACGTTGTCGTTGGGGTAGACATAAACAGAATCCTGAATATGAAGTCTCTACCTTAAGAATTGAATGAATGGCACATGGTTGAGCTGCGTGATTTTCACTATCTGCTGGTTGGCCATATGACAATAGCTCTAGGCTGTTTTTAACAACTTCCGGTTATCACAGGAAGCTCTTGCTCCACACACGTTGTCTTTGGGGTAGACATAAACAGAATCCTGAATATGAAGTCTCTACCTTAAGAATTGACTGAATGGCACATGGTTGAGTTGCGTGATTTTCACTATCTGCTGGTTGGCCATATGACAATAGCTCTAGGCTGTTTTTAACAACTTCCGGTTATCACAGGAAGCTCTTGCTCCACACACGTTGTCTTTGGGGTAGACATAAACATAATCCTGAATATGAACCCTCTACCTTAAAAATTGACTGAATGACAGATGGTTGAGTTGCGTGATTTTCACTATATGCGTTTTATATGACAATAGCTCTAGGCTGTTTTAACAACTTCCGGTTGTCACAGGAAGCTCTTGCTCCACACACGTTGTCTTTGGGGTAGACATTAACAGAATCCTGAATATGAAGTCTCTACCTTAAGAATTGACTGAATGGCACATGGTTGAGTTGCATGATTTTCACTATCTGCTGGTTGGCCATATGACAATAGCTCTTGGGTGTTTTAACAACTTCCGGTTGTCACAGGAAGTTCTTACTCAACACACGTTGTCTTTGGGATAGACATAAACAGAATCCTGAATAAGAAGTCTCTACCTTAAGAATTGACTGAATGACAGATGGTTGAGTTGCGTGATTTTCACTGTGTGCGTTTTATATGACAATAGCTCTAGGCTGTTTTTAACAACTTCCGGTTGTCACAGTGAGCTCTTGCTCCACACACGTTGTCATTGGGTAGACATAAACAGAATCCTGAATAAGAAGTTTCTACCTTAAGAATTGACTGACTGACAGATGGTTGAGTTGCGTGATTTTCACTATGTGCCTTTTATATGACTATAGCTCTAGGCTGTTTTTAACAACTTCCCGTTGTCACAGGAAGCTCTTGCTCCACACACGTTGTCTTTGCGGTAGACATAAACAGAATCCTGAATATGAAGTCTCTACCTTAAAAATTGACTGAATGACAGATGTTTGAGTTGCGTGATTTTCACTATCTGCTGGTTGGCCATATGACAATAGCTCTTGGGTGTTTTTAACAACTTACGGTTGTCACAGGAAGTTCTTACTCAACACACGTTGTCTTTGGGATAGACATAAACAGAATCCTGAATAAGAAGTCTCTACCTTAAGAATTGACTGAATGACAGATGGTTGAGTTGCGTGATTTTCACTATGTGCGCTTTATATGACAATAGCTCTAGGCTGTTTTTAACAACTTCCGGTTGTCACAGTGAGCTCTTGCTCCACACACGTTGTCGTTGGGGTAGACATAAACAGAATCCTGAATATGAAGTCTCTACCTTAAGAATTGAATGAATGGCACATGGTTGAGCTGCGTGATTTTCACTATCTGCTGGTTGGCCATATGACAATAGCTCTAGGCTGTTTTTAACAACTTCCGGTTATCACAGGAAGCTCTTGCTCCACACACGTTGTCTTTGGGGTAGACATAAACAGAATCCTGAATATGAAGTCTCTACCTTAAGAATTGACTGAATGGCACATGGTTGAGTTGCGTGATTTTCACTATCTGCTGGTTGGCCATATGACAATAGCTCTAGGCTGTTTTTAACAACTTCCGGTTATCACAGGAAGCTCTTGCTCCACACACGTTGTCTTTGGGGTAGACATAAACATAATCCTGAATATGAACCCTCTACCTTAAAAATTGACTGAATGACAGATGGTTGAGTTGCGTGATTTTCACTATATGCGTTTTATATGACAATAGCTCTAGGCTGTTTTAACAACTTCCGGTTGTCACAGGAAGCTCTTGCTCCACACACGTTGTCTTTGGGGTAGACATTAACAGAATCCTGAATATGAAGTCTCTACCTTAAGAATTGACTGAATGGCACATGGTTGAGTTGCATGATTTTCACTATCTGCTGGTTGGCCATATGACAATAGCTCTTGGGTGTTTTAACAACTTCCGGTTGTCACAGGAAGTTCTTACTCAACACACGTTGTCTTTGGGATAGACATAAACAGAATCCTGAATAAGAAGACTCTACCTTAAGAATTGACTGAATGACAGATGGTTGAGTTGCGTGATTTTCACTATGTGCGCTTTATATGACAATAGCTCTAGGCTGTTTTTAACAACTTCCGGTTGTCACAGTGAGCTCTTGCTCCACACACGTTGTCTTTGCGGTAGACATAAACAGAATCCTAAATATGAAGTCTCTACCTTAAAAATTGACTGAATGACAGATGGTTGAGTTGCTTGATTTTCACTATCTGCTGGTTGGCCATATGACAATAGCTCTATGCTGTTTTTAACAACTTCCGGTTGTCACAGGAAGCTCTTGCTCCACACACGTTGTCGTTGGGTAGACATAAACAGAATCCTGAATAAGAAGTCTCTACCTTATGAATTGACTGACTGACAGATGGTTGAGTTGCGTGATTTTCACTATGTGCGTTTTATATGACTATAGCTCTAGGCTGTTTTTAACAACTTCCGGTTGTCACAGGAAGCTCTTGCTCCACACACGTTGTCTTTGCGCTAGACATAAACAGAATCCTGAATATGAACCCTCTACCTTAAAAATTGACTGAATGGCACATGGTTGAGTTGCGTGATTTTCACTACGTGCGCTTTATATGACAATAGCTCTAGGCTGTTTTTAACAACTTCCGGTTGTCACAGTGAGCTCTTGCTCCACACACGTTGTCGTTGGGTAGACATAAACAGAATCCTGAATAAGAAGTTTCTACCTTAAGAATTGACTGACTGACAGATGGTTGAGTTGCGTGATTTTCACTATGTGCCTTTTATATGACTATAGCTCTAGGCTGTTTTTAACAACTTCCCGTTGTCACAGGAAGCTCTTGCTCCACACACGTTGTCTTTGCGGTAGACATAAACAGAATCCTGAATAAGAAGTCTCTACCTTAAGAATTGACTGAATGACAGATGGTTGAGTTGCGTGATTTTCACTATGTGTGCTTTATATGACAATAGCTCTAGGCTGTTTTTAACAACTTCCGGTTGTCACAGTGAGCTCTTGCTCCACACACGTTGTCGTTGGGGTAGACATAAACAGAATCCTGAATATGAAGTCTCTACCTTAAGAATTGAATGAATGGCACATGGTTGAGCTGCGTGATTTTCACTATCTGCTGGTTGGCCATATGACAATAACTCTAGGCTGTTTTTAACAACTTCCGGTTATCACAAGAAGCTCTTGCTCCACACACGTTGTCTTTGGGGTAGACATAAACAGAATCCTGAATATGAAGTCTCTACCTTAAGAATTGACTGAATGGCACATGGTTGAGTTGCGTGATTTTCACTATCTGCTGGTTGGCCATATGACAATAGCTCTAGGCTGTTTTTAACAACTTCCGGTTGTCACAGGAAGCTCTTGCTCCACACACGTTGTCTTTCGGGTAGACATAAACAGAATCCTGAATATGAAGTCTCTACCTTAAGAATTGACTGAATGGCACATGGTTGAGTTGCATGATTTTCACTATCTGCTGGTTGGCCATATGACAATAGCTCTAGGCTGTTTTTAACAACTTCCGGTTATCACAGGAAGCTCTTGCTCCACACACGTTGTCTTTGGGGTAGACATAAACATAATCCTGAATATGAACCCTCTACCTTAAAAATTGACTGAATGACAGATGGTTGAGTTGCGTGATTTTCACTATGTGCGCTTTATATGACAATAGCTCTAGGCTGTTTTGAACAACTTCCCGTTGTCAAGGAAGCTCTTGCTCCACACACGTTGTCTTTGGGGTAGACATAAACAGAATCCTGAATATGAAGTCTACCTTAAGAATTGACTGAATGGCACATGCTTGAGTTGCGTGATTTTCACTATCTGCTGGTTGGCCATATGACAATAGCTCTAGGCAGTTTTTAACAACTTCCGGTTGTCACAGGAAGCTCTTGCTCCACCCACGTTGTCTTTCGGGTAGACATAAACAGAATCCTGAATATGAAGTCTCTACCTTAAGAATTGACTGAATGGCACATGGTTGAGTTGCGTGATTTTCACTATCTGCTGGTTGGCCATATGACAATAGCTTTTGGGTGTTTTTAACAACTTACGGTTGTCACAGGAAGTTCTTACTCAACACACGTTGTCTTTGGGATAGACATAAACAGAATCCTGAATAAGAAGTCTCTACCTTAAGAATTGACTGAATGACAGATGGTTGAGTTGTGTGATTTTCACTGTGTGCGTTTTATATGACAATAGCTCTAGGCTGTTTTTAACAACTTCCGGTTGTCACAGTGAGCTCTTGCTCCACACACGTTGTCATTGGGTAGACATAAACAGAATCCTGAATAAGAAGTTTCTACCTTAAGAATTGACTGACTGACAGATGGTTGAGTTGCGTGATTTTCACTATGTGCCTTTTATATGACTATAGCTCTAGGCTGTTTTTAACAACTTCCCGTTGTCACAGGAAGCTCTTGTTCCACACACGTTGTCTTTGCGGTAGACATAAACAGAATCCTGAATATGAAGTCTCTACCTTAAAAATTGACTGAATGACAGATGTTTGAGTTGCGTGATTTTCACTATCTGCTGGTTGGCCATATGACAATAGCTCTTGGGTGTTTTTAACAACTTACGGTTGTCACAGGAAGTTCTTACTCAACACACGTTGTCTTTGGGATAGACATAAACAGAATCCTGAATAAGAAGTCTCTACCTTAAGAATTGACTGAATGACAGATGGTTGAGTTGCGTGATTTTCACTATGTGCGCTTTATATGACAATAGCTCTAGGCTGTTTTTAACAACTTCCGGTTGTCACAGTGAGCTCTTGCTCCACACACGTTGTCGTTGGGGTAGACATAAACAGAATCCTGAATATGAAGTCTCTACCTTAAGAATTGAATGAATGGCACATGGTTGAGCTGCGTGATTTTCACTATCTGCTGGTTGGCCATATGACAATAGCTCTAGGCTGTTTTTAACAACTTCCGGTTATCACAGGAAGCTCTTGCTCCACACACGTTGTCTTTGGGGTAGACATAAACAGAATCCTGAATATGAAGTCTCTACCTTAAGAATTGACTGAATGGCACATGGTTGAGTTGCGTGATTTTCACTATCTGCTGGTTGGCCATATGACAATAGCTCTAGGCTGTTTTTAACAACTTCCGGTTATCACAGGAAGCTCTTGCTCCACACACGTTGTCTTTGGGGTAGACATAAACATAATCCTGAATATGAACCCTCTACCTTAAAAATTGACTGAATGACAGATGGTTGAGTTGCGTGATTTTCACTATATGCGTTTTATATGACAATAGCTCTAGGCTGTTTTAACAACTTCCGGTTGTCACAGGAAGCTCTTGCTCCACACACGTTGTCTTTGGGGTAGACATTAACAGAATCCTGAATATGAAGTCTCTACCTTAAGAATTGACTGAATGGCACATGGTTGAGTTGCATGATTTTCACTATCTGCTGGTTGGCCATATGACAATAGCTCTTGGGTGTTTTAACAACTTCCGGTTGTCACAGGAAGTTCTTACTCAACACACGTTGTCTTTGGGATAGACATAAACAGAATCCTGAATAAGAAGTCTCTACCTTAAGAATTGACTGAATGACAGATGGTTGAGTTGCGTGATTTTCACTGTGTGCGTTTTATATGACAATAGCTCTAGGCTGTTTTTAACAACTTCCGGTTGTCACAGTGAGCTCTTGCTCCACACACGTTGTCATTGGGTAGACATAAACAGAATCCTGAATAAGAAGTTTCTACCTTAAGAATTGACTGACTGACAGATGGTTGAGTTGCGTGATTTTCACTATGTGCCTTTTATATGACTATAGCTCTAGGCTGTTTTTAACAACTTCACGTTGTCACAGGAAGCTCTTGCTCCACACACGTTGTCTTTGCGGTAGACATAAACAGAATCCTGAATATGAAGTCTCTACCTTAAAAATTGACTGAATGACAGATGTTTGAGTTGCGTGATTTTCACTATCTGCTGGTTGGCCATATGACAATAGCTCTTGGGTGTTTTTAACAACTTACGGTTGTCACAGGAAGTTCTTACTCAACACACGTTGTCTTTGGGATAGACATAAACAGAATCCTGAATAAGAAGTCTCTACCTTAAGAATTGACTGAATGACAGATGGTTGAGTTGCGTGATTTTCACTATGTGCGCTTTATATGACAATAGCTCTAGGCTGTTTTTAACAACTTCCGGTTGTCACAGTGAGCTCTTGCTCCACACACGTTGTCGTTGGGGTAGACATAAACAGAATCCTGAATATGAAGTCTCTACCTTAAGAATTGAATGAATGGCACATGGTTGAGCTGCGTGATTTTCACTATCTGCTGGTTGGCCATATGACAATAGCTCTAGGCTGTTTTTAACAACTTCCGGTTGTCACAGGAAGCTCTTGCTCCACACACGTTGTCTTTCGGGTAGACATAAACAGAATCCTGAATATGAAGTCTCTACCTTAAGAATTGACTGAATGGCACATGGTTGAGTTGCATGATTTTCACTATCTGCTGGTTGGCCATATGACAATAGCTCTAGGCTGTTTTTAACAACTTCCGGTTATCACAGGAAGCTCTTGCTCCACACACGTTGTCTTTGGGGTAGACATAAACATAATCCTGAATATGAACCCTCTACCTTAAAAATTGACTGAATGACAGATGGTTGAGTTGCGTGATTTTCACTATGTGCGCTTTATATGACAATAGCTCTAGGCTGTTTTGAACAACTTCCCGTTGTCAAGGAAGCTCTTGCTCCACACACGTTGTCTTTGGGGTAGACATAAACAGAATCCTGAATATGAAGTCTACCTTAAGAATTGACTGAATGGCACATGCTTGAGTTGCGTGATTTTCACTATCTGCTGGTTGGCCATATGACAATAGCTCTAGGCAGTTTTTAACAACTTCCGGTTGTCACAGGAAGCTCTTGCTCCACCCACGTTGTCTTTCGGGTAGACATAAACAGAATCCTGAATATGAAGTCTCTACCTTAAGAATTGACTGAATGGCACATGGTTGAGTTGCGTGATTTTCACTATCTGCTGGTTGGCCATATGACAATAGCTTTTGGGTGTTTTTAACAACTTACGGTTGTCACAGGAAGTTCTTACTCAACACACGTTGTCTTTGGGATAGACATAAACAGAATCCTGAATAAGAAGTCTCTACCTTAAGAATTGACTGAATGACAGATGGTTGAGTTGTGTGATTTTCACTGTGTGCGTTTTATATGACAATAGCTCTAGGCTGTTTTTAACAACTTCCGGTTGTCACAGTGAGCTCTTGCTCCACACACGTTGTCATTGGGTAGACATAAACAGAATCCTGAATAAGAAGTTTCTACCTTAAGAATTGACTGACTGACAGATGGTTGAGTTGCGTGATTTTCACTATGTGCCTTTTATATGACTATAGCTCTAGGCTGTTTTTAACAACTTCCCGTTGTCACAGGAAGCTCTTGTTCCACACACGTTGTCTTTGCGGTAGACATAAACAGAATCCTGAATATGAAGTCTCTACCTTAAAAATTGACTGAATGACAGATGTTTGAGTTGCGTGATTTTCACTATCTGCTGGTTGGCCATATGACAATAGCTCTTGGGTGTTTTTAACAACTTACGGTTGTCACAGGAAGTTCTTACTCAACACACGTTGTCTTTGGGATAGACATAAACAGAATCCTGAATAAGAAGTCTCTACCTTAAGAATTGACTGAATGACAGATGGTTGAGTTGCGTGATTTTCACTATGTGCGCTTTATATGACAATAGCTCTAGGCTGTTTTTAACAACTTCCGGTTGTCACAGTGAGCTCTTGCTCCACACACGTTGTCGTTGGGGTAGACATAAACAGAATCCTGAATATGAAGTCTCTACCTTAAGAATTGAATGAATGGCACATGGTTGAGCTGCGTGATTTTCACTATCTGCTGGTTGGCCATATGACAATAGCTCTAGGCTGTTTTTAACAACTTCCGGTTATCACAGGAAGCTCTTGCTCCACACACGTTGTCTTTGGGGTAGACATAAACAGAATCCTGAATATGAAGTCTCTACCTTAAGAATTGACTGAATGGCACATGGTTGAGTTGCGTGATTTTCACTATCTGCTGGTTGGCCATATGACAATAGCTCTAGGCTGTTTTTAACAACTTCCGGTTATCACAGGAAGCTCTTGCTCCACACACGTTGTCTTTGGGGTAGACATAAACATAATCCTGAATATGAACCCTCTACCTTAAAAATTGACTGAATGACAGATGGTTGAGTTGCGTGATTTTCACTATATGCGTTTTATATGACAATAGCTCTAGGCTGTTTTAACAACTTCCGGTTGTCACAGGAAGCTCTTGCTCCACACACGTTGTCTTTGGGGTAGACATTAACAGAATCCTGAATATGAAGTCTCTACCTTAAGAATTGACTGAATGGCACATGGTTGAGTTGCATGATTTTCACTATCTGCTGGTTGGCCATATGACAATAGCTCTTGGGTGTTTTAACAACTTCCGGTTGTCACAGGAAGTTCTTACTCAACACACGTTGTCTTTGGGATAGACATAAACAGAATCCTGAATAAGAAGTCTCTACCTTAAGAATTGACTGAATGACAGATGGTTGAGTTGCGTGATTTTCACTGTGTGCGTTTTATATGACAATAGCTCTAGGCTGTTTTTAACAACTTCCGGTTGTCACAGTGAGCTCTTGCTCCACACACGTTGTCATTGGGTAGACATAAACAGAATCCTGAATAAGAAGTTTCTACCTTAAGAATTGACTGACTGACAGATGGTTGAGTTGCGTGATTTTCACTATGTGCCTTTTATATGACTATAGCTCTAGGCTGTTTTTAACAACTTCACGTTGTCACAGGAAGCTCTTGCTCCACACACGTTGTCTTTGCGGTAGACATAAACAGAATCCTGAATATGAAGTCTCTACCTTAAAAATTGACTGAATGACAGATGTTTGAGTTGCGTGATTTTCACTATCTGCTGGTTGGCCATATGACAATAGCTCTTGGGTGTTTTTAACAACTTACGGTTGTCACAGGAAGTTCTTACTCAACACACGTTGTCTTTGGGATAGACATAAACAGAATCCTGAATAAGAAGTCTCTACCTTAAGAATTGACTGAATGACAGATGGTTGAGTTGCGTGATTTTCACTATGTGCGCTTTATATGACAATAGCTCTAGGCTGTTTTTAACAACTTCCGGTTGTCACAGTGAGCTCTTGCTCCACACACGTTGTCGTTGGGGTAGACATAAACAGAATCCTGAATATGAAGTCTCTACCTTAAGAATTGAATGAATGGCACATGGTTGAGCTGCGTGATTTTCACTATCTGCTGGTTGGCCATATGACAATAGCTCTAGGCTGTTTTTAACAACTTCCGGTTATCACAGGAAGCTCTTGCTCCACACACGTTGTCTTTGGGGTAGACATAAACAGAATCCTGAATATGAAGTCTCTACCTTAAGAATTGACTGAATGGCACATGGTTGAGTTGCGTGATTTTCACTATCTGCTGGTTGGCCATATGACAATAGCTCTAGGCTGTTTTTAACAACTTCCGGTTATCACAGGAAGCTCTTGCTCCACACACGTTGTCTTTGGGGTAGACATAAACATAATCCTGAATATGAACCCTCTACCTTAAAAATTGACTGAATGACAGATGGTTGAGTTGCGTGATTTTCACTATATGCGTTTTATATGACAATAGCTCTAGGCTGTTTTAACAACTTCCGGTTGTCACAGGAAGCTCTTGCTCCACACACGTTGTCTTTGGGGTAGACATTAACAGAATCCTGAATATGAAGTCTCTACCTTAAGAATTGACTGAATGGCACATGGTTGAGTTGCATGATTTTCACTATCTGCTGGTTGGCCATATGACAATAGCTCTTGGGTGTTTTAACAACTTCCGGTTGTCACAGGAAGTTCTTACTCAACACACGTTGTCTTTGGGATAGACATAAACAGAATCCTGAATAAGAAGACTCTACCTTAAGAATTGACTGAATGACAGATGGTTGAGTTGCGTGATTTTCACTATGTGCGCTTTATATGACAATAGCTCTAGGCTGTTTTTAACAACTTCCGGTTGTCACAGTGAGCTCTTGCTCCACACACGTTGTCTTTGCGGTAGACATAAACAGAATCCTAAATATGAAGTCTCTACCTTAAAAATTGACTGAATGACAGATGGTTGAGTTGCTTGATTTTCACTATCTGCTGGTTGGCCATATGACAATAGCTCTATGCTGTTTTTAACAACTTCCGGTTGTCACAGGAAGCTCTTGCTCCACACACGTTGTCGTTGGGTAGACATAAACAGAATCCTGAATAAGAAGTCTCTACCTTATGAATTGACTGACTGACAGATGGTTGAGTTGCGTGATTTTCACTATGTGCGTTTTATATGACTATAGCTCTAGGCTGTTTTTAACAACTTCCGGTTGTCACAGGAAGCTCTTGCTCCACACACGTTGTCTTTGCGCTAGACATAAACAGAATCCTGAATATGAACCCTCTACCTTAAAAATTGACTGAATGGCACATGGTTGAGTTGCGTGATTTTCACTACGTGCGCTTTATATGACAATAGCTCTAGGCTGTTTTTAACAACTTCCGGTTGTCACAGTGAGCTCTTGCTCCACACACGTTGTCGTTGGGTAGACATAAACAGAATCCTGAATAAGAAGTTTCTACCTTAAGAATTGACTGACTGACAGATGGTTGAGTTGCGTGATTTTCACTATGTGCCTTTTATATGACTATAGCTCTAGGCTGTTTTTAACAACTTCCCGTTGTCACAGGAAGCTCTTGCTCCACACACGTTGTCTTTGCGGTAGACATAAACAGAATCCTGAATAAGAAGTCTCTACCTTAAGAATTGACTGAATGACAGATGGTTGAGTTGCGTGATTTTCACTATGTGTGCTTTATATGACAATAGCTCTAGGCTGTTTTTAACAACTTCCGGTTGTCACAGTGAGCTCTTGCTCCACACACGTTGTCGTTGGGGTAGACATAAACAGAATCCTGAATATGAAGTCTCTACCTTAAGAATTGAATGAATGGCACATGGTTGAGCTGCGTGATTTTCACTATCTGCTGGTTGGCCATATGACAATAGCTCTAGGCTGTTTTTAACAACTTCCGGTTATCACAAGAAGCTCTTGCTCCACACACGTTGTCTTTGGGGTAGACATAAACAGAATCCTGAATATGAAGTCTCTACCTTAAGAATTGACTGAATGGCACATGGTTGAGTTGCGTGATTTTCACTATCTGCTGGTTGGCCATATGACAATAGCTCTAGGCTGTTTTTAACAACTTCCGGTTGTCACAGGAAGCTCTTGCTCCACACACGTTGTCTTTCGGGTAGACATAAACAGAATCCTGAATATGAAGTC
The DNA here is from genome assembly GCF_965601325.2 of Salmo salar. Taxonomy (NCBI): domain Eukaryota; kingdom Metazoa; phylum Chordata; class Actinopteri; order Salmoniformes; family Salmonidae; genus Salmo; species Salmo salar. The sequence goes on from NC_138308.1 coordinate 64,575,296, forward strand.
TCTACCTTAAGAATTGACTGAATGGCACATGGTTGAGTTGCGTGATTTTCACTATCTGCTGGTTGGCCATATGACAATAGCTCTAGGCTGTTTTTAACAACTTCCGGTTATCACAGGAAGCTCTTGCTCCACACACGTTGTCTTTGGGGTAGACATAAACAGAATCCTGAATAAGAAGTCTCTACCTTAAGAATTGACTGACTGACAGATGGTTGAGTTGCGTGATTTTCACTATGTGCGTTTTATATGACTATAGCTCTAGGCTGTTTTTAACAACTTCCGGTTGTCACAGGAAGCTCTTGCTCCACACACGTTGTCTTTGCGGTAGACATAAACAGAATCCTGAATATGAAGTCTCTACCTTAAGAATTGACTGAATGACAGATGGTTGAGTTGCGTGATTTTCACTGTGTGCGTTTTATATGACAATAGCTCTAGGCTGTTTTTAACAACTTCCGGTTGTCACAGGAAGCTCTTGCTCCACACACGTTGTCGTTGGGTAGACATAAACAGAATCCTGAATAAGAAGTTTCTACCTTAAGAATTGACTGACTGACAGATGGTTGAGTTGCGTGATTTTCACTATGTGCGTTTTATATGACTATAGCTCTAGGCTGTTTTTAACAACTTCCGGTTGTCACAGGAAGCTCTTGCTCCACACACGTTGTCTTTGCGGTAGACATAAACAGAATCCTGAATATGAACCCTCTACCTTAAAAATTGACTGAATGGCACATGGTTGAGTTGAGTGATGTTCACTATGTGTGCTTTATATGACAATAGCTCTAGGCTGTTTTTAACAACTTCCGGTTGTCACAGTGAGCTCTTGCTCCACACACGTTGTCGTTGGGCAGACGTAAACAGAATCCTGAATAAGAAGTTTCTACCTTAAGAATTGACTGACTGACAGATGGTTGAGTTGCGTGATTTTCACTATGTGCCTTTTATATGACTATAGCTCTAGGCTGTTTTTAACAACTTCCCGTTGTCACAGGAAGCTCTTGCTCCACACACGTTGTCTTTGCGGTAGACATAAACAGAATCCTGAATATGACGTCTCTACCTTAAAAATTGACTGAATGACAGATGGTTGAGTTGCGTGATTTTCACTATCTGCTGGTTGGCCATATGACAATAGCTCTTGGGTGTTTTTAACAACTTACGGTTGTCACAGGAAGCTCTTGCTCCACACACGTTGTCGTTGGGTAGACATAAACAGAATCCTGAATAAGAAGTTTCTACCTTAAGAATTGACTGACTGACAGATGGTTGAGTTGCGTGATTTTCACTATGTGCTTTTTATATGACTATAGCTCTAGGCTGTTTTTAACAACTTCCGGTTGTCACAGGAAGCTCTTGCTCCACACACGTTGTCTTTCGGGTAGACATAAACAGAATCCTGAATATGAAGTCTCTACCTTAAGAATTGACTGAATGGCACATGGTTGAGTTGCGTGATTTTCACTATCTGCTGGTTGGCCATATGACAATAGCTCTAGGCTGTTTTTAACAACTTCCGGTTATCACAGGAAGCTCTTGCTCCACACACGTTGTCTTTGGGGTAGACATAAACATAATCCTGAATATGAACCCTCTACCTTAAGAATTGACTGAATGACAGATGGTTGAGTTGCGTGATTTTCACTATGTGCGTTTTATATGACAATAGCTCTAGGCTGTTTTTAACAACTTCCGGTTGTCACAGTGAGCTCTTGCTCCACACACGTTGTCTTTGGGTAGACATAAACAGAATCCTGAATAAGAAGTTTCTACCTTAAGAATTGACTGACTGACAGATGGTTGAGTTGCGTGATTTTCACTATGTGCCTTTTATATGACTATAGCTCTAGGCTGTTTTAACAACTTCCGGTTGTCACAGGAAGCTCTTGCTCCACCCACGTTGTCTTTCGGGTAGACATAAACAGAATCCTGAATATGAAGTCTCTACCTTAAGAATTGACTGAATGGCACATGGTTGAGTTGCGTGATTTTCACTATCTGCTGGTTGGCCATATGACAATAGCTTTTGGGTGTTTTTAACAACTTACGGTTGTCACAGGAAGTTCTTACTCAACACACGTTGTCTTTGGGATAGACATAAACAGAATCCTGAATAAGAAGTCTCTACCTTAAGAATTGACTGAATGACAGATGGTTGAGTTGCGTGATTTTCACTGTGTGCGTTTTATATGACAATAGCTCTAGGCTGTTTTTAACAACTTCCGGTTGTCACAGTGAGCTCTTGCTCCACACACGTTGTCATTGGGTAGACATAAACAGAATCCTGAATAAGAAGTTTCTACCTTAAGAATTGACTGACTGACAGATGGTTGAGTTGCGTGATTTTCACTATGTGCCTTTTATATGACTATAGCTCTAGGCTGTTTTTAACAACTTCCCGTTGTCACAGGAAGCTCTTGTTCCACACACGTTGTCTTTGCGGTAGACATAAACAGAATCCTGAATATGAAGTCTCTACCTTAAAAATTGACTGAATGACAGATGTTTGAGTTGCGTGATTTTCACTATCTGCTGGTTGGCCATATGACAATAGCTCTTGGGTGTTTTTAAATACTTACGGTTGTCACAGGAAGTTCTTACTCAACACACGTTGTCTTTGGGATAGACATAAACAGAATCCTGAATAAGAAGTCTCTACCTTAAGAATTGACTGAATGACAGATGGTTGAGTTGCGTGATTTTCACTATGTGCGCTTTATATGACAATAGCTCTAGGCTGTTTTTAACAACTTCCGGTTGTCACAGTGAGCTCTTGCTCCACACACGTTGTCGTTGGGGTAGACATAAACAGAATCCTGAATATGAAGTCTCTACCTTAAGAATTGAATGAATGGCACATGGTTGAGCTGCGTGATTTTCACTATCTGCTGGTTGGCCATATGACAATAGCTCTAGGCTGTTTTTAACAACTTCCGGTTATCACAGGAAGCTCTTGCTCCACACACGTTGTCTTTGGGGTAGACATAAACAGAATCCTGAATATGAAGTCTCTACCTTAAGAATTGACTGAATGGCACATGGTTGAGTTGCGTGATTTTCACTATCTGCTGGTTGGCCATATGACAATAGCTCTAGGCTGTTTTTAACAACTTCCGGTTATCACAGGAAGCTCTTGCTCCACACACGTTGTCTTTGGGGTAGACATAAACATAATCCTGAATATGAACCCTCTACCTTAAAAATTGACTGAATGACAGATGGTTGAGTTGCGTGATTTTAACTATATGCGTTTTATATGACAATAGCTCTAGGCTGTTTTAACAACTTCCGGTTGTCACAGGAAGCTCTTGCTCCACACACGTTGTCTTTGGGGTAGACATTAACAGAATCCTGAATATGAAGTCTCTACCTTAAGAATTGACTGAATGGCACATGGTTGAGTTGCATGATTTTCACTATCTGCTGGTTGGCCATATGACAATAGCTCTTGGGTGTTTTAACAACTTCCGGTTGTCACAGGAAGTTCTTACTCAACACACGTTGTCTTTGGGATAGACATAAACAGAATCCTGAATAAGAAGTCTCTACCTTAAGAATTGACTGAATGACAGATGGTTGAGTTGCGTGATTTTCACTATGTGCGCTTTATATGACAATAGCTCTAGGCTGTTTTTAACAACTTCCGGTTGTCACAGTGAGCTCTTGCTCCACACACGTTGTCTTTGCGGTAGACATAAACAGAATCCTAAATATGAAGTCTCTACCTTAAAAATTGACTGAATGACAGATGGTTGAGTTGCTTGATTTTCACTATCTGCTGGTTGGCCATATGACAATAGCTCTATGCTGTTTTTAACAACTTCCGGTTGTCACAGGAAGCTCTTGCTCCACACACGTTGTCGTTGGGTAGACATAAACAGAATCCTGAATAAGAAGTCTCTACCTTAAGAATTGACTGACTGACAGATGGTTGAGTTGCGTGATTTTCACTATGTGCGTTTTATATGACTATAGCTCTAGGCTGTTTTTAACAACTTCCGGTTGTCACAGGAAGCTCTTGCTCCACACACGTTGTCTTTGCGGTAGACATAAACAGAATCCTGAATATGAACCCTCTACCTTAAAAATTGACTGAATGGCACATGGTTGAGTTGCGTGATTTTCACTACGTGCGCTTTATATGACAATAGCTCTAGGCTGTTTTTAACAACTTCCGGTTGTCACAGTGAGCTCTTGCTCCACACACGTTGTCGTTGGGTAGACATAAACAGAATCCTGAATAAGAAGTTTCTACCTTAAGAATTGACTGACTGACAGATGGTTGAGTTGCGTGATTTTCACTATGTGCCTTTTATATGACTATAGCTCTAGGCTGTTTTTAACAACTTCCCGTTGTCACAGGAAGCTCTTGCTCCACACACGTTGTCTTTGCGGTAGACATAAACAGAATCCTGAATAAGAAGTCTCTACCTTAAGAATTGACTGAATGACAGATGGTTGAGTTGCGTGATTTTCACTATGTGTGCTTTATATGACAATAGCTCTAGGCTGTTTTTAACAACTTCCGGTTGTCACAGTGAGCTCTTGCTCCACACACGTTGTCGTTGGGGTAGACATAAACAGAATCCTGAATATGAAGTCTCTACCTTAAGAATTGAATGAATGGCACATGGTTGAGCTGCGTGATTTTCACTATCTGCTGGTTGGCCATATGACAATAGCTCTAGGCTGTTTTTAACAACTTCCGGTTATCACAAGAAGCTCTTGCTCCACACACGTTGTCTTTGGGGTAGACATAAACAGAATCCTGAATATGAAGTCTCTACCTTAAGAATTGACTGAATGGCACATGGTTGAGTTGCGTGATTTTCACTATCTGCTGGTTGGCCATATGACAATAGCTCTAGGCTGTTTTTAACAACTTCCGGTTGTCACAGGAAGCTCTTGCTCCACACACGTTGTCTTTCGGGTAGACATAAACAGAATCCTGAATATGAAGTCTCTACCTTAAGAATTGACTGAATGGCACATGGTTGAGTTGCGTGATTTTCACTATCTGCTGGTTGGCCATATGACAATAGCTCTAGGCTGTTTTTAACAACTTCCGGTTATCACAGGAAGCTCTTGCTCCACACACGTTGTCTTTGGGGTAGACATAAACAGAATCCTGAATAATAAGTCTCTACCTTAAGAATTGACTGACTGACAGATGGTTGAGTTGCGTGATTTTCACTATGTGCGTTTTATATGACTATAGCTCTAGGCTGTTTTTAACAACTTCCGGTTGTCACAGGAAGCTCTTGCTCCACACACGTTGTCTTTGCGGTAGACATAAACAGAATCCTGAATATGAAGTCTCTACCTTAAGAATTGACTGAATGACAGATGGTTGAGTTGCGTGATTTTCACTGTGTGCGTTTTATATGACAATAGCTCTAGGCTGTTTTTAACAACTTCCGGTTGTCACAGTGAGCTCTTGCTCCACACACGTTGTCATTGGGTAGACATAAACAGAATCCTGAATATGAACCCTCTACCTTAAAAATTGACTGAATGGCACATGGTTGAGTTGAGTGATGTTCACTATGTGTGCTTTATATGACAATAGCTCTAGGCTGTTTTTAACAACTTCCGGTTGTCACAGTGAGCTCTTGCTCCACACACGTTGTCGTTGGGCAGACATAAACAGAATCCTGAATAAGAAGTTTCTACCTTAAGAATTGACTGACTGACAGATGGTTGAGTTGCGTGATTTTCACTATGTGCCTTTTATATGACTATAGCTCTAGGCTGTTTTTAACAACTTCCCGTTGTCACAGGAAGCTCTTGCTCCACACACGTTGTCTTTGCGGTAGACATAAACAGAATCCTGAATATGAAGTCTCTACCTTAAAAATTGACTGAATGACAGATGGTTGAGTTGCGTGATTTTCACTATCTGCTGGTTGGCCATATGACAATAGCTCTTGGGTGTTTTTAACAACTTACGGTTGTCACAGGAAGCTCTTGCTCCACACACGTTGTCGTTGGGTAGACATAAACAGAATCCTGAATAAGAAGTTTCTACCTTAAGAATTGACTGACTGACAGATGGTTGAGTTGCGTGATTTTCACTATGTGCTTTTTATATGACTATAGCTCTAGGCTGTTTTTAACAACTTCCGGTTGTCACAGGAAGCTCTTGCTCCACACACGTTGTCTTTGCGGTAGACATAAACAGAATCCTGAATATGAACCCTCTACCTTAAAAATTGACTGAATGGCACATCGTTGAGTTGCGTGATTTTCACTATGTGCGCTTTATATGACAATAGCTCTAGGCTGTTTTTAACAACTTCCGGTTGTCACAGTGAGCTCTTGCTCCACACACGTTGTCGTTGGGTAGACATAAACAGAATCCTGAATAAGAAGTTTCTACCTTAAGAATTGACTGACTGACAGATGGTTGAGTTGCGTGATTTTCACTATGTGCCTTTTATATGACTATAGCTCTAGGCTGTTTTTAACAACTTCCCGTTGTCACAGGAAGCTCTTGCTCCACACACGTTGTCTTTGTGGTAGACATAAACAGAATCCTGAATAAGAAGTCTCTACCTTAAGAATTGACTGAATGACAGATGGTTGAGTTGCGTGATTTTCACTATGTGTGCTTTATATGACAATAGCTCTAGGCTGTTTTTAACAACTTCCGGTTGTCACAGTGAGCTCTTGCTCCACACACGTTGTCGTTGGGGTAGACATAAACAGAATCCTGAATATGAAGTCTCTACCTTAAGAATTGACTGAATGGCACATGGTTGAGTTGCGTGATTTTCACTATCTGCTGGTTGGCCATATGACAATAGCTCTAGGCTGTTTTTAACAACTTCCGGTTGTCACAGGAAGCTCTTGCTCCACACACGTTGTCTTTCGGGTAGACATAAACAGAATCCTGAATATGAAGTCTCTACCTTAAGAATTGACTGAATGGCACATGGTTGAGTTGCGTGATTTTCACTATCTGCTGGTTGGCCATATGACAATAGCTCTAGGCTGTTTTTAACAACTTCCGGTTATCACAGGAAGCTCTTGCTCCACACACGTTGTCTTTGGGGTAGACATAAACATAATCCTGAATATGAACCCTCTACCTTAAGAATTGACTGAATGACAGATGGTTGAGTTGCGTGATTTTCACTATGTGCGTTTTATATGACAATAGCTCTAGGCTGTTTTTAACAACTTCCGGTTGTCACAGTGAGCTCTTGCTCCACACACGTTGTCTTTGGGTAGACATAAACAGAATCCTGAATAAGAAGTTTCTACCTTAAGAATTGACTGACTGACAGATGGTTGAGTTGCGTGATTTTCACTATGTGCCTTTTATATGACTATAGCTCTAGGCTGTTTTAACAACTTCCGGTTGTCACAGGAAGCTCTTGCTTCACACACGTTGTCTTTGGGGTAGACATAAACAGAATCCTGAATATGAAGTCTCTACCTTAAGAATTGACTGAATGGCACATGGTTGAGTTGCGTGATTTTCACTATTAGCTGGTTGGCCATATGACAATAGCTCTAGGCTGTTTTTAACAACTTCCGGTTGTCACAGGAAGCTCTTGCTCCACACACGTTGTCTTTCGGGTAGACATAAACAGAATCCTGAATATGAAGTCTACCTTAAGAATTGACTGAATGGCACATGGCTGAGTTGCGTGATTTTCACTTTCTGCTGGTTGGCCATATGACAATAGCTCTAGGCAGTTTTTAACAACTTCCGGTTGTCACAGGAAGCTCTTGCTCCACACACGTTGTCTTTCGGGTAGACATAAACAGAATCCTGAATATGAAGTCTCTACCTTAAGAATTGACTGAATGGCACATGGTTGAGTTGCGTGATTTTCACTATCTGCTGGTTGGCCATATGACAATAGCTTTTGGGTGTTTTTAACAACTTACGGTTGTCACAGGAAGTTCTTACTCAACACACGTTGTCTTTGGGATACACATAAACAGAATCCTGAATAAGAAGTCTCTACATTAAGAATTGACTGAATGACAGATGGTTGAGTTGTGTGATTTTCACTATGAGCGTTTTATATGACAATAGCTCTAGGCTGTTTTTAACAACTTCCGGTTGTCACAGGAAGCTCTTGCTCCACACACGTTGTCGTTGGGTAGACATAAACATAATCCTGAATAAGAAGTCTCTACCTTAAGAATTGACTGACTGACAGATGGTTGAGTTGCGTGATTTTCACTATGTGCATTTTATATGACTATAGCTCTAGGCTGTTTTTAACAACTTCCGGTTGTCACAGGAAGCTCTTGCTCCACACACGTTGTCTTTGCGGTAGACATAAACAGAATCCTGAATATGAAGTCTCTACCTTAAAAATTGACTGACTGACAGATGGTTGAGTTGCGTGATTTTCACTATCTGCTGGTTGGCCATATGACAATAGCTCTTGGGTGTTTTTAACAACTTACGGTTGTCACAGGAAGTTCTTACTCAACACACGTTGTCTTTGGGATAGACATAAACAGAATCCTGAATAAGAAGTCTCTACCTTAAGAATTGACTGAATGACAGATGGTTGAGTTGCGTGATTTTCACTATGTGCGCTTTATATGACAATAGCTCTAGGCTGTTTTTAACAACTTCCAGTTGTCACAGTGAGCTCTTGCTCCACACACGTTGTCGTTGGGTAGACATAATTAGAATCCTGAATAAGAAGTTTCTACCTTAAGAATTGACTGACTGACAGATGGTTGAGTTGCGTGATTTTCACTATGTGCGTTTTATATGACTATAGCTCTAGGCTGTTTTTAACAACTTCCGGTTGTCACAGGAAGCTCTTGCTCCACACACGTTGTCTTTGCGGTAGACATAAACAGAATCCTGAATATGAAGTCTCTACCTTAAAAATTGACTGACTGACAGATGGTTGAGTTGCGTGATTTTCACTATCTGCTGGTTGGCCATATGACAATAGCTCTTGGGTGTTTTTAACAACTTACGGTTGTCACAGGAAGTTCTTACTCAACACACGTTGTCTTTGGGATAGACATAAACAGAATCCTGAATAAGAAGTCTCTACCTTAAGAATTGACTGAATGACAGATGGTTGAGTTGCGTGATTTTCACTATGTGCGCTTTATATGACAATAGCTCTAGGCTGTTTTTAACAACTTCCGGTTGTCACAGTGAGCTCTTGCTCCACACACGTTGTCGTTGGGGTAGACATAAACAGAATCCTGAATATGAAGTCTCTACCTTAAGAATTGAATGAATGGCACATGGTTGAGCTGCGTGATTTTCACTATTTTCTGGTTGGCCATATGACAATAGCTCTAGGCTGTTTTTAACAACTTCCGGTTATCACAGGAAGCTCTTGCTCCACACACGTTGTCTTTGGGGTAGACATAAACAGAATCCTGAATATGAAGTCTCTACCTTAAGAATTGACTGAATGGCACATGGTTGAGTTGCGTGATTTTCACTATCTGCTGGTTGGCCATATGACAATAGCTCTAGGCTGTTTTTAACAACTTCCGGTTATCACAGGAAGCTCTTGCTCCACACACGTTGTCTTTGGGGTAGACATAAACATAATCCTGAATATGAACCCTCTACCTTAAAAATTGACTGAATGACAGATGGTTGAGTTGCGTGATTTTCACTATATGCGTTTTATATGACAATAGCTCTAGGCTGTTTTAACAACTTCCGGTTGTCACAGGAAGCTCTTGCTCCACACACGTTGTCTTTGGGGTAGACATTAACAGAATCCTGAATATGAAGTCTCTACCTTAAGAATTGACTGAATGGCACATGGTTGAGTTGCATGATTTTCACTATCTGCTGGTTGGCCATATGACAATAGCTCTTGGGTGTTTTAACAACTTCCGGTTGTCACAGGAAGTTCTTACTCAACACACGTTGTCTTTGGGATAGACATAAACAGAATCCTGAATAAGAAGTCTCTACCTTAAGAATTGACTGAATGACAGATGGTTGAGTTGCGTGATTTTCACTGTGTGCGTTTTATATGACAATAGCTCTATGCTGTTTTTAACAACTTCCGGTTGTCACAGTGAGCTCTTGCTCCACACACGTTGTCATTGGGTAGACATAAACAGAATCCTGAATAAGAAGTTTCTACCTTAAGAATTGACTGACTGACAGATGGTTGAGTTGCGTGATTTTCACTATGTGCCTTTTATATGACTATAGCTCTAGGCTGTTTTTAACAACTTCCCGTTGTCACAGGAAGCTCTTGCTCCACACACGTTGTCTTTGCGGTAGACATAAACAGAATCCTGAATAAGAAGTCTCTACCTTAAGAATTGACTGAATGACAGATGGTTGAGTTGCGTGATTTTCACTATGTGTGCTTTATATGACAATAGCTCTAGGCTGTTTTTAACAACTTCCGGTTGTCACAGTGAGCTCTTGCTCCACACACGTTGTCGTTGGGGTAGACATAAACAGAATCCTGAATATGAAGTCTCTACCTTAAGAATTGAATGAATGGCACATGGTTGAGCTGCGTGATTTTCACTATCTGCTGGTTGGCCATATGACAATAGCTCTAGGCTGTTTTTAACAACTTCCGGTTATCACAAGAAGCTCTTGCTCCACACACGTTGTCTTTGGGGTAGACATAAACAGAATCCTGAATATGAAGTCTCTACCTTAAGAATTGACTGAATGGCACATGGTTGAGTTGCGTGATTTTCACTATCTGCTGGTTGGCCATATGACAATAGCTCTAGGCTGTTTTTAACAACTTCCGGTTGTCACAGGAAGCTCTTGCTCCACACACGTTGTCTTTCGGGTAGACATAAACAGAATCCTGAATATGAAGTCTCTACCTTAAGAATTGACTGAATGGCACATGGTTGAGTTGCGTGATTTTCACTATCTGCTGGTTGGCCATATGACAATAGCTCTAGGCTGTTTTTAACAACTTCCGGTTATCACAGGAAGCTCTTGCTCCACACACGTTGTCTTTGGGGTAGACATAAACAGAATCCTGAATAATAAGTCTCTACCTTAAGAATTGACTGACTGACAGATGGTTGAGTTGCGTGATTTTCACTATGTGCGTTTTATATGACTATAGCTCTAGGCTGTTTTTAACAACTTCCGGTTGTCACAGGAAGCTCTTGCTCCACACACGTTGTCTTTGCGGTAGACATAAACAGAATCCTGAATATGAAGTCTCTACCTTAAGAATTGACTGAATGACAGATGGTTGAGTTGCGTGATTTTCACTGTGTGCGTTTTATATGACAATAGCTCTAGGCTGTTTTTAACAACTTCCGGTTGTCACAGGAAGCTCTTGCTCCACACACGTTGTCGTTGGGTAGACATAAACAGAATCCTGAATAAGAAGTTTCTACCTTAAGAATTGACTGACTGACAGATGGTTGAGTTGCGTGATTTTCACTATGTGCGTTTTATATGACTATAGCTCTAGGCTGTTTTTAACAACTTCCGGTTGTCACAGGAAGCTCTTGCTCCACACACGTTGTCTTTGCGGTAGACATAAACAGAATCCTGAATATGAACCCTCTACCTTAAAAATTGACTGAATGGCACATGGTTGAGTTGAGTGATGTTCACTATGTGTGCTTTATATGACAATAGCTCTAGGCTGTTTTTAACAACTTCCGGTTGTCACAGTGAGCTCTTGCTCCACACACGTTGTCGTTGGGCAGACATAAACAGAATCCTGAATAAGAAGTTTCTACCTTAAGAATTGACTGACTGACAGATGGTTGAGTTGCGTGATTTTCACTATGTGCCTTTTATATGACTATAGCTCTAGGCTGTTTTTAACAACTTCCCGTTGTCACAGGAAGCTCTTGCTCCACACACGTTGTCTTTGCGGTAGACATAAACAGAATCCTGAATATGAAGTCTCTACCTTAAAAATTGACTGAATGACAGATGGTTGAGTTGCGTGATTTTCACTATCTGCTGGTTGGCCATATGACAATAGCTCTTGGGTGTTTTTAACAACTTACGGTTGTCACAGGAAGCTCTTGCTCCACACACGTTGTCGTTGGGTAGACATAAACAGAATCCTGAATAAGAAGTTTCTACCTTAAGAATTGACTGACTGACAGATGGTTGAGTTGCGTGATTTTCACTATGTGCTTTTTATATGACTATAGCTCTAGGCTGTTTTTAACAACTTCCGGTTGTCACAGGAAGCTCTTGCTCCACACACGTTGTCTTTGCGGTAGACATAAACAGAATCCTGAATATGAACCCTCTACCTTAAAAATTGACTGAATGGCACATCGTTGAGTTGCGTGATTTTCACTATGTGCGCTTTATATGACAATAGCTCTAGGCTGTTTTTAACAACTTCCGGTTGTCACAGTGAGCTCTTGCTCCACACACGTTGTCGTTGGGTAGACATAAACAGAATCCTGAATAAGAAGTTTCTACCTTAAGAATTGACTGACTGACAGATGGTTGAGTTGCGTGATTTTCACTATGTGCCTTTTATATGACTATAGCTCTAGGCTGTTTTTAACAACTTCCCGTTGTCACAGGAAGCTCTTGCTCCACACACGTTGTCTTTGTGGTAGACATAAACAGAATCCTGAATAAGAAGTCTCTACCTTAAGAATTGACTGAATGACAGATGGTTGAGTTGCGTGATTTTCACTATGTGTGCTTTATATGACAATAGCTCTAGGCTGTTTTTAACAACTTCCGGTTGTCACAGTGAGCTCTTGCTCCACACACGTTGTCGTTGGGTTAGACATAAACAGAATCCTGAATATGAAGTCTCTACCTTAAGAATTGACTGAATGGCACATGGTTGAGTTGCGTGATTTTCACTATCTGCTGGTTGGCCATATGACAATAGCTCTAGGCTGTTTTTAACAACTTCCGGTTGTCACAGGAAGCTCTTGCTCCACACACGTTGTCTTTCGGGTAGACATAAACAGAATCCTGAATATGAAGTCTCTACCTTAAGAATTGACTGAATGGCACATGGTTGAGTTGCGTGATTTTCACTATCTGCTGGTTGGCCATATGACAATAGCTCTAGGCTGTTTTTAACAACTTCCGGTTATCACAGGAAGCTCTTGCTCCACACACGTTGTCTTTGGGGTAGACATAAACATAATCCTGAATATGAACCCTCTACCTTAAGAATTGACTGAATGACAGATGGTTGAGTTGCGTGATTTTCACTATGTGCGTTTTATATGACAATAGCTCTAGGCTGTTTTTAACAACTTCCGGTTGTCACAGTGAGCTCTTGCTCCACACACGTTGTCTTTGGGTAGACATAAACAGAATCCTGAATAAGAAGTTTCTACCTTAAGAATTGACTGACTGACAGATGGTTGAGTTGCGTGATTTTCACTATGTGCCTTTTATATGACTATAGCTCTAGGCTGTTTTAACAACTTCCGGTTGTCACAGGAAGCTCTTGCTTCACACACGTTGTCTTTGGGGTAGACATAAACAGAATCCTGAATATGAAGTCTCTACCTTAAGAATTGACTGAATGGCACATGGTTGAGTTGCGTGATTTTCACTATTAGCTGGTTGGCCATATGACAATAGCTCTAGGCTGTTTTTAACAACTTCCGGTTGTCACAGGAAGCTCTTGCTCCACACACGTTGTCTTTCGGGTAGACATAAACAGAATCCTGAATATGAAGTCTACCTTAAGAATTGACTGAATGGCACATGGCTGAGTTGCGTGATTTTCACTTTCTGCTGGTTGGCCATATGACAATAGCTCTAGGCAGTTTTTAACAACTTCCGGTTGTCACAGGAAGCTCTTGCTCCACACACGTTGTCTTTCGGGTAGACATAAACAGAATCCTGAATATGAAGTCTCTACCTTAAGAATTGACTGAATGGCACATGGTTGAGTTGCGTGATTTTCACTATCTGCTGGTTGGCCATATGACAATAGCTTTTGGGTGTTTTTAACAACTTACGGTTGTCACAGGAAGTTCTTACTCAACACACGTTGTCTTTGGGATACACATAAACAGAATCCTGAATAAGAAGTCTCTACATTAAGAATTGACTGAATGACAGATGGTTGAGTTGTGTGATTTTCACTATGAGCGTTTTATATGACAATAGCTCTAGGCTGTTTTTAACAACTTCCGGTTGTCACAGGAAGCTCTTGCTCCACACACGTTGTCGTTGGGTAGACATAAACATAATCCTGAATAAGAAGTCTCTACCTTAAGAATTGACTGACTGACAGATGGTTGAGTTGCGTGATTTTCACTATGTGCATTTTATATGACTATAGCTCTAGGCTGTTTTTAACAACTTCCGGTTGTCACAGGAAGCTCTTGCTCCACACACGTTGTCTTTGCGGTAGACATAAACAGAATCCTGAATATGAAGTCTCTACCTTAAAAATTGACTGACTGACAGATGGTTGAGTTGCGTGATTTTCACTATCTGCTGGTTGGCCATATGACAATAGCTCTTGGGTGTTTTTAACAACTTACGGTTGTCACAGGAAGTTCTTACTCAACACACGTTGTCTTTGGGATAGACATAAACAGAATCCTGAATAAGAAGTCTCTACCTTAAGAATTGACTGAATGACAGATGGTTGAGTTGCGTGATTTTCACTATGTGCGCTTTATATGACAATAGCTCTAGGCTGTTTTTAACAACTTCCAGTTGTCACAGTGAGCTCTTGCTCCACACACGTTGTCGTTGGGTAGACATAATTAGAATCCTGAATAAGAAGTTTCTACCTTAAGAATTGACTGACTGACAGATGGTTGAGTTGCGTGATTTTCACTATGTGCGTTTTATATGACTATAGCTCTAGGCTGTTTTTAACAACTTCCGGTTGTCACAGGAAGCTCTTGCTCCACACACGTTGTCTTTGCGGTAGACATAAACAGAATCCTGAATATGAAGTCTCTACCTTAAAAATTGACTGACTGACAGATGGTTGAGTTGCGTGATTTTCACTATCTGCTGGTTGGCCATATGACAATAGCTCTTGGGTGTTTTTAACAACTTACGGTTGTCACAGGAAGTTCTTACTCAACACACGTTGTCTTTGGGATAGACATAAACAGAATCCTGAATAAGAAGTCTCTACCTTAAGAATTGACTGAATGACAGATGGTTGAGTTGCGTGATTTTCACTATGTGCGCTTTATATGACAATAGCTCTAGGCTGTTTTTAACAACTTCCGGTTGTCACAGTGAGCTCTTGCTCCACACACGTTGTCGTTGGGGTAGACATAAACAGAATCCTGAATATGAAGTCTCTACCTTAAGAATTGAATGAATGGCACATGGTTGAGCTGCGTGATTTTCACTATTTTCTGGTTGGCCATATGACAATAGCTCTAGGCTGTTTTTAACAACTTCCGGTTATCACAGGAAGCTCTTGCTCCACACACGTTGTCTTTGGGGTAGACATAAACAGAATCCTGAATATGAAGTCTCTACCTTAAGAATTGACTGAATGGCACATGGTTGAGTTGCGTGATTTTCACTATCTGCTGGTTGGCCATATGACAATAGCTCTAGGCTGTTTTTAACAACTTCCGGTTATCACAGGAAGCTCTTGCTCCACACACGTTGTCTTTGGGGTAGACATAAACATAATCCTGAATATGAACCCTCTACCTTAAAAATTGACTGAATGACAGATGGTTGAGTTGCGTGATTTTCACTATATGCGTTTTATATGACAATAGCTCTAGGCTGTTTTAACAACTTCCGGTTGTCACAGGAAGCTCTTGCTCCACACACGTTGTCTTTGGGGTAGACATTAACAGAATCCTGAATATGAAGTCTCTACCTTAAGAATTGACTGAATGGCACATGGTTGAGTTGCATGATTTTCACTATCTGCTGGTTGGCCATATGACAATAGCTCTTGGGTGTTTTAACAACTTCCGGTTGTCACAGGAAGTTCTTACTCAACACACGTTGTCTTTGGGATAGACATAAACAGAATCCTGAATAAGAAGTCTCTACCTTAAGAATTGACTGAATGACAGATGGTTGAGTTGCGTGATTTTCACTGTGTGCGTTTTATATGACAATAGCTCTATGCTGTTTTTAACAACTTCCGGTTGTCACAGTGAGCTCTTGCTCCACACACGTTGTCATTGGGTAGACATAAACAGAATCCTGAATAAGAAGTTTCTACCTTAAGAATTGACTGACTGACAGATGGTTGAGTTGCGTGATTTTCACTATGTGCCTTTTATATGACTATAGCTCTAGGCTGTTTTTAACAACTTCCCGTTGTCACAGGAAGCTCTTGCTCCACACACGTTGTCTTTGCGGTAGACATAAACAGAATCCTGAATATGAAGTCTCTACCTTAAAAATTGACTGAATGACAGATGTTTGAGTTGCGTGATTTTCACTATCTGCTGGTTGGCCATATGACAATAGCTCTTGGGTGTTTTTAACAACTTACGGTTGTCACAGGAAGTTCTTACTCAACACACGTTGTCTTTGGGATAGACATAAACAGAATCCTGAATAAGAAGTCTCTACCTTAAGAATTGACTGAATGACAGATGGTTGAGTTGCGTGATTTTCACTATGTGCGCTTTATATGACAATAGCTCTAGGCTGTTTTTAACAACTTCCGGTTGTCACAGTGAGCTCTTGCTCCACACACGTTGTCGTTGGGGTAGACATAAACAGAATCCTGAATATGAAGTCTCTACCTTAAGAATTGAATGAATGGCACATGGTTGAGCTGCGTGATTTTCACTATCTGCTGGTTGGCCATATGACAATAGCTCTATGCTGTTTTTAACAACTT
Organism: Salmo salar; assembly: GCF_965601325.2. NCBI lineage: Eukaryota > Metazoa > Chordata > Actinopteri > Salmoniformes > Salmonidae > Salmo > Salmo salar. The sequence goes on from NC_138308.1 coordinate 64,592,059, forward strand.
CCGGTTGTCACAGGAAGCTCTTGCTCCACACACATTGTCTTTGGGGTAGACATAAACAGAATCCTGAATATGAAGTCTCTACCTTAAGAATTGACTGAATGGCACATGGTTGAGTTGCGTGATTTTCACTATCTGCTGGTTGGCCATATGACAATAGCTCTATGCTGTTTTTAACAACTTCCGGTTGTCACAGGAAGCTCTTGCTCCACACACGTTGTCGTTGGGTAGACATAAACAGAATCCTGAATAAGAAGTCTCTACCTTAAGAATTGACTGACTGACAGATGGTTGAGTTGCGTGATTTTCACTATGTGCGTTTTATATGACTATAGCTCTAGGCTGTTTTTAACAACTTCCGGTTGTCACAGGAAGCTCTTGCTCCACACACGTTGTCTTTGCGGTAGACATAAACAGAATCCTGAATATGAACCCTCTACCTTAAAAATTGACTGAATGGCACATGGTTGAGTTGCGTGATTTTCACTACGTGCGCTTTATATGACAATAGCTCTAGGCTGTTTTTAACAACTTCCGGTTGTCACAGTGAGCTCTTGCTCCACACACGTTGTCGTTGGGTAGACATAAACAGAATCCTGAATAAGAAGTTTCTACCTTAAGAATTGACTGACTGACAGATGGTTGAGTTGCGTGATTTTCACTATGTGCCTTTTATATGACTATAGCTCTAGGCTGTTTTTAACAACTTCCCGTTGTCACAGGAAGCTCTTGCTCCACACACGTTGTCTTTGCGGTAGACATAAACAGAATCCTGAATAAGAAGTCTCTACCTTAAGAATTGACTGAATGACAGATGGTTGAGTTGCGTGATTTTCACTATGTGTGCTTTATATGACAATAGCTCTAGGCTGTTTTTAACAACTTCCGGTTGTCACAGTGAGCTCTTGCTCCACACACGTTGTCGTTGGGGTAGACATAAACAGAATCCTGAATATGAAGTCTCTACCTTAAGAATTGAATGAATGGCACATGGTTGAGCTGCGTGATTTTCACTATCTGCTGGTTGGCCATATGACAATAGCTCTAGGCTGTTTTTAACAACTTCCGGTTATCACAAGAAGATCTTGCTCCACACACGTTGTCTTTGGGGTAGACATAAACAGAATCCTGAATATGAAGTCTCTACCTTAAGAATTGACTGAATGGCACATGGTTGAGTTGCGTGATTTTCACTATCTGCTGGTTGGCCATATGACAATAGCTCTAGGCTGTTTTTAACAACTTCCGGTTGTCACAGGAAGCTCTTGCTCCACACACGTTGTCTTTCGGGTAGACATAAACAGAATCCTGAATATGAAGTCTCTACCTTAAGAATTGACTGAATGGCACATGGTTGAGTTGCGTGATTTTCACTATCTGCTGGTTGGCCATATGACAATAGCTCTAGGCTGTTTTTAACAACTTCCGGTTATCACAGGAAGCTCTTGCTCCACACACGTTGTCTTTGGGGTAGACATAAACAGAATCCTGAATAAGAAGTCTCTACCTTAAGAATTGACTGACTGACAGATGGTTGAGTTGCGTGATTTTCACTATGTGCGTTTTATATGACTATAGCTCTAGGCTGTTTTTAACAACTTCCGGTTGTCACAGGAAGCTCTTGCTCCACACACGTTGTCTTTGCGGTAGACATAAACAGAATCCTGAATATGAAGTCTCTACCTTAAGAATTGACTGAATGACAGATGGTTGAGTTGCGTGATTTTCACTGTGTGCGTTTTATATGACAATAGCTCTAGGCTGTTTTTAACAACTTCCGGTTGTCACAGGAAGCTCTTGCTCCACACACGTTGTCGTTGGGTAGACATAAACAGAATCCTGAATAAGAAGTTTCTACCTTAAGAATTGACTGACTGACAGATGGTTGAGTTGCGTGATTTTCACTATGTGCGTTTTATATGACTATAGCTCTAGGCTGTTTTTAACAACTTCCGGTTGTCACAGGAAGCTCTTGCTCCACACACGTTGTCTTTGCGGTAGACATAAACAGAATCCTGAATATGAACCCTCTACCTTAAAAATTGACTGAATGGCACATGGTTGAGTTGAGTGATGTTCACTATGTGTGCTTTATATGACAATAGCTCTAGGCTGTTTTTAACAACTTCCGGTTGTCACAGTGAGCTCTTGCTCCACACACGTTGTCGTTGGGCAGACATAAACAGAATCCTGAATAAGAAGTTTCTACCTTAAGAATTGACTGACTGACAGATGGTTGAGTTGCGTGATTTTCACTATGTGCCTTTTATATGACTATAGCTCTAGGCTGTTTTTAACAACTTCCCGTTGTCACAGGAAGCTCTTGCTCCACACACGTTGTCTTTGCGGTAGACATAAACAGAATCCTGAATATGAAGTCTCTACCTTAAAAATTGACTGAATGACAGATGGTTGAGTTGCGTGATTTTCACTATCTGCTGGTTGGCCATATGACAATAGCTCTTGGGTGTTTTTAACAACTTACGGTTGTCACAGGAAGCTCTTGCTCCACACACGTTGTCGTTGGGTAGACATAAACAGAATCCTGAATAAGAAGTTTCTACCTTAAGAATTGACTGACTGACAGATGGTTGAGTTGCGTGATTTTCACTATGTGCTTTTTATATGACTATAGCTCTAGGCTGTTTTTAACAACTTCCGGTTGTCACAGGAAGCTCTTGCTCCACACACGTTGTCTTTGCGGTAGACATAAACAGAATCCTGAATATGAACCCTCTACCTTAAAAATTGACTGAATGGCACATCGTTGAGTTGCGTGATTTTCACTATGTGCGCTTTATATGACAATAGCTCTAGGCTGTTTTTAACAACTTCCGGTTGTCACAGTGAGCTCTTGCTCCACACACGTTGTCGTTGGGTAGACATAAACAGAATCCTGAATAAGAAGTTTCTACCTTAAGAATTGACTGACTGACAGATGGTTGAGTTGCGTGATTTTCACTATGTGCCTTTTATATGACTATAGCTCTAGGCTGTTTTTAACAACTTCCCGTTGTCACAGGAAGCTCTTGCTCCACACACGTTGTCTTTGCGGTAGACATAAACAGAATCCTGAATAAGAAGTCTCTACCTTAAGAATTGACTGAATGACAGATGGTTGAGTTGCGTGATTTTCACTATGTGTGCTTTATATGACAATAGCTCTAGGCTGTTTTTAACAACTTCCGGTTGTCACAGTGAGCTCTTGCTCCACACACGTTGTCTTTGGGTAGACATAAACAGAATCCTGAATAAGAAGTTTCTACCTTAAGAATTGACTGACTGACAGATGGTTGAGTTGCGTGATTTTCACTATGTGCCTTTTATATGACTATAGCTCTAGGCTGTTTTTAACAACTTCCCGTTGTCACAGGAAGCTCTTGCTCCACACACGTTGTCTTTGCGGTAGACATAAACAGAATCCTGAATATGAAGTCTCTACCTTAAAAATTGACTGAATGACAGATGGTTGAGTTGCGTGATTTTCACTATCTGCTGGTTGGCCATATGACAATAGCTCTTGGGTGTTTTTAACAACTTACGGTTGTCACAGGAAGTTCTTACTCAACACACGTTGTCTTTGGGATAGACATAAACAGAATCCTGAATAAGAAGTCTCTACCTTAAGAATTGACTGAATGACAGATGGTTGAGTTGCGTGATTTTCACTATGTGTGCTTTATATGACAATAGCTCTAGGCTGTTTTTAACAACTTCCGGTTGTCACAGTGAGCTCTTGCTCCACACACGTTGTCGTTGGGGTAGACATAAACAGAATCCTGAATATGAAGTCTCTACCTTAAGAATTGAATGAATGGCACATGGTTGAGCTGCGTGATTTTCACTATCTGCTGGTTGGCCATATGACAATAGCTCTAGGCTGTTTTTAACAACTTCCGGTTATCACAAGAAGCTCTTGCTCCACACACGTTGTCTTTGGGGTAGACATAAACAGAATCCTGAATATGAAGTCTCTACCTTAAGAATTGACTGAATGGCACATGGTTGAGCTGCGTGATTTTCACTATCTGCTGGTAGGCCATATGACAATAGCTCTAGGCTGTTTTTAACAACTTCCGGTTATCACAGGAAGCTCTTGCTCCACACACGTTGTCTTTGGGGTAGACATAAACATAATCCTGAATATGAACCCTCTACCTTAAAAATTGACTGAATGACAGATGGTTGAGTTGCGTGATTTTCACTATGTGCGTTTTATATGACAATAGCTCTAGGCTGTTTTAACAACTTCCGGTTGTCACAGGAAGCTCTTGCTTCACACACGTTGTCTTTGGGGTAGACATAAACAGAATCCTGAATATGAAGTCTCTACCTTAAGAATTGACTGAATGGCACATGGTTGAGTTGCGTGATTTTCACTATTAGCTGGTTGGCCATATGACAATAGCTCTAGGCTGTTTTTAACAACTTCCGGTTGTCACAGGAAGCTCTTGCTCCACACACGTTGTCTTTCGGGTAGACATAAACAGAATCCTGAATATGAAGTCTACCTTAAGAATTGACTGAATGGCACATGGCTGAGTTGCGTGATTTTCACTTTCTGCTGGTTGGCCATATGACAATAGCTCTAGGCAGTTTTTAACAACTTCCGGTTGTCACAGGAAGCTCTTGCTCCACACACGTTGTCTTTCGGGTAGACATAAACAGAATCCTGAATAAGAAGTTTCTACCTTAAGAATTGACTGACTGACAGATGGTTGAGTTGCGTGATTTTCACTATGTGCCTTTTATATGACTATAGCTCTAGGCTGTTTTTAACAACTTCCCGTTGTCACAGGAAGCTCTTGCTCCACACACGTTGTCTTTGCGGTAGACATAAACAGAATCCTGAATAAGAAGTCTCTACCTTAAGAATTGACTGAATGACAGATGGTTGAGTTGCGTGATTTTCACTATGTGTGCTTTATATGACAATAGCTCTAGGCTGTTTTTAACAACTTCCGGTTGTCACAGTGAGCTCTTGCTCCACACACGTTGTCGTTGGGGTAGACATAAACAGAATCCTGAATATGAAGTCTCTACCTTAAGAATTGACTGAATGGCACATGGTTGAGTTGCGTGATTTTCACTATCTGCTGGTTGGCCATATGACAATAGCTCTAGGCTGTTTTTAACAACTTCCGGTTGTCACAGGAAGCTCTTGCTCCACACACGTTGTCTTTCGGGTAGACATAAACAGAATCCTGAATATGAAGTCTCTACCTTAAGAATTGACTGAATGGCACATGGTTGAGTTGCGTGATTTTCACTATCTGCTGGTTGGCCATATGACAATAGCTCTAGGCTGTTTTTAACAACTTCCGGTTATCACAGGAAGCTCTTGCTCCACACACGTTGTCTTTGGGGTAGACATAAACAGAATCCTGAATAAGAAGTCTCTACCTTAAGAATTGACTGACTGACAGATGGTTGAGTTGCGTGATTTTCACTATGTGCGTTTTATATGACTATAGCTCTAGGCTGTTTTTAACAACTTCCGGTTGTCACAGGAAGCTCTTGCTCCACACACGTTGTCTTTGCGGTAGACATAAACAGAATCCTGAATATGAAGTCTCTACCTTAAGAATTGACTGAATGACAGATGGTTGAGTTGCGTGATTTTCACTGTGTGCGTTTTATATGACAATAGCTCTAGGCTGTTTTTAACAACTTCCGGTTGTCACAGGAAGCTCTTGCTCCACACACGTTGTCGTTGGGTAGACATAAACAGAATCCTGAATAAGAAGTTTCTACCTTAAGAATTGACTGACTGACAGATGGTTGAGTTGCGTGATTTTCACTATGTGCGTTTTATATGACTATAGCTCTAGGCTGTTTTTAACAACTTCCGGTTGTCACAGGAAGCTCTTGCTCCACACACGTTGTCTTTGCGGTAGACATAAACAGAATCCTGAATATGAAGTCTCTACCTTAAGAATTGACTGAATGACAGATGGTTGAGTTGCGTGATTTTCACTGTGTGCGTTTTATATGACAATAGCTCTAGGCTGTTTTTAACAACTTCCGGTTGTCACAGGAAGCTCTTGCTCCACACACGTTGTCGTTGGGTAGACATAAACAGAATCCTGAATAAGAAGTTTCTACCTTAAGAATTGACTGACTGACAGATGGTTGAGTTGCGTGATTTTCACTATGTGCGTTTTATATGACTATAGCTCTAGGCTGTTTTTAACAACTTCCGGTTGTCACAGGAAGCTCTTGCTCAACACGTTGTCTTTGCGGTAGACATAAACAGAATCCTGAATATGAACCCTCTACCTTAAAAATTGACTGAATGGCACATGGTTGAGTTGAGTGATGTTCACTATGTGTGCTTTATATGACAATAGCTCTAGGCTGTTTTTAACAACTTCCGGTTGTCACAGTGAGCTCTTGCTCCACACACGTTGTCGTTGGGCAGACATAAACAGAATCCTGAATAAGAAGTTTCTACCTTAAGAATTGACTGACTGACAGATGGTTGAGTTGCGTGATTTTCACTATGTGCCTTTTATATGACTATAGCTCTAGGCTGTTTTTAACAACTTCCCGTTGTCACAGGAAGCTCTTGCTCCACACACGTTGTCTTTGCGGTAGACATAAACAGAATCCTGAATATGAAGTCTCTACCTTAAAAATTGACTGAATGACAGATGGTTGAGTTGCGTGATTTTCACTATCTGCTGGTTGGCCATATGACAATAGCTCTTGGGTGTTTTTAACAACTTACGGTTGTCACAGGAAGCTCTTGCTCCACACACGTTGTCGTTGGGTAGACATAAACAGAATCCTGAATAAGAAGTTTCTACCTTAAGAATTGACTGACTGACAGATGGTTGAGTTGCGTGATTTTCACTATGTGCTTTTTATATGACTATAGCTCTAGGCTGTTTTTAACAACTTCCGGTTGTCACAGGAAGCTCTTGCTCCACACACGTTGTCTTTGCGGTAGACATAAACAGAATCCTGAATATGAACCCTCTACCTTAAAAATTGACTGAATGGCACATCGTTGAGTTGCGTGATTTTCACTATGTGCGCTTTATATGACAATAGCTCTAGGCTGTTTTTAACAACTTCCGGTTGTCACAGTGAGCTCTTGCTCCACACACGTTGTCGTTGGGTAGACATAAACAGAATCCTGAATAAGAAGTTTCTACCTTAAGAATTGACTGACTGACAGATGGTTGAGTTGCGTGATTTTCACTATGTGTGCTTTATATGACAATAGCTCTAGGCTGTTTTTAACAACTTCCGGTTGTCACAGTGAGCTCTTGCTCCACACACGTTGTCTTTGGGTAGACATAAACAGAATCCTGAATAAGAAGTTTCTACCTTAAGAATTGACTGACTGACAGATGGTTGAGTTGCGTGATTTTCACTATGTGCCTTTTATATGACTATAGCTCTAGGCTGTTTTTAACAACTTCCCGTTGTCACAGGAAGCTCTTGCTCCACACACGTTGTCTTTGCGGTAGACATAAACAGAATCCTGAATATGAAGTCTCTACCTTAAAAATTGACTGAATGACAGATGGTTGAGTTGCGTGATTTTCACTATCTGCTGGTTGGCCATATGACAATAGCTCTTGGGTGTTTTTAACAACTTACGGTTGTCACAGGAAGTTCTTACTCAACACACGTTGTCTTTGGGATAGACATAAACAGAATCCTGAATAAGAAGTCTCTACCTTAAGAATTGACTGACTGACAGATGGTTGAGTTGCGTGATTTTCACTATGTGCTTTTTATATGACTATAGCTCTAGGCTGTTTTTAACAACTTCCGGTTGTCACAGGAAGCTCTTGCTCCACACACGTTGTCTTTGCGGTAGACATAAACAGAATCCTGAATATGAACCCTCTACCTTAAAAATTGACTGAATGGCACATCGTTGAGTTGCGTGATTTTCACTATGTGCGCTTTATATGACAATAGCTCTAGGCTGTTTTTAACAACTTCCGGTTGTCACAGTGAGCTCTTGCTCCACACACGTTGTCGTTGGGTAGACATAAACAGAATCCTGAATAAGAAGTTTCTACCTTAAGAATTGACTGACTGACAGATGGTTGAGTTGCGTGATTTTCACTATGTGTGCTTTATATGACAATAGCTCTAGGCTGTTTTTAACAACTTCCGGTTGTCACAGTGAGCTCTTGCTCCACACACGTTGTCTTTGGGTAGACATAAACAGAATCCTGAATAAGAAGTTTCTACCTTAAGAATTGACTGACTGACAGATGGTTGAGTTGCGTGATTTTCACTATGTGCCTTTTATATGACTATAGCTCTAGGCTGTTTTTAACAACTTCCCGTTGTCACAGGAAGCTCTTGCTCCACACACGTTGTCTTTGCGGTAGACATAAACAGAATCCTGAATATGAAGTCTCTACCTTAAAAATTGACTGAATGACAGATGGTTGAGTTGCGTGATTTTCACTATCTGCTGGTTGGCCATATGACAATAGCTCTTGGGTGTTTTTAACAACTTACGGTTGTCACAGGAAGTTCTTACTCAACACACGTTGTCTTTGGGATAGACATAAACAGAATCCTGAATAAGAAGTCTCTACCTTAAGAATTGACTGAATGACAGATGGTTGAGTTGCGTGATTTTCACTATGTGTGCTTTATATGACAATAGCTCTAGGCTGTTTTTAACAACTTCCGGTTGTCACAGTGAGCTCTTGCTCCACACACGTTGTCGTTGGGGTAGACATAAACAGAATCCTGAATATGAAGTCTCTACCTTAAGAATTGAATGAATGGCACATGGTTGAGCTGCGTGATTTTCACTATCTGCTGGTTGGCCATATGACAATAGCTCTAGGCTGTTTTTAACAACTTCCGGTTATCACAAGAAGCTCTTGCTCCACACACGTTGTCTTTGGGGTAGACATAAACAGAATCCTGAATATGAAGTCTCTACCTTAAGAATTGACTGAATGGCACATGGTTGAGTTGCGTGATTTTCACTATCTGCTGGTAGGCCATATGACAATAGCTCTAGGCTGTTTTTAACAACTTCCGGTTATCACAGGAAGCTCTTGCTCCACACACGTTGTCTTTGGGGTAGACATAAACATAATCCTGAATATGAACCCTCTACCTTAAAAATGGACTGAATGACAGATGGTTGAGTTGCGTGATTTTCACTATGTGCGTTTTATATGACAATAGCTCTAGGCTGTTTTAACAACTTCCGGTTGTCACAGGAAGCTCTTGCTTCACACACGTTGTCTTTGGGGTAGACATAAACAGAATCCTGAATATGAAGTCTCTACCTTAAGAATTGACTGAATGGCACATGGTTGAGTTGCGTGATTTTCACTATTAGCTGGTTGGCCATATGACAATAGCTCTAGGCTGTTTTTAACAACTTCCGGTTGTCACAGGAAGCTCTTGCTCCACACACGTTGTCTTTCGGGTAGACATAAACAGAATCCTGAATATGAAGTCTACCTTAAGAATTGACTGAATGGCACATGGCTGAGTTGCGTGATTTTCACTTTCTGCTGGTTGGCCATATGACAATAGCTCTAGGCAGTTTTTAACAACTTCCGGTTGTCACAGGAAGCTCTTGCTCCACACACGTTGTCTTTCGGGTAGACATAAACAGAATCCTGAATATGAAGTCTCTACCTTAAGAATTGACTGAATGGCACATGGTTGAGTTGCGTGATTTTCACTATCTGCTGGTTGGCCATATGACAATAGCTTTTGGGTGTTTTTAACAACTTACGGTTGTCACAGGAAGTTCTTACTCAACACACGTTGTCTTTGGGATACACATAAACAGAATCCTGAATAAGAAGTCTCTACCTTAAGAATTGACTGAATGACAGATGGTTGAGTTGTGTGATTTTCACTATGAGCGTTTTATATGACAATAGCTCTAGGCTGTTTTTAACAACTTCCGGTTGTCACAGGAAGCTCTTGCTCCACACACGTTGTCGTTGGGTAGACATAAACATAATCCTGAATAAGAAGTCTCTACCTTAAGAATTGACTGACTGACAGATGGTTGAGTTGCGTGATTTTCACTATGTGCCTTTTATATGACTATAGCTCTAGGCTGTTTTTAACAACTTCCGGTTGTCACAGGAAGCTCTTGCTCCACACACGTTGTCTTTGCGGTAGACATAAACAGAATCCTGAATATGAAGTCTCTACCTTAAAAATTGACTGACTGACAGATGGTTGAGTTGCGTGATTTTCACTATCTGCTGGTTGGCCATATGACAATAGCTCTTGGGTGTTTTTAACAACTTACGGTTGTCACAGGAAGTTCTTACTCAACACACGTTGTCTTTGGGATAGACATAAACAGAATCCTGAATAAGAAGTCTCTACCTTAAGAATTGACTGAATGACAGATGGTTGAGTTGCGTGATTTTCACTATGTGCGCTTTATATGACAATAGCTCTAGGCTGTTTTTAACAACTTCTGGTTGTCACAGTGAGCTCTTGCTCCACACACGTTGTCTTTGCGGTAGACATAAACAGAATCCTGAATATGAAGTCTCTACCTTAAAAATTGACTGAATGACAGATGGTTGAGTTGCTTGATTTTCACTATCTGCTGGTTGGCCATATGACAATAGCTCTATGCTGTTTTTAACAACTTCCGGTTGTCACAGGAAGCTCTTGCTCCACACACGTTGTCGTTGGGTAGACATAAACAGAATCCTGAATAAGAAGTCTCTACCTTAAGAATTGACTGACTGACAGATGGTTGAGTTGCGTGATTTTCACTATGTGCGTTTTATATGACTATAGCTCTAGGCTGTTTTTAACAACTTCCGGTTGTCACAGGAAGCTCTTGCTCCACACACGTTGTCTTTGCGGTAGACATAAACAGAATCCTGAATATGAAGTCTCTACCTTAATAATTGACTGAATGACAGATGGTTGAGTTGCGTGATGTTCACTATCTGCTGGTTGGCCATATGACAATAGCTCTTAGGTGTTTTTAACAACTTACGGTTGTCACAGGAAGTTCTTACTCAACACACGTTGTCTTTGGGATAGACATAAACAGAATCCTGAATAAGAAGTCTCTACCTTAAGAATTGACTGAATGACAGATGGTTGAGTTGTGTGATTTTCACTATGTGCGCTTTATATGACAATAGCTCTAGGCTGTTTTTAACAACTTCCGGTTGTCACAGTGAGCTCTTGCTCCACACACGTTGTCGTTGAGGTAGACATAAACACAATCCTGAATATGAAGTCTCTACATTAAGAATTGACTAAATGGCACATGGTTGAGTTGTGTGATTTTTCACTATCTGCTGGTTGGCCATATGGCAATAGCTCTAGGCTGTTTTTAACAACTTCCGGATGTCACAGGAAGCTCTTGCTCCACACACGTTGTCTTTGCCGTAGACATAAACAGAATCCTGAATATGAAGTCTCTACCTTAAAAATTTACTGAATGACAAATGGTTGAGTTGCGTGATTTTCACTATCTGCTGGTTGGCCATATGACAATAGCTCTAGGCTGTTTTTAACAACTTCCGGTTGTCACAGGAAGCTCTTGCTCCACACACGTTGTCTTTGGGGTATACATAAACAGAATCCTGAATATGAAGTCTCTACCTTAAGAATTGACTAAATGGCACATGGTTGAGTTGGGTGATTTTCACTATCTGCTGATTGGCCATATGACAATAGTCTTGGGTGTTTTTAACGACTTCCGGTTGTCACAGGAAGCACTTGCTCCACACACGTTGCCTTTGGGGTAGACATAAACAGAATCCTGGATAAGAAGTCTCTACCTTAAGAATTGACTGAATGACAGATGGTTGAGTTGCGTGATTTTCACTATGTGCGTTTTATATGACAATAGCTCTAGGCTGTTTTTAACAACTTCCGGTTGTCACAGGAAGCTCTTGCTCCACACACGTTGTCGTTGGGTAGACATAAACAGAATCCTGAATAAGAAGTCTCTACCTTAAGAATTGACTGACTGACAGATGGTTGAGTTGCGTGATTTTCACTATTTGCGTTTTATATGACTATAGCTCTAGGCTGTTTTTAACAACTTCCGGTTGTCACAGGAAGCTCTTGCTCCAGACACGTTGTCTTTGCGGTAGACATAAACAGAATCCTGAATATGAAGTCTCTACCTTAAAAATGGACTGACTGACAGATGGTTGAGTTGCGTGATTTTCACTATCTGCTGGTTGGCCATATGACAATAGCTCTTGGGTGTTTTTAACAACTTACGGTTGTCACAGGAAGTTCTTACTCAACACACGTTGTCTTTGGGATAGACATAAACAGAATCCTGAATAAGAAGTCTCTACCTTAAGAATTGACTGAATGACAGATGGTTGAGTTGCGTGATTTTCACTATGAGCGTTTTATATGACAATAGCTCTAGGCTGTTTTTAACAACTTCCGGTTGTCACAGGAAGCTCTTGCTCCACACACGTTGTCTTTGGGGTAGACATTAACAGAATCCTGAATATGAAGTCTCTACCTTAAGAATTGACTGAATGGCACATGGTTGAGTTGCATGATTTTCACTATCAGCTGGTTGGCCATATGACAATAGCTCTTGGGTGTTTTTAACAACTTCCGGTTGTCACAGGAAGTTCTTACTCAACACACGTTGTCTTTGGGATAGACATAAACAGAATCCTGAATAAGAAGTCTCTACCATAAAAACTGACTGAATGACAGATGGTTGAGTTGCGTGATTTTCAATATGTGCGCTTTATATGACAATAGCTCTAGGCTGTTTTAACAACTTCCGGTTGTCACGGAAGCTCTTGCTTCACACACGTTGTCTTTGGGGTAGACATAAACAGAGTCCTGAATATGAAGTCTACCTTAAGAATTGACTGAATGGCACATGGTTGAGTTGCGTGATTTTCACTATCTGCTGGTTGGCCATATGACAATAGCTCTAGGCAGTTTTTAACAACTTCCGGTTGTCACAGGAAGCTCTTGCTCCACACACGTTGTCTTTCGGGTAGACATAAACAGAATCCTGAATATGAAGTCTCTACCTTAAGAATTGACTGAATGGCACATGGTTGAGTTGCGTGATTTTCACTCTCTGCAGGTTGGCCATATGACAATAGCTTTTGGGTGTTTTTAACAACTTACGGTTGTCACAGGAAGTTCTTACTCAACACACGTTGTCTTTGGGATAGACATAAACAGAATCCTGAATAAGAAGTCTCTACCTTAAGAATTGACTGAATGACAGATGGTTGAGTTGCGTGATTTTCACTATGAGCGTTTTATATGACTATAGCTCTAGGCTGTTTTTAACAACTTCCGGTTGTCACAGGAAGCTCTTGCTCCACACACGTTGTCTTTGCGGTAGACATAAACAGAATCCTGAATATGAAGTCTCTACCTTAAAAATTGACTGAATGACAGATGGTTGAGTTGCGTGATTTTCACTATCTGCTGGTTGGCCATATGACAATAGCTCTTGGGTGTTTTTAACAACTTACGGTTGTCACAGGAAGTTCTTACTCAACACACGTTGTCTTTGGGATAGACATAAACAGAATCCTGAATAAGAAGTCTCTACCTTAAGAATTGACTGAATGACAGATGGTTGAGTTGCGTGAATTTCACTATGTGCGCTTTATATGACAATAGCTCTAGGCTGTTTTTAACAACTTCCGGTTGTCACAGTGAGCTCTTGCTCCACACACGTTGTCGTTGGGTAGACATAAACAGAATCCTGAATAAGAAGTTTCTACCTTAAGAATTGACTGACTGACAGATGGTTGAGTTGCGTGATTTTCACTATGTGCCTTTTATATGACTATAGCTCTAGGCTGTTTTTAACAACTTCCCGTTGTCACAGTGAGCTCTTGCTCCACACACGTTGTCGTTGGGGTAGACATAAACAGAATCCTGAATATGAAGTCTCTACCTTAAGAATTGAATGAATGGCACATGGTTGAGCTGCGTGATTTTCACTATCTGCTGGTTGGCCATATGACAATAGCTCTATGCTGTTTTTAACAACTTCCGGTTGTCACAGGAAGCTCTTGCTCCACACACGTTGTCTTTGGGGTAGACATAAACAGAATCCTGAATATGAAGTCTCTACCTTAAGAATTGACTGAATGGCACATGGTTGAGTTGCGTGATTTTCACTATCTGCTGGTTGGCCATATGACAATAGCTCTTGGGTGTTTTTAACAACTTACGGTTGTCACAGGAAGTTCTTACTCAACACACGTTGTCTTTGGGATAGACATAAACAGAATCCTGAATAAGAAGTCTCTACCTTAAGAATTGACTGAATGACAGATGGTTGAGTTGCGTGATTTTCACTATGAGCGTTTTATATGACAATAGCTCTAGGCTGTTTTTAACAACTTCCGGTTGTCACAGGAAGCTCTTGCTCCACACACGTTGTCTTTGGGGTAGACATTAACAGAATCCTGAATATGAAGTCTCTACCTTAAGAATTGACTGAATGGCACATGGTTGAGTTGCATGATTTTCACTATCTGCTGGTTGGCCATATGACAATAGCTCTTGGGTGTTTTTAACAACTTCCGGTTGTCACAGGAAGTTCTTACTCAACACACGTTGTCTTTGGGATAGACATAAACAGAATCCTGAATAAGAAGTCTCTACCATAAGAACTGACTGAATGACAGATGGTTGAGTTGCGTGATTTTTACTATGTGCGCTTTATATGACAATAGCTCTAGGCTGTTTTAACAACTTCCGGTTGTCACGGAAGCTCTTGCTTCACACACGTTGTCTTTGGGGTAGACATAAACAGAGTCCTGAATATGAAGTCTACATTAAGAATTGACTGAATGGCACATGGTTGAGTTGCGTGATTTTCACTATCTGCTGGTTGGCCATATGACAATAGCTCTAGGCAGTTTTTAACAACTTCCGGTTGTCACAGGAAGTTCTTGCTCCACACACGTTGTCTTTCGGGTAGACATAAACAGAATCCTGAATATGAAGTCTCTACCTTAAGAATTGACTGAATGACAGATGGTTGAGTTGCGTGATTTTCACTATGAGCGTTTTATATGACTATAGCTCTAGGCTGTTTTTAACAACTTCCGGTTGTCACAGGAAGCTCTTGCTCCACACACGTTGTCTTTGCGGTAGACATAAACAGAATCCTGAATATGAAGTCTCTACCTTAAAAATTGACTGAATGACAGATGGTTGAGTTGCGTGATTTTCACTATCTGCTGGTTGGCCATATGACAAAAGCTCTTGGGTGTTTTTAACAACTTACGGTTGTCACAGGAAGTTCTTACTCAACACACGTTGTCTTTGGGATAGACATAAACAGAATCCTGAATAAGAAGTCTCTACCATAAGAACTGACTGAATGACAGATGGTTGAGTTGCGTGATTTTTACTATGTGCGCTTTATATGACAATAGCTCTAGGCTGTTTTAACAACTTCCGGTTGTCACGGAAGCTCTTGCTTCACACACGTTGTCTTTGGGGTAGACATAAACAGAGTCCTGAATATGAAGTCTACATTAAGAATTGACTGAATGGCACATGGTTGAGTTGCGTGATTTTCACTATCTGCTGGTTGGCCATATGACAATAGCTCTAGGCAGTTTTTAACAACTTCCGGTTGTCACAGGAAGTTCTTGCTCCACACACGTTGTCTTTCGGGTAGACATAAACAGAATCCTGAATATGAAGTCTCTACCTTAAGAATTGACTGAATGACAGATGGTTGAGTTGCGTGATTTTCACTATGAGCGTTTTATATGACTATAGCTCTAGGCTGTTTTTAACAACTTCCGGTTGTCACAGGAAGCTCTTGCTCCACACACGTTGTCTTTGCGGTAGACATAAACAGAATCCTGAATATGAAGTCTCTACCTTAAAAATTGACTGAATGACAGATGGTTGAGTTGCGTGATTTTCACTATCTGCTGGTTGGCCATATGACAAAAGCTCTTGGGTGTTTTTAACAACTTACGGTTGTCACAGGAAGTTCTTACTCAACACACGTTGTCTTTGGGATAGACATAAACAGAATCCTGAATAAGAAGTCTCTACCTTAAGAATTGACTGAATGACAGATGGTTGAGTTGCGTGAATTTCACTATGTGCGCTTTATATGACAATAGCTCTAGGCTGTTTTTAACAACTTCCGGTTGTCACAGTGAGCTCTTGCTCCACACACGTTGTCGTTGGGTAGACATAAACAGAATCCTGAATAAGAAGTTTCTACCTTAAGAATTGACTGACTGACAGATGGTTGAGTTGCGTGATTTTTACTATGTGCGCTTTATATGACAATAGCTCTAGGCTGTTTTAACAACTTCCGGTTGTCACGGAAGCTCTTGCTTCACACACGTTGTCTTTGGGGTAGACATAAACAGAGTCCTGAATATGAAGTCTACCTTAAGAATTGACTGAATGGCACATGGTTGAGTTGCGTGATTTTCACTATCTGCTGGTTGGCCATATGACAATAGCTCTAGGCAGTTTTTAACAACTTCCGGTTGTCACAGGAAGCTCTTGCTCCACACACGTTGTCTTTCGGGTAGACATAAACAGAATCCTGAATATGAAGTCTCTACCTTAAGAATTGACTGAATGGCACATGGTTGAGTTGCGTGATTTTCACTATCTGCTGGTTGGCCATATGACAATAGCTTTTGGGTGTTTTTAACAACTTACGGTTGTCACAGGAAGTTCTTACTCAACACACGTTGTCTTTGGGATAGACATAAACAGAATCCTGAATAAGAAGTCTCTACCTTAAGAATTGACTGAATGACAGATGGTTGAGTTGAGTGATTTTCACTATGAGCGTTTTATATGACTATAGCTCTAGGCTGTTTTTAACAACTTCCGGTTGTCACAGGAAGCTCTTGCTCCACACACGTTGTCTTTGCGGTAGACATAAACAGAATCCTGAATATGAAGTCTCTACCTTAAAAATTGACTGAATGACAGATGGTTGAGTTGCGTGATTTTCACTATCTGCTGGTTGGCCATATGACAATAGCTCTTGGGTGTTTTTAACAACTTACGGTTGTCACAGGAAGTTCTTACTCAACACACGTTGTCTTTGGGATAGACATAAACAGAATCCTGAATAAGAAGTCTCTACCTTAAGAATTGACTGAATGACAGATGGTTGAGTTGCGTGAATTTCACTATGTGCGCTTTATATGACAATAGCTCTAGGCTGTTTTTAACAACTTCCGGTTGTCACAGTGAGCTCTTGCTCCACACACGTTGTCGTTGGGTAGACATAAACAGAATCCTGAATAAGAAGTTTCTACCTTAAGAATTGACTGACTGACAGATGGTTGAGTTGCGTGATTTTCACTATGTGCCTTTTATATGACTATAGCTCTAGGCTGTTTTTAACAACTTCCCGTTGTCACAGGAAGCTCTTGCTCCACACACGTTGTCTTTGCGGTAGACATAAACAGAATCCTGAATATGAAGACTCTACCTTACAAATTGACTGAATGACAGATGGTTGAGTTGCGTGATTTTCACTATCTGCTGGTTGGCCATATGACAATAGCTCTTGGGTGTTTTTAACAACTTACGGTTGTCACAGGAAGTTCTTACTCAACACACGTTGTCTTTGGGATAGACATAAACAGAATCCTGAATAAGAAGTCTCTACCTTAAGAATTGACTGAATGACAGATGGTTGAGTTGCGTGATTTTCACTATGTGCGCTTTATATGACAATAGCTCTAGGCTGTTTTTAACAACTTCCGGTTGTCACAGTGAGCTCTTGCTCCACACACGTTGTCGTTGGGGTAGACATAAACAGAATCCTGAATATGAAGTCTCTACCTTAAGAATTGAATGAATGGCACATGGTTGAGCTGCGTGATTTTCACTATCTGCTGGTTGGCCATATGACAATAGCTCTAGGCAGTTTTTAACAACTTCCGGTTGTCACAGGAAGCTCTTGCTCCACACACGTTGTCTTTCGGGTAGACATAAACAGAATCCTGAATATGAAGTCTCTACCTTAAGAATTGACTGAATGACAGATGGTTGAGTTGCGTGATTTTCACTATGAGCGTTTTATATGACTATAGCTCTAGGCTGTTTTTAACAACTTCCGGTTGTCACAGGAAGCTCTTGCTCCACACACGTTGTCTTTGCGGTAGACATAAACAGAGTCCTGAATATGAAGTCTACCTTAAGAATTGACTGAATGGCACATGGTTGAGTTGCGTGATTTTCACTATCTGCTGGTTGGCCATATGACAATAGCTCTAGGCAGTTTTTAACAACTTCCGGTTGTCACAGGAAGCTCTTGCTCCACACACGTTGTCTTTGCGGTAGACATAAACAGAATCCTGAATATGAAGTCTCTACCTTAAAAATTGACTGAATGACAGATGGTTGAGTTGCGTGATTTTCACTATGAGCGTTTTATATGACTATAGCTCTAGGCTGTTTTTAACAACTTCCGGTTGTCACAGGAAGCTCTTGCTCCACACACGTTGTCTTTGCGGTAGACATAAACAGAATCCTGAATATGAAGTCTCTACCTTAAAAATTGACTGAATGTCAGATGGTTGAGTTGCGTGATTTTCACTATCTGCTGGTTGGCCATATGACAATAGCTCTTGGGTGTTTTTAACAACTTACGGTTGTCACAGGAAGTTCTTACTCAACACACGTTGTCTTTGGGATAGACATAAACAGAATCCTGAATAAGAAGTCTCTACCTTAAGAATTGACTGAATGACAGATGGTTGAGTTGCGTGAATTTCACTATGTGCGCTTTATATGACAATAGCTCTAGGCTGTTTTTAACAACTTCCGGTTGTCACAGTGAGCTCTTGCTCCACACACGTTGTCGTTGGGTAGACATAAACAGAATCCTGAATAAGAAGTTTCTACCTTAAGAATTGACTGACTGACAGATGGTTGAGTTGCGTGATTTTCACTATGTGCCTTTTATATGACTATAGCTCTAGGCTGTTTTTAACAACTTCCCGTTGTCACAGGAAGCTCTTGCTCCACACACGTTGTCTTTGCGGTAGACATAAACAGAATCCTGAATATGAAGACTCTACCTTACAAATTGACTGAATGACAGATGGTTGAGTTGCGTGATTTTCACTATCTGCTGGTTGGCCATATGACAATAGCTCTTGGGTGTTTTTAACAACTTACGGTTGTCACAGGAAGTTCTTACTCAACACACGTTGTCTTTGGGATAGACATAAACAGAATCCTGAATAAGAAGTCTCTACCTTAAGAATTGACTGAATGACAGATGGTTGAGTTGCGTGATTTTCACTATGTGCGCTTTATATGACAATAGCTCTAGGCTGTTTTTAACAACTTCCGGTTGTCACAGTGAGCTCTTGCTCCACACACGTTGTCGTTGGGGTAGACATAAACAGAATCCTGAATATGAAGTCTCTACCTTAAGAATTGAATGAATGGCACATGGTTGAGCTGCGTGATTTTCACTATCTGCTGGTTGGCCATATGACAATAGCTCTATGCTGTTTTTAACAACTTCCGGTTGTCACAGGAAGCTCTTGCTCCACACACATTGTCTTTGGGGTAGACATAAACAGAATCCTGAATATGAAGTCTCTACCTTAAGAATTGACTGAATGGCACATGGTTGAGTTGCGTGATTTTCACTATCTGCTGGTTGGCCATATGACAATAGCTCTTGGGTGTTTTTAACAACTTACGGTTGTCACAGGAAGTTCTTACTCAACACACGTTGTCTTTGGGATAGACATAAACAGAATCCTGAATAAGAAGTCTCTACCTTAAGAATTGACTGAATGACAGATGGTTGAGTTGCGTGATTTTCACTATGAGCGTTTTATATGACAATAGCTCTAGGCTGTTTTTAACAACTTCCGGTTGTCACAGGAAGCTCTTGCTCCACACACGTTGTCTTTGGGGTAGACATTAACAGAATCCTGAATATGAAGTCTCTACCTTAAGAATTGACTGAATGGCACATGGTTGAGTTGCATGATTTTCACTATCTGCTGGTTGGCCATATGACAATAGCTCTTGGGTGTTTTTAACAACTTCCGGTTGTCACAGGAAGTTCTTACTCAACACACGTTGTCTTTGGGATAGACATAAACAGAATCCTGAATAAGAAGTCTCTACCATAAGAACTGACTGAATGACAGATGGTTGAGTTGCGTGATTTTTACTATGTGCGCTTTATATGACAATAGCTCTAGGCTGTTTTAACAACTTCCGGTTGTCACGGAAGCTCTTGCTTCACACACGTTGTCTTTGGGGTAGACATAAACAGAGTCCTGAATATGAAGTCTACCTTAAGAATTGACTGAATGGCACATGGTTGAGTTGCGTGATTTTCACTATCTGCTGGTTGGCCATATGACAATAGCTCTAGGCAGTTTTTAACAACTTCCGGTTGTCACAGGAAGCTCTTGCTCCACACACGTTGTCTTTCGGGTAGACATAAACAGAATCCTGAATATGAAGTCTCTACCTTAACCTGTTGGGTCTAGGGGGCAGCATTTGCACGTCTGGATAAAAAAAATGTACCCGATTTAATCTGGTTACTAATCCTACCCAGTAACTAGAATATGCATATACTTATTATATATGGATAGAAAACACTCTAAAGTTTCCAAAACTGTTTGAATGGTGTCTGTGAGTATAACAGAACTCATTTGGCAGGCAAAACCCTGAGACATTTTCTGACAGGAAGTGGATACCTGATGTGTTGTATTGACTTTAAAGCTATCCCATTGAAAGACACAGGGGTTTAGGAATATTTTGGCACTTCCTATTGCTTCCACTAGATGTCACCAGCCTTTACAAAGTGTTTTGAGTCTTCTGGAGGGAGATCTGACCGAACAAGAGCCATGGAACGGTGATGTCCCATTAGACACCTGGCGCGCTACTTCATGTTGGGTACCCTCGTTCCAATACGTTATAAAAGGCTATGCATTCGTCCACCTTGAATATTATTCATGTTCTGGTTAAAAAAGGCCCTAATGATTTATGCTATACAACGTTTGACATGTTTGAACGAACGGAAATATATTTTTTCCCCTCGTTCATGACGAGAAGTCCGGCTGGCTTACATCATGTGCTAACGAGACGGAGATTTTTGGACATAAATGATGAGCTTTTTTGAACAAAACTACATTCGTTATGGACCTGTGATACCTGGAAGTGACATCTGATGAAGAGAATCAAAGGTAATGGATTATTTACATAGTATTTTCGATTTTAGATCTCCCCAACATGACGTCTAGTCTGTATCGCAACGCGTATTTTTCTGGGCACAGTGCTCAGATTATTGCAAAGTGTGATTTCCCAGTAAGGTTATTTTTAAATCTGGCAAGTTGATTGCGTTCAAAAGATGTAAATCTATAATTCTTTAAATGACAATATAATATTTTAACAATGTTTTCTAATTTTAATTATTTAATTTCTGACGCTGACTTGACTGCCGGTTATTGGAGGGAAACGATTTCCTCAACATCAATGCCATAGTAAAACGCTGTTTTTGTATATAAATATGAACTTGATAGAACTAAAAATGCATGCATTGTCTAACATAATGTCCTAGGAGTGTCATCTGATGGAGATTGTAAAAGGTTAGTGTATCATTTTAGCTGGTTTTATGGTTTTGGTGACCCTGTCTTTGACTTGACAAAACATTACACACAACTCTTGTAAATGTACTGTCCTAACATACTCTAAATTTATGCTTTCGCCGTAAAACCTTTTTGAAATCGTAAAACGTGGTTAGATTAAGGAGATGTTTATCTTTCAAATGGTGTAACATAGTTGTATTTTTGAAAAATTTGAATTTTGACATTTATTTGGATTCAAATTTGCCGCTCTTGAAATGCACCTGCTGTTGATGGAGTGCACCACAGGTGGCACGCTAGCGTCCCACCTAGCCCCAAGAGGTTAAGAATTGACTGAATGACAGATGGTTGAGTTGCGTGATTTTCACTATGAGCGTTTTATATGACTATAGCTCTAGGCTGTTTTTAACAACTTCCGGTTGTCACAGGAAGCTCTTGCTCCACACACGTTGTCTTTCGGGTAGACATAAACAGAATCCTGAATATGAAGTCTCTACCTTAAGAATTGACTGAATGGCACATGGTTGAGTTGCGTGATTTTCACTATCTGCTGGTTGGCCATATGACAATAGCTTTTGGGTGTTTTTAACAACTTACGGTTGTCACAGGAAGTTCTTACTCAACACACGTTGTCTTTGGGATAGACATAAACAGAATCCTGAATAAGAAGTCTCTACCTTAAGAATTGACTGAATGACAGATGGTTGAGTTGTGTGATTTTCACTATGAGCGTTTTATATGACAATAGCTCTAGGCTGTTTTTAACAACTTCCGGTTGTCACAGGAAGCTCTTGCTCCACACACGTTGTCTTTGGGGTAGACATTAACAGAATCCTGAATATGAAGTCTCTACCTTAAGAATTGACTGAATGGCACATGGTTGAGTTACATGATTTTCACTATCTGCTGGTTGGCCATATGACAATAGCTCTTGGGTGTTTTTAACAACTTCCGGTTGTCACAGGAAGTTCTTACTCAACACACGTTGTCTTTGGGATAGACATAAACAGAATCCTGAATAAGAAGTATCTACCTTAAGAATTGACTGAATGACAGATGGTTGAGTTGCGTGATTTTCACTATGTGCGCTTTATATGACAATAGCTCTAGGCTGTTTTTAACAACTTCCGGTTGTCACAGTGAGCTCTTGCTCCACACACGTTGTCTTTGCGGTAGACATAAACAGAATCCTAAATATGAAGTCTCTACCTTAAAAATTGACTGAATGACAGATGGTTGAGTTGCTTGATTTTCACTATCTGCTGGTTGGCCATATGACAATAGCTCTTGGGTGTTTTTAACAACTTACGGTTGTCACAGGAAGTTCTTACTCAACACACGTTGTCTTTGGGATAGACATAAACAGAATCCTGAATAAGAAGTCTCTACCTTAAGAATTGACTGAATGACAGATGGTTGAGTTGCGTGATTTTCACTATGAGCGTTTTATATGACAATAGCTCTAGGCTGTTTTTAACAACTTCCGGTTGTCACAGGAAGCTCTTGCTCCACACACGTTGTCTTTCGGGTAGACA
The DNA here is from genome assembly GCF_965601325.2 of Salmo salar. Taxonomy (NCBI): domain Eukaryota; kingdom Metazoa; phylum Chordata; class Actinopteri; order Salmoniformes; family Salmonidae; genus Salmo; species Salmo salar. The sequence goes on from NC_138308.1 coordinate 64,615,181, forward strand.
TAAACAGAATCCTGAATATGAAGTCTCTACCTTAAGAATTGACTGAATGGCACATGGTTGAGTTGCTTGATTTTCACTATCTGCTGGTTGGCCATATGACAATAGCTTTTGGGTGTTTTTAACAACTTACGGTTGTCACAGGAAGTTCTTACTCCACACACGTTGTCTTTGGGATAGACATAAACAGAATCCTGAATAAGAAGTCTCTACCTTAAGAATTGAGTGAATGACAGATGGTTGAGTTGCGTGATTTTCACTATGAGCGTTTTATATGACAATAGCTCTAGGCTGTTTTTAACAACTTCCGGTTGTCACAGGAAGCTCTTGCTCCACACACGTTGTCTTTGGGGTAGACATTAACAGAATCCTGAATATGAAGTCTCTACCTTAAGAATTGACTGAATGGCACATGGTTGAGTTGCATGATTTTCACTATCTGCTGGTTGGCCATATGACAATAGCTCTTGGGTGTTTTAACAACTTCCGGTTGTCACAGGAAGTTCTTACTCAACACACGTTGTCTTTGGGATAGACATAAACAGAATCCTGAATAAGAAGTCTCTACCTTAAGAATTGACTGAATGACAGATGGTTGAGTTGCGTGATTTTCACTATGTGCGCTTTATATGACAATAGCTCTAGGCTGTTTTTAACAACTTCCGGTTGTCACAGTGAGCTCTTGCTCCACACACGTTGTCGTTGGGTAGACATAAACAGAATCCTGAATAAGAAGTTTCTACCTTAACCTCTTGGGGCTATGTGGGACGCTAGCGTGCCACCCGTGGTGCACTCCATCAACAGCAGGTGCATTTCAAGAGCGGCAAATTTGAATCCAAATAAATGTCAAAATTCAAATTTTTCAAAAATACAACTATTTTACACCATTTGAAAGATAAACATCTCCTTAATCTAACCACGTTTTACGATTTCAAAAAGGTTTTACGGCGAAAGCATAAATTTAGAGTATGTTAGGACAGTACATTTACAAGAGTTGTGTGTAATGTTTTGTCAAGTCAAAGACAGGGTCACCAAAACCATAAAACCAGCTAAAATGATGCACTAACCTTTTACAATCTCCATCAGATGACACTCCTAGGACATTATGTTAGACAATGCATGCATTTTTAGTTCTATCAAGTTCATATTTATATCCAAAAACAGCATTTTACTATGGCATTGATGTTGAGGAAATCGTTTCCCTCCAATAACCGGCAGTCAAGTCAGCGTCACAAATTAAATAATTAAAATTAGAAAACATTGGTAAAATATTATATTGTCATTTAAAGAATTATAGATTTACATCTTTTGAACGCAATCAACTTGCCAGATTTAAAAATAACCTTACTGGGAAATCACACTTTGCAATAATCTGAGCACTGCGCCCAGAAAAATACGCGTTGCGATACAGACTAGACGTCATGTTGGGGAGATCTAAAATCGAAAATACTATGTAAATAATCCATTACCTTTGATTCTCTTCATCAGATGTCACTTCCAGGTATCACAGGTCCATAACGAATGTAGTTTTGTTCAAAAAAGCTCATCATTTATGTCCAAAAATCTCCGTCTCGTTAGCACATGATGTAAGCCAGCCGAACTTCTCGTCATGAACGAGGGGAAAAAATATATTTCCGTTCGTTCAAACATGTCAAACGTTGTATAGCATAAATCATTAGGGCCTTTTTTAACCAGAACATGAATAATATTCAAGGTGGACGAATGCATACTCTTTTATAACGTATTGGAACGAGGGTACCCAACATGAACTCGCGCGCCAGGTGTCTAATGGGACATCATCGTTCCATGGCTCTTGTTCGGTCAGATCTCCCTCCAGAACACTCAAAACACTTTGTAAAGGCTGGTGACATCTAGTGGAAGCAATAGGAAGTGCCAAAATATTCCTAAACCCCTGTGTTTTTCAATGGGATAGGTTTAAAGTCAATACAACACATCAGGTATCCACTTCCTGTCAGAAAATGTCTCAGGGTTTTGCCTGCCAAATGAGTTCTGTTATACTCACAGACACCATTCAAACAGTTTTAGAAACTTTAGAGTGTTTTCTATCCATATATAATAAGTATATGCATATTCTAGTTACTGGGTAGGATTAGTAACCAGATTAAATCGGGTACATTTTTTTTATCCAGACGTGCAAATGCTGCCCCCTAGCCCCAACAGGTTAAGAATTGACTGACTGACAGATGGTTGAGTTGCGTGATTTTCACTATGTGCCTTTTATATGACAATAGCTCTAGGCTGTTTTTAACAACTTCCGGTTGTCACAGGAAGCTCTTGCTCCACACACGTTGTCTTTCGGGTAGACATAAACAGAATCCTGAATATGAAGTCTCTACCTTAAGAATTGACTGAATGGCACATGGTTGAGTTGCGTGATTTTCACTATCTGCTGGTTGGCCATATGACAATAGCTCTAGGCAGTTTTTAACAACTTCCGGTTGTCACAGGAAGCTCTTGCTCCACACACATTGTATTTGGGGTATACAAAAACAGAATCCTGTATAAGAAGTCTCTACCTTAAGAATTGACTGAATGACAGATGGTTGAGATGCGTGAATTTCACTATGAGCGTTTTATATGACAAATGCTCTAGGCTGTTTTTAACAACTTCCGGTTGTCACAGGAAGCTCTTGCTCCACACACGTTGTCTTTGGGGTAGACATTAACAGAATCCTGAATATGAAGTCTCTACCTTAAGAATTGACTGAATGGCACATGGTTGAGTTGCGTTATTTTCACTATCTGCTGGTTGGCCATATGACAATAGCTCTTAGGTGTTTTTAACAACTTACGGTTGTCACAGGAAGTTCTTACTCAACACACGTTGTCTTTGGGATAGACATAAACAGAATCCTGAATAAGAAGTCTCTACCTTAAGAACTGACTAAATGGCACATGGTTGAGTTGTGTGATTTTCACTATCTGCTGGTTGGCCATATGGCAATAGCTCTAGGCTGTTTTTAACAACTTCCGGATGTCACAGGAAGCTCTTGCTCCACACACGTTGTCTTTGCCGTAGACATAAACAGAATCCTGAATATGAAGTCTCTACCTTAAAAATTGACTGAATGACAAATGGTTGAGTTGCGTGATTTTCACTATCTGCTGGTTGGCCATATGACAATAGCTCTTGGGTGTTTTTAACAACTTACGGTTGTCACAGGAAGTTCTTACTCAACACACGTTGTCTTTGGGATAGACATAAACAGAATCCTGAATAAGAAGTCTCTACCTTAAGAATTGACTGAATGACAGATGGTTGAGTTGCGTGATTTTCACTATGAGCGTTTTATATGACAATAGCTCTAGGCTGTTTTTAACAACTTCCGGTTGTCACAGGAAGCTCTTGCTCCACACACGTTGTCTTTGGGGTAGACATTAACAGAATCCTGAATATGAAGTCTCTACCTTAAGAATTGACTGAATGGCACATGGTTGAGTTGCATGATTTTCACTATCTGCTGGTTGGCCATATGACAATAGCTCTTGGGTGTTTTTAACAACTTCCGGTTGTCACAGGAAGTTCTTACTCAACACACGTTGTCTTTGGGATAGACATAAACAGAATCCTGAATAAGAAGTCTCTACCTTGAGAACTGACTGAATGACAGATGGTTGAGTTGCGTGATTTTCACTATGTGCGCTTTATATGACAATAGCTCTAGGCTGTTTTAACAACTTCCGGTTGTCACGGAAGCTCTTGCTTCACACACGTTGTCTTTGGGGTAGACATAAACAGAATCCTGAATATGAAGTCTACCTTAAGAATTGACTGAATGGCACATGGTTGAGTTGCGTGATTTTCACTTTCTGCTGGTTGGCCATATGACAATAGCTCTAGGCAGTTTTTAACAACTTCCGGTTGTCACAGGAAGCTCTTGCTCCACACACGTTGTCTTTCGGGTAGACATAAACAGAATCCTGAATATGAAGTCTCTACCTTAAGAATTGACTGAATGGCACATGGTTGAGTTGCGTGATTTTCACTATCTGCTGGTTGGCCATATGACAATAGCTTTTGGGTGTTTTTAACAACTTACGGTTGTCACAGGAAGTTCTTACTCAACACACGTTGTCTTTGGGATAGACATAAACAGAATCCTGAATAAGAAGTCTCTACCTTAAGAATTGACTGAATGACAGATGGTTGAGTTGTGTGATTTTCACTATGAGCGTTTTATATGACAATAGCTCTAGGCTGTTTTTAACAACTTCCGGTTGTCACAGGAAGCTCTTGCTCCACACACGTTGTCTTTGGGGTAGACATTAACAGAATCCTGAATATGAAGTCTCTACCTTAAGAATTGACTGAATGGCACATGGTTGAGTTACATGATTTTCACTATCTGCTGGTTGGCCATATGACAATAGCTCTTGGGTGTTTTTAACAACTTCCGGTTGTCACAGGAAGTTCTTACTCAACACACGTTGTCTTTGGGATAGACATAAACAGAATCCTGAATAAGAAATATCTACCTTAAGAATTGACTGAATGACAGATGGTTGAGTTGCGTGATTTTCACTATGTGCGCTTTATATGACAATAGCTCTAGGCTGTTTTTAACAACTTCCGGTTGTCACAGTGAGCTCTTGCTCCACACACGTTGTCTTTGCGGTAGACATAAACAGAATCCTAAATATGAAGTCTCTACCTTAAAAATTGACTGAATGACAGATGGTTGAGTTGCTTGATTTTCACTATCTGCTGGTTGGCCATATGACAATAGCTCTTGGGTGTTTTTAACAACTTACGGTTGTCACAGGAAGTTCTAACTCAACACACGTTGTCTTTGGGATAGACATAAACAGAATCCTGAATAAGAAGTCTCTACCTTAAGAATTGACTGAATGACAGATGGTTGAGTTGCGTGATTTTCACTATGAGCGTTTTATATGACAATAGCTCTAGGCTGTTTTTAACAACTTCCGGTTGTCACAGGAAGCTCTTGCTCCACACACGTTGTCTTTGGGGTAGACATTAACAGAATCCTGAATATGAAGTCTCTACCTTAAGAATTGACTGAATGGCACATGGTTGAGTTGCATGATTTTCACTATCTGCTGGTTGGCCATATGACAATAGCTCTTGGGTGTTTTTAACAACTTCCGGTTGTCACAGGAAGTTCTTACTCAACACACGTTGTCTTTGGGATAGACATAAACAGAATCCTGAATAAGAAGTCTCTACCTTGAGAACTGACTGAATGACAGATGGTTGAGTTGCGTGATTTTCACTATGTGCGCTTTATATGACAATAGCTCTAGGCTGTTTTAACAACTTCCGGTTGTCACGGAAGCTCTTGCTTCACACACGTTGTCTTTGGGGTAGACATAAACAGAATCCTGAATATGAAGTCTACCTTAAGAATTGACTGAATGGCACATGGTTGAGTTGCGTGATTTTCACTTTCTGCTGGTTGGCCATATGACAATAGCTCTAGGCTGTTTTTAACAACTTCCGGTTGTCACAGTGAGCTCTTGCTCCACACACGTTGTCTTTGCGGTAGACATAAACAGAATCCTAAATATGAAGTCTCTACCTTAAAAATTGACTGAATGACAGATGGTTGAGTTGCTTGATTTTCACTATCTGCTGGTTGGCCATATGACAATAGCTCTTGGGTGTTTTTAACAACTTACGGTTGTCACAGGAAGTTCTTACTCAACACACGTTGTCTTTGGGATAGACATAAACAGAATCCTGAATAAGAAGTCTCTACCTTAAGAATTGACTGAATGACAGATGGTTGAGTTGCGTGATTTTCACTATGAGCGTTTTATATGACAATAGCTCTAGGCTGTTTTTAACAACTTCCGGTTGTCACAGGAAGCTCTTGCTCCACACACGTTGTCTTTGGGGTAGACATTAACAGAATCCTGAATATGAAGTCTCTACCTTAAGAATTGACTGAATGGCACATGGTTGAGTTGCATGATTTTCACTATCTGCTGGTTGGCCATATGACAATAGCTCTTGGGTGTTTTTAACAACTTCCGGTTGTCACAGGAAGTTCTTACTCAACACACGTTGTCTTTGGGATAGACATAAACAGAATCCTGAATAAGAAGTCTCTACCTTGAGAACTGACTGAATGACAGATGGTTGAGTTGCGTGATTTTCACTATGTGCGCTTTATATGACAATAGCTCTAGGCTGTTTTAACAACTTCCGGTTGTCACGGAAGCTCTTGCTTCACACACGTTGTCTTTGGGGTAGACATAAACAGAATCCTGAATATGAAGTCTACCTTAAGAATTGACTGAATGGCACATGGTTGAGTTGCGTGATTTTCACTTTCTGCTGGTTGGCCATATGACAATAGCTCTAGGCAGTTTTTAACAACTTCCGGTTGTCACAGGAAGCTCTTGCTCCACACACGTTGTCTTTCGGGTAGACATAAACAGAATCCTGAATATGAAGTCTCTACCTTAAGAATTGACTGAATGGCACATGGTTGAGTTGCGTGATTTTCACTATCTGCTGGTTGGCCATATGACAATAGCTTTTGGGTGTTTTTAACAACTTACGGTTGTCACAGGAAGTTCTTACTCAACACACGTTGTCTTTGGGATAGACATAAACAGAATCCTGAATAAGAAGTCTCTACCTTAAGAATTGACTGAATGACAGATGGTTGAGTTGTGTGATTTTCACTATGAGCGTTTTATATGACAATAGCTCTAGGCTGTTTTTAACAACTTCCGGTTGTCACAGGAAGCTCTTGCTCCACACACGTTGTCTTTGGGGTAGACATTAACAGAATCCTGAATATGAAGTCTCTACCTTAAGAATTGACTGAATGGCACATGGTTGAGTTACATGATTTTCACTATCTGCTGGTTGGCCATATGACAATAGCTCTTGGGTGTTTTTAACAACTTCCGGTTGTCACAGGAAGTTCTTGCTCCACACACGTTGTCTTTGGGGTAGACATTAACAGAATCCTGAATATGAAGTCTCTACCTTAAGAATTGACTGAATGGCACATGGTTGAGTTGCGTTATTTTCACTATCTGCTGGTTGGCCATATGACAATAGCTCTTAGGTGTTTTTAACAACTTACGGTTGTCACAGGAAGTTCTTACTCAACACACGTTGTCTTTGGGATAGACATAAACAGAATCCTGAATAAGAAGTCTCTACCTTAAGAACTGACTAAATGGCACATGGTTGAGTTGTGTGATTTTCACTATCTGCTGGTTGGCCATATGGCAATAGCTCTAGGCTGTTTTTAACAACTTCCGGATGTCACAGGAAGCTCTTGCTCCACACACGTTGTCTTTGCCGTAGACATAAACAGAATCCTGAATATGAAGTCTCTACCTTAAAAATTGACTGAATGACAAATGGTTGAGTTGCGTGATTTTCACTATCTGCTGGTTGGCCATATGACAATAGCTCTTGGGTGTTTTTAACAACTTACGGTTGTCACAGGAAGTTCTTACTCAACACACGTTGTCTTTGGGATAGACATAAACAGAATCCTGAATAAGAAGTCTCTACCTTAAGAATTGACTGAATGACAGATGGTTGAGTTGCGTGATTTTCACTATGAGCGTTTTATATGACAATAGCTCTAGGCTGTTTTTAACAACTTCCGGTTGTCACAGGAAGCTCTTGCTCCACACACGTTGTCTTTGGGGTAGACATTAACAGAATCCTGAATATGAAGTCTCTACCTTAAGAATTGACTGAATGGCACATGGTTGAGTTGCATGATTTTCACTATCTGCTGGTTGGCCATATGACAATAGCTCTTGGGTGTTTTTAACAACTTCCGGTTGTCACAGGAAGTTCTTACTCAACACACGTTGTCTTTGGGATAGACATAAACAGAATCCTGAATAAGAAGTCTCTACCTTGAGAACTGACTGAATGACAGATGGTTGAGTTGCGTGATTTTCACTATGTGCGCTTTATATGACAATAGCTCTAGGCTGTTTTAACAACTTCCGGTTGTCACGGAAGCTCTTGCTTCACACACGTTGTCTTTGGGGTAGACATAAACAGAATCCTGAATATGAAGTCTACCTTAAGAATTGACTGAATGGCACATGGTTGAGTTGCGTGATTTTCACTTTCTGCTGGTTGGCCATATGACAATAGCTCTAGGCAGTTTTTAACAACTTCCGGTTGTCACAGGAAGCTCTTGCTCCACACACGTTGTCTTTCGGGTAGACATAAACAGAATCCTGAATATGAAGTCTCTACCTTAAGAATTGACTGAATGGCACATGGTTGAGTTGCGTGATTTTCACTATCTGCTGGTTGGCCATATGACAATAGCTTTTGGGTGTTTTTAACAACTTACGGTTGTCACAGGAAGTTCTTACTCAACACACGTTGTCTTTGGGATAGACATAAACAGAATCCTGAATAAGAAGTCTCTACCTTAAGAATTGACTGAATGACAGATGGTTGAGTTGTGTGATTTTCACTATGAGCGTTTTATATGACAATAGCTCTAGGCTGTTTTTAACAACTTCCGGTTGTCACAGGAAGCTCTTGCTCCACACACGTTGTCTTTGGGGTAGACATTAACAGAATCCTGAATATGAAGTCTCTACCTTAAGAATTGACTGAATGGCACATGGTTGAGTTACATGATTTTCACTATCTGCTGGTTGGCCATATGACAATAGCTCTTGGGTGTTTTTAACAACTTCCGGTTGTCACAGGAAGTTCTTACTCAACACACGTTGTCTTTGGGATAGACATAAACAGAATCCTGAATAAGAAGTATCTACCTTAAGAATTGACTGAATGACAGATGGTTGAGTTGCGTGATTTTCACTATGTGCGCTTTATATGACAATAGCTCTAGGCTGTTTTTAACAACTTCCGGTTGTCACAGTGAGCTCTTGCTCCACACACGTTGTCTTTGCGGTAGACATAAACAGAATCCTAAATATGAAGTCTCTACCTTAAAAATTGACTGAATGACAGATGGTTGAGTTGCTTGATTTTCACTATCTGCTGTTTGGCCATATGACAATAGCTCTTGGGTGTTTTTAACAACTTACGGTTGTCACAGGAAGTTCTTACTCAACACACGTTGTCTTTGGGATAGACATAAACAGAATCCTGAATAAGAAGTCTCTACCTTAAGAATTGACTGAATGACAGATGGTTGAGTTGCGTGATTTTCACTATGAGCGTTTTATATGACAATAGCTCTAGGCTGTTTTTAACAACTTCCGGTTGTCACAGGAAGCTCTTGCTCCACACACGTTGTCTTTGGGGTAGACATTAACAGAATCCTGAATATGAAGTCTCTACCTTAAGAATTGACTGAATGGCACATGGTTGAGTTGCATGATTTTCACTATCTGCTGGTTGGCCATATGACAATAGCTCTTGGGTGTTTTTAACAACTTCCGGTTGTCACAGGAAGTTCTTACTCAACACACGTTGTCTTTGGGATAGACATAAACAGAATCCTGAATAAGAAGTCTCTACCTTGAGAACTGACTGAATGACAGATGGTTGAGTTGCGTGATTTTCACTATGTGCGCTTTATATGACAATAGCTCTAGGCTGTTTTAACAACTTCCGGTTGTCACGGAAGCTCTTGCTTCACACACGTTGTCTTTGGGGTAGACATAAACAGAATCCTGAATATGAAGTCTACCTTAAGAATTGACTGAATGGCACATGGTTGAGTTGCGTGATTTTCACTTTCTGCTGGTTGGCCATATGACAATAGCTCTAGGCAGTTTTTAACAACTTCCGGTTGTCACAGGAAGCTCTTGCTCCACACACGTTGTCTTTCGGGTAGACATAAACAGAATCCTGAATATGAAGTCTCTACCTTAAGAATTGACTGAATGGCACATGGTTGAGTTGCGTGATTTTCACTATCTGCTGGTTGGCAATATGACAATAGCTTTTGGGTGTTTTTAACAACTTACGGTTGTCACAGGAAGTTCTTACTCAACACACGTTGTCTTTGGGATAGACATAAACAGAATCCTGAATAAGAAGTCTCTACCTTAAGAATTGACTGAATGACAGATGGTTGAGTTGTGTGATTTTCACTATGAGCGTTTTATATGACAATAGCTCTAGGCTGTTTTTAACAACTTCCGGTTGTCACAGGAAGCTCTTGCTCCACACACGTTGTCTTTGGGGTAGACATTAACAGAATCCTGAATATGAAGTCTCTACCTTAAGAATTGACTGAATGGCACATGGTTGAGTTACATGATTTTCACTATCTGCTGGTTGGCCATATGACAATAGCTCTTGGGTGTTTTTAACAACTTCCGGTTGTCACAGGAAGTTCTTACTCAACACACGTTGTCTTTGGGATAGACATAAACAGAATCCTGAATAAGAAGTATCTACCTTAAGAATTGACTGAATGACAGATGGTTGAGTTGCGTGATTTTCACTATGTGCGCTTTATATGACAATAGCTCTAGGCTGTTTTTAACAACTTCCGGTTGTCACAGTGAGCTCTTGCTCCACACACGTTGTCTTTGCGGTAGACATAAACAGAATCCTAAATATGAAGTCTCTACCTTAAAAATTGACTGAATGACAGATGGTTGAGTTGCTTGATTTTCACTATCTGCTGGTTGGCCATATGACAATAGCTCTTGGGTGTTTTTAACAACTTACGGTTGTCACAGGAAGTTCTTACTCAACACACGTTGTCTTTGGGATAGACATAAACAGAATCCTGAATAAGAAGTCTCTACCTTAAGAATTGACTGAATGACAGATGGTTGAGTTGCGTGATTTTCACTATGAGCGTTTTATATGACAATAGCTCTAGGCTGTTTTTAACAACTTCCGGTTGTCACAGGAAGCTCTTGCTCCACACACGTTGTCTTTCGGGTAGACATAAACAGAATCCTGAATATGAAGTCTCTACCTTAAGAATTGACTGAATGGCACATGGTTGAGTTGCTTGATTTTCACTATCTGCTGGTTGGCCATATGACAATAGCTTTTGGGTGTTTTTAACAACTTACGGTTGTCACAGGAAGTTCTTACTCCACACACGTTGTCTTTGGGATAGACATAAACAGAATCCTGAATAAGAAGTCTCTACCTTAAGAATTGAGTGAATGACAGATGGTTGAGTTGCGTGATTTTCACTATGAGCGTTTTATATGACAATAGCTCTAGGCTGTTTTTAACAACTTCCGGTTGTCACAGGAAGCTCTTGCTCCACACACGTTGTCTTTGGGGTAGACATTAACAGAATCCTGAATATGAAGTCTCTACCTTAAGAATTGACTGAATGGCACATGGTTGAGTTGCATGATTTTCACTATCTGCTGGTTGGCCATATGACAATAGCTCTTGGGTGTTTTAACAACTTCCGGTTGTCACAGGAAGTTCTTACTCAACACACGTTGTCTTTGGGATAGACATAAACAGAATCCTGAATAAGAAGTCTCTACCTTAAGAATTGACTGAATGACAGATGGTTGAGTTGCGTGATTTTCACTATGTGCGCTTTATATGACAATAGCTCTAGGCTGTTTTTAACAACTTCCGGTTGTCACAGTGAGCTCTTGCTCCACACACGTTGTCGTTGGGTAGACATAAACAGAATCCTGAATAAGAAGTTTCTACCTTAACCTCTTGGGGCTATGTGGGACGCTAGCGTGCCACCCGTGGTGCACTCCATCAACAGCAGGTGCATTTCAAGAGCGGCAAATTTGAATCCAAATAAATGTCAAAATTCAAATTTTTCAAAAATACAACTATTTTACACCATTTGAAAGATAAACATCTCCTTAATCTAACCACGTTTTACGATTTCAAAAAGGTTTTACGGCGAAAGCATAAATTTAGAGTATGTTAGGACAGTACATTTACAAGAGTTGTGTGTAATGTTTTGTCAAGTCAAAGACAGGGTCACCAAAACCATAAAACCAGCTAAAATGATGCACTAACCTTTTACAATCTCCATCAGATGACACTCCTAGGACATTATGTTAGACAATGCATGCATTTTTAGTTCTATCAAGTTCATATTTATATCCAAAAACAGCATTTTACTATGGCATTGATGTTGAGGAAATCGTTTCCCTCCAATAACCGGCAGTCAAGTCAGCGTCACAAATTAAATAATTAAAATTAGAAAACATTGGTAAAATATTATATTGTCATTTAAAGAATTATAGATTTACATCTTTTGAACGCAATCAACTTGCCAGATTTAAAAATAACCTTACTGGGAAATCACACTTTGCAATAATCTGAGCACTGCGCCCAGAAAAATACGCGTTGCGATACAGACTAGACGTCATGTTGGGGAGATCTAAAATCGAAAATACTATGTAAATAATCCATTACCTTTGATTCTCTTCATCAGATGTCACTTCCAGGTATCACAGGTCCATAACGAATGTAGTTTTGTTCAAAAAAGCTCATCATTTATGTCCAAAAATCTCCGTCTCGTTAGCACATGATGTAAGCCAGCCGAACTTCTCGTCATGAACGAGGGGAAAAAATATATTTCCGTTCGTTCAAACATGTCAAACGTTGTATAGCATAAATCATTAGGGCCTTTTTTAACCAGAACATGAATAATATTCAAGGTGGACGAATGCATACTCTTTTATAACGTATTGGAACGAGGGTACCCAACATGAACTCGCGCGCCAGGTGTCTAATGGGACATCATCGTTCCATGGCTCTTGTTCGGTCAGATCTCCCTCCAGAACACTCAAAACACTTTGTAAAGGCTGGTGACATCTAGTGGAAGCAATAGGAAGTGCCAAAATATTCCTAAACCCCTGTGTTTTTCAATGGGATAGGTTTAAAGTCAATACAACACATCAGGTATCCACTTCCTGTCAGAAAATGTCTCAGGGTTTTGCCTGCCAAATGAGTTCTGTTATACTCACAGACACCATTCAAACAGTTTTAGAAACTTTAGAGTGTTTTCTATCCATATATAATAAGTATATGCATATTCTAGTTACTGGGTAGGATTAGTAACCAGATTAAATCGGGTACATTTTTTTTATCCAGACGTGCAAATGCTGCCCCCTAGCCCCAACAGGTTAAGAATTGACTGACTGACAGATGGTTGAGTTGCGTGATTTTCACTATGTGCCTTTTATATGACAATAGCTCTAGGCTGTTTTTAACAACTTCCGGTTGTCACAGGAAGCTCTTGCTCCACACACGTTGTCTTTCGGGTAGACATAAACAGAATCCTGAATATGAAGTCTCTACCTTAAGAATTGACTGAATGGCACATGGTTGAGTTGCGTGATTTTCACTATCTGCTGGTTGGCCATATGACAATAGCTCTAGGCAGTTTTTAACAACTTCCGGTTGTCACAGGAAGCTCTTGCTCCACACACATTGTATTTGGGGTATACAAAAACAGAATCCTGTATAAGAAGTCTCTACCTTAAGAATTGACTGAATGACAGATGGTTGAGATGCGTGAATTTCACTATGAGCGTTTTATATGACAAATGCTCTAGGCTGTTTTTAACAACTTCCGGTTGTCACAGGAAGCTCTTGCTCCACACACGTTGTCTTTGGGGTAGACATTAACAGAATCCTGAATATGAAGTCTCTACCTTAAGAATTGACTGAATGGCACATGGTTGAGTTGCGTTATTTTCACTATCTGCTGGTTGGCCATATGACAATAGCTCTTAGGTGTTTTTAACAACTTACGGTTGTCACAGGAAGTTCTTACTCAACACACGTTGTCTTTGGGATAGACATAAACAGAATCCTGAATAAGAAGTCTCTACCTTAAGAACTGACTAAATGGCACATGGTTGAGTTGTGTGATTTTCACTATCTGCTGGTTGGCCATATGGCAATAGCTCTAGGCTGTTTTTAACAACTTCCGGATGTCACAGGAAGCTCTTGCTCCACACACGTTGTCTTTGCCGTAGACATAAACAGAATCCTGAATATGAAGTCTCTACCTTAAAAATTGACTGAATGACAAATGGTTGAGTTGCGTGATTTTCACTATCTGCTGGTTGGCCATATGACAATAGCTCTTGGGTGTTTTTAACAACTTACGGTTGTCACAGGAAGTTCTTACTCAACACACGTTGTCTTTGGGATAGACATAAACAGAATCCTGAATAAGAAGTCTCTACCTTAAGAATTGACTGAATGACAGATGGTTGAGTTGCGTGATTTTCACTATGAGCGTTTTATATGACAATAGCTCTAGGCTGTTTTTAACAACTTCCGGTTGTCACAGGAAGCTCTTGCTCCACACACGTTGTCTTTGGGGTAGACATTAACAGAATCCTGAATATGAAGTCTCTACCTTAAGAATTGACTGAATGGCACATGGTTGAGTTGCATGATTTTCACTATCTGCTGGTTGGCCATATGACAATAGCTCTTGGGTGTTTTTAACAACTTCCGGTTGTCACAGGAAGTTCTTACTCAACACACGTTGTCTTTGGGATAGACATAAACAGAATCCTGAATAAGAAGTCTCTACCTTGAGAACTGACTGAATGACAGATGGTTGAGTTGCGTGATTTTCACTATGTGCGCTTTATATGACAATAGCTCTAGGCTGTTTTAACAACTTCCGGTTGTCACGGAAGCTCTTGCTTCACACACGTTGTCTTTGGGGTAGACATAAACAGAATCCTGAATATGAAGTCTACCTTAAGAATTGACTGAATGGCACATGGTTGAGTTGCGTGATTTTCACTTTCTGCTGGTTGGCCATATGACAATAGCTCTAGGCAGTTTTTAACAACTTCCGGTTGTCACAGGAAGCTCTTGCTCCACACACGTTGTCTTTCGGGTAGACATAAACAGAATCCTGAATATGAAGTCTCTACCTTAAGAATTGACTGAATGGCACATGGTTGAGTTGCGTGATTTTCACTATCTGCTGGTTGGCCATATGACAATAGCTTTTGGGTGTTTTTAACAACTTACGGTTGTCACAGGAAGTTCTTACTCAACACACGTTGTCTTTGGGATAGACATAAACAGAATCCTGAATAAGAAGTCTCTACCTTAAGAATTGACTGAATGACAGATGGTTGAGTTGTGTGATTTTCACTATGAGCGTTTTATATGACAATAGCTCTAGGCTGTTTTTAACAACTTCCGGTTGTCACAGGAAGCTCTTGCTCCACACACGTTGTCTTTGGGGTAGACATTAACAGAATCCTGAATATGAAGTCTCTACCTTAAGAATTGACTGAATGGCACATGGTTGAGTTACATGATTTTCACTATCTGCTGGTTGGCCATATGACAATAGCTCTTGGGTGTTTTTAACAACTTCCGGTTGTCACAGGAAGTTCTTACTCAACACACGTTGTCTTTGGGATAGACATAAACAGAATCCTGAATAAGAAGTATCTACCTTAAGAATTGACTGAATGACAGATGGTTGAGTTGCGTGATTTTCACTATGTGCGCTTTATATGACAATAGCTCTAGGCTGTTTTTAACAACTTCCGGTTGTCACAGTGAGCTCTTGCTCCACACACGTTGTCTTTGCGGTAGACATAAACAGAATCCTAAATATGAAGTCTCTACCTTAAAAATTGACTGAATGACAGATGGTTGAGTTGCTTGATTTTCACTATCTGCTGGTTGGCCATATGACAATAGCTCTTGGGTGTTTTTAACAACTTACGGTTGTCACAGGAAGTTCTAACTCAACACACGTTGTCTTTGGGATAGACATAAACAGAATCCTGAATAAGAAGTCTCTACCTTAAGAATTGACTGAATGACAGATGGTTGAGTTGCGTGATTTTCACTATGAGCGTTTTATATGACAATAGCTCTAGGCTGTTTTTAACAACTTCCGGTTGTCACAGGAAGCTCTTGCTCCACACACGTTGTCTTTGGGGTAGACATTAACAGAATCCTGAATATGAAGTCTCTACCTTAAGAATTGACTGAATGGCACATGGTTGAGTTGCATGATTTTCACTATCTGCTGGTTGGCCATATGACAATAGCTCTTGGGTGTTTTTAACAACTTCCGGTTGTCACAGGAAGTTCTTACTCAACACACGTTGTCTTTGGGATAGACATAAACAGAATCCTGAATAAGAAGTCTCTACCTTGAGAACTGACTGAATGACAGATGGTTGAGTTGCGTGATTTTCACTATGTGCGCTTTATATGACAATAGCTCTAGGCTGTTTTAACAACTTCCGGTTGTCACGGAAGCTCTTGCTTCACACACGTTGTCTTTGGGGTAGACATAAACAGAATCCTGAATATGAAGTCTACCTTAAGAATTGACTGAATGGCACATGGTTGAGTTGCGTGATTTTCACTTTCTGCTGGTTGGCCATATGACAATAGCTCTAGGCTGTTTTTAACAACTTCCGGTTGTCACAGTGAGCTCTTGCTCCACACACGTTGTCTTTGCGGTAGACATAAACAGAATCCTAAATATGAAGTCTCTACCTTAAAAATTGACTGAATGACAGATGGTTGAGTTGCTTGATTTTCACTATCTGCTGGTTGGCCATATGACAATAGCTCTTGGGTGTTTTTAACAACTTACGGTTGTCACAGGAAGTTCTTACTCAACACACGTTGTCTTTGGGATAGACATAAACAGAATCCTGAATAAGAAGTCTCTACCTTAAGAATTGACTGAATGACAGATGGTTGAGTTGCGTGATTTTCACTATGAGCGTTTTATATGACAATAGCTCTAGGCTGTTTTTAACAACTTCCGGTTGTCACAGGAAGCTCTTGCTCCACACACGTTGTCTTTGGGGTAGACATTAACAGAATCCTGAATATGAAGTCTCTACCTTAAGAATTGACTGAATGGCACATGGTTGAGTTGCATGATTTTCACTATCTGCTGGTTGGCCATATGACAATAGCTCTTGGGTGTTTTTAACAACTTCCGGTTGTCACAGGAAGTTCTTACTCAACACACGTTGTCTTTGGGATAGACATAAACAGAATCCTGAATAAGAAGTCTCTACCTTGAGAACTGACTGAATGACAGATGGTTGAGTTGCGTGATTTTCACTATGTGCGCTTTATATGACAATAGCTCTAGGCTGTTTTAACAACTTCCGGTTGTCACGGAAGCTCTTGCTTCACACACGTTGTCTTTGGGGTAGACATAAACAGAATCCTGAATATGAAGTCTACCTTAAGAATTGACTGAATGGCACATGGTTGAGTTGCGTGATTTTCACTTTCTGCTGGTTGGCCATATGACAATAGCTCTAGGCAGTTTTTAACAACTTCCGGTTGTCACAGGAAGCTCTTGCTCCACACACGTTGTCTTTCGGGTAGACATAAACAGAATCCTGAATATGAAGTCTCTACCTTAAGAATTGACTGAATGGCACATGGTTGAGTTGCGTGATTTTCACTATCTGCTGGTTGGCCATATGACAATAGCTTTTGGGTGTTTTTAACAACTTACGGTTGTCACAGGAAGTTCTTACTCAACACACGTTGTCTTTGGGATAGACATAAACAGAATCCTGAATAAGAAGTCTCTACCTTAAGAATTGACTGAATGACAGATGGTTGAGTTGTGTGATTTTCACTATGAGCGTTTTATATGACAATAGCTCTAGGCTGTTTTTAACAACTTCCGGTTGTCACAGGAAGCTCTTGCTCCACACACGTTGTCTTTGGGGTAGACATTAACAGAATCCTGAATATGAAGTCTCTACCTTAAGAATTGACTGAATGGCACATGGTTGAGTTACATGATTTTCACTATCTGCTGGTTGGCCATATGACAATAGCTCTTGGGTGTTTTTAACAACTTCCGGTTGTCACAGGAAGTTCTTGCTCCACACACGTTGTCTTTGGGGTAGACATTAACAGAATCCTGAATATGAAGTCTCTACCTTAAGAATTGACTGAATGGCACATGGTTGAGTTGCGTTATTTTCACTATCTGCTGGTTGGCCATATGACAATAGCTCTTAGGTGTTTTTAACAACTTACGGTTGTCACAGGAAGTTCTTACTCAACACACGTTGTCTTTGGGATAGACATAAACAGAATCCTGAATAAGAAGTCTCTACCTTAAGAACTGACTAAATGGCACATGGTTGAGTTGTGTGATTTTCACTATCTGCTGGTTGGCCATATGGCAATAGCTCTAGGCTGTTTTTAACAACTTCCGGATGTCACAGGAAGCTCTTGCTCCACACACGTTGTCTTTGCCGTAGACATAAACAGAATCCTGAATATGAAGTCTCTACCTTAAAAATTGACTGAATGACAAATGGTTGAGTTGCGTGATTTTCACTATCTGCTGGTTGGCCATATGACAATAGCTCTTGGGTGTTTTTAACAACTTACGGTTGTCACAGGAAGTTCTTACTCAACACACGTTGTCTTTGGGATAGACATAAACAGAATCCTGAATAAGAAGTCTCTACCTTAAGAATTGACTGAATGACAGATGGTTGAGTTGCGTGATTTTCACTATGAGCGTTTTATATGACAATAGCTCTAGGCTGTTTTTAACAACTTCCGGTTGTCACAGGAAGCTCTTGCTCCACACACGTTGTCTTTGGGGTAGACATTAACAGAATCCTGAATATGAAGTCTCTACCTTAAGAATTGACTGAATGGCACATGGTTGAGTTGCATGATTTTCACTATCTGCTGGTTGGCCATATGACAATAGCTCTTGGGTGTTTTTAACAACTTCCGGTTGTCACAGGAAGTTCTTACTCAACACACGTTGTCTTTGGGATAGACATAAACAGAATCCTGAATAAGAAGTCTCTACCTTGAGAACTGACTGAATGACAGATGGTTGAGTTGCGTGATTTTCACTATGTGCGCTTTATATGACAATAGCTCTAGGCTGTTTTAACAACTTCCGGTTGTCACGGAAGCTCTTGCTTCACACACGTTGTCTTTGGGGTAGACATAAACAGAATCCTGAATATGAAGTCTACCTTAAGAATTGACTGAATGGCACATGGTTGAGTTGCGTGATTTTCACTTTCTGCTGGTTGGCCATATGACAATAGCTCTAGGCAGTTTTTAACAACTTCCGGTTGTCACAGGAAGCTCTTGCTCCACACACGTTGTCTTTCGGGTAGACATAAACAGAATCCTGAATATGAAGTCTCTACCTTAAGAATTGACTGAATGGCACATGGTTGAGTTGCGTGATTTTCACTATCTGCTGGTTGGCCATATGACAATAGCTTTTGGGTGTTTTTAACAACTTACGGTTGTCACAGGAAGTTCTTACTCAACACACGTTGTCTTTGGGATAGACATAAACAGAATCCTGAATAAGAAGTCTCTACCTTAAGAATTGACTGAATGACAGATGGTTGAGTTGTGTGATTTTCACTATGAGCGTTTTATATGACAATAGCTCTAGGCTGTTTTTAACAACTTCCGGTTGTCACAGGAAGCTCTTGCTCCACACACGTTGTCTTTGGGGTAGACATTAACAGAATCCTGAATATGAAGTCTCTACCTTAAGAATTGACTGAATGGCACATGGTTGAGTTACATGATTTTCACTATCTGCTGGTTGGCCATATGACAATAGCTCTTGGGTGTTTTTAACAACTTCCGGTTGTCACAGGAAGTTCTTACTCAACACACGTTGTCTTTGGGATAGACATAAACAGAATCCTGAATAAGAAGTATCTACCTTAAGAATTGACTGAATGACAGATGGTTGAGTTGCGTGATTTTCACTATGTGCGCTTTATATGACAATAGCTCTAGGCTGTTTTTAACAACTTCCGGTTGTCACAGTGAGCTCTTGCTCCACACACGTTGTCTTTGCGGTAGACATAAACAGAATCCTAAATATGAAGTCTCTACCTTAAAAATTGACTGAATGACAGATGGTTGAGTTGCTTGATTTTCACTATCTGCTGGTTGGCCATATGACAATAGCTCTATGCTGTTTTTAACAACTTCCGGTTGTCACAGGAAGCTCTTGCTCCACACACGTTGTCGTTGGGTAGACATAAACAGAATCTTGAATAAGAAGTCTCTACCTTAATAATTGACTGACTGACAGATGGTTGAGTTGCGTGATTTTCACTATGTGCGTTTTATATGACTATAGCTCTAGGCTGTTTTTAACAACTTCCGGTTGTCACAGGAAGCTCTTGCTCCACACACGTTGTCTTTGCGGTAGACATAAACAGAATCCTGAATATGAAGTCTCTACCTTAAAAATTGACTGAATGACAGATGGTTGAGTTGCGTGATTTTCACTATCTGCTGGTTGGCCATATGACAATAGCTCTTGGGTGTTTTTAACAACTTACGGTTGTCACAGGAAGTTCTTACTCAACACACGTTGTCTTTGGGATAGACATAAACAGAATCCTGAATAAGAAGTCTCTACCTTAAGAATTGACTGAATGACAGATGGTTGAGTTGCGTGATTTTCACTATGTGTGCTTTATATGACAATAGCTCTAGGCTGTTTTTAACAACTTCCGGTTGTCACAGTGATCTCTTGCTCCACACACGTTGTCTTTGCGGTAGACATAAACAGAATCCTAAATATGAAGTCTCTACCTTAAAAATTGACTGAATGACAGATGGTTGAGTTGCTTGATTTTCACTATCTGCTGGTTGGCCATATGACAATAGCTCTATGCTGTTTTTAACAACTTCCGGTTGTCACAGGAAGCTCTTGCTCCACACACGTTGTCGTTGGGTAGACATAAACAGAATCTTGAATAAGAAGTCTCTACCTTAATAATTGACTGACTGACAGATGGTTGAGTTGCGTGATTTTCACTATGTGCGTTTTATATGACTATAGCTCTAGGCTGTTTTTAACAACTTCCGGATGTCACAGGAAGCTCTTGCTCCACACACGTTGTCTTTGCGGTAGACATAAACAGAATCCTGAATATGAAGTCTCTACCTTAAAAATGGACTGACTGACAGATGGTTGAGTTGCGTGATTTTCACTATCTGCTGGTTGGCCATATGACAATAGCTCTTGGGTGTCTTTAACAACTTCCGGTTATCACAGGAAGCTCTTGCTCCACACACGTTGTCTTTGCGGTAGACATAAACAGAATCCTTAATATGAAGTCTCTACCTTAAAAATTGACTGAATGACAGATGGTTGAGTTGCTTGATTGTCACTATCTGCTGGTTGGCCATATGACAATAGCTCTATGCTGTTTTTAACAACTTCTGGTTGTCACAGGAAGCTCTTGCTCCACACACGTTGTCGTTGGGTAGACATAAACAGAATCTTGAATAAGAAGTCTCTACCTTAATAATTGACTGACTGACAGATGGTTGAGTTGCGTGATTTTCACTATGTGCGTTTTATATGACTATAGCTCTAGGCTGTTTTTAACAACTTCCGGTTGTCACAGGAAGCTCTTGCTCCACACACGTTGTCTTTGTGGTAGACATAAACAGAATCCTGAATATGAAGTCTCTACCTTAAAAATGGACTGACTGACAGATGGTTGAGTTGCGTGATTTTCACTATCTGCTGGTTGGCCATATGACAATAGCTCTTGGGTGTTTTTAACAACTTACGGTTGTCACAGGAAGTTCTTACTCAACACACGTTGTCTTTGGGATAGACATAAACAGAATCCTGAATAAGAAGTCTCTACCTTAAGAATTGACTGAATGACAGATGGTTGAGTTGCGTGATTTTCACTATGAGCGTTTTATATGACAATAGCTCTAGGCTGTTTTTAACAACTTCCCGTTGTCACAGGAAGCTCTTGCTCCACACACGTTGTCTTTGCGGTAGACATAAACAGAATCCTGAATATGAAGTCTCTACCTTAAAAATTGACTGAATGACAGATGGTTGAGTTGCGTGATTTTCACTATCTGCTGGTTGGCCATATGACAATAGCTCTTGGGTGTTTTTAACAACTTACGGTTGTCAAAGGAAGTTCTTACTCAACACACGTTGTCTTTGCGATAGACATAAACAGAATCCTGAATAAGAAGTCTCTACCTTAAGAATTGACTGAATGACAGATGGTTGAGTTGCGTGATTTTCACTATGTGCGCTTTATATGACAATAGCTCTAGGCTGTTTTTAACAACTTCCGGTTGTCACAGTGAGCTCTTGCTCCACACACGTTGTCGTTGGGGTAGACATAAACAGAATCCTGAATATGAAGTCTCTACCTTAAGAATTGAATGAATGGCACATGGTTGAGCTGCGTGATTTTCACTATCTGCTGGTTGGCCATATGACAATAGCTCTAGGCTGTTTTTAACAACTTCCGGTTGTCACAGGAAGCTCTTGCTCCACACACGTTGTCTTTCGGGTAGACATAAACAGAATCCTGAATATGAAGTCTCTACCTTAAGAATTGACTGAATGGCACATGGTTGAGTTGCGTGATTTTCACTATCTGCTGGTTGGCCATATGACAATAGCTCTAGGCTGTTTTTAACAACTTCCGGTTGTCACAGGAAGCTCTTGCTCCACACACATTGTATTTGGGGTATACAAAAACAGAATCCTGAATAAGAAGTCTCTACCTTAAGAATTGACTGACTGACAGATGGTTGAGTTGCGTGATTTTCACTATGTGCGTTTTATATGACTATAGCTCTAGGCTGTTTTTAACAACTTCCGGTTGTCACAGGAAGCTCTTGCTCCACACACGTTGTCTTTGCGGTAGACATAAACAGAATCCTGAATATGAAGTCTCTACCTTAAAAATTGACTGACTGACAGATGGTTGAGTTGCGTGATTTTCACTATCTGCTGGTTGGCCATATGACAATAGCTCTTGGGTGTTTTTAACAACTTACGGTTGTCACAGGAAGTTCTTACTCAACACACGTTGTCTTTGGGATAGACATAAACAGAATCCTGAATAAGAAGTCTCTACCTTAAGAACTGACTGAATGACAGATGGTTGAGTTGCGTGATTTTCACTATGTGCGCTTTATATGACAATACCTCTAGGCTGTTTTGAACAACTTCCGGTTGTCACGGAAGCTCTTGCTCCACACACGTTGTCTTTGGGGTAGACATAAACAGAATCCTGAATATGAAGTCTACCTTAAGAATTGACTGAATGGCACATGGTTGAGTTGCGTGATTTTCACTATCTGCTGGTTGGCCATATGACAATAGCTCTAGGCAGTTTTTAACAACTTCCGGTTGTCACAGGAAGCTCTTGCTCCACACACGTTGTCGTTGGGTAGACATAAACAGAATCCTGAATAAGAAGTCTCTACCTTAAGAATTGACTGAATGACAGATGGTTGAGTTGCGTGATTTTCACTATGTGCGCTTTATATGACAATAGCTCTAGGCTGTTTTTAACAACTTCCGGTTGTCACAGTGAGCTCTTGCTCCACACACGTTGTCTTTGCGGTAGACATAAACAGAATCCGAAATATGAAGTCTCTACCTTAAAAATTGACTGAATGACAGATGGTTGAGTTGCTTGATTTTCACTATCTGCTGGTTGGCCATATGACAATAGGTCTATGCTGTTTTTAACAACTTCCAGTTGTCACAGGAAGCTCTTGCTCCACACACGTTGTCGTTGGGTAGACATAAACAGAATCCTGAATAAGAAGTCTCTACCTTAAGAATTGACTGACTGACACATGGTTGAGTTGCGTGATTTTCACTATGTGCGTTTTATATGACTATAGCTCTAGGCTGTTTTTAACAACTTCCGGTTGTCACAGGAAGCTCTTGCTCCACACACGTTGTCTTTGCGGTAGACATAAACAGAATCCTGAATATGAAGTCTCTACCTTAAGAATTGAATGAATGGCACATGGTTGAGCTGCGTGATTTTCACTATCTGCTGGTTGGCCATATGACAATAGCTCTTGGGTGTTTTAACAATTTCCGGTTGTCACGGAAGCTCTTGCTCCACACACGTTGTCTTTGGGGTAGACATAAACAGAATCCTGAATATGAAGTCTACCTTAAGAATTGACTGAATGGCACATGGTTGAGTTGCGTGATTTTCACTATCTGCTGGTTGGCCATATGACAATAGCTCTAGGCAGTTTTTAACAACTTCCGGTTGTCACAGGAAGCTCTTGCTCCACACACGTTGTCTTTCGGGTAGACATAAACAGAATCCTGAATATGAAGTCTCTACCTTAAGAATTGACTGAATGGCACATGGTTGAGTTGCATGATTTTCACTATCTGCTGGTTGGCCATATGACAATAGCTCTTGGGTGTTTTAACAACTTCCGGTTGTTACAGGAAGTTCTTATTCAACACACGTTGTCTTTGGGATAGACATAAACAGAATCCTGAATAAGAAGTCTCTACCTTAAGAATTGACTGAATGACAGATGGTTGAGTTGCGTGATTTTCACTATGTGCACTTTATATGACAATAGCTCTAGGCTGTTTTTAACAACTTCCGGTTGTCACAGTGAGCTCTTGCTCCACACACGTTGTCTTTGCGGTAGACATAAACAGAATCCTAAATATGAAGTCTCTACCTTAAAAATTGACTGAATGACAGATGGTTGAGTTGCTTGATTTTCACTATCTGCTGGTTGGCCATATGACAATAGCTCTATGCTGTTTTTAACAACTTCCGGTTGTCACAGGAAGCTCTTGCTCCACACACGTTGTCGTTGGGTAGACATAAACAGAATCCTGAATAAGAAGTCTCTACCTTAAGAATTGACTGACTGACAGATGGTTGAGTTGCGTGATTTTCACTATGTGCGCTTTATATGACAATAGCTCTAGGCTGTTTTTAACAACTTCCGGTTGTCACAGTGAGCTCTTGCTCCACACACGTTGTCGTTGGGTAGACATAAACAGAATCCTGAATAAGAAGTTTCTACCTTAAGAATTGACTGACTGACAGATGGTTGAGTTGAGTGATTTTCACTATGTGCCTTTTATATGACTATAGCTCTAGGCTGTTTTGAACAACTTCCGGTTGTCACAGGTAGCTCTTGCTCCACACACGTTGTCTTTGCGGTAGACATAAACAGAATCCTGAATATGAAGTCTCTACCTTAAAAATTGACTGAATGACAGATGGTTGAGTTGCGTGATTTTCACTATCTGCTGGTTGGCCATATGACAATAGCTCTTGGGTGTTTTTAACAACTTACGGTTGTCACAGGAAGTTCTTACTCAACACACGTTGTCTTTGGGATAGACATAAACAGAATCCTGAATAAGAAGTCTCTACCTTAAGAATTGACTGAATGACAGATGGTTGAGTTGCGTGATTTTCACTATGAGCGTTTTATATGACAATAGCTCTAGGCTGTTTTTAACAACTTCCGGTTGTCACAGTGAGCTCTTGCTCCACACACGTTGTCGTTGGGTAGACATAAACAGAATCCTGAATAAGAAGTTTCTACCTTAAGAATTGACTGACTGACAGATGGTTGAGTTGAGTGATTTTCACTATGTGCCTTTTATATGACTATAGCTCTAGGCTGTTTTGAACAACTTCCGGTTGTCACAGGTAGCTCTTGCTCCACACACGTTGTCTTTGCGGTAGACATAAACAGAATCCTGAATATGAAGTCTCTACCTTAAAAATTGACTGAATGACAGATGGTTGAGTTGCGTGATTTTCACTATCTGCTGGTTGGCCATATGACAATAGCTCTTGGGTGTTTTTAACAACTTACGGTTGTCACAGGAAGTTCTTACTCAACACACGTTGTCTTTGGGATAGACATAAACAGAATCCTGAATAAGAAGTCTCTACCTTAAGAATTGACTGAATGACAGATGGTTGAGTTGCGTGATTTTCACTATGAGCGTTTTATATGACAATAGCTCTAGGCTGTTTTTAACAACTTCCGGTTGTCACAGTGAGCTCTTGCTCCACACACGTTGTCGTTGGGGTAGACATAAACAGAATCCTGAATATGAAGTCTCTACATTAAGAATTTAATGAATGGCACATGGTTGAGCTGCGTGATTTTCACTATCTGCTGGTTGGCCATATGACAATAGCTCTTGGGTGTTTTAACAATTTCCGGTTGTCACGGAAGCTCTTGCTCCACACACGTTGTCTTTGGGGTAGACATAAACAGAATCCTGAATATGAAGTCTACCTTAAGAATTGACTGAATGGCACATGGTTGAGTTGCGTGATTTTCACTATCTGCTGGTTGGCCATATGACAATAGCTCTAGGCAGTTTTTAACAACTTCCGGTTGTCACAGGAAGCTCTTGCTCCACACACGTTGTCTTTCGGGTAGACATAAACAGAATCCTGAATATGAAGTCTCTACCTTAAGAATTGACTGAATGGCACATGGTTGAGTTGCATGATTTTCACTATCTGCTGGTTGGCCATATGACAATAGCTCTTGGGTGTTTTAACAACTTCCGGTTGTTACAGGAAGTTCTTATTCAACACACGTTGTCTTTGGGATAGACATAAACAGAATCCTGAATAAGAAGTCTCTACCTTAAGAATTGACTGAATGACAGATGGTTGAGTTGCGTGATTTTCACTATGTGCACTTTATATGACAATAGCTCTAGGCTGTTTTTAACAACTTCCGGTTGTCACAGTGAGCTCTTGCTCCACACACGTTGTCTTTGCGGTAGACATAAACAGAATCCTAAATATGAAGTCTCTACCTTAAAAATTGACTGAATGACAGATGGTTGAGTTGCTTGATTTTCACTATCTGCTGGTTGGCCATATGACAATAGCTCTATGCTGTTTTTAACAACTTCCGGTTGTCACAGGAAGCTCTTGCTCCACACACGTTGTCGTTGGGTAGACATAAACAGAATCCTGAATAAGAAGTCTCTACCTTAAGAATTGACTGACTGACAGATGGTTGAGTTGCGTGATTTTCACTATGTGCGCTTTATATGACAATAGCTCTAGGCTGTTTTTAACAACTTCCGGTTGTCACAGTGAGCTCTTGCTCCACACACGTTGTCGTTGGGTAGACATAAACAGAATCCTGAATAAGAAGTTTCTACCTTAAGAATTGACTGACTGACAGATGGTTGAGTTGAGTGATTTTCACTATGTGCCTTTTATATGACTATAGCTCTAGGCTGTTTTGAACAACTTCCGGTTGTCACAGGTAGCTCTTGCTCCACACACGTTGTCTTTGCGGTAGACATAAACAGAATCCTGAATATGAAGTCTCTACCTTAAAAATTGACTGAATGACAGATGGTTGAGTTGCGTGATTTTCACTATCTGCTGGTTGGCCATATGACAATAGCTCTTGGGTGTTTTTAACAACTTACGGTTGTCACAGGAAGTTCTTACTCAACACACGTTGTCTTTGGGATAGACATAAACAGAATCCTGAATAAGAAGTCTCTACCTTAACCTCTTGGGGCTAGGTGGGACGCTAGCGTGCCACCTGTGGTGCACTCCATCAACAGCAGGTGCATTTCAAGAGCGGCAAATTTGAATCCAAATAAATGTCAAAATTCAAATTTTTCAAAAATACAACTATGTTACACCATTTGAAAGATAAACATCTCCTTAATCTAACCACGTTTTACGATTTCAAAAAGGTTTTACGGCGAAAGCATAAATTTAGAGTATGTTAGGACAGTACATTTACAAGAGTTGTGTGTAATGTTTTGTCAAGTCAAAGACAGGGTCACCAAAACCATAAAACCAGCTAAAATGATACACTAACCTTTTACAATCTCCATCAGATGACACTCCTAGGACATTATGTTAGACAATGCATGCATTTTTAGTTCTATCAAGTTCATATTTATATACAAAAACAGCGTTTTACTATGGCATTGATGTTGAGGAAATCGTTTCCCTCCAATAACCGGCAGTCAAGTCAGCGTCAGAAATTAAATAATTAAAATTAGAAAACATTGTTAAAATATTATATTGTCATTTAAAGAATTATAGATTTACATCTTTTGAACGCAATCAACTTGCCAGATTTAAAAATAACCTTACTGGGAAATCACACTTTGCAATAATCTGAGCACTGTGCCCAGAAAAATACGCGTTGCGATACAGACTAGACGTCATGTTGGGGAGATCTAAAATCGAAAATACTATGTAAATAATCCATTACCTTTGATTCTCTTCATCAGATGTCACTTCCAGGTATCACAGGTCCATAACGAATGTAGTTTTGTTCAAAAAAGCTCATCATTTATGTCCAAAAATCTCCGTCTCGTTAGCACATGATGTAAGCCAGCCGGACTTCTCGTCATGAACGAGGGGAAAAAATATATTTCCGTTCGTTCAAACATGTCAAACGTTGTATAGCATAAATCATTAGGGCCTTTTTTAACCAGAACATGAATAATATTCAAGGTGGACGAATGCATAGCCTTTTATAACGTATTGGAACGAGGGTACCCAACATGAAGTAGCGCGCCAGGTGTCTAATGGGACATCACCGTTCCATGGCTCTTGTTCGGTCAGATCTCCCTCCAGAAGACTCAAAACACTTTGTAAAGGCTGGTGACATCTAGTGGAAGCAATAGGAAGTGCCAAAATATTCCTAAACCCCTGTGTCTTTCAATGGGATAGCTTTAAAGTCAATACAACACATCAGGTATCCACTTCCTGTCAGAAAATGTCTCAGGGTTTTGCCTGCCAAATGAGTTCTGTTATACTCACAGACACCATTCAAACAGTTTTGGAAACTTTAGAGTGTTTTCTATCCATATATAATAAGTATATGCATATTCTAGTTACTGGGTAGGATTAGTAACCAGATTAAATCGGGTACATTTTTTTTATCCAGACGTGCAAATGCTGCCCCCTAGACCCAACAGGTTAAGAATTGACTGAATGACAGATGGTTGAGTTGCGTGATTTTCACTATGAGCGTTTTATATGACAATAGCTCTAGGCTGTTTTTAACAACTTCCGGTTGTCACAGTGAGCTCTTGCTCCACACACGTTGTCGTTGGGGTAGACATAAACAGAATCCTGAATATGAAGTCTCTACATTAAGAATTTAATGAATGGCACATGGTTGAGCTGCGTGATTTTCACTATCTGCTGGTTGGCCATATGACAATAGCTCTTGGGTGTTTTAACAATTTCCGGTTGTCACGGAAGCTCTTGCTCCACACACGTTGTCTTTGGGGTAGACATAAACAGAATCCTGAATATGAAGTCTACCTTAAGAATTGACTGAATGGCACATGGTTGAGTTGCGTGATTTTCACTATCTGCTGGTTGGCCATATGACAATAGCTCTAGGCAGTTTTTAACAACTTCCGGTTGTCACAGGAAGTTCTTGCTCCACACACGTTGTCTTTCGGGTAGACATAAACAGAATCCTGAATATGAAGTCTCTACCTTAAGAATTGACTGAATGGCACATGGTTGAGTTGCGTGATTTTCACTATCTGCTGGTTGGCCATATGACAATAGCTCTTGGGTGTTTTTAACAACTTACGGTTGTCACAGGAAGTTCTTACTCAACACACGTTGTCTTTGGGATAGACATAAACAGAATCCTGAATAAGAAGTATCTACCTTAAGAATTGACTGAATGACAGATGGTTGAGTTGCGTGATTTTCACTATGTGCGCTTTATATGACAATAGCTCTAGGCTGTTTTTAACAACTTCCGGTTGTCACAGTGAGCTCTTGCTCCACACACGTTGTCTTTGCGGTAGACATAAACAGAATCCTAAATATGAAGTCTCTACCTTAAAAATTGACTGAATGACAGATGGTTGAGTTGCTTGATTTTCACTATCTGCTGGTTGGCCATATGACAATAGCTCTATGCTGTTTTTAACAACTTCCGGTTGTCACAGGAAGCTCTTGCTCCACACACGTTGTCGTTGGGTAGACATAAACAGAATCTTGAATAAGAAGTCTCTACCTTAATAATTGACTGACTGACAGATGGTTGAGTTGCGTGATTTTCACTATGTGCGTTTTATATGACTATAGCTCTAGGCTGTTTTTAACAACTTCCGGTTGTCACAGGAAGCTCTTGCTCCACACACGTTGTCCTTGCGGTAGACATAAACAGAATCCTGAATACGAAGTCTCTACCTTAAAAATTGACTGAATGACAGATGGTTGAGTTGCGTGATTTTCACTATCTGCTGGTTGGCCATATGACAATAGCTCTTGGGTGTTTTTAACAACTTACGGTTGTCACAGGAAGTTCTTACTCAACACACGTTGTCTTTGGGATAGACATAAACAGAATCCTGAATAAGAAGTCTCTACCTTAAGAATTGACTGAATGACAGATGGTTGAGTTGCGTGATTTTCACTATGTGCCTTTTATATGACTATAGCTCTAGGCTGTTTTTAACAACTTCCCGTTGTCACAGTGAGCTCTTGCTCCACACACGTTGTCGTTGGGGTAGACATAAACAGAATCCTGAATATGAAGTCTCTACCTTAAGAATTGAATGAATGGCACATGGTTGAGCTGCGTGATTTTCACTATCTGCTGGTTGGCTATATGACAATAGCTCTAGGCTGTTTTTAACAACTTCCGGTTATCACAGGAAGCTCTTGCTCCACACACGTTGTCTTTGCGGTAGACATAAACAGAATCCTGAATATGAAGTCTCTACCTTAAAAATTGACTGAATGACAGATGGTTGAGTTGCGTGATTTTCACTATCTGCTGGTTGGCCATATGACAATAGCTCTTGGGTGTTTTTAACAACTTACGTTTGTCACAGGAAGTTCTTACTCAACACACGTTGTCTTTGGGATAGACATAAACAGAATCCTAAATAAGAAGTTTCTACCTTAACCTCTTGGGGCTAGGTGGGACGCTAGCGTGCCACCCGTGGTGCACTCCATAAACAGCAGGTGCATTTCAAGAGCGGCAAATTTGAATCCAAATAAATGTCAAAATTCAAATTTTTCAAAAATACAACTATGTTACACCATTTGAAAGATAAACATCTCCTTAATCTAACCACGTTTTACGATTTCAAAAAGGTTTTACGGCGAAAGCATAAATTTAGAGTATGTTAGGACAGTACATTTACAAGAGTTGTGTGTAATGTTTTGTCAAGTCAAAGACAGGGTCACCAAAACCATAAAACCAGCTAAAATGATGCACTAACCTTTTACAATCTCCATCAGATGACACTCCTAGGACATTATGTTAGACAATGCATGCATTTTTAGTTCTATCAAGTTCATATTTATATCCAAAAACAGCGTTTTACTATGGCATTGATGTTGAGGAAATCGTTTCCCTCCAATAACCGGCAGTCAAGTCAGCGTCAGAAATTAAATAATTAAAATTAGAAAACATTGGTAAAATATTATATTGTCATTTAAAGAATTATAGATTTACATCTCTTGAACGCAATCAACTTGCCAGATTTAAAAATAACCTTACTGGGAAATCACACTTTGCAATAATCTGAGCACTGCGCCCAGAAAAATACGCGTTGCGATACAGACTAGACGTCATGTTGGGGAGATCTAAAATCGAAAATACTATGTAAATAATCCATTACCTTTGATTCTCTTCATCAGATGTCACTTCCAGGTATCACAGGTCCATAACGAATGTAGTTTTGTTCAAAAAAGCTCATCATTTATGTCCAAAAATCTCCGTCTCGTTAGCACATGATGTAAGCCAGCCGGACTTCTCGTCATGAACGAGGGGAAAAAATATATTTCCGTTCGTTCAAACATGTCAAACGTTGTATAGCATAAATCATTAGGGCCTTTTTTAACCAGAACATGAATAATATTCAAGGTGGACGAATGCATACTCTTTTATAACGTATTGGAACGAGGGTACCCAACATGAACTCGCGCGCCAGGTGTCTAATGGGACATCATCGTTCCATGGCTCTTGTTCGGTCAGATCTCCCTCCAGAAGACTCAAAACACTTTGTAAAGGCTGGTGACATCTAGTGGAAGCAATAGGAAGTGCCAAAATATTCCTAAACCCCTGTGTTTTTCAATGGGATAGGTTTAAAGTCAATACAACACATCAGGTATCCACTTCCTGTCAGAAAATGTCTCAGGGTTTTGCCTGCCAAATGAGTTCTGTTATACTCACAGACACCATTCAAACAGTTTTGGAAACTTTAGAGTGTTTTCTATCCATATATAATAAGTATATGCATATTCTAGTTACTGGGTAGGATTAGTAACCAGATTAAATCGGGTACATTTTTTTTATCCAGACGTGCAAATGCTGCCCCCTAGACCCAACAGGTTAAGAATTGACTGAATGACAGATGGTTGAGTTGCGTGATTTTCACTATGAGCGTTTTATATGACAATAGCTCTAGGCTGTTTTTAACAACTTCCGGTTGTCACAGGAAGCTATTGCTCCACACACGTTGTCTTTGGGGTAGACATTAACAGAATCCTGAATATGAAGTCTCTACCTTAAGAATTGACTGAATGGCACATGGTTGAGTTGCATGATTTTCACTATCTGCTGGTTGGCCATATGACAATAGCTCTTGGGTGTTTTTAACAACTTCTGGTTGTCACAGTGAGCTCTTGCTCCACACACGTTGTCTTTGCGGTAGACATAAACAGAATCCTAAATATGAAGTCTCTACCTTAACAATTGACTGAATGACAGATGGTTGAGTTGCTTGATTTTCACTATCTGCTAGTTGGCCATATGACAATAGCTCTATGCTGTTTTTAACAACTTCCGGTTGTCACAGGAAGCTCTTGCTCCACACACGTTGTCGTTGGGTAGACATAAACAGAATCCTGAATAAGAAGTCTCTACCTTAAGAATTGACTGACTGACAGATGGTTGAGTTGCGTGATTTTCACTATGTGCGTTTTATATGACTATAGCTCTAGGCTGTTTTTAACAACTTCCGGATGTCACAGGAAGCTCTTGCTCCACACACGTTGTCTTTGCGGTAGACATAAACAGAATCCTGAATATGAAGTCTCTACCTTAAAAATGGACTGACTGACAGATGGTTGAGTTGCGTGATTTTCACTATCTGCTGGTTGGCCATATGACAATAGCTCTTGGGTGTTTTTAACAACTTACGGTTGTCACAGGAAGTTCTTACTCAACACACGTTGTCTTTGGGATAGACATAAACAGAATCCTGAATAAGAAGTCTCTACCTTAAGAATTGACTGAATGACAGATGGTTGAGTTGCGTGATTTTCACTATGTGAGCTTTATATGACAATAGCTCTAGGCTGTTTTTAACAACTTCCGGTTGTCACAGTGAGCTATTGCTCCACACACGTTGTCGTTGGGTAGACATAAACAGAATCCTGAATAAGAAGTTTCTACCTTAAGAATTGACTGACTGACAGATGGTTGAGTTGCGTGATTTTCACTATGTGCCTTTTATATGACTATAGCTCTAGGCTGTTTTTAACAACTTCCCGTTGTCACAGGAAGCTCTTGCTCCACACACGTTGTCTTTGGGGTAGACATTAACAGAATCCTGAATATGAAGTCTCTACCTTAAGAATTGACTGAATGGCACATGGTTGAGTTGCATGATTTTCACTATCTGCTGGTTGGCCATATGACAATAGCTCTTGGGTGTTTTAACAACTTCCGGTTGTCACAGGAAGTTCTTATTCAACACACGTTGTCTTTGGGATAGACATAAACAGAATCCTGAATAAGAAGTCTCTACCTTAAGAATTGACTGAATGACAGATGGTTGAGTTGCGTGATTTTCACTATGTGCACTTTATATGACAATAGCTCTAGGCTGTTTTTAACAACTTCCGGTTGTCACAGTGAGCTCTTGCTCCACACACGTTGTCTTTGCGGTAGACATAAACAGAATCCTAAATATGAAGTCTCTACCTTAAAAATTGACTGAATGACAGATGGTTGAGTTGCTTGATTTTCACTATCTGCTGGTTGGCCATATGACAATAGCTCTATGCTGTTTTTAACAACTTCCGGTTGTCACAGGAAGCTCTTGCTCCACACACGTTGTCGTTGGGTAGACATAAACAGAATCCTGAATAAGAAGTCTCTACCTTAAGAATTGACTGACTGACAGATGGTTGAGTTGCGTGATTTTCACTATGTGCGCTTTATATGACAATAGCTCTAGGCTGTTTTTAACAACTTCCGGTTGTCACAGTGAGCTCTTGCTCCACACACGTTGTCGTTGGGTAGACATAAACAGAATCCTGAATAAGAAGTTTCTACCTTAAGAATTGACTGACTGACAGATGGTTGAGTTGAGTGATTTTCACTATGTGCCTTTTATATGACTATAGCTCTAGGCTGTTTTGAACAACTTCCGGTTGTCACAGGTAGCTCTTGCTCCACACACGTTGTCTTTGCGGTAGACATAAACAGAATCCTGAATATGAAGTCTCTACCTTAAAAATTGACTGAATGACAGATGGTTGAGTTGCGTGATTTTCACTATCTGCTGGTTGGCCATATGACAATAGCTCTTGGGTGTTTTTAACAACTTACGGTTGTCACAGGAAGTTCTTACTCAACACACGTTGTCTTTGGGATAGACATAAACAGAATCCTGAATAAGAAGTCTCTACCTTAAGAATTGACTGAATGACAGATGGTTGAGTTGCGTGATTTTCACTATGAGCGTTTTATATGACAATAGCTCTAGGCTGTTTTTAACAACTTCCGGTTGTCACAGTGAGCTCTTGCTCCACACACGTTGTCTTTGCGGTAGACATAAACAGAATCCTAAATATGAAGTCTCTACCTTAAAAATTGACTGAATGACAGATGGTTGAGTTGCTTGATTTTCACTATCTGCTGGTTGGCCATATGACAATAGCTCTATGCTGTTTTTAACAACTTCCGGTTGTCACAGGAAGCTCTTGCTCCACACACGTTGTCGTTGGGTAGACATAAACAGAATCTTGAATAAGAAGTCTCTACCTTAATAATTGACTGACTGACAGATGGTTGAGTTGCGTGATTTTCACTATGTGCGTTTTATATGACTATAGCTCTAGGCTGTTTTTAACAACTTCCGGTTGTCACAGGAAGCTCTTGCTCCACACACGTTGTCCTTGCGGTAGACATAAACAGAATCCTGAATACGAAGTCTCTACCTTAAAAATTGACTGAATGACAGATGGTTGAGTTGCGTGATTTTCACTATCTGCTGGTTGGCCATATGACAATAGCTCTTGGGTGTTTTTAACAACTTACGGTTGTCACAGGAAGTTCTTACTCAACACACGTTGTCTTTGGGATAGACATAAACAGAATCCTGAATAAGAAGTCTCTACCTTAAGAATTGACTGAATGACAGATGGTTGAGTTGCGTGATTTTCACTATGTGCCTTTTATATGACTATAGCTCTAGGCTGTTTTTAACAACTTCCCGTTGTCACAGTGAGCTCTTGCTCCACACACGTTGTCGTTGGGGTAGACATAAACAGAATCCTGAATATGAAGTCTCTACCTTAAGAATTGAATGAATGGCACATGGTTGAGCTGCGTGATTTTCACTATCTGCTGGTTGGCTATATGACAATAGCTCTAGGCTGTTTTTAACAACTTCCGGTTATCACAGGAAGCTCTTGCTCCACACACGTTGTCTTTGCGGTAGACATAAACAGAATCCTGAATATGAAGTCTCTACCTTAAAAATTGACTGAATGACAGATGGTTGAGTTGCGTGATTTTCACTATCTGCTGGTTGGCCATATGACAATAGCTCTTGGGTGTTTTTAACAACTTACGTTTGTCACAGGAAGTTCTTACTCAACACACGTTGTCTTTGGGATAGACATAAACAGAATCCTAAATAAGAAGTTTCTACCTTAACCTCTTGGGGCTAGGTGGGACGCTAGCGTGCCACCCGTGGTGCACTCCATAAACAGCAGGTGCATTTCAAGAGCGGCAAATTTGAATCCAAATAAATGTCAAAATTCAAATTTTTCAAAAATACAACTATGTTACACCATTTGAAAGATAAACATCTCCTTAATCTAACCACGTTTTACGATTTCAAAAAGGTTTTACGGCGAAAGCATAAATTTAGAGTATGTTAGGACAGTACATTTACAAGAGTTGTGTGTAATGTTTTGTCAAGTCAAAGACAGGGTCACCAAAACCATAAAACCAGCTAAAATGATGCACTAACCTTTTACAATCTCCATCAGATGACACTCCTAGGACATTATGTTAGACAATGCATGCATTTTTAGTTCTATCAAGTTCATATTTATATCCAAAAACAGCGTTTTACTATGGCATTGATGTTGAGGAAATCGTTTCCCTCCAATAACCGGCAGTCAAGTCAGCGTCAGAAATTAAATAATTAAAATTAGAAAACATTGGTAAAATATTATATTGTCATTTAAAGAATTATAGATTTACATCTCTTGAACGCAATCAACTTGCCAGATTTAAAAATAACCTTACTGGGAAATCACACTTTGCAATAATCTGAGCACTGCGCCCAGAAAAATACGCGTTGCGATACAGACTAGACGTCATGTTGGGGAGATCTAAAATCGAAAATACTATGTAAATAATCCATTACCTTTGATTCTCTTCATCAGATGTCACTTCCAGGTATCACAGGTCCATAACGAATGTAGTTTTGTTCAAAAAAGCTCATCATTTATGTCCAAAAATCTCCGTCTCGTTAGCACATGATGTAAGCCAGCCGGACTTCTCGTCATGAACGAGGGGAAAAAATATATTTCCGTTCGTTCAAACATGTCAAACGTTGTATAGCATAAATCATTAGGGCCTTTTTTAACCAGAACATGAATAATATTCAAGGTGGACGAATGCATACTCTTTTATAACGTATTGGAACGAGGGTACCCAACATGAACTCGCG
Source organism: Salmo salar (assembly GCF_965601325.2). NCBI lineage: Eukaryota > Metazoa > Chordata > Actinopteri > Salmoniformes > Salmonidae > Salmo > Salmo salar. The sequence goes on from NC_138308.1 coordinate 64,651,873, forward strand.
CGCCAGGTGTCTAATGGGACATCATCGTTCCATGGCTCTTGTTCGGTCAGATCTCCCTCCAGAAGACTCAAAACACTTTGTAAAGGCTGGTGACATCTATTGGAAGCAATAGGAAGTGCCAAAATATTCCTAAACCCCTGTGTTTTTCAATGGGATAGGTTTAAAGTCAATACAACACATCAGGTATCCACTTCCTGTCAGAAAATGTCTCAGGGTTTTGCCTGCCAAATGAGTTCTGTTATACTCACAGACACCATTCAAACAGTTTTGGAAACTTTAGAGTGTTTTCTATCCATATATAATAAGTATATGCATATTCTAGTTACTGGGTAGGATTAGTAACCAGATTAAATCGGGTACATTTTTTTTATCCAGACGTGCAAATGCTGCCCCCTAGACCCAACAGGTTAAGAATTGACTGAATGACAGATGGTTGAGTTGCGTGATTTTCACTATGAGCGTTTTATATGACAATAGCTCTAGGCTGTTTTTAACAACTTCCGGTTGTCACAGGAAGCTATTGCTCCACACACGTTGTCTTTGGGGTAGACATTAACAGAATCCTGAATATGAAGTCTCTACCTTAAGAATTGACTGAATGGCACATGGTTGAGTTGCATGATTTTCACTATCTGCTGGTTGGCCATATGACAATAGCTCTTGGGTGTTTTTAACAACTTCTGGTTGTCACAGTGAGCTCTTGCTCCACACACGTTGTCTTTGCGGTAGACATAAACAGAATCCTAAATATGAAGTCTCTACCTTAACAATTGACTGAATGACAGATGGTTGAGTTGCTTGATTTTCACTATCTGCTAGTTGGCCATATGACAATAGCTCTATGCTGTTTTTAACAACTTCCGGTTGTCACAGGAAGCTCTTGCTCCACACACGTTGTCGTTGGGTAGACATAAACAGAATCCTGAATAAGAAGTCTCTACCTTAAGAATTGACTGACTGACAGATGGTTGAGTTGCGTGATTTTCACTATGTGCGTTTTATATGACTATAGCTCTAGGCTGTTTTTAACAACTTCCGGATGTCACAGGAAGCTCTTGCTCCACACACGTTGTCTTTGCGGTAGACATAAACAGAATCCTGAATATGAAGTCTCTACCTTAAAAATGGACTGACTGACAGATGGTTGAGTTGCGTGATTTTCACTATCTGCTGGTTGGCCATATGACAATAGCTCTTGGGTGTTTTTAACAACTTACGGTTGTCACAGGAAGTTCTTACTCAACACACGTTGTCTTTGGGATAGACATAAACAGAATCCTGAATAAGAAGTCTCTACCTTAAGAATTGACTGAATGACAGATGGTTGAGTTGCGTGATTTTCACTATGTGAGCTTTATATGACAATAGCTCTAGGCTGTTTTTAACAACTTCCGGTTGTCACAGTGAGCTATTGCTCCACACACGTTGTCGTTGGGTAGACATAAACAGAATCCTGAATAAGAAGTTTCTACCTTAAGAATTGACTGACTGACAGATGGTTGAGTTGCGTGATTTTCACTATGTGCCTTTTATATGACTATAGCTCTAGGCTGTTTTTAACAACTTCCCGTTGTCACAGGAAGCTCTTGCTCCACACACGTTGTCTTTGGGGTAGACATTAACAGAATCCTGAATATGAAGTCTCTACCTTAAGAATTGACTGAATGGCACATGGTTGAGTTGCATGATTTTCACTATCTGCTGGTTGGCCATATGACAATAGCTCTTGGGTGTTTTAACAACTTCCGGTTGTCACAGGAAGTTCTTATTCAACACACGTTGTCTTTGGGATAGACATAAACAGAATCCTGAATAAGAAGTCTCTACCTTAAGAATTGACTGAATGACAGATGGTTGAGTTGCGTGATTTTCACTATGTGCACTTTATATGACAATAGCTCTAGGCTGTTTTTAACAACTTCCGGTTGTCACAGTGAGCTCTTGCTCCACACACGTTGTCTTTGCGGTAGACATAAACAGAATCCTAAATATGAAGTCTCTACCTTAAAAATTGACTGAATGACAGATGGTTGAGTTGCTTGATTTTCACTATCTGCTGGTTGGCCATATGACAATAGCTCTATGCTGTTTTTAACAACTTCCAGTTGTCACAGGAAGCTCTTGCTCCACACACGTTGTCGTTGGGTAGACATAAACAGAATCCTGAATAAGAAGTCTCTACCTTAAGAATTGACTGACTGACAGATGGTTGAGTTGCGTGATTTTCACTATGTGCGCTTTATATGACAATAGCTCTAGGCTGTTTTTAACAACTTCCGGTTGTCACAGTGAGCTCTTGCTCCACACACGTTGTCGTTGGGTAGACATAAACAGAATCCTGAATAAGAAGTTTCTACCTTAAGAATTGACTGACTGACAGATGGTTGAGTTGAGTGATTTTCACTATGTGCCTTTTATATGACTATAGCTCTAGGCTGTTTTGAACAACTTCCGGTTGTCACAGGTAGCTCTTGCTCCACACACGTTGTCTTTGCGGTAGACATAAACAGAATCCTGAATATGAAGTCTCTACCTTAAAAATTGACTGAATGACAGATGGTTGAGTTGCGTGATTTTCACTATCTGCTGGTTGGCCATATGACAATAGCTCTTGGGTGTTTTTAACAACTTACGGTTGTCACAGGAAGTTCTTACTCAACACACGTTGTCTTTGGGATAGACATAAACAGAATCCTGAATAAGAAGTCTCTACCTTAAGAATTGACTGAATGACAGATGGTTGAGTTGCGTGATTTTCACTATGAGCGTTTTATATGACAATAGCTCTAGGCTGTTTTTAACAACTTCCGGTTGTCACAGTGAGCTCTTGCTCCACACACGTTGTCGTTGGGGTAGACATAAACAGAATCCTGAATATGAAGTCTCTACATTAAGAATTTAATGAATGGCACATGGTTGAGCTGCGTGATTTTCACTATCTGCTGGTTGGCCATATGACAATAGCTCTTGGGTGTTTTAACAATTTCCGGTTGTCACGGAAGCTCTTGCTCCACACACGTTGTCTTTGGGGTAGACATAAACAGAATCCTGAATATGAAGTCTACCTTAAGAATTGACTGAATGGCACATGGTTGAGTTGCGTGATTTTCACTATCTGCTGGTTGGCCATATGACAATAGCTCTAGGCAGTTTTTAACAACTTCCGGTTGTCACAGGAAGCTCTTGCTCCACACACGTTGTCTTTCGGGTAGACATAAACAGAATCCTGAATATGAAGTCTCTACCTTAAGAATTGACTGAATGGCACATGGTTGAGTTGCGTGATTTTCACTATGTGCCTTTTATATGACTATAGCTCTAGGCTGTTTTTAACAACTTCCCGTTGTCACAGTGAGCTCTTGCTCCACACACGTTGTCGTTGGGGTAGACATAAACAGAATCCTGAATATGAAGTCTCTACCTTAAGAATTGAATGAATGGCACATGGTTGAGCTGCGTGATTTTCACTATCTGCTGGTTGGCTATATGACAATAGCTCTAGGCTGTTTTTAACAACTTCCGGTTATCACAGGAAGCTCTTGCTCCACACACGTTGTTTTTGCGGTAGACATAAACAGAATCCTGAATATGAAGTCTCTACCTTAAAAATTGACTGAATGACAGATGGTTGAGTTGCGTGATTTTCACTATCTGCTGGTTGGCCATATGACAATAGCTCTTGGGTGTTTTTAACAACTTACGTTTGTCACAGGAAGTTCTTACTCAACACACGTTGTCTTTGGGATAGACATAAACAGAATCCTAAATAAGAAGTTTCTACCTTAAGAATTGACTGAATGACAGATGGTTGAGTTGCGTGATTTTCACTATGAGCGTTTTATATGACAATAGCTCTAGGCTGTTTTTAACAACTTCCGGTTGTCACAGGAAGCTATTGCTCCACACACGTTGTCTTTGGGGTAGACATTAACAGAATCCTGAATATGAAGTCTCTACCTTAAGAATTGACTGAATGGCACATGGTTGAGTTGCATGATTTTCACTATCTGCTGGTTGGCCATATGACAATAGCTCTTGGGTGTTTTTAACAACTTCTGGTTGTCACAGTGAGCTCTTGCTCCACACACGTTGTCTTTGCGGTAGACATAAACAGAATCCTAAATATGAAGTCTCTACCTTAACAATTGACTGAATGACAGATGGTTGAGTTGCTTGATTTTCACTATCTGCTAGTTGGCCATATGACAATAGCTCTATGCTGTTTTTAACAACTTCCGGTTGTCACAGGAAGCTCTTGCTCCACACACGTTGTCGTTGGGTAGACATAAACAGAATCCTGAATAAGAAGTCTCTACCTTAAGAATTGACTGACTGACAGATGGTTGAGTTGCGTGATTTTCACTATGTGCGTTTTATATGACTATAGCTCTAGGCTGTTTTTAACAACTTCCGGATGTCACAGGAAGCTCTTGCTCCACACACGTTGTCTTTGCGGTAGACATAAACAGAATCCTGAATATGAAGTCTCTACCTTAAAAATGGACTGACTGACAGATGGTTGAGTTGCGTGATTTTCACTATCTGCTGGTTGGCCATATGACAATAGCTCTTGGGTGTTTTTAACAACTTACGGTTGTCACAGGAAGTTCTTACTCAACACACGTTGTCTTTGGGATAGACATAAACAGAATCCTGAATAAGAAGTCTCTACCTTAAGAATTGACTGAATGACAGATGGTTGAGTTGCGTGATTTTCACTATGTGAGCGTTTTATATGACAATAGCTCTAGGCTGTTTTTAACAACTTCCGGTTGTCACAGTGAGCTCTTGCTCCACACACGTTGTCGTTGGGTAGACATAAACAGAATCCTGAATAAGAAGTTTCTACCTTAAGAATTGACTGACTGACAGATGGTTGAGTTGCGTGATTTTCACTATGTGCCTTTTATATGACTATAGCTCTAGGCTGTTTTTAACAACTTCCCGTTGTCACAGGAAGCTCTTGCTCCACACACGTTGTCTTTGGGGTAGACATTAACAGAATCCTGAATATGAAGTCTCTACCTTAAGAATTGACTGAATGGCACATGGTTGAGTTGCATGATTTTCACTATCTGCTGGTTGGCCATATGACAATAGCTCTAGGCTGTTTTGAACAACTTCCGGTTGTCACAGGAAGTTCTTATTCAACACACGTTGTCTTTGGGATAGACATAAACAGAATCCTGAATAAGAAGTCTCTACCTTAAGAATTGACTGAATGACAGATGGTTGAGTTGCGTGATTTTCACTATGTGCACTTTATATGACAATAGCTCTAGGCTGTTTTTAACAACTTCCGGTTGTCACAGTGAGCTCTTGCTCCACACACGTTGTCTTTGCGGTAGACATAAACAGAATCCTAAATATGAAGTCTCTACCTTAAAAATTGACTGAATGACAGATGGTTGAGTTGCTTGATTTTCACTATCTGCTGGTTGGCCATATGACAATAGCTCTATGCTGTTTTTAACAACTTCCGGTTGTCACAGGAAGCTCTTGCTCCACACACGTTGTCGTTGGGTAGACATAAACAGAATCCTGAATAAGAAGTCTCTACCTTAAGAATTGACTGACTGACAGATGGTTGAGTTGCGTGATTTTCACTATGTGCGCTTTATATGACAATAGCTCTAGGCTGTTTTTAACAACTTCCGGTTGTCACAGTGAGCTCTTGCTCCACACACGTTGTCGTTGGGTAGACATAAACAGAATCCTGAATAAGAAGTTTCTACCTTAAGAATTGACTGACTGACAGATGGTTGAGTTGAGTGATTTTCACTATGTGCCTTTTATATGACTATAGCTCTAGGCTGTTTTGAACAACTTCCGGTTGTCACAGGTAGCTCTTGCTCCACACACGTTGTCTTTGCGGTAGACATAAACAGAATCCTGAATATGAAGTCTCTACCTTAAAAATGGACTGACTGACAGATGGTTGAGTTGCGTGATTTTCACTATCTGCTGGTTGGCCATATGACAATAGCTCTTGGGTGTTTTTAACAACTTACGGTTGTCACAGGAAGTTCTTACTCAACACACGTTGTCTTTGGGATAGACATAAACAGAATCCTGAATAAGAAGTCTCTACCTTAAGAATTGACTGAATGACAGATGGTTGAGTTGCGTGATTTTCACTATGTGAGCGTTTTATATGACAATAGCTCTAGGCTGTTTTTAACAACTTCCGGTTGTCACAGTGAGCTCTTGCTCCACACACGTTGTCGTTGGGTAGACATAAACAGAATCCTGAATAAGAAGTTTCTACCTTAAGAATTGACTGACTGACAGATGGTTGAGTTGCGTGATTTTCACTATGTGCCTTTTATATGACTATAGCTCTAGGCTGTTTTTAACAACTTCCCGTTGTCACAGGAAGCTCTTGCTCCACACACGTTGTCTTTGGGGTAGACATTAACAGAATCCTGAATATGAAGTCTCTACCTTAAGAATTGACTGAATGGCACATGGTTGAGTTGCATGATTTTCACTATCTGCTGGTTGGCCATATGACAATAGCTCTTGGGTGTTTTAACAACTTCCGGTTGTCACAGGAAGTTCTTATTCAACACACGTTGTCTTTGGGATAGACATAAACAGAATCCTGAATAAGAAGTCTCTACCTTAAGAATTGACTGAATGACAGATGCTTGAGTTGCGTGATTTTCACTATGTGCACTTTATATGACAATAGCTCTAGGCTGTTTTTAACAACTTCCGGTTGTCACAGTGAGCTCTTGCTCCACACACGTTGTCTTTGCGGTAGACATAAACAGAATCCTAAATATGAAGTCTCTACCTTAAAAATTGACTGAATGACAGATGGTTGAGTTGCTTGATTTTCACTATCTGCTGGTTGGCCATATGACAATAGCTCTATGCTGTTTTTAACAACTTCCGGTTGTCACAGGAAGCTCTTGCTCCACACACGTTGTCGTTGGGTAGACATAAACAGAATCCTGAATAAGAAGTCTCTACCTTAAGAATTGACTGACTGACAGATGGTTGAGTTGCGTGATTTTCACTATGTGCGCTTTATATGACAATAGCTCTAGGCTGTTTTTAACAACTTCCGGTTGTCACAGTGAGCTCTTGCTCCACACACGTTGTCGTTGGGTAGACATAAACAGAATCCTGAATAAGAAGTTTCTACCTTAAGAATTGACTGACTGACAGATGGTTGAGTTGAGTGATTTTCACTATGTGCCTTTTATATGACTATAGCTCTAGGCTGTTTTGAACAACTTCCGGTTGTCACAGGTAGCTCTTGCTCCACACACGTTGTCTTTGCGGTAGACATAAACAGAATCCTGAATATGAAGTCTCTACCTTAAAAATTGACTGAATGACAGATGGTTGAGTTGCGTGATTTTCACTATCTGCTGGTTGGCCATATGACAATAGCTCTTGGGTGTTTTTAACAACTTACGGTTGTCACAGGAAGTTCTTACTCAACACACGTTGTCTTTGGGATAGACATAAACAGAATCCTGAATAAGAAGTCTCTACCTTAAGAATTGACTGAATGACAGATGGTTGAGTTGCGTGATTTTCACTATGAGCGTTTTATATGACAATAGCTCTAGGCTGTTTTTAACAACTTCCGGTTGTCACAGTGAGCTCTTGCTCCACACACGTTGTCGTTGGGGTAGACATAAACAGAATCCTGAATACGAAGTCTCTACATTAAGAATTTAATGAATGGCACATGGTTGAGCTGCGTGATTTTCACTATCTGCTGGTTGGCCATATGACAATAGCTCTTGGGTGTTTTAACAATTTCCGGTTGTCACGGAAGCTCTTGCTCCACACACGTTGTCTTTGGGGTAGACATAAACAGAATCCTGAATATGAAGTCTACCTTAAGAATTGACTGAATGGCACATGGTTGAGTTGCGTGATTTTCACTATCTGCTGGTTGGCCATATGACAATAGCTCTAGGCAGTTTTTAACAACTTCCGGTTGTCACAGGAAGCTCTTGCTCCACACACGTTGTCTTTCGGGTAGACATAAACAGAATCCTGAATATGAAGTCTCTACCTTAAGAATTGACTGAATGGCACATGGTTGAGTTGCGTGATTTTCACTATCTGCTGGTTGGCCATATGACAATAGCTCTTGGGTGTTTTTAACAACTTACGGTTGTCACAGGAAGTTCTTACTCAACACACGTTGTCTTTGGGATAGACATAAACAGAATCCTGAATAAGAAGTCTCTACCTTAAGAATTGACTGAATGACAGATGGTTGAGTTGCGTGATTTTCACTATGTGCACTTTATATGACAATAGCTCTAGGCTGTTTTTAACAACTTCCGGTTGTCACAGTGAGCTCTTGCTCCACACACGTTGTCTTTGCGGTAGACATAAACAGAATCCTAAATATGAAGTCTCTACCTTAAAAATTGACTGAATGACAGATGGTTGAGTTGCTTGATTTTCAATATCTGCTGGTTGGCCATATGACAATAGCTCTATGCTGTTTTTAACAACTTCCGGTTGTCACAGGAAGCTCTTGCTCCACACACGTTGTCGTTGGGTAGACATAAACAGAATCCTGAATAAGAAGTCTCTACCTTAAGAATTGACTGACTGACAGATGGTTGAGTTGCGTGATTTTCACTATGTGCGCTTTATATGACAATAGCTCTAGGCTGTTTTTAACAACTTCCGGTTGTCACAGTGAGCTCTTGCTCCACACACGTTGTCGTTGGGTAGACATAAACAGAATCCTGAATAAGAAGTTTCTACCTTAAGAATTGACTGACTGACAGATGGTTGAGTTGAGTGATTTTCACTATGTGCCTTTTATATGACTATAGCTCTAGGCTGTTTTGAACAACTTCCGGTTGTCACAGGTAGCTCTTGCTCCACACACGTTGTCTTTGCGGTAGACATAAACAGAATCCTGAATATGAAGTCTCTACCTTAAAAATTGACTGAATGACAGATGGTTGAGTTGCGTGATTTTCACTATCTGCTGGTTGGCCATATGACAATAGCTCTTGGGTGTTTTTAACAACTTACGGTTGTCACAGGAAGTTCTTACTCAACACACGTTGTCTTTGGGATAGACATAAACAGAATCCTGAATAAGAAGTCTCTACCTTAAGAATTGACTGAATGACAGATGGTTGAGTTGCGTGATTTTCACTATGAGCGTTTTATATGACAATAGCTCTAGGCTGTTTTTAACAACTTCCGGTTGTCACAGTGAGCTCTTGCTCCACACACGTTGTCGTTGGGGTAGACATAAACAGAATCCTGAATATGAAGTCTCTACATTAAGAATGTAATGAATGGCACATGGTTGAGCTGCGTGATTTTCACTATCTGCTGGTTGGCCATATGACAATAGCTCTTGGGTGTTTTAACAATTTCCGGTTGTCACGGAAGCTCTTGCTCCACACACGTTGTCTTTGGGGTAGACATAAACAGAGTCCTGAATATGAAGTCTACCTTAAGAATTGACTGAATGGCACATGGTTGAGTTGCGTGATTTTCACTATCTGCTGGTTGGCCATATGACAATAGCTCTAGGCAGTTTTTAACAACTTCCGGTTGTCACAGGAAGCTCTTGCTCCACACACGTTGTCTTTCGGGTAGACATAAACAGAATCCTGAATATGAAGTCTCTACCTTAAAAATTGACTGAATGACAGATGGTTGAGTTGCTTGATTTTCACTATCTGCTGGTTGGCCATATGACAATAGCTCTATGCTGTTTTTAACAACTTACGGTTGTCACAGGAAGCTCTTGCTCCACACACGTTGTCGTTGGGTAGACATAAACAGAATCTTGAATAAGAAGTCTCTACCTTAATAATTGACTGACTGACAGATGGTTGAGTTGCGTGATTTTCACTATGTGCGTTTTATATGACTATAGCTCTAGGCTGTTTTTAACAACTTCCCGTTGTCACAGTGAGCTCTTGCTCCACACACGTTGTCGTTGGGGTAGACATAAACAGAATCCTGAATATGAAGTCTCTACCTTAAGAATTGACTGAATGACAGATGGTTGAGTTGCGTGATTTTCACTATCTGCTGGTTGGCCATATGACAATAGCTCTTGGGTGTTTTTAACAACTTACGGTTGTCACAGGAAGTTCTTACTCAACACACGTTGTCTTTGGGATAGACATAAACAGAATCCTGAATAAGAAGTCTCTACCTTAAGAATTGACTGAATGACAGATGGTTGAGTTGCGTGATTTTCACTATGTGCCTTTTATATGACTATAGCTCTAGGCTGTTTTTAACAACTTCCCGTTGTCACAGTGAGCTCTTGCTCCACACACGTTGTCGTTGGGGTAGACATAAACAGAATCCTGAATATGAAGTCTCTACCTTAAGAATTGAATGAATGGCACATGGTTGAGCTGCGTGATTTTCACTATCTGCTGGTTGGCTATATGACAATAGCTCTAGGCTGTTTTTAACAACTTCCGGTTATCACAGGAAGCTCTTGCTCCACACACGTTGTCTTTGCCGTAGACATAAACAGAATCCTGAATATGAAGTCTCTACCTTAAAAATTGACTGAATGACAGATGGTTGAGTTGCGTGATTTTCACTATCTGCTGGTTGGCCATATTACAATAGCTCTTGGGTGTTTTTAACAACTTACGTTTGTCACAGGAAGTTCTTACTCAACACACGTTGTCTTTGGGATAGACATAAACAGAATCCTAAATAAGAAGTTTCTACCTTAACCTCTTGGGGCTAGGTGGGACGCTAGCGTGCCACCCGTGGTGCACTCCATCAACAGCAGGTGCATTTCAAGAGCGGCAAATTTGAATCCAAATAAATGTCAAAATTCAAATTTTTCAAAAATACAACTATGTTACACCATTTGAAAGATAAACATCTCCTTAATCTAACCACGTTTTACGATTTCAAAAAGGTTTTACGGCGAAAGCATAAATTTAGAGTATGTTAGGACAGTACATTTACAAGAGTTGTGTGTAATGTTTTGTCAAGTCAAAGACAGGGTCACCAAAACCATAAAACCAGCTAAAATGATGCACTAACCTTTTACAATCTCCATCAGATGACACTCCTAGGACATTATGTTAGACAATGCATGCATTTTTAGTTCTATCAAGTTCATATTTATATCCAAAAACAGCGTTTTACTATGGCATTGATGTTGAGGAAATCGTTTCCCTCCAATAACCGGCAGTCAAGTCAGCGTCAGAAATTAAATAATTAAAATTAGAAAACATTGGTAAAATATTATATTGTCATTTAAAGAATTATAGATTTACATCTCTTGAACGCAATCAACTTGCCAGATTTAAAAATAACCTTACTGGGAAATCACACTTTGCAATAATCTGAGCACTGCGCCCAGAAAAATACGCGTTGCGATACAGACTAGACGTCATGTTGGGGAGATCTAAAATCGGAAATACTATGTAAATAATCCATTACCTTTGATTCTCTTCATCAGATGTCACTTCCAGGTATCACAGGTCCATAACGAATGTAGTTTTGTTCAAAAAAGCTCATCATTTATGTCCAAAAATCTCCGTCTCGTTAGCACATGATGTAAGCCAGCCGGACTTCTCGTCATGAACGAGGGGAAAAAATATATTTCCGTTCGTTCAAACATGTCAAACGTTGTATAGCATAAATCATTAGGGCCTTTTTTAACCAGAACATGAATAATATTCAAGGTGGACGAATGCATACTCTTTTATAACGTATTGGAACGAGGGTAGCCAACATGAACTAGCGCGCCAGGTGTCTAATGGGACATCACCGTTCCATGGCTCTTGTTCGGTCAGATCTCCCTCCAGAAGACTCAAAACACTTTGTAAAGGCTGGTGACATCTAGTGGAAGCAATAGGAAGTGCCAAAATATTCCTAAACCCCTGTGTTTTTCAATGGCATAGGTTTAAAGTCAATACAACACATCAGGTATCCACTTCCTGTCAGAAAATGTCTCAGGGTTTTGCCTGCCAAATGAGTTCTGTTATACTCACAGACACCATTCAAACAGTTTTGGAAACTTTAGAGTGTTTTCTATCCATATATAATAAGTATATGCATATTCTAGTTACTGGGTAGGATTAGTAACCAGATTAAATCGGGTACATTTTTTTTATCCAGACGTGCAAATGCTGCCCCCTAGACCCAACAGGTTAAGAATTGACTGACTGACAGATGGTTGAGTTGCGTGATTTTCACTATGTGCATTTTATATGACTATAGCTTTAGGCTGTTTTTAACAACTTCCGGTTGTCACAGGAAGCTCTTGCTCCACACACGTTGTCTTTGCGGTAGACATAAACAGAATCCTTAATATGAAGTCTCTACCTTAAAAATTGACTGAATGACAGATGGTTGAGTTGCGTGATTTTCACTATCTGCTGGTTGGCCATATGACAATAGCTCTTGGGTGTTTTTAACAACTTACGGTTGTCACAGGAAATTCTTACTCAACACACGTTGTCTTTGGGATAGACATAAACAGAATCCTGAATAAGAAGTCTCTACCTTAAGAATTGACTGAATGACAGATGGTTGAGTTGCGTGATTTTCACTATGTGCGCTTTATATGACAATAGCTCTAGGCTGTTTTTAACAACTTCCGGTTGTCACAGTGAGCTCTTGCTCCACACACGTTGTCGTTGGGGTAGACATAAACAGAATCCTGAATATGAAGTCTCTACCTTAAGAATTGAATGAATGGCACATGGTTGAGCTGCGTGATTTTCACTATCTGCTGGTTGGCCATATGACAATAGCTCTAGGCTGTTTTTAACAACTTCCGGTTATCACAGGAAGCTCTTGCTCCACACACGTTGTCTTTGGGGTAGACATAAACAGAATCCTGAATATGATGTCTCTACCTTAAGAATTGACTGAATGGCACATGGTTGAGTTGCATGATTTTCACTATCTGCTGGTTGGCCATATGACAATAGCTCTAGGCTGTTTTTAACAACTTCCGGTTGTCACAGGAAGCTCTTGCTCCACACACGTTGTCTTTCGGGTAGACATAAACAGAATCCTGAATATGAAGTCTCTACCTTAAGAATTGACTGAATGGCACATGGTTGAGTTGCGTGATTTTCACTATCTGCTGGTTGGCCATATGATAATAGCTCTATGCTGTTTTTAACAACTTCCGGTTGTCACAGGAAGCTCTTGCTCCACACACGTTGTCGTTGGGTAGACATAAACAGAATCCTGAATAAGAAGTCTCTACCTTAAGAATTGACTGAATGACAGATGGTTGAGTTGCGTGATTTTCACTATGAGCGTTTTATATGACAATAGCTCTAGGCTGTTTTTAACAACTTCCGGTTGTCACAGTGAGCTCTTGCTCCACACACGTTGTCGTTGGGGTAGACATAAACAGAATCCTGAATATGAAGTCTCTACCTTAAGAATTGACTGAATGGCACATGGTTGAGTTGCGTGATTTTCACTATCTGCTGGTTGGCCATATGACAATAGCTCTAGGCTGTTTTTAACAACTTCCGGTTGTCACAGGAAGCTCTTGCTCCACACACGTTGTCTTTCGGGTAGACATAAACAGAATCCTGAATATGAAGTCTCTACCTTAAGAATTGACTGAATGGCACATGGTTGAGTTGCGTGATTTTCACTATCTGCTGGTTGGCCATATGATAATAGCTCTATGCTGTTTTTAACAACTTCCGGTTGTCACAGGAAGCTCTTGCTCCACACACGTTGTCGTTGGGTAGACATAAACAGAATCCTGAATAAGAAGTCTCTACCTTAAGAATTGACTGAATGACAGATGGTTGAGTTGCGTGATTTTCACTATGTGCGCTTTATATGACAATAGCTCTAGGCTGTTTTTAACAACTTCCGGTTGTCACAGTGAGCTCTTGCTCCACACACGTTGTCGTTGGGGTAGACATAAACAGAATCCTGAATATGAAGTCTCTACCTTAAGAATTTAATGAATGGCACATGGTTGAGCTGCGTGATTTTCACTATCTGCTGGTTGGCCATATGACAATAGCTCTTGGGTGTTTTAACAACTTCCGGTTGTCACGGAAGCTCTTGCTCCACACACGTTGTCTTTGGGGTAGACATAAACAGAATCCTGAATATGAAGTCTACCTTAAGAATTGACTGAATGGCACATGGTTGAGTTGCGTGATTTTCACTATCTGCTGGTTGGCCATATGACAATAGCTCTAGGCAGTTTTTAACAACTTCCGGTTGTCACAGGAAGCTCTTGCTCCACACACGTTGTCTTTCGGGTAGACATAAACAGAATCCTGAATATGAAGTCTCTACCTTAAGAATTGACTGAATGGCACATGGTTGAGTTGCGTGATTTTCACTATCTGCTGGTTGGCCATATGACAATAGCTTTTGGGTGTTTTTCACAACTTAAGGTTGTCACAGGAAGTTCTTACTCAACACACGTTGTCTTTGGGATAGACATAAACAGAATCCTGAATAAGAAGTCTCTACCTTAAGAATTGACTGAATGACAGATGGTTGAGTTGCGTGATTTTCACTATCTGCTGGTTGGCCATATGACAATAGCTTTTGGGTGTTTTTCACAACTTACGGTTGTCACAGGAAGTTCTTACTCAACACACGTTGTCTTTGGGATAGACATAAACAGAATCCTGAATAAGAAGTCTCTACCTTAAGAATTGACTGAATGACAGATGGTTGAGTTGCGTGATTTTCACTATGTGCGTTTTATATGACAATAGCTCTAGGCTGTTTTTAACAACTTCCGGTTGTCACAGTGAGCTCTTGCTCCACACACGTTGTCGTTGGGGTAGACATAAACAGAATCCTGAATATGAAGTCTCTACCTTAAGAATTGAATGAATGGCACATGGTTGAGCTGCGTGATTTTCACTATCTGCTGGTTGGCCATATGACAATAGCTCTTGGGTGTTTTAACAACTTCCGGTTGTCACGGAAGCTCTTGCTCCACACACGTTGTCTTTGGGGTAGACATAAACAGAATCCTGAATATGAAGTCTACCTTAAGAATTGACTGAATGGCACATGGTTGAGTTGCGTGATTTTCACTATCTGCTGGTTGGCCATATGACAATAGCTCTAGGCAGTTTTTAACAACTTCCGGTTGTCACAGGAAGCTCTTGCTCCACACACGTTGTCTTTCGGGTAGACATAAACAGAATCCTGAATATGAAGTCTCTACCTTAAGAATTGACTGAATGGCACATGGTTGAGTTGCGTGATTTTCACTATCTGCTGGTTGGCCATATGACAATAGCTTTTGGGTGTTTTTCACAACTTACGGTTGTCACAGGAAGTTCTTACTCAACACACGTTGTCTTTGGGATAGACATAAACAGAATCCTGAATAAGAAGTCTCTACCTTAAGAATTGACTGAATGACAGATGGTTGAGTTGCGTGATTTTCACTATGAGCGTTTTATATGACAATAGCTCTAGGCTGTTTTTAACAACTTCCGGTTGTCACAGGAAGCTCTTGCTCCACACACGTTGTCTTTGGGGTAGACATTAACAGAATCCTGAATATGAAGTCTCTACCTTAAGAATTGACTGAATGGCACATGGTTGAGTTGCATGATTTTCACTATCTGCTGGTTGGCCATATGACAATAGCTCTTGGGTGTTTTAACAACTTCCGGTTGTCACAGGAAGTTCTTACTCAACACACGTTGTCTTTGGGATAGACAGAAACAGAATCCTGAATAAGAAGTCTCTACCTTAAGAATTGACTGAATGACAGATGGTTGAGTTGCGTGATTTTCACTATGTGCGTTTTATATGACAATAGCTCTAGGCTGTTTTTAACAACTTCCGGTTGTCACAGTGAGCTCTTGCTCCACACACGTTGTCTTTGCGGTAGACATAAACAGAATCCTAAATATGAAGTCTCTACCTTAAAAATTGACTGAATGACAGATGGTTGAGTTGCTTGATTTTCACTATCTGCTGGTTGGCCATATGACAATAGCTCTATGCTGTTTTTAACAACTTCCGGTTGTCACAGGAAGCTCTTGCTCCACACACGTTGTCGTTGGGTAGACATAAACAGAATCCTGAATAAGAAGTCTCTACCTTAACCTCTTGGGGCTAGGTGGGACGCTAGCGTGCCACCCGTGGTGCACTCCATCAACAGCAGGTGCATTTCAAGAGCGGCAAATTTGAATCCAAATAAATGTCAAAATTCAAATTTTTCAAAAATACAACTATGTTACACCATTTGAAAGATAAACATCTCCTTAATCTAACCACGTTTTACGATTTCAAAAAGGTTTTACGGCGAAAGCATAAATTTAGAGTATGTTAGGACAGTACATTTACAAGAGTTGTGTGTAATGTTTTGTCAAGTCAAAGACAGGGTCACCAAAACCATAAAACCAGCTAAAATGATGCACTAACCTTTTACAATCTCCATCAGATGACACTCCTAGGACATTATGTTAGACAATGCATGCATTTTAGTTCTATCAAGTTCATATTTACATCCAAAAACAGCGTTTTACTATGGCATTGATGTTGAGGAAATCGTTTCCCTCCAATAACCGGCAGTCAAGTCAGCGTCAGAAATTAAATAATTAAAATTAGAAAACATTGGTAAAATATTATATTGTCATTTAAAGAATTATAGATTTACATCTCTTGAACGCAATCAACTTGCCAGATTTAAAAATAACCTTACTGGGAAATCACACTTTGCAATAATCTGAGCACTGCGCCCAGAAAAATACGCGTTGCGATACAGACTAGACGTCATGTTGGGGAGATCTAAAATCGAAAATACTATGTAAATAATCCATTACCTTTGATTCTCTTCATCAGATGTCACTTCCAGGTATCACAGGTCCATAACGAATGTAGTTTTGTTCAAAAAAGCTCATCATTTATGTCCAAAAATCTCCGTCTCGTTAGCACATGATGTAAGCCAGCCGGACTTCTCGTCATGAACGAGGGGAAAAAATATATTTCCGTTCGTTCAAACATGTCAAACGTTGTATAGCATAAATCATTAGGGCCTTTTTTAACCAGAACATGAATAATATTCAAGGTGGACGAATGCATACTCTTTTATAACGTATTGGAACGAGGGTACCCAACATGAACTAGCGCGCCAGGTGTCTAATGGGACATCACCGTTCCATGGCTCTTGTTCGGTCAGATCTCCCTCCAGAAGACTCAAAACACTTTGTAAAGGCTGGTGACATCTAGTGGAAGCAATAGGAAGTGCCAAAATATTCCTAAACCCCTGTGTTTTTCAATGGCATAGGTTTAAAGTCAATACAACACATCAGGTATCCACTTCCTGTCAGAAAATGTCTCAGGGTTTTGCCTGCCAAATGAGTTCTGTTATACTCACAGACACCATTCAAACAGTTTTGGAAACTTTAGAGTGTTTTCTATCCATATATAATAACTATATGCATATTCTAGTTACTGGGTAGGATTAGTAACCAGATTAAATCGGGTACATTTTTTTTATCCAGACGTGCAAATGCTGCCCCCTAGACCCAACAGGTTAAGAATTGACTGACTGACAGATGGTTGAGTTGCGTGATTTTCACTATGTGCATTTTATATGACTATAGCTCTAGGCTGTTTTTAACAACTTCCGGTTGTCACAGGAAGCTCTTGCTCCACACACGTTGTCTTTGCGGTAGACATAAACAGAATCCTTAATATGAAGTCTCTACCTTAAAAATTGACTGAATGACAGATGGTTGAGTTGCGTGATTTTCACTATCTGCTGGTTGGCCATATGACAATAGCTCTTGGGTGTTTTTAACAACTTACGGTTGTCACAGGAAGTTCTTACGCAACACACGTTGTCTTTGGGATAGACATAAACAGAATCCTGAATAAGAAGTCTCTACCTTAAGAATTGACTGAATGACAGATGGTTGAGTTGCGTGATTTTCACTATGTGCGCTTTATATGACAATAGCTCTAGGCTGTTTTTAACAACTTCCGGTTGTCACAGTGAGCTCTTGCTCCACACACGTTGTCGTTGGGGTAGACATAAACAGAATCCTGAATATGAAGTCTCTACCTTAAGAATTGAATGAATGGCACATGGTTGAGCTGCGTGATTTTCACTATCTGCTGGTTGGCCATATGACAATAGCTCTAGGCTGTTTTTAACAACTTCCGGTTATCACAGGAAGCTCTTGCTCCACACACGTTGTCTTTGGGGTAGACATAAACAGAATCCTGAATAAGAAGTCTCTACCTTAAGAATTGACTGAATGACAGATGGTTGAGATGCGTGAATTTCACTATGAGCGTATTATATGACAAATGCTCTAGGCTGTTTTTAACAACTTCCGGTTGTCACAGGAAGCTCTTGCTCCACACACGTTGTCTTTGGGGTAGACATAAACAGAATCCTGAATATGAAGTCTCTACCTTAAGAATTGACTGAATGGCACTTGGTTGAGTTGCGTTATTTTCACTATCTGCTGGTTGGCCATATGACAATAGCTCTTGGGTGTTTTTAACAACTTACGGTTGTCACAGGAAGTTCTTACTCAACACACGTTGTCTTTGGGATAGACATAAACAGAATCCTGAATAAGAAGTCTCTACCTTAAGAATTGACTGAATGACAGATGGTTGAGTTGCGTGATTTTCACTATGTGCGCTTTATATGACAATAGCTCTAGGCTGTTTTTAACAACTTCCGGTTGTCACAGTGAGCTCTTGCTCCACACACGTTGTCGTTGAGGTAGACATAAACAGAATCCTGAATATGAAGTCTCTACCTTAAGAATTGACTAAATGGCACATGGTTGAGTTGTGTGATTTTCACTATCTGCTGGTTGGCCATATGGCAATAGCTCTAGGCTGTTTTTAACAACTTCCGGATGTCACAGGAAGCTCTTGCTCCACACACGTTGTCTTTGCCGTAGACATAAACAGAATCCTGAATATGAAGTCTCTACCTTAAAAATTGACTGAATGACAAATCGTTGAGTTGCGTGATTTTCACTATCTGCTGGTTGGCCATATGACAATAGCTCTAGGCTGTTTTTAACAACTTCCGGTTGTCACAGGAAGCTCTTGCTCCACACACGTTGTCTTTGGAGTATACATAAACAGAATCCTGAATATGAAGTCTCTACCTTAAGAATTGACTAAATGGCACATGGTTGAGTTGAGTGATTTTCACTATCTGCTGATTGGCCATATGACAATACTATTGGTTGTTTTTAACAACTTCCGGTTGTCACATGGAGCACTTGCTCCACACACGTTGCCTTTGGGATAGACATAAACAGAATCCTGAATAAGAAGTCTCTACCTTAACCTGTTAGGGCTAGGGGGCAGCATTGACACGGCTGGATAAAAAACATACCCGATTTAATCTGGTTACCACTCCTACTCAGTAACTAGAATATGCATATACTTATTACATATGGATAGAAAACACCCTACATTTTCTAAAACTGTTTGAATGGTGTCTGTGAGTATAACAGAACTCAAATGGCAGGTCAAAACCTGAGAGATTCCTTTACAGGAAGTGGCCTGTCTGACCATTTGTTGAACTTGTTTTCCATCTCTATCATTTACTAAGGATCTCTGCTCTAACGTGACACTTCCCACGTCTTCCATAGGCTCTCAGAGCCCGGGAAAAAACAGAATGTCGTCATTCCAGCCCCAGGCTGAAACACATTATCGCCTTTCTCAAGTGGCCCATCAAGAGACACTAGCTTATGCGCGTGACCCCGACCGCCCCCGCCTTTGGGATTTTTTCCTCTGTTTGCCGAAAAGGAGATTCCCTGTCGGAATATTATCGCTTTTCTACGAGAAAAATGACGTAAAAATTGATTTTAAACAGCGGTTGACATGCTTCGACGTACGGCAATGGAATACTTTGAATTTTATTGTCAGGAATTGCGCCAAGCGCGCGACACTTCTTTACTATTTCAGATAGTGTCTGGAACGCACGAACAAAACGCCGCTATTCGGATATAACGATGGATTATTTTGGACCAAACCAACATTTGTTATTGAAGTAGCTGTCCTGGGTGTGTATTCTGACGAAGACAACAAAAGGTAATGACATTTTTATAATAGTAAATATGATTATGGTGAGTGCTAAACTTGCCGGGTGTCTAAATAGCGAGCCCGTGATGCCTGGGCTATGTACTTAGAATATTGCAAAATGTGCTTTCACCAAAAAGCTATTTTAAAATCGGACATATCGAGTGCATAGAGGAGGTCTGTATCTATAATTCTTAAAATAATTGTTATGCTTTTTGTGAACGTTTATCGTGAGTAATTTAGTAAAATGTTAGCGAATTCCCCGGAAGTTTGCGGGGGGTATGCTAGTTCTGAACGTCACATGCTAATGTAAAAAGCAGGTTTTTGATATAAATATGAACTTGATTGAACAAAACATGCATGTATTGTATAACATAATGTCCTAGGGTTGTCATCTGATGAAGATCATCAAAGGTGAGTGCTGCATTTAGCTGTCTTCTGGGTTTTGGTGACATTATATGCTGGCTTGAAAAATGGGTGTCTGATTATTTCTGGCTATGTACTCTGCTGACATAATCTAATGTTTTGCTTTCGTTGTAAAGCCTTTTTGAAATCGGACAGTGTGGTTAGATTAACGAGAGTCTTATCTTTAAATGGCTGTAAAATAGTCATATGTTTGAGAAATTGAAGTAATAGGATTTTTAAGGTTTTGAAAATCGCGCCACAGGCTGGCAGTGGCTGTTACGTAGGTGGGACGAATTCGTCCCGCCGGTCCCATAGAGGTTAAGAATTGACTGAATGACAGATGGTTGAGTTGCGTGATTTTCACTATGTGCGTTTTATATGACAATAGCTCTAGGCTGTTTTTAACAACTTCCGGTTGTCACAGGAAGCTCTTGCTCCACACACGTTGTCGTTGGGTAGACATAAACAGAATCCTGAATATGAAGTCTCTACCTTAACAATTGACTGAATGACAGATGGTTGAGTTGTGTGATTTTCACTATCTGCTGGTTGGCCATATGACAATAGCTCTAGGCTGTTTTTAACAACTTCTGGTTGTCACAGGAAGCTCTTGCTCCACACACGTTGTCGTTGGGTAGACATAAACAGAATCCTGAATAAGAAGTCTCTACCTTAAGAATTGACTGACTGACAGATGGTTGAGTTGCGTGATTTTCACTATGTGCGTTTTATATGACTATAGCTCTAGGCTGTTTTTAACAACTTCCGGTTGTCACAGGAAGCTCTTGCTCCACACACGTTGTCTTTGCGGTAGACATAAACAGAATCCTGAATATGAAGTCTCTACCTTAAAAATTGACTGAATGACAGATGGTTGAGTTGCGTGATTTTCACTATCTGCTGGTTGGCCATATGACAATAGCTCTTGGGTGTTTTTAACAACTTACGGTTGTCACAGGAAGTTCTTATTCAACACACGTTGTCTTTGGGATAGACATAAACAGAATCCTGAATAAGAAGTCTCTACCTTAAGAATTGACTGAATGACAGATGGTTGAGTTGCGTGATTTTCACTATGTGCGCTTTATATGACAATAGCTCTAGGCTGTTTTTAACAACTTCCGGTTGTCACAGTGAGCTCTTGCTCCACACACGTTGTCGTTGGGTAGACATAAACAGAATCCTGAATATGAAGTCTCTACCTTAAGAATTGAATGAATGGCACATGGTTGAGTTGCGTGATTTTCAATATCTGCTGGTTGGCCATATGACAATAGCTCTAGGCTGTTTTTAAAAACTTCCGGTTGTCACAGGAAGCTCTTGCTCCACACACGTTGTCTTTGGGGTAGACATAAACATAATCCTGAATATGAACCCTCTACCTTAAAAATTGACTGAATGACAGATGGTTGAGTTGCGTGATTTTCACTATGTGCGTTTTATATGACAATAGCTCTAGGCTGTTTTAACAACTTCCGGTTGTCACAGGAAGCTCTTGCTTCACACACGTTGTCTTTGGGGTAGACATAAACAGAATCCTGAATATGAAGTCTCTACCTTAAGAATTGACTGAATGGCACATGGTTGAGTTGCGTGATTTTCACTATCTGCTGGTTGGCCATATGACAATAGCTCTAGGCTGTTTTTAACAACTTCCGGTTGTCACAGGAAGCTCTTGCTCCACACACGTTGTCTTTCGGGTAGACATAAACAGAATCCTGAATATGAAGTCTCTACCTTAATGATTGACTGAATGGCACATGGTTGAGTTGCGTGATTTTCACTATCTGCTGGTTGGCCATATGACAATAGCTCTATGCTGTTTTTAACAACTTCCGGTTGTCACAGGAAGCTCTTGCTCCACACACATTGTATTTGGGGTATACAAAAACAGAATCCTGAATAAGAAGTCTCTACCTTAAGAATTGACTGAATGACAGATGGTTGAGTTGCGTGATTTTCACTATGTGCGCTTTATATGACAATAGCTCTAGGCTGTTTTTAACAACTTCCGGTTGTCACAGTGAGCTCTTGCTCCACACACGTTGTCGTTGGGGTAGACATAAACAGAATCCTGAATATGAAGTCTCTACCTTAAGAATTGAATGAATGGCACATGGTTGAGCTGCGTGATTTTCACTATCTGCTGGTTGGCCATATGACAATAGCTCTAGGCTGTTTTTAACAACTTCCGGTTATCACAGGAAGCTCTTGCTCCACACACGTTGTCTTTGGGGTAGACATAAACAGAATCCTGAATAAGAAGTCTCTACCTTAAGAATTGACTGAATGACAGATGGTTGAGATGCGTGAATTTCACTATGAGCGTATTATATGACAAATGCTCTAGGCTGTTTTTAACAACTTCCGGTTGTCACAGGAAGCTCTTGCTCCACACACGTTGTCTTTGGGGTAGACATAAACAGAATCCTGAATATGAAGTCTCTACCTTAAGAATTGACTGAATGGCACTTGGTTGAGTTGCGTTATTTTCACTATCTGCTGGTTGGCCATATGACAATAGCTCTTGGGTGTTTTTAACAACTTACGGTTGTCACAGGAAGTTCTTACTCAACACACGTTGTCTTTGGGATAGACATAAACAGAATCCTGAATAAGAAGTCTCTACCTTAAGAATTGACTGAATGACAGATGGTTGAGTTGCGTGATTTTCACTATGTGCGCTTTATATGACAATAGCTCTAGGCTGTTTTTAACAACTTCCGGTTGTCACAGTGAGCTCTTGCTCCACACACGTTGTCGTTGAGGTAGACATAAACAGAATCCTGAATATGAAGTCTCTACCTTAAGAATTGACTAAATGGCACATGGTTGAGTTGTGTGATTTTCACTATCTGCTGGTTGGCCATATGGCAATAGCTCTAGGCTGTTTTTAACAACTTCCGGATGTCACAGGAAGCTCTTGCTCCACACACGTTGTCTTTGCCGTAGACATAAACAGAATCCTGAATATGAAGTCTCTACCTTAAAAATTGACTGAATGACAAATCGTTGAGTTGCGTGATTTTCACTATCTGCTGGTTGGCCATATGACAATAGCTCTAGGCTGTTTTTAACAACTTCCGGTTGTCACAGGAAGCTCTTGCTCCACACACGTTGTCTTTGGGGTATACATAAACAGAATCCTGAATATGAAGTCTCTACCTTAAGAATTGACTAAATGGCACATGGTTGAGTTGAGTGATTTTCACTATCTGCTGATTGGCCATATGACAATACTATTGGTTGTTTTTAACAACTTCCGGTTGTCACAGGAAGCACTTGCTCCACACACGTTGCCTTTGGGATAGACATAAACAGAATCCTGAATAAGAAGTCTCTACCTTAACCTGTTAGGGCTAGGGGGCAGCATTGACACGGCTGGATAAAAAACATACCCGATTTAATCTGGTTACCACTCCTACTCAGTAACTAGAATATGCATATACTTATTACATATGGATAGAAAACACCCTACATTTTCTAAAACTGTTTGAATGGTGTCTGTGAGTATAACAGAACTCAAATGGCAGGTCAAAACCTGAGAGATTCCTTTACAGGAAGTGGCCTGTCTGACCATTTGTTGAACTTGTTTTCCATCTCTATCATTTACTAAGGATCTCTGCTCTAACGTGACACTTCCCACGTCTTCCATAGGCTCTCAGAGCCCGGGAAAAAACAGAATGTCGTCATTCCAGCCCCAGGCTGAAACACATTATCGCCTTTCTCAAGTGGCCCATCAAGAGACACTAGCTTATGCGCGTGACCCCGACCGCCCCCGCCTTTGGGATTTTTTCCTCTGTTTGCCGAAAAGGAGATTCCCTGTCGGAATATTATCGCTTTTCTACGAGAAAAATGACGTAAAAATTGATTTTAAACAGCGGTTGACATGCTTCGACGTACGGCAATGGAATACTTTGAATTTTATTGTCAGGAATTGCGCCAAGCGCGCGACACTTCTTTACTATTTCAGATAGTGTCTGGAACGCACGAACAAAACGCCGCTATTCGGATATAACGATGGATTATTTTGGACCAAACCAACATTTGTTATTGAAGTAGCTGTCCTGGGTGTGTATTCTGACGAAGACAACAAAAGGTAATGACATTTTTATAATAGTAAATATGATTATGGTGAGTGCTAAACTTGCCGGGTGTCTAAATAGCGAGCCCGTGATGCCTGGGCTATGTACTTAGAATATTGCAAAATGTGCTTTCACCAAAAAGCTATTTTAAAATCGGACATATCGAGTGCATAGAGGAGGTCTGTATCTATAATTCTTAAAATAATTGTTATGCTTTTTGTGAACGTTTATCGTGAGTAATTTAGTAAAATGTTAGCGAATTCCCCGGAAGTTTGCGGGGGGTATGCTAGTTCTGAACGTCACATGCTAATGTAAAAAGCAGGTTTTTGATATAAATATGAACTTGATTGAACAAAACATGCATGTATTGTATAACATAATGTCCTAGGGTTGTCATCTGATGAAGATCATCAAAGGTGAGTGCTGCATTTAGCTGTCTTCTGGGTTTTGGTGACATTATATGCTGGCTTGAAAAATGGGTGTCTGATTATTTCTGGCTATGTACTCTGCTGACATAATCTAATGTTTTGCTTTCGTTGTAAAGCCTTTTTGAAATCGGACAGTGTGGTTAGATTAACGAGAGTCTTATCTTTAAATGGCTGTAAAATAGTCATATGTTTGAGAAATTGAAGTAATAGGATTTTTAAGGTTTTGAAAATCGCGCCACAGGCTGGCAGTGGCTGTTACGTAGGTGGGACGAATTCGTCCCGCCGGTCCCATAGAGGTTAAGAATTGACTGAATGACAGATGGTTGAGTTGCGTGATTTTCACTATGTGCGTTTTATATGACAATAGCTCTAGGCTGTTTTTAACAACTTCCGGTTGTCACAGGAAGCTCTTGCTCCACACACGTTGTCGTTGGGTAGACATAAACAGAATCCTGAATATGAAGTCTCTACCTTAACAATTGACTGAATGACAGATGGTTGAGTTGTGTGATTTTCACTATCTGCTGGTTGGCCATATGACAATAGCTCTAGGCTGTTTTTAACAACTTCTGGTTGTCACAGGAAGCTCTTGCTCCACACACGTTGTCGTTGGGTAGACATAAACAGAATCCTGAATAAGAAGTCTCTACCTTAAGAATTGACTGACTGACAGATGGTTGAGTTGCGTGATTTTCACTATGTGCGTTTTATATGACTATAGCTCTAGGCTGTTTTTAACAACTTCCGGTTGTCACAGGAAGCTCTTGCTCCACACACGTTGTCTTTGCGGTAGACATAAACAGAATCCTGAATATGAAGTCTCTACCTTAAAAATTGACTGAATGACAGATGGTTGAGTTGCGTGATTTTCACTATCTGCTGGTTGGCCATATGACAATAGCTCTTGGGTGTTTTTAACAACTTACGGTTGTCACAGGAAGTTCTTATTCAACACACGTTGTCTTTGGGATAGACATAAACAGAATCCTGAATAAGAAGTCTCTACCTTAAGAATTGACTGAATGACAGATGGTTGAGTTGCGTGATTTTCACTATGTGCGCTTTATATGACAATAGCTCTAGGCTGTTTTTAACAACTTCCGGTTGTCACAGTGAGCTCTTGCTCCACACACGTTGTCGTTGGGTAGACATAAACAGAATCCTGAATATGAAGTCTCTACCTTAAGAATTGAATGAATGGCACATGGTTGAGTTGCGTGATTTTCAATATCTGCTGGTTGGCCATATGACAATAGCTCTAGGCTGTTTTTAAAAACTTCCGGTTGTCACAGGAAGCTCTTGCTCCACACACGTTGTCTTTGGGGTAGACATAAACATAATCCTGAATATGAACCCTCTACCTTAAAAATTGACTGAATGACAGATGGTTGAGTTGCGTGATTTTCACTATGTGCGTTTTATATGACAATAGCTCTAGGCTGTTTTAACAACTTCCGGTTGTCACAGGAAGCTCTTGCTTCACACACGTTGTCTTTGGGGTAGACATAAACAGAATCCTGAATATGAAGTCTCTACCTTAAGAATTGACTGAATGGCACATGGTTGAGTTGCGTGATTTTCACTATCTGCTGGTTGGCCATATGACAATAGCTCTAGGCTGTTTTTAACAACTTCCGGTTGTCACAGGAAGCTCTTGCTCCACACACGTTGTCTTTCGGGTAGACATAAACAGAATCCTGAATATGAAGTCTCTACCTTAATGATTGACTGAATGGCACATGGTTGAGTTGCGTGATTTTCACTATCTGCTGGTTGGCCATATGACAATAGCTCTATGCTGTTTTTAACAACTTCCGGTTGTCACAGGAAGCTCTTGCTCCACACACATTGTATTTGGGGTATACAAAAACAGAATCCTGAATAAGAAGTCTCTACCTTAAGAATTGACTGAATGACAGATGGTTGAGTTGCGTGATTTTCACTATGAGCGTTTTATATGACAATAGCTCTAGGCTTTTTTTAACAACTTCCGGTTGTCACAGGAAGCTCTTGCTCCACACACGTTGTCTTTGGGGTAGACATTAACAGAATCCTGAATATGAAGTCTCTACCTTAAGAATTGACTGAATGGCTCATGGTTGAGTTGTGTGATTTTCACTATCTGCTGGTTGGCCATATGACAATAGCTCTTGGGTGTTTTTAACAACTTACGGTAGTCACAGGAAGTTCTTACTCAACACACGTTGTCTTTGGGATAGACATAAACAGAATCCTGAATAAGAAGTCTCTACCTTAAGAATTGACTGAATGACAGATGGTTGAGTTGCATGATTTTCACTATGTGCGTTTTATATGACAATAGCTCTAGGCTGTTTTTAACAACTTCCGGTTGTCACAGGAAGCTCTTGCTCCACACACGTTGTCGTTGGGTAGACATAAACAGAATCCTGAATATGAAGTCTCTACCTTAACAATTGACTGAATGACAGATGGTTGAGTTGCGTGATTTTCACTATCTGCTAGTTGGCCATATGACAATAGCTCTAGGCTGTTTTTAACAACTTCCGGTTGTCACAGGAAGCTCTTGCTCCACACACGTTGTCGTTGGGTAGACATAAACAGAATCCTGAATAAGAAGTCTCTACCTTAAGAATTGACTGACTGACAGATGGTTGAGTTGCGTGATTTTCACTATGTGCGTTTTATATGACTATAGCTCTAGGCTGTTTTTAACAACTTCCGGTTGTCACAGGAAGCTCTTGCTCCACACACGTTGTCTTTGCGGTAGACATAAACAGAATCCTGAATATGAAGTCTCTACCTTAAAAATTGACTGAATGACAGATGGTTGAGTTGCGTGATTTTCACTATCTGCTGGTTGGCCATATGACAATAGCTCTTGGGTGTTTTTAACAACTTACGGTTGTCACAGGAAGTTCTTACTCAACACACGTTGTCTTTGGTATAGACATAAACAGAATCCTGAATAAGAAGTCTCTACCTTAAGAATTGACTGAATGACAGATGGTTGAGTTGCGTGATTTTCACTATGTGCGCTTTATATGACAATAGCTCTAGGCTGTTTTTAACAACTTCCGGTTGTCACAGTGAGCTCTTGCTCCACACACGTTGTCGTTGGGTAGACATAAACAGAATCCTGAATATGAAGTCTCTACCTTAAGAATTGAATGAATGGCACATGGTTGAGTTGCGTGATTTTCAATATCTGCTGGTTGGCCATATGACAATAGCTCTAGGCTGTTTTTAAAAACTTCCGATTGTCACAGGAAGCTCTTGCTCCACACACGTTGTCTTTGGGGTAGACATAAACATAATCCTGAATATGAACCCTCTACCTTAAAAATTGACTGAATGACAGATGGTTGAGTTGCGTGATTTTCACTATGTGCGTTTTATATGACAATAGCTCTAGGCTGTTTTAACAACTTCCGGTTGTCACAGGAAGCTCTTGCTTCACACACGTTGTCTTTGGGGTAGACATAAACAGAATCCTGAATATGAAGTCTCTACCTTAAGAATTGACTGAATGGCACATGGTTGAGTTGCGTGATTTTCACTATCTGCTGGTTGGCCATATGACAATAGCTCTAGGCTGTTTTTAACAACTTCCGGTTGTCACAGGAAGCTCTTGCTCCACACACGTTGTCTTTCGGGTAGACATAAACAGAATCCTGAATATGAAGTCTCTACCTTAATGATTGACTGAATGGCACATGGTTGAGTTGCGTGATTTTCACTATCTGCTGGTTGGCCATATGACAATAGCTCTAGGCTGTTTTTAACAACTTCCGGTTGTCACAGGAAGCTCTTGCTCCACACACATTGTATTTGGGGTATACAAAAACAGAATCCTGAATAAGAAGTCTCTACCTTAAGAATTGACTGAATGACAGATGGTTGAGTTGCGTGATTTTCACTATGAGCGTTTTATATGACAATAGCTCTAGGCTTTTTTTAACAACTTCCGGTTGTCACAGGAAGCTCTTGCTCCACACACGTTGTCTTTGGGGTAGACATTAACAGAATCCTGAATATGAAGTCTCTACCTTAAGAATTGACTGAATGGCTCATGGTTGAGTTGTGTGATTTTCACTATCTGCTGGTTGGCCATATGACAATAGCTCTTGGGTGTTTTTAACAACTTACGGTAGTCACAGGAAGTTCTTACTCAACACACGTTGTCTTTGGGATAGACATAAACAGAATCCTGAATAAGAAGTCTCTACCTTAAGAATTGACTGAATGACAGATGGTTGAGTTGCATGATTTTCACTATGTGCGTTTTATATGACAATAGCTCTAGGCTGTTTTTAACAACTTCCGGTTGTCACAGGAAGCTCTTGCTCCACACACGTTGTCGTTGGGTAGACATAAACAGAATCCTGAATATGAAGTCTCTACCTTAACAATTGACTGAATGACAGATGGTTGAGTTGTGTGATTTTCACTATCTGCTAGTTGGCCATATGACAATAGCTCTAGGCTGTTTTTAACAACTTCCGGTTGTCACAGGAAGCTCTTGCTCCACACACGTTGTCGTTGGGTAGACATAAACAGAATCCTGAATAAGAAGTCTCTACCTTAAGAATTGACTGACTGACAGATGGTTGAGTTGCGTGATTTTCACTATGTGCGTTTTATATGACTATAGCTCTAGGCTGTTTTTAACAACTTCCGGTTGTCACAGCAAGCTCTTGCTCCACACACGTTGTCTTTGCGGTAGACATAAACAGAATCCTGAATATGAAGTCTCTACCTTAAGAATTGACTGAATGACAGATGGTTGAGTTGAGTGATTTTCACTATCTGCTGGTTGGCCATATGACAATAGCTCTTGGGTGTTTTTAACAACTTACGGTAGTCACAGGAAGTTCTTACTCAACACACGTTGTCTTTGGGATAGACATAAACAGAATCCTGAATAAGAAGTCTCTACCTTAAGAATTGACTGAATGACAGATGGTTGAGTTGCATGATTTTCACTATGTGCGTTTTATATGACAATAGCTCTAGGCTGTTTTTAACAACTTCCGGTTGTCACAGGAAGCTCTTGCTCCACACACGTTGTCGTTGGGTAGACATAAACAGAATCCTGAATATGAAGTCTCTACCTTAACAATTGACTGAATGACAGATGGTTGAGTTGCGTGATTTTCACTATCTGCTAGTTGGCCATATGACAATAGCTCTAGGCTGTTTTTAACAACTTCCGGTTGTCACAGGAAGCTCTTGCTCCACACACGTTGTCGTTGGGTAGACATAAACAGAATCCTGAATAAGAAGTCTCTACCTTAAGAATTGACTGACTGACAGATGGTTGAGTTGCGTGATTTTCACTATGTGCGTTTTATATGACTATAGCTCTAGGCTGTTTTTAACAACTTCCGGTTGTCACAGGAAGCTCTTGCTCCACACACGTTGTCTTTGCGGTAGACATAAACAGAATCCTGAATATGAAGTCTCTACCTTAAAAATTGACTGAATGACAGATGGTTGAGTTGCGTGATTTTCACTATCTGCTGGTTGGCCATATGACAATAGCTCTTGGGTGTTTTTAACAACTTACGGTTGTCACAGGAAGTTCTTACTCAACACACGTTGTCTTTGGTATAGACATAAACAGAATCCTGAATAAGAAGTCTCTACCTTAAGAATTGACTGAATGACAGATGGTTGAGTTGCGTGATTTTCACTATGTGCGCTTTATATGACAATAGCTCTAGGCTGTTTTTAACAACTTCCGGTTGTCACAGTGAGCTCTTGCTCCACACACGTTGTCGTTGGGTAGACATAAACAGAATCCTGAATATGAAGTCTCTACCTTAAGAATTGAATGAATGGCACATGGTTGAGTTGCGTGATTTTCAATATCTGCTGGTTGGCCATATGACAATAGCTCTAGGCTGTTTTTAAAAACTTCCGATTGTCACAGGAAGCTCTTGCTCCACACACGTTGTCTTTGGGGTAGACATAAACATAATCCTGAATATGAACCCTCTACCTTAAAAATTGACTGAATGACAGATGGTTGAGTTGCGTGATTTTCACTATGTGCGTTTTATATGACAATAGCTCTAGGCTGTTTTAACAACTTCCGGTTGTCACAGGAAGCTCTTGCTTCACACACGTTGTCTTTGGGGTAGACATAAACAGAATCCTGAATATGAAGTCTCTACCTTAAGAATTGACTGAATGGCACATGGTTGAGTTGCGTGATTTTCACTATCTGCTGGTTGGCCATATGACAATAGCTCTAGGCTGTTTTTAACAACTTCCGGTTGTCACAGGAAGCTCTTGCTCCACACACGTTGTCTTTCGGGTAGACATAAACAGAATCCTGAATATGAAGTCTCTACCTTAATGATTGACTGAATGGCACATGGTTGAGTTGCGTGATTTTCACTATCTGCTGGTTGGCCATATGACAATAGCTCTAGGCTGTTTTTAACAACTTCCGGTTGTCACAGGAAGCTCTTGCTCCACACACATTGTATTTGGGGTATACAAAAACAGAATCCTGAATAAGAAGTCTCTACCTTAAGAATTGACTGAATGACAGATGGTTGAGTTGCGTGATTTTCACTATGAGCGTTTTATATGACAATAGCTCTAGGCTTTTTTTAACAACTTCCGGTTGTCACAGGAAGCTCTTGCTCCACACACGTTGTCTTTGGGGTAGACATTAACAGAATCCTGAATATGAAGTCTCTACCTTAAGAATTGACTGAATGGCTCATGGTTGAGTTGTGTGATTTTCACTATCTGCTGGTTGGCCATATGACAATAGCTCTTGGGTGTTTTTAACAACTTACGGTAGTCACAGGAAGTTCTTACTCAACACACGTTGTCTTTGGGATAGACATAAACAGAATCCTGAATAAGAAGTCTCTACCTTAAGAATTGACTGAATGACAGATGGTTGAGTTGCATGATTTTCACTATGTGCGTTTTATATGACAATAGCTCTAGGCTGTTTTTAACAACTTCCGGTTGTCACAGGAAGCTCTTGCTCCACACACGTTGTCGTTGGGTAGACATAAACAGAATCCTGAATATGAAGTCTCTACCTTAACAATTGACTGAATGACAGATGGTTGAGTTGTGTGATTTTCACTATCTGCTAGTTGGCCATATGACAATAGCTCTAGGCTGTTTTTAACAACTTCCGGTTGTCACAGGAAGTTCTTACTCAACACACGTTGTCTTTGGGATAGACATAAACAGAATCCTGAATAAGAAGTCTCTACCTTAAGAATTGACTGAATGACAGATGGTTGAGTTGCGTGATTTTCACTATGTGAGCTTTATATGACAATAGCTCTAGGCTGTTTTAACAACTTCCGGTTGTCACAGGAAGCTCTTGCTTCACACACGTTGTCTTTGGGGTAGACATAAACAGAATCCTGAATATGAAGTCTCTACCTTAAGAATTGACTGAATGGCACATGGTTGAGTTGCGTGATTTTCACTATCTGCTGGTTGGCCATATGACAATAGCTCTAGGCTGTTTTTAACAACTTCCGGTTGTCACAGGAAGCTCTTGCTCCACACACGTTGTCTTTCGGGTAGACATAAACAGAATCCTGAATATGAAGTCTCTACCTTAATGATTGACTGAATGGCACATGGTTGAGTTGCGTGATTTTCACTATCTGCTGGTTGGCCATATGACAATAGCTCTAGGCTGTTTTTAACAACTTCCGGTTGTCACAGGAAGCTCTTGCTCCACACACATTGTATTTGGGGTATACAAAAACAGAATCCTGAATAAGAAGTCTCTACCTTAAGAATTGACTGAATGACAGATGGTTGAGTTGCGTGATTTTCACTATGAGCGTTTTATATGACAATAGCTCTAGGCTTTTTTTAACAACTTCCGGTTGTCACAGGAAGCTCTTGCTCCACACACGTTGTCTTTGGGGTAGACATTAACAGAATCCTGAATATGAAGTCTCTACCTTAAGAATTGACTGAATGGCTCATGGTTGAGTTGTGTGATTTTCACTATCTGCTGGTTGGCCATATGACAATAGCTCTTGGGTGTTTTTAACAACTTACGGTAGTCACAGGAAGTTCTTACTCAACACACGTTGTCTTTGGGATAGACATAAACAGAATCCTGAATAAGAAGTCTCTACCTTAAGAATTGACTGAATGACAGATGGTTGAGTTGCATGATTTTCACTATGTGCGTTTTATATGACAATAGCTCTAGGCTGTTTTTAACAACTTCCGGTTGTCACAGGAAGCTCTTGCTCCACACACGTTGTCGTTGGGTAGACATAAACAGAATCCTGAATATGAAGTCTCTACCTTAACAATTGACTGAATGACAGATGGTTGAGTTGTGTGATTTTCACTATCTGCTAGTTGGCCATATGACAATAGCTCTAGGCTGTTTTTAACAACTTCCGGTTGTCACAGGAAGCTCTTGCTCCACACACGTTGTCGTTGGGTAGACATAAACAGAATCCTGAATAAGAAGTCTCTACCTTAAGAATTGACTGACTGACAGATGGTTGAGTTGCGTGATTTTCACTATGTGCGTTTTATATGACTATAGCTCTAGGCTGTTTTTAACAACTTCCGGTTGTCACAGCAAGCTCTTGCTCCACACACGTTGTCTTTGCGGTAGACATAAACAGAATCCTGAATATGAAGTCTCTACCTTAAAAATTGACTGAATGACAGATGGTTGAGTTGCGTGATTTTCACTATCTGCTGGTTGGCCATATGACAATAGCTCTTGGGTGTTTTTAACAACTTACGGTTGTCACAGGAAGTTCTTACTCAACACACGTTGTCTTTGGTATAGACATAAACAGAATCCTGAATAAGAAGTCTCTACCTTAAGAATTGACTGAATGACAGATGGTTGAGTTGCGTGATTTTCACTATGTGCGCTTTATATGACTATAGCTCTAGGCTGTTTTTAACAACTTCCGGTTGTCACAGGAAGCTCTTGCTCCACACACGTTGTCTTTGCGGTAGACATAAACAGAATCCTGAATATGAAGTCTCTACCTTAAAAATTGACTGAATGACAGATGGTTGAGTTGCGTGATTTTCACTATCTGCTGGTTGGCCATATGACAATAGCTCTTGGGTGTTTTTAACAACTTACGGTTGTCACAGGAAGTTCTTACTCAACACACGTTGTCTTTGGTATAGACATAAACAGAATCCTGAATAAGAAGTCTCTACCTTAAGAATTGACTGAATGACAGATGGTTGAGTTGCGTGATTTTCACTATGTGCGCTTTATATGACAATAGCTCTAGGCTGTTTTTAACAACTTCCGGTTGTCACAGTGAGCTCTTGCTCCACACACGTTGTCGTTGGGTAGACATAAACAGAATCCTGAATATGAAGTCTCTACCTTAAGAATTGAATGAATGGCACATGGTTGAGTTGCGTGATTTTCAATATCTGCTGGTTGGCCATATGACAATAGCTCTAGGCTGTTTTTAAAAACTTCCGATTGTCACAGGAAGCTCTTGCTCCACACACGTTGTCTTTGGGGTAGACATAAACATAATCCTGAATATGAACCCTCTACCTTAAAAATTGACTGAATGACAGATGGTTGAGTTGCGTGATTTTCACTATGTGCGTTTTATATGACAATAGCTCTAGGCTGTTTTAACAACTTCCGGTTGTCACAGGAAGCTCTTGCTTCACACACGTTGTCTTTGGGGTAGACATAAACAGAATCCTGAATATGAAGTCTCTACCTTAAGAATTGACTGAATGGCACATGGTTGAGTTGCGTGATTTTCACTATCTGCTGGTTGGCCATATGACAATAGCTCTAGGCTGTTTTTAACAACTTCCGGTTGTCACAGGAAGCTCTTGCTCCACACACGTTGTCTTTCGGGTAGACATAAACAGAATCCTGAATATGAAGTCTCTACCTTAATGATTGACTGAATGGCACATGGTTGAGTTGCGTGATTTTCACTATCTGCTGGTTGGCCATATGACAATAGCTCTAGGCTGTTTTTAACAACTTCCGGTTGTCACAGGAAGCTCTTGCTCCACACACATTGTATTTGGGGTATACAAAAACAGAATCCTGAATAAGAAGTCTCTACCTTAAGAATTGACTGAATGACAGATGGTTGAGTTGCGTGATTTTCACTATGAGCGTTTTATATGACAATAGCTCTAGGCTTTTTTTAACAACTTCCGGTTGTCACAGGAAGCTCTTGCTCCACACACGTTGTCTTTGGGGTAGACATTAACAGAATCCTGAATATGAAGTCTCTACCTTAAGAATTGACTGAATGGCTCATGGTTGAGTTGTGTGATTTTCACTATCTGCTGGTTGGCCATATGACAATAGCTCTTGGGTGTTTTTAACAACTTACGGTAGTCACAGGAAGTTCTTACTCAACACACGTTGTCTTTGGGATAGACATAAACAGAATCCTGAATAAGAAGTCTCTACCTTAAGAATTGACTGAATGACAGATGGTTGAGTTGCATGATTTTCACTATGTGCGTTTTATATGACAATAGCTCTAGGCTGTTTTTAACAACTTCCGGTTGTCACAGGAAGCTCTTGCTCCACACACGTTGTCGTTGGGTAGACATAAACAGAATCCTGAATATGAAGTCTCTACCTTAACAATTGACTGAATGACAGATGGTTGAGTTGTGTGATTTTCACTATCTGCTAGTTGGCCATATGACAATAGCTCTAGGCTGTTTTTAACAACTTCCGGTTGTCACAGGAAGCTCTTGCTCCACACACGTTGTCGTTGGGTAGACATAAACAGAATCCTGAATAAGAAGTCTCTACCTTAAGAATTGACTGACTGACAGATGGTTGAGTTGCGTGATTTTCACTATGTGCGTTTTATATGACTATAGCTCTAGGCTGTTTTTAACAACTTCCGGTTGTCACAGCAAGCTCTTGCTCCACACACGTTGTCTTTGCGGTAGACATAAACAGAATCCTGAATATGAAGTCTCTACCTTAAAAATTGACTGAATGACAGATGGTTGAGTTGCGTGATTTTCACTATCTGCTGGTTGGCCATATGACAATAGCTCTTGGGTGTTTTTAACAACTTACGGTTGTCACAGGAAGTTCTTACTCAACACACGTTGTCTTTGGTATAGACATAAACAGAATCCTGAATAAGAAGTCTCTACCTTAAGAATTGACTGAATGACAGATGGTTGAGTTGCGTGATTTTCACTATGTGCGCTTTATATGACAATAGCTCTAGGCTGTTTTTAACAACTTCCGGTTGTCACAGTGAGCTCTTGCTCCACACACGTTGTCGTTGGGTAGACATAAACAGAATCCTGAATAAGAAGTTTCTACCTTAAATATTGACTGAATGACAGATGGTTGAGTTGCGTGATTTTCACTATCTGCTGGTTGGTCATATGACAATAGCTCTTGGGTGTTTTTAACAACTTCCGGTTGTCACAGGAAGCTCTTGCTCCACACACGTTGTCTTTGGGGTAGACATAAACATAATCCTGAATATGAACCCTCTACCTTAAAAATTGACTGAATGACAGATGGTTGAGTTGGGTGATTTTCACTATGTGCGTTTTATATGACAATAGCTCTAGGCTGTTTTAACAACTTCCGGTTGTCACAGGAAGCTCTTGCTTCACACACGTTGTCTTTGGGGTAGACATAAACAGAATCCTGAATATGAAGTCTCTACCTTAAAAATTGACTGAATGACAGATGGTTGAGTTGCGTGATTTTCACTATCTGCAGGTTGGCCATATGACAATAGCTCTTGGGTGTTTTTAACAAGTTACGGTTGTCACAGGAAGTTCTTACTCAACACACGTTGTCTTTGGGATAGACATAAACAGAATCCTCAATAAGAAGTCTCTACCTTAAAAATTGACTGAATGACAGATGGTTGAGTTGCGTGATTTTCACTATGTGCGTTTTATATGACAATAGCTCTAGGCTGTTTTAACAACTTCCGGTTGTCACAGGAAGCTCTTGCTTCACACACGTTGTCTTTGGGGTAGACATAAACAGAATCCTGAATATGAAGTCTCTACCTTAAGAATTGACTGAATGGCACATGGTTGAGTTGCGTGATTTTCACTATCTGCTGGTTGGCCATATGACAATAGCTCTAGGCTGTTTTTAACAACTTCCGGTTGTCACAGGAAGCTCTTGCTCCACACACGTTGTCTTTCGGGTAGACATAAACAGAATCCTGAATATGAAGTCTCTACCTTAATGATTGACTGAATGGCACATGGTTGAGTTGCGTGATTTTCACTATCTGCTGGTTGGCCATATGACAAAAGCTCTAGGCTGTTTTTAACAACTTCCGGTTGTCACAGGAAGCTCTTGCTCCACACACATTGTATTTGGGGTATACAAAAACAGAATCCTGAATAAGAAGTCTCTACCTTAAGAATTGACTGAATGACAGATGGTTGAGTTGCGTGATTTTCACTATGAGCGTTTTATATGACAATAGCTCTAGGCTTTTTTTAACAACTTCCGGTTGTCACAGGAAGCTCTTGCTCCACACACGTTGTCTTTGGGGTAGACATTAACAGAATCCTGAATATGAAGTCTCTACCTTAAGAATTGACTGAATGGCTCATGGTTGAGTTGTGTGATTTTCACTATCTGCTGGTTGGCCATATGACAATAGCTCTTGGGTGTTTTTAACAACTTACGGTAGTCACAGGAAGTTCTTACTCAACACACGTTGTCTTTGGGATAGACATAAACAGAATCCTGAATAAGAAGTCTCTACCTTAAGAATTGACTGAATGACAGATGGTTGAGTTGCATGATTTTCACTATGTTCGTTTTATATGACAATAGCTCTAGGCTGTTTTTAACAACTTCCGGTTGTCACAGGAAGTTCTTACTCAACACACGTTGTCTTTGGTATAGACATAAACAGAATCCTGAATAAGAAGTCTCTACCTTAAGAATTGACTGAATGACAGATGGTTGAGTTGCGTGATTTTCACTATGTGCGCTTTATATGACAATAGCTCTAGGCTGCTTTTAACAACTTCCGGTTGTCACAGGAAGCTCTTGCTCCACACACGTTGTCGTTGGGTAGACATAAACAGAATCCTGAATAAGAAGTCTCTAGCTTAAGAATTGACTGACTGACAGATGGTTGAGTTG
The DNA here is from genome assembly GCF_965601325.2 of Salmo salar. NCBI lineage: Eukaryota > Metazoa > Chordata > Actinopteri > Salmoniformes > Salmonidae > Salmo > Salmo salar. The sequence goes on from NC_138308.1 coordinate 64,689,951, forward strand.
TGTGATTTTCACTATGTGCGTTTTATATGACTATAGCTCTAGGCTGTTTTTAACAACTTCCCGTTGTCACAGGAAGCTCTTGCTCCACACACGTTGTCTTTGCGGTAGACATAAACAGAATCCTGAATATGAAGTCTCTACCTTAAAAATTGACTGAATGACAGATGGTTGAGTTGCGTGATTTTCACTATCTGCTGGTTGGTCATATGACAATAGCTCTTGGGTGTTTTTAACAACTTCCGGTTGTCACAGGAAGCTCTTGCTCCACACACGTTGTCTTTGGGGTAGACATAAACATAATCCTGAATATGAACCCTCTACCTTAAAAATTGACTGAATGACAGATGGTTGAGTTGCGTGATTTTCACTATGAGCGTTTTATATGACAATAGCTCTAGGCTTTTTTTAACAACTTCCGGTTGTCACAGGAAGCTCTTGCTCCACACACGTTGTCTTTGGGGTAGACATTAACAGAATCCTGAATATGAAGTCTCTACCTTAAGAATTGACTGAATGGCTCATGGTTGAGTTGTGTGATTTTCACTATCTGCTGGTTGGCCATATGACAATAGCTCTTGGGTGTTTTTAACAACTTACGGTAGTCACAGGAAGTTCTTACTCAACACACGTTGTCTTTGGGATAGACATAAACAGAATCCTGAATAAGAAGTCTCTACCTTAAGAATTGACTGAATGACAGATGGTTGAGTTGCATGATTTTCACTATGTGCGTTTTATATGACAATAGCTCTAGGCTGTTTTTAACAACTTCCGGTTGTCACAGGAAGCTCTTGCTCCACACACGTTGTCGTTGGGTAGACATAAACAGAATCCTGAATATGAAGTCTCTACCTTAACAATTGACTGAATGACAGATGGTTGAGTTGTGTGATTTTCACTATCTGCTAGTTGGCCATATGACAATAGCTCTAGGCTGTTTTTAACAACTTCCGGTTGTCACAGGAAGCTCTTGCTCCACACACGTTGTCGTTGGGTAGACATAAACAGAATCCTGAATAAGAAGTCTCTACCTTAAGAATTGACTGACTGACAGATGGTTGAGTTGCGTGATTTTCACTATGTGCGTTTTATATGACTATAGCTCTAGGCTGTTTTTAACAACTTCCGGTTGTCACAGCAAGCTCTTGCTCCACACACGTTGTCTTTGCGGTAGACATAAACAGAATCCTGAATATGAAGTCTCTACCTTAAAAATTGACTGAATGACAGATGGTTGAGTTGCGTGATTTTCACTATCTGCTGGTTGGCCATATGACAATAGCTCTTGGGTGTTTTTAACAACTTACGGTTGTCACAGGAAGTTCTTACTCAACACACGTTGTCTTTGGTATAGACATAAACAGAATCCTGAATAAGAAGTCTCTACCTTAAGAATTGACTGAATGACAGATGGTTGAGTTGCGTGATTTTCACTATGTGCGCTTTATATGACAATAGCTCTAGGCTGTTTTTAACAACTTCCGGTTGTCACAGTGAGCTCTTGCTCCACACACGTTGTCGTTGGGTAGACATAAACAGAATCCTGAATAAGAAGTTTCTACCTTAAATATTGACTGAATGACAGATGGTTGAGTTGCGTGATTTTCACTATCTGCTGGTTGGTCATATGACAATAGCTCTTGGGTGTTTTTAACAACTTCCGGTTGTCACAGGAAGCTCTTGCTCCACACACGTTGTCTTTGGGGTAGACATAAACATAATCCTGAATATGAACCCTCTACCTTAAAAATTGACTGAATGACAGATGGTTGAGTTGGGTGATTTTCACTATGTGCGTTTTATATGACAATAGCTCTAGGCTGTTTTAACAACTTCCGGTTGTCACAGGAAGCTCTTGCTTCACACACGTTGTCTTTGGGGTAGACATAAACAGAATCCTGAATATGAAGTCTCTACCTTAAAAATTGACTGAATGACAGATGGTTGAGTTGCGTGATTTTCACTATCTGCAGGTTGGCCATATGACAATAGCTCTTGGGTGTTTTTAACAAGTTACGGTTGTCACAGGAAGTTCTTACTCAACACACGTTGTCTTTGGGATAGACATAAACAGAATCCTCAATAAGAAGTCTCTACCTTAAAAATTGACTGAATGACAGATGGTTGAGTTGCGTGATTTTCACTATGTGCGTTTTATATGACAATAGCTCTAGGCTGTTTTAACAACTTCCGGTTGTCACAGGAAGCTCTTGCTTCACACACGTTGTCTTTGGGGTAGACATAAACAGAATCCTGAATATGAAGTCTCTACCTTAAGAATTGACTGAATGGCACATGGTTGAGTTGCGTGATTTTCACTATCTGCTGGTTGGCCATATGACAATAGCTCTAGGCTGTTTTTAACAACTTCCGGTTGTCACAGGAAGCTCTTGCTCCACACACGTTGTCTTTCGGGTAGACATAAACAGAATCCTGAATATGAAGTCTCTACCTTAATGATTGACTGAATGGCACATGGTTGAGTTGCGTGATTTTCACTATCTGCTGGTTGGCCATATGACAAAAGCTCTAGGCTGTTTTTAACAACTTCCGGTTGTCACAGGAAGCTCTTGCTCCACACACATTGTATTTGGGGTATACAAAAACAGAATCCTGAATAAGAAGTCTCTACCTTAAGAATTGACTGAATGACAGATGGTTGAGTTGCGTGATTTTCACTATGAGCGTTTTATATGACAATAGCTCTAGGCTTTTTTTAACAACTTCCGGTTGTCACAGGAAGCTCTTGCTCCACACACGTTGTCTTTGGGGTAGACATTAACAGAATCCTGAATATGAAGTCTCTACCTTAAGAATTGACTGAATGGCTCATGGTTGAGTTGTGTGATTTTCACTATCTGCTGGTTGGCCATATGACAATAGCTCTTGGGTGTTTTTAACAACTTACGGTAGTCACAGGAAGTTCTTACTCAACACACGTTGTCTTTGGGATAGACATAAACAGAATCCTGAATAAGAAGTCTCTACCTTAAGAATTGACTGAATGACAGATGGTTGAGTTGCATGATTTTCACTATGTTCGTTTTATATGACAATAGCTCTAGGCTGTTTTTAACAACTTCCGGTTGTCACAGGAAGTTCTTACTCAACACACGTTGTCTTTGGTATAGACATAAACAGAATCCTGAATAAGAAGTCTCTACCTTAAGAATTGACTGAATGACAGATGGTTGAGTTGCGTGATTTTCACTATGTGCGCTTTATATGACAATAGCTCTAGGCTGCTTTTAACAACTTCCGGTTGTCACAGGAAGCTCTTGCTCCACACACGTTGTCGTTGGGTAGACATAAACAGAATCCTGAATAAGAAGTCTCTAGCTTAAGAATTGACTGACTGACAGATGGTTGAGTTGTGTGATTTTCACTATGTGCGTTTTATATGACTATAGCTCTAGGCTGTTTTTAACAACTTCCCGTTGTCACAGGAAGCTCTTGCTCCACACACGTTGTCTTTGCGGTAGACATAAACAGAATCCTGAATATGAAGTCTCTACCTTAAAAATTGACTGAATGACAGATGGTTGAGTTGCGTGATTTTCACTATCTGCTGGTTGGTCATATGACAATAGCTCTTGGGTGTTTTTAACAACTTCCGGTTGTCACAGGAAGCTCTTGCTCCACACACGTTGTCTTTGGGGTAGACATAAACATAATCCTGAATATGAACCCTCTACCTTAAAAATTGACTGAATGACAGATGGTTGAGTTGCGTGATTTTCACTATCTGCTGGTTGGCCATATGACAATAGCTCTTGGGTGTTTTTAACAACTTACGGTTGTCACAGGAAGTTCTTACTCAAGACACGTTGTCTTTGGGATAGACATAAACAGAATCCTGAATAAGAAGTCTCTACCTTAAGAATTGACTGAATGACAGATGGTTGAGTTGCGTGATTTTCACTATGTGCGTTTTATATGACAATAGCTCTAGGCTGTTTTAACAACTTCCGGTTGTCACAGGAAGCTCTTGCTTCACACACGTTGTCTTTGGGGTAGACATAAACAGAATCCTGAATATGAAGTCTCTACCTTAAGAATTGACTGAATGGCACATGGTTGAGTTGCGTGATTTTCACTATCTGCTGGTTGGCCATATGACAATAGCTCTAGGCTGTTTTTAACAACTTCCGGTTGTCACAGGAAGCTCTTGCTCCACACACGTTGTCTTTCGGGTAGATTAAACAGAATCCTGAATAAGAAGTCTCTACCTTAAGAATTGACTGACTGACAGATGGTTGAGTTGCGTGATTTTCACTATGTGCGTTTTATATGACTATAGCTCTAGGCTGTTTTTAACAACTTCCGGTTGTCACAGGAAGCTCTTGCTCCACACACGTTGTCTTTGCGGTAGACATAAACAGAATCCTGAATATGAAGTCTCTACCTTAACAATTGACTGAATGACAGATGGTTGAGTTGCGTGATTTTCACTATCTGCTGGTTGGCCATATGACAATAGCTCTTGGGTGTTTTTAACAACTTACGGTTGTCACAGGAAGTTCTTACTCAACACACGTTGTCTTTGGTATAGACATAAACAGAATCCTGAATAAGAAGTCTCTACCTTAAGAATTGACTGAATGACAGATGGTTGAGTTGCGTGATTTTCACTATGTGCTCTTTATATGACAATAGCTCTAGGCTGTTTTTAACAACTTCCGGTTGTCACAGTGAGCTCTTGCTCCACACACGTTGTCGTTGGGTAGACATAAACAGAATCCTGAATAAGAAGTTTCTACCTTAAGAATTGACTGACTGACAGATGGTTGAGTTGTGTGATTTTCACTATGTGCGTTTTATATGACTATAGCTCTAGGCTGTTTTTAACAACTTCCCGTTGTCACAGGAAGCTCTTGCTCCACACACGTTGTCTTTGCGGTAGACATAAACAGAATCCTGAATATGAAGTCTCTACCTTAAAAATTGACTGAATGACAGATGGTTGAGTTGCGTGATTTTCACTATCTGCTGGTTGGTCATATGACAATAGCTCTTGGGTGTTTTTAACAACTTACGGTTGTCACAGGAAGTTCTTACTAAACACACGTTGTCTTTGGGATAGACATAAACAGAATCCTGAATAAGAAGTCTCTACCTTAAGAATTGACTGAATGACAGATGGTTGAGTTGCGTGATTTTCACTATGTGCGCTTTATATGACAATAGCTCTAGGCTGTTTTTAACAACTTCCGGTTGTCACAGTGAGCTCTTGCTCCACACACGTTGTCGTTGGGGTAGACATAAACAGAATCCTGAATATGAAGTCTATACCTTAAGAATTGAATGAATGGCACATGGTTGAGCTGAGTGATTTTCACTATCTGCTGGTTGGCCATATGACAATAGCTCTAGGCTGTTTTTAACAACTTCCGGTTGTCACAGGAAGCTCTTGCTCCACACACGTTGTCGTTGGGTAGACATAAACAGAATCCTGAATATGAAGTCTCTACCTTAACAATTGACTGAATGACAGATGGTTGAGTTGTGTGATTTTCACTATCTGCTGGTTGGCCATATGACAATAGCTCTAGGCTGTTTTTAACAACTTCCGGTTGTCACAGGAAGCTCTTGCTCCACACACGTTGTCGTTGGGTAGACATAAACAGAATCCTGAATAAGAAGTCTCTACCTTAAGAATTGACTGACTGACAGATGGTTGAGTTGCGTGATTTTCACTATGTGCGTTTTTATATGACTATAGCTCTAGGCTGTTTTTAACAACTTCCGGTTGTCACAGGAAGCTCTTGCTCCACACACGTTGTCTTTGCGGTAGACATAAACAGAATCCTGAATATGAAGTTTCTACCTTAAAAATTGACTGAATGACAGATGGTTGAGTTGCGTGATTTTCACTATCTGCTGGTTGGCCATATGACAATAGCTCTTGGGTGTTTTTAACAACTTACGGTTGTCACAGGAAGTTCTTACTCAACACACGTTGTCTTTGGTATAGACATAAACAGAATCCTGAATAAGAAGTCTCTACCTTAAGAATTGACTGAATGACAGATGGTTGAGTTGCGTGATTTTCACTATGTGCGCTTTATATGACAATAGCTCTAGGCTGTTTTTAACAACTTCCGGTTGTCACAGTGAGCTCTTGCTCCACACACGTTGTCGTTGGGTAGACATAAACAGAATCCTGAATAAGAAGTTTCTACCTTAAGAATTGACTGACTGACAGATGGTTGAGTTGTGTGATTTTCACTATGTGCGTTTTATATGACTATAGCTCTAGGCTGTTTTTAACAACTTCCCGTTGTCACAGGAAGCTCTTGCTCCACACACGTTGTCTTTGCGGTAGACATAAAGAGAATCCTGAATATGAAGTCTCTACCTTAAAAATTGACTGAATGACAGATGGTTGAGTTGCGTGATTTTCACTATCTGCTGGTTGGTCATATGACAATAGCTCTTGGGTGTTTTTAACAACTTACGGTTGTCACAGGAAGTTCTTACTCAACACACGTTGTCTTTGGGATAGACATAAACAGAATCCTGAATAAGAAGTCTCTACCTTAAGAATTGACTGAATGACAGATGGTTGAGTTGCGTGATTTTCACTATGTGCGCTTTATATGACAATAGCTCTAGGCTGTTTTTAACAACTTCCGGTTGTCACAGTGAGCTCTTGCTCCACACACGTTGTCGTTGGGTAGACATAAACAGAATCCTGAATAAGAAGTTTCTACCTTAAGAATTGACTGACTGACAGATGGTTGAGTTGTGTGATTTTCACTATGTGCGTTTTATATGACTATAGCTCTAGGCTGTTTTTAACAACTTCCCGTTGTCACAGGAAGCTCTTGCTCCACACACGTTGTCTTTGCGGTAGACATAAACAGAATCCTGAATATGAAGTCTCTACCTTAAGAATTTAATGAATGGCACATGGTTGAGCTGCGTGATTTTCACTATCTGCTGGTTGGCCATATGACAATAGCTCTAGGCTGTTTTTAACAACTTCCGGTTGTCACAGGAAGCTCTTGCTCCACACACGTTGTCTTTGGGGTAGACATAAACATAATCCTGAATATGAACCCTCTACCTTAAAAATTGACTGAATGACAGATGGTTGAGTTGCGTGATTTTCACTATGTGCGTTTTATATGACAATAGCTCTAGGCTGTTTTAACAACTTCCGGTTGTCACAGGAAGCTCTTGCTTCACACACGTTGTCTTTGGGGTAGACATAAACAGAATCCTTAATATGAAGTCTCTACCTTAAGAATTGACTGAATGGCACATGGTTGAGTTGTGTGATTTTCACTATCTGCTGGTTGGCCATATGACAATAGCTCTAGGCTGTTTTTAACAACTTCCGGTTGTCACAGGAAGCTCTTGCTCCACACACGTTGTCTTTCGGGTAGACATAAACAGAATCCTGAATATGAAGTCTCTACCTTAAGAATTGACTGAATGGCACATGGTTGAGTTGCGTGATTTTCACTATCTGCTGGTTGGCCATATGACAATAGCTCTAGGCTGTTTTTAACAACTTCCGGTTGTCACAGGAAGCTCTTGCTCCACACACATTGTATTTGGGGTATACAAAAACAGAATCCTGAATAAGAAGTCTTTACCTTAAGAATTGACTGAATGACAGATGGTTGAGATGCGTGAATTTCACTATGAGCGTTTTATATGACAAATGCTCTAGGCTGTTTTTAACAACTTCCGGTTGTCACAGGAAGCTCTTGCTCCACACACGTTGTCATTGGGTAGACATAAACAGAATCCTGAATATGAAGTCTCTACCTTAACAATTGACTGAATGACAGATGGTTGAGTTGTGTGATTTTCACTATCTGCTTTTTGGCCATATGACAATAGCTCTAGGCTGTTTTTAACAACTTCCGGTTGTCACAGGAAGCTCTTGCTCCACACACGTTGTCGTTGGGTAGACATAAACAGAATCCTGAATAAGAAGTCTCTACCTTAAGAATTGACTGACTGACAGATGGTTGAGTTGCGTGATTTTCACTATGTGCGTTTTATATTACTATAGCTCTAGGCTGTTTTTAACAACTTCCGGTTGTCACAGGAAGCTCTTGCTCCACACACGTTGTCTTTGCAGTAGACATAAACAGAATCCTGAATATGAAGTCTCTACCTTAAGAATTGAATGAATGGCACATGGTTGAGTTGCGTGATTTTCACTATCTGCTGGTTGGCCATATGACAATAGCTCTAGGCTGTTTTTAAAAACTTCCGGTTGTCACAGGAAGCTCTTGCTCCACACACGTTGTCTTTGGGGTAGACATAAACATAATCCTGAATATGAACCCTCTACCTTAAAAATTGACTGAATGACAGATGGTTGAGTTGCGTGATTTTCACTATGTGCGTTTTATATGACAATAGCTCTAGGCTGTTTTAACAACTTCCGGTTGTCACAGGAAGCTCTTGCTTCACACACGTTGTCTTTGGGGTAGACATAAACAGAATCCTGAATATGAAGTCTCTACCTTAAGAATTGACTGAATGGCACATGGTTGAGTTGCGTGATTTTCACTATCTGCTGGTTGGCCATATGACAATAGCTCTAGGCTGTTTTTAACAACTTCCGGTTGTCACAGGAAGCTCTTGCTCCACACACGTTGTCTTTCGGGTAGACATAAACAGAATCCTGAATATGAAGTCTCTACCTTAATGATTGACTGAATGGCACATGGTTGAGTTGCGTGATTTTCACTATCTGCTGGTTGGCCATATGACAATAGCTCTAGGCTGTTTTTAACAACTTCCGGTTGTCACAGGAAGCTCTTGCTCCACACACATTGTATTTGGGGTATACAAAAACAGAATCCTGAATAAGAAGTCTCTACCATAAGAATTGACTGAATGACAGATGGTTGAGTTGCGTGATTTTCACTATGAGCGTTTTATATGACAATAGCTCTAGGCTTTTTTTAACAACTTCCGGTTGTCACAGGAAGCTCTTGCTCCACACACGTTGTCTTTGGGGTAGACATTAACAGAATCCTGAATATGAAGTCTCTACCTTAAGAATTGACTGAATGGCACATGGTTGAGTTGCGTGATTTTCACTATCTGCTGGTTGGCCATATGACAATAGCTCTTGGGTGTTTTTAACAACTTACGGTAGTCACAGGAAGTTCTTACTCAACACACGTTGTCTTTGGGATAGACATAAACAGAATCCTGAATAAGAAGTCTCTACCTTAAGAATTGACTGAATGACAGATGGTTGAGTTGCATGATTTTCACTATGTGCGTTTTATATGACAAAAGCTCTAGGCTGTTTTTAACAACTTCCGGTTGTCACAGGAAGCTCTTGCTCCACACACGTTGTCTTTGGGGTAGACATAAACATAATCCTGAATATGAACCCTCTACCTTAAAAATTGACTGAATGACAGATGGTTGAGTTGCGTGATTTTCACTATGTGCGTTTTATATGACAATAGCTCTAGGCTGTTTTAACAACTTCCGGTTGTCACAGGAAGCTCTTGCTTCACACACGTTGTCTTTGGGGTAGACATAAACAGAATCCTGAATATGAAGTCTCTACCTTAAGAATTGACTGAATGGCACATGGTTGAGTTGCGTGATTTTCACTATCTGCTGGTTGGCCATATGACAATAGCTCTAGGCTGTTTTTAACAACTTCCGGTTGTCACAGGAAGCTCTTGCTCCACACACGTTGTCTTTCGGGTAGACATAAACAGAATCCTGAATATGAAGTCTCTACCTTAATGATTGACTGAATGGCACATGGTTGAGTTGCGTGATTTTCACTATCTGCTGGTTGGCCATATGACAATAGCTCTAGGCTGTTTTTAACAACTTCCGGTTGTCACAGGAAGCTCTTGCTCCACACACATTGTATTTGGGGTATACAAAAACAGAATCCTGAATAAGAAGTCTCTACCATAAGAATTGACTGAATGACAGATGGTTGAGTTGCGTGATTTTCACTATGAGCGTTTTATATGACAATAGCTCTAGGCTTTTTTTAACAACTTCCGGTTGTCACAGGAAGCTCTTGCTCCACACACGTTGTCTTTGGGGTAGACATTAACAGAATCCTGAATATGAAGTCTCTACCTTAAGAATTGACTGAATGGCACATGGTTGAGTTGCGTGATTTTCACTATCTGCTGGTTGGCCATATGACAATAGCTCTTGGGTGTTTTTAACAACTTACGGTAGTCACAGGAAGTTCTTACTCAACACACGTTGTCTTTGGGATAGACATAAACAGAATCCTGAATAAGAAGTCTCTACCTTAAGAATTGACTGAATGACAGATGGTTGAGTTGCATGATTTTCACTATGTGCGTTTTATATGACAATAGCTCTAGGCTGTTTTTAACAACTTCCGGTTGTCACAGGAAGCTCTTGCTCCACACACATTGTCGTTGGGTAGACATAAACAGAATCCTGAATATGAAGTCTCTACCTTAACAATTGACTGAATGACAGATGGTTGAGTTGCGTGATTTTCACTATCTGCTGGTTGGCCATATGACAATAGCTCTAGGCTGTTTTTACCAACTTCCGGTTGTCACAGGAAGCTCTTGCTCCACACACGTTGTCGTTGGGTAGACATAAACAGAATCCTGAATAAGAAGTCTCTACCTTAAGAATTGACTGAATGACAGATGGTTGAGTTGCGTGATTTTCACTATCTGCTGGTTGGCCATATGACAATAGCTCTTGGGTGTTTTTAACAACTTACGGTTGTCACAGGAAGTTCTTACTCAACACACGTTGTCTTTGGTATAGACATAAACAGAATCCTGAATAAGAAGTCTCTACCTTAAGAATTGACTGAATGACAGATGGTTGAGTTGCGTGATTTTCACTATGTGCGCTTTATATGACAATAGCTCTAGGCTGTTTTTAACAACTTCCGGTTGTCACAGTGAGCTCTTGCTCCACACACGTTGTCGTTGGGTAGACATAAACAGAATCCTGAATAAGAAGTTTCTACCTTAAGAATTGACTGACTGACAGATGGTTGAGTTGTGTGATTTTCACTATGTGCGTTTTATATGACTATAGCTCTAGGCTGTTTTTAACAACTTCCCGTTGTCACAGGAAGCTCTTGCTCCACACACGTTGTCTTTGCGGTAGACATAAACAGAATCCTGAATATGAAGTCTCTACCTTAAAAATTGACTGAATGGCAGATGGTTGAGTTGCGTGATTTTCACTATCTGCTGGTTGGTCATATGACAATAGCTCTTGGGTGTTTTTAACAACTTACGGTTGTCACAGGAAGTTCTTACTCAACACACGTTGTCTTTGGGATAGACATAAACAGAATCCTGAATAAGAAGTCTCTACCTTAAGAATTGACTGAATGACAGATGGTTGAGTTGCGTGATTTTCACTATGTGCGCTTTATAAGACAATAGCTCTAGGGTGTTTTAACAACTTCCGGTTGTCACAGGAAGCTCTTGCTTCACACACATTGTCGTTGGGGTAGACATAAACAGAATCCTAAATATGAAGTCTCTACCTTAAGAATTGAATGAATGGCACATGGTTGAGTTGCGTGATTTTCACTATCTGCTGGTTGGCCATATGACAATAGCTCTAGGCTGTTTTTAACAACTTCCGGTTGTCACAGGAAGCTCTTGCTCCACACACATTGTATTTGGGGTATACAAAAACAGAATCCTGAATAAGAAGTCTCTACCTTAAGAATTGACTGAATGACAGATGGTTGAGTTGCGTGATTTTCACTATGAGCGTTTTATATGACAATAGCTCTAGGCTTTTTTTAACAACTTCCGGTTGTCACAGGAAGCTTTTGCTCCACACACGTTGTCTTTGGGGTAGACATTAACAGAATCCTGAATATGAAGTCTCTACCTTAAGAATTGACTGAATGGCACATGGTTGAGTTGCGTGATTTTCACTATCTGCTGGTTGGCCATATGACAATAGCTCTTGGGTGTTTTTAACAACTTACGGTAGTCACAGGAAGTTCTTACTCAACACACGATGTCTTTGGGATAGACATAAACAGAATCCTGAATAAGAAGTCTCTACCTTAAGAATTGACTGAATGACAGATGTTTGAGTTGCGTGATTTTCACTATTTGCGTTTTATATGACAATAGCTCTAGGCTGTTTTTAACAACTTCGGGTTGTCACAGGAAGCTCTTGCTCCACACACGTTGTCGTTGGGTAGACATAAACAGAATCCTGAATATGAAGTCTCTACCTTAACAATTGACTGAATGACAGATGGTTGAGTTGCGTGATTTTCACTATCTGCTGGTTGGCCATATGACAATAGCTCTAGGCTGTTTTTAACAACTTCCGGTTGTCACAGGAAGCTCTTGCTCCACACACGTTGTCGTTGGGTAGACATAAACAGAATCCTGAATAAGAAGTCTCTACCTTAAGAATTGACTGACTGACAGATGGTTGAGTTGCGTGATTTTCACTATGTGCGTTTTATATGACTATAGCTCTATGCTGTTTTTAACAACTTCCGGTTGTCACAGGAAGCTCTTGCTCCACACACGTTGTCTTTGCGGTAGACATAAACAGAATCCTGAATATGAAGTCTCTACCTTAAAAATTGACTGAATGACAGATGGTTGAGTTGCGTGATTTTCACTATCTGCTGGTTGGCCATATGACAATAGCTCTTGGGTGTTTTTAACAACTTCCGGTTGTCACAGGAAGTTCTTACTCAACACACGTTGTCTTTGGTATAGACATAAACAGAATCCTGAATAAGAAGTCTCTACCTTAAGAATTGACTGAATGACAGATGGTTGAGTTGCGTGATTTTCACTATGTGCGCTTTATATGACAATAGCTCTAGGCTGTTTTTAACAACTTCCGGTTGTCACAGTGAGCTCTTGCTCCACACACGTTGTCGTTGGGTAGACATAAACAGAATCCTGAATAAGAAGTTTCTACCTTAAGAATTGACTGACTGACAGGTGGTTGAGTTGTGTGATTTTCACTATGTGCGTTTTATATGACTATAGCTCTAGGCTGTTTTTAACAACTTCCCGTTGTCACAGGAAGCTCTTGCTCCACACACGTTGTCTTTGCGGTAGACATAAACAGAATCCTGAATATGAAGTCTCTACCTTAAAAATTGACTGAATGGCAGATGGTTGAGTTGCGTGATTTTCACTATCTGCTGGTTGGTCATATGACAATAGCTCTTGGGTGTTTTTAACAACTTACGGTTGTCACAGGAAGTTCTTACTCAACACACGTTGTCTTTGGGATAGACATAAACAGAATCCTGAATAAGAAGTCTCTACCTTAAGAATTGACTGAATGACAGATGGTTGAGTTGCGTGATTTTCACTATGTGCGCTTTATATGACAATAGCTCTAGGCTGTTTTTAACAACTTCCGGTTGTCACAGTGAGCTCTTGCTCCACACACATTGTCGTTGGGGTAGACATAAACAGAATCCTAAATATGAAGTCTCTACCTTAAGAATTGAATGAATGGCACATGGTTGAGCTGCGTGATTTTCACTATCTGCTGGTTGGCCATATGACAATAGCTCTAGGCTGTTTTTAACAACTTCCGGTTGTCACAGGAAGCTCTTGCTCCACACACGTTGTCTTTTGGGTAGACATAAACATAATCCTGAATATGAACCCTCTACCTTAAAAATTGACTGAATGACAGATGGTTGAGTTGCGTGATTTTCACTATGTGCGTTTTATATGACAATAGCTCTAGGCTGTTTTAACAACTTCCGGTTGTCACAGGAAGCTCTTGCTTCACACACGTTGTCTTTGGGGTAGACATAAACAGAATCCTGAATATGAAGTCTCTACCTTAAGAATTGACTGAATGGCACATGGTTGAGTTGCGTGATTTTCACTATCTGCTGGTTGGCCATATGACAATAGCTCTAGGCTGTTTTTAACAACTTCCGGTTGTCACAGGAAGCTCTTGCTCCACACACATTGTATTTGGGGTATACAAAAACAGAATCCTGAATAAGAAGTCTCTACCTTAAGAATTGACTGAATGACAGATGGTTGAGATGCGTTAATTTCACTATGAGCGTTTTATATGACAAATGCTCTAGGCTGTTTTTAACAACTTCCGGTTGTCACAGGAAGCTCTTGCTCCACACACGTTGTCTTTGGGGTAGACAATAACAGAATCCTGAATATGAAGTCTCTACCTTAAGAATTGACTGAATGGCACATGGTTGAGTTGCGTGATTTTCACTATCTGCTGGTTGGCCATATGACAATAGCTCTTGGGTGTTTTTAACAACTTACGGTAGTCACAGGAAGTTCTTACTCAACACACGTTGTCTTTGGGATAGACATAAACAGAATCCTGAATAAGAAGTCTCTACCTTAAGAATTGACTGAATGACAGATGGTTGAGTTGCATGATTTTCACTATGTGCGTTTTATATGACAATAGCTCTAGGCTGTTTTTAACAACTTCCGGTTGTCACAGGAAGCTCTTGCTCCACACACATTGTCGTTGGGTAGACATAAACAGAATCCTGAATATGAAGTCTCTACCTTAACAATTGACTGAATGACAGATGGTTGAGTTGCGTGATTTTCACTATCTGCTGGTTGGCCATATGACAATAGCTCTAGGCTGTTTTTACCAACTTCCGGTTGTCACAGGAAGCTCTTGCTCCACACACGTTGTCGTTGGGTAGACATAAACAGAATCCTGAATAAGAAGTCTCTACCTTAAGAATTGACTGAATGACAGATGGTTGAGTTGCGTGATTTTCACTATCTGCTGGTTGGCCATATGACAATAGCTCTTGGGTGTTTTTAACAACTTACGGTTGTCACAGGAAGTTCTTACTCAACACACGTTGTCTTTGGTATAGACATAAACAGAATCCTGAATAAGAAGTCTCTACCTTAAGAATTGACTGAATGACAGATGGTTGAGTTGCGTGATTTTCACTATGTGCGCTTTATATGACAATAGCTCTAGGCTGTTTTTAACAACTTCCGGTTGTCACAGTGAGCTCTTGCTCCACACACGTTGTCGTTGGGTAGACATAAACAGAATCCTGAATAAGAAGTTTCTACCTTAAGAATTGACTGACTGACAGATGGTTGAGTTGTGTGATTTTCACTATGTGCGTTTTATATGACTATAGCTCTAGGCTGTTTTTAACAACTTCCCGTTGTCACAGGAAGCTCTTGCTCCACACACGTTGTCTTTGCGGTAGACATAAACAGAATCCTGAATATGAAGTCTCTACCTTAAAAATTGACTGAATGGCAGATGGTTGAGTTGCGTGATTTTCACTATCTGCTGGTTGGTCATATGACAATAGCTCTTGGGTGTTTTTAACAACTTACGGTTGTCACAGGAAGTTCTTACTCAACACACGTTGTCTTTGGGATAGACATAAACAGAATCCTGAATAAGAAGTCTCTACCTTAAGAATTGACTGAATGACAGATGGTTGAGTTGCGTGATTTTCACTATGTGCGCTTTATAAGACAATAGCTCTAGGGTGTTTTAACAACTTCCGGTTGTCACAGGAAGCTCTTGCTTCACACACATTGTCGTTGGGGTAGACATAAACAGAATCCTAAATATGAAGTCTCTACCTTAAGAATTGAATGAATGGCACATGGTTGAGTTGCGTGATTTTCACTATCTGCTGGTTGGCCATATGACAATAGCTCTAGGCTGTTTTTAACAACTTCCGGTTGTCACAGGAAGCTCTTGCTCCACACACATTGTATTTGGGGTATACAAAAACAGAATCCTGAATAAGAAGTCTCTACCTTAAGAATTGACTGAATGACAGATGGTTGAGTTGCGTGATTTTCACTATGAGCGTTTTATATGACAATAGCTCTAGGCTTTTTTTAACAACTTCCGGTTGTCACAGGAAGCTTTTGCTCCACACACGTTGTCTTTGGGGTAGACATTAACAGAATCCTGAATATGAAGTCTCTACCTTAAGAATTGACTGAATGGCACATGGTTGAGTTGCGTGATTTTCACTATCTGCTGGTTGGCCATATGACAATAGCTCTTGGGTGTTTTTAACAACTTACGGTAGTCACAGGAAGTTCTTACTCAACACACGATGTCTTTGGGATAGACATAAACAGAATCCTGAATAAGAAGTCTCTACCTTAAGAATTGACTGAATGACAGATGTTTGAGTTGCGTGATTTTCACTATTTGCGTTTTATATGACAATAGCTCTAGGCTGTTTTTAACAACTTCGGGTTGTCACAGGAAGCTCTTGCTCCACACACGTTGTCGTTGGGTAGACATAAACAGAATCCTGAATATGAAGTCTCTACCTTAACAATTGACTGAATGACAGATGGTTGAGTTGCGTGATTTTCACTATCTGCTGGTTGGCCATATGACAATAGCTCTAGGCTGTTTTTAACAACTTCCGGTTGTCACAGGAAGCTCTTGCTCCACACACGTTGTCGTTGGGTAGACATAAACAGAATCCTGAATAAGAAGTCTCTACCTTAAGAATTGACTGACTGACAGATGGTTGAGTTGCGTGATTTTCACTATGTGCGTTTTATATGACTATAGCTCTATGCTGTTTTTAACAACTTCCGGTTGTCACAGGAAGCTCTTGCTCCACACACGTTGTCTTTGCGGTAGACATAAACAGAATCCTGAATATGAAGTCTCTACCTTAAAAATTGACTGAATGACAGATGGTTGAGTTGCGTGATTTTCACTATCTGCTGGTTGGCCATATGACAATAGCTCTTGGGTGTTTTTAACAACTTCCGGTTGTCACAGGAAGTTCTTACTCAACACACGTTGTCTTTGGTATAGACATAAACAGAATCCTGAATAAGAAGTCTCTACCTTAAGAATTGACTGAATGACAGATGGTTGAGTTGCGTGATTTTCACTATGTGCGCTTTATATGACAATAGCTCTAGGCTGTTTTTAACAACTTCCGGTTGTCACAGTGAGCTCTTGCTCCACACACGTTGTCGTTGGGTAGACATAAACAGAATCCTGAATAAGAAGTTTCTACCTTAAGAATTGACTGACTGACAGGTGGTTGAGTTGTGTGATTTTCACTATGTGCGTTTTATATGACTATAGCTCTAGGCTGTTTTTAACAACTTCCCGTTGTCACAGGAAGCTCTTGCTCCACACACGTTGTCTTTGCGGTAGACATAAACAGAATCCTGAATATGAAGTCTCTACCTTAAAAATTGACTGAATGGCAGATGGTTGAGTTGCGTGATTTTCACTATCTGCTGGTTGGTCATATGACAATAGCTCTTGGGTGTTTTTAACAACTTACGGTTGTCACAGGAAGTTCTTACTCAACACACGTTGTCTTTGGGATAGACATAAACAGAATCCTGAATAAGAAGTCTCTACCTTAAGAATTGACTGAATGACAGATGGTTGAGTTGCGTGATTTTCACTATGTGCGCTTTATATGACAATAGCTCTAGGCTGTTTTTAACAACTTCCGGTTGTCACAGTGAGCTCTTGCTCCACACACATTGTCGTTGGGGTAGACATAAACAGAATCCTAAATATGAAGTCTCTACCTTAAGAATTGAATGAATGGCACATGGTTGAGCTGCGTGATTTTCACTATCTGCTGGTTGGCCATATGACAATAGCTCTAGGCTGTTTTTAACAACTTCCGGTTGTCACAGGAAGCTCTTGCTCCACACACGTTGTCTTTTGGGTAGACATAAACATAATCCTGAATATGAACCCTCTACCTTAAAAATTGACTGAATGACAGATGGTTGAGTTGCGTGATTTTCACTATGTGCGTTTTATATGACAATAGCTCTAGGCTGTTTTAACAACTTCCGGTTGTCACAGGAAGCTCTTGCTTCACACACGTTGTCTTTGGGGTAGACATAAACAGAATCCTGAATATGAAGTCTCTACCTTAAGAATTGACTGAATGGCACATGGTTGAGTTGCGTGATTTTCACTATCTGCTGGTTGGCCATATGACAATAGCTCTAGGCTGTTTTTAACAACTTCCGGTTGTCACAGGAAGCTCTTGCTCCACACACATTGTATTTGGGGTATACAAAAACAGAATCCTGAATAAGAAGTCTCTACCTTAAGAATTGACTGAATGACAGATGGTTGAGATGCGTTAATTTCACTATGAGCGTTTTATATGACAAATGCTCTAGGCTGTTTTTAACAACTTCCGGTTGTCACAGGAAGCTCTTGCTCCACACACGTTGTCTTTGGGGTAGACAATAACAGAATCCTGAATATGAAGTCTCTACCTTAAGAATTGACTGAATGGCACATGGTTGAGTTGCGTGATTTTCACTATCTGCTGGTTGGCCATATGACAATAGCTCTTGGGTGTTTTTAACAACTTACGGTTGTCACAGGAAGTTCTTACTCAACACACGTTGTCTTTGGGATAGACATAAACAGAATCCTGAATAAGAAGTCTCTACCTTAAGAATTGACTGAATGAAAGATGGTTGAGTTGCGTGATTTTCAATATCTGCTGGTTGGCCATATGACAATAGCTCTAGGCTGTTTTTAACAACTTCCGGTTGTCACAGGAAGCTCTTGCTCCACACACGTTGTCTTTGGGGTATACATAAACAGAATCCTGAATATGATGTCTCTACCTTAAGAATTGACTAAATGGCACATGGTTGAGTTGGGTGATTTTCACTATCTGCTGATTGGCCATATGACAATAGTCTTGGGTGTTTTTAACAACTTCCGGTTGTCACAGGAAGCACTTGCTCCACACACATTGTCTTTGGGATAGACATAAACAGAATCCTGAATAAGAAGTCTCTACCTTAAGAATTGACTGAATGACAGATGGTTGAATTGCGTGATTTTCACTATGTGCGTTTTATATGACAATAGCTCTAGGCTGTTTTTAACAACTTCCGGTTGTCACAGTGAGCTCTTGCTCCACACACGTTGTCGTTGGGTAGACATAAACAGAATCCTGAATAAGAAGTTTCTACCTTAAGAATTGACTGACTGACAGGTGGTTGAGTTGTGTGATTTTCACTATGTGCGTTTTATATGACTATAGCTCTAGGCTGTTTTTAACAACTTCCCGTTGTCACAGGAAGCTCTTGCTCCACACACGTTGTCTTTGCGGTAGACATAAACAGAATCCTGAATATGAAGTCTCTACCTTAAAAATTGACTGAATGGCAGATGGTTGAGTTGCGTGATTTTCACTATCTGCTGGTTGGTCATATGACAATAGCTCTTGGGTGTTTTTAACAACTTACGGTTGTCACAGGAAGTTCTTACTCAACACACGTTGTCTTTGGGATAGACATAAACAGAATCCTGAATAAGAAGTCTCTACCTTAAGAATTGACTGAATGACAGATGGTTGAGTTGCGTGATTTTCACTATGTGCGCTTTATATGACAATAGCTCTAGGCTGTTTTTAACAACTTCCGGTTGTCACAGTGAGCTCTTGCTCCACACACATTGTCGTTGGGGTAGACATAAACAGAATCCTAAATATGAAGTCTCTACCTTAAGAATTGAATGAATGGCACATGGTTGAGCTGCGTGATTTTCACTATCTGCTGGTTGGCCATATGACAATAGCTCTAGGCTGTTTTTAACAACTTCCGGTTGTCACAGGAAGCTCTTGCTCCACACACGTTGTCTTTTGGGTAGACATAAACATAATCCTGAATATGAACCCTCTACCTTAAAAATTGACTGAATGACAGATGGTTGAGTTGCGTGATTTTCACTATGTGCGTTTTATATGACAATAGCTCTAGGCTGTTTTAACAACTTCCGGTTGTCACAGGAAGCTCTTGCTTCACACACGTTGTCTTTGGGGTAGACATAAACAGAATCCTGAATATGAAGTCTCTACCTTAAGAATTGACTGAATGGCACATGGTTGAGTTGCGTGATTTTCACTATCTGCTGGTTGGCCATATGACAATAGCTCTAGGCTGTTTTTAACAACTTCCGGTTGTCACAGGAAGCTCTTGCTCCACACACATTGTATTTGGGGTATACAAAAACAGAATCCTGAATAAGAAGTCTCTACCTTAAGAATTGACTGAATGACAGATGGTTGAGATGCGTTAATTTCACTATGAGCGTTTTATATGACAAATGCTCTAGGCTGTTTTTAACAACTTCCGGTTGTCACAGGAAGCTCTTGCTCCACACACGTTGTCTTTGGGGTATACATAAACAGAATCCTGAATATGATGTCTCTACCTTAAGAATTGACTAAATGGCACATGGTTGAGTTGGGTGATTTTCACTATCTGCTGATTGGCCATATGACAATAGTCTTGGGTGTTTTTAACAACTTCCGGTTGTCACAGGAAGCACTTGCTCCACACACATTGTCTTTGGGATAGACATAAACAGAATCCTGAATAAGAAGTCTCTACCTTAAGAATTGACTGAATGACAGATGGTTGAATTGCGTGATTTTCACTATGTGCGTTTTATATGACAATAGCTCTAGGCTGTTTTTAACGACTTCCGGTTTCCACAGGAAGCTCTTACTCCACACACGTTGTCTTTGGGGTAGACATAAACAGAATCCTGAATAAGAAGTCTCTACCTTAAGAATTGACTGAATGACAGATGGTTGAGTTACGTGATTTTCACTATGTGCGCTTAATATGACAATAGCTCTAGGCTGTTTTTAACAACTTCCGGTTGTCACAGGAAGCTCTTGCTCCAATCACGTTGTCTTTGGGGTAGACATAAACAGAATCCTGAATATGAACTCTCTACCTTAAAAATTGACTGAATGACAGATGGTTGAGTTGCGTGATTTTCACTATTTGCTGGTTGGCCATATGACAATAGCTCTTGGGTGTTTTTAACCTGTTGGGTCTAGGGGGCAGCATTTGCACGTCTGGATAAAAAAAATGTACCCGATTTAATCTGGTTACTAATCCTACCCAGTAACTAGAATATGCATATACTTATTATATATGGATAGAAAACACTCTAAAGTTTCCAAAACTGTTTGAATGGTGTCTGTGAGTATAACAGAACTCATTTGGCAGGCAAAACCCTGAGACATTTTCTGACAGGAAGTGGATACCTGATGTGTTGTATTGACTTTAAACCTATCCCATTGAAAAACACAGGGGTTTAGGAATATTTTGGCACTTCCTATTGCTTCCACTAGATGTCACCAGCCTTTACAAAGTGTTTTGAGTCTTCTGGAGGGAGATCTGACCGAACAAGAGCCATGGAACGTTGATGTCCCATTAGACACCTGGCGCGCAAGTTCATGTTGGGTACCCTCGTTCCAATACGTTATAAAAGAGTATGCATTCGTCCACCTTGAATATTATTCATGTTCTGGTTAAAAAAGGCCCTAATGATTTATGCTATACAACGTTTGACATGTTTGAACGAACGGAAATATATTTTTTCCCCTCGTTCATGACGAGAAGTCCGGCTGGCTTACATCATGTGCTAACGAGACGGAGATTTTTGGACATAAATGATGAGCTTTTTTGAACAAAACTACATTCGTTATGGACCTGTGATACCTGGAAGTGACATCTGATGAAGAGAATCAAAGGTAATGGATTATTTACATAGTATTTTCGATTTTAGATCTCCCCAACATGACGTCTAGTCTGTATCGCAACGCGTATTTTTCTGGGCGCAGTGCTCAGATTATTGCAAAGTGTGATTTCCCAGTAAGGTTATTTTTAAATCTGGCAAGTTGATTGCGTTCAAGAGATGTAAATCTATAATTCTTTAAATGACAATATAATATTTTACCAATGTTTTCTAATTTTAATTATTTAATTTGTTACGCTGACTTGACTGCCGGTTATTGGAGGGAAACGATTTCCTCAACATCAATGCCATAGTAAAACGCTGTTTTTGGATATAAATATGAACTTGATAGAACTAAAAATGCATGCATTGTCTAACATAATGTCCTAGGAGTGTCATCTGATGGAGATTGTAAAAGGTTAGTGCATCATTTTAGCTGGTTTTATGGTTTTGGTGACCCTGTCTTTGACTTGACAAAACATTACACACAACTCTTGTAAATGTACTGTCCTAACATACTCTAAATTTATGCTTTCGCAGTAAAACCTTTTTGAAATCGTAAAACGTGGTTAGATTAAGGAGATGTTTATCTTTCAAATGGTGTAAAATAGTTGTATATTTGAAAAATTTGAATTTTGACATTTATTTGGATTCAAATTTGCCGCTCTTGAAATGCACCTGCTGTTGATGGAGTGCACCACGGGTGGCACGCTAGCGTCCCACCTAGCCCCAAGAGGTTAACAACTTCCGGTTGTCACAGGAAGTTCTTTCTCAACACACATTGTCGTTGGGGTAGACATAAACAGAATCCTGAATAAGAAGTCTCTACCTTAAGAATTGACTGATTGACAGATGGTTGAGTTGCCTGATTTTCACTATGTGCGTTTTATATGACTATAGCTCTAGGCTGTTTTGAACAACTTCCGGTTGTCACAGGAAGCTGTTGCTCCACACACGTTGTCTTTGCGGTAGACATAAAAGAACCCTGAATATGAAGTCTCTACCTTAAAAATTGACTGAATGACAGATGGTTGAGTTGCGTGATTTTCACTATCTGCTGGTTGGCCATATGACAATAGCTCTAGGCTGTTTTTAACAACTTCCGGTTGTCACAGGAAGCTCTTGCTCCAATCACGTTGTCTTTGGGGTAGACATAAACAGAATCCTGAATATGAACTCTCTACCTTAAAAATTGACTGAATGACAGATGGTTGAGTTGCGTGATTTTCACTATTTGCTGGTTGGCCATATGACAATAGCTCTTGGGTGTTTTTAACAACTTCCGGTTGTCACAGGAAGTTCTTACTCAACACACATTGTCTTTGGGGTAGACATAAACAGAATCATGAATAAGAAGTCTCTACCTTAAGAATTGACTGATTGACAGATGGTTGAGTTGCCTGATTTTCACTATGTGCGTTTTATATGACTATAGCTCTAGGCTGTTTTGAACAACTTCCGGTTGTCACAGGAAGCTGTTGCTCCACACACGTTGTCTTTGCGGTAGACATAAAAGAACCCTGAATATGAAGTCTCTACCTTAAAAATTGACTGAATGACAGATGGTTGAGTTGCGTGATTTTCACTATCTGCGTTTTATATGACAATAGCTCTAGGCTGTTTTAACAACTTCCGGTTGTCACAGGAAGCTCTTGCTTCACACACGTTGTCTTTGGGGTAGACATAAACAGAATCCTGAATATGAACTCTCTACCTTAAAAATTGACTGAATGACAGATGGTTGAGTTGCGTGATTTTCACTATGTGCGTTTTAAATGACAATAGCGCTAGGCTGTTTTTAACAACTTCCGGTTGTCACAGGAAGCTCTTGCTCCACACACGTTGTCGTTGGGTAGACATAAACAGAATCCTGAATAAGAAGTCTCTACCTTAAGAATTGACTGAATGGCACATGGTTGAGTTGCGTGATTTTCACTATCTGCTGGTTGGCCATATGACAATAGCTCTTGGGTGTTTTTAACAACTTACGGTTGTCACAGGAAGTTCTTACTCAACACACGTTGTCTTTGGGATAGACATAAACAGAATCCTGAATAAGAAGTCTCTACCTTAAGAATTGACTGAATGAAAGATGGTTGAGTTGCGTGATTTTCACTATCTGCTGGTTGGCCATATGACAATAGCTCTAGGCTGTTTTTAACAACTTCCGGTTGTCACAGGAAGCTCTTGCTCCAATCACGTTGTCTTTGGGGTAGACATAAACAGAATCCTGAATATGAACTCTCTACCTTAAAAATTGACTGAATGACAGATGGTTGAGTTGCGTGATTTTCACTATTTGCTGGTTGGCCATATGACAATAGCTCTTGGGTGTTTTTAACAACTTCCGGTTGTCACAGGAAGTTCTTACTCAACACACATTGTCTTTGGGGTAGACATAAACAGAATCATGAATAAGAAGTCTCTACCTTAAGAATTGACTGATTGACAGATGGTTGAGTTGCCTGATTTTCACTATGTGCGTTTTATATGACTATAGCTCTAGGCTGTTTTGAACAACTTCCGGTTGTCACAGGAAGCTGTTGCTCCACACACGTTGTCTTTGCGGTAGACATAAAAGAACCCTGAATATGAAGTCTCTACCTTAAAAATTGACTGAATGACAGATGGTTGAGTTGCGTGATTTTCACTATCTGCTGGTTGGCCATATGACAATAGCTCTAGGCTGTTTTTTACAACTTCCGGTTGTCACAGGAAGCTCTTGCTCCACACACGTTGTCTTTGCGGTAGACATAAACAGAATACTGAATATGAAGTCTCTACCTTAAGAATTGACTGAATGGCACACGGTTGAGTTGCGTGATTTTCACTATCTGCTGGTTGGCCTTTTGACAATAGCTCTTGGGTGTTTTTAACAACTTCCGGTTGTCACAGGAAGTTCTTACTCAACACACGTTGTCTTTGGGGTAGACATAAACAGAATCCTGAATAAGAAGTCTCTACTTTAAAATTTGACTGAATGACAGATGGGTGAGTTGCGTGATTTTCACTATCTGCTGGTTGGCCATATTACAATAGCTCTAGGCTGTTTTTAAAAACTTCCGGTTGTCACAGGAAGCTCTTGCTCCACACACGTTGTCTTTCGGGTAGACATAAACAGAATCCTGAATATGAACTCTCTACCTTAAAAATTGACTGAATGACAGATGGTTGAGTTGCGTGATTTTCACTATTTGCTGGTTGGCCATATGACAATAGCTCTTGGGTGTTTTTAACAACTTACGGTTGTCACAGGAAGTTCTTACTCAACACACGTTGTCTTTGGGGTAGACATAAACAGAATCCTGAATAAGAAGTCTCTACCTTAAGAATTGACTGAATGACAGATGGTTGAGTTGCGTGATTTTCACTATGTGCGTTTTAAATGACAATAGCTCTAGGCTGTTTTTAACAACTTCCGGTTGTCACAGGAAGCTCTTGCTCCACACACGTTGTCTTTGCGGTAGACATAAAATAATCCTGAATATGAAGTCTCTACCTTAAAAATTGACTGAATGACAGATGGTTGAGTTACGTGATTTTCACTATCTGCTGGTTGGCCATATGACAATAGCTCTAGGCTGTTTTTAACAACTTCCGGTTGTCACAGGAAGCTCTTGCTCCACACACATTGTATTTGGGGTATACAAAAACAGAATCCTGAATATGAAGTCTCTACCTTAAGAATTGACTGAATGACAGATGGTTGAGTTGCGTTATTTTCACTATGTGCGTTTTATATGACAATAGCTCTAGGCTGTTTTAACAACTTCCGGTTGTCACAGGAAGCTCTTGCTTCACACACGTTGTCTTTGGGGTAGACATAAACAGAATCCTGAATATGAACTCTCTACCTTAAAAATTGACTGAATGACAGATGGTTGAGTTGCGTGATTTTCACTATGTGCGTTTTAAATGACAATAGCGCTAGGCTGTTTTTAACAACTTCCGGTTGTCACAGGAAGCTCTTGCTCCACACACGTTGTCGTTGGGTAGACATAAACAGAATCCTGAATAAGAAGTCTCTACCTTAAGAATTGACTGATTGACAGATGTTTGAGTTGCGTGATTTTCACTATGTGCGTTTTATATGACTATAGCTCTAGGCTGTTTTTAACAACTTCCGGTTGTCACAGGAAGCTCTTGCTCCACACACGTTGTCGTTGGGTAGACATAAACAGAATCCTGAATAAGAAGTCTCTACCTTAAGAATTGACTGATTGACAGATGGTTGAGTTGCGTGATTTTCACTATGTGCGTTTTATATGACTATAGCTCTAGGCTGTTTTTAACAACTTCCGGTTGTCACAGGAAGCTCTTGCTCCACACACGTTGTCTTTGCGGTAGACATGAAATAATCCTGAATATGAAGTCTCTACCTTAAAAATTGACTGAATGACAGATGGTTGAGTTGCGTGATTTTCACTATCTGCTGGTTGGCCATATGACAATAGCTCTAGGCTGTTTTTAACAACTTCCGGTTGTCACAGGAAGCTCTTGCTCCACACACATTGTCTTTGCGGTAGACATAAACAGAATCCTGAATATGAAATCTCTATCTTAAGAATTGACTGAATGGCACATGGTTGAGTTGCGTGATTTTCACTATCTGCTGGTTGGCCATATGACAATAGCTCTAGGCTGTTTTTAACAACTTCCGGTTGTCACAGGAAGCTCTTGCTCCACACACATTGTATTTGGGGTATACAAAAACAGAATCCTGAAGATGAAGTCTCTACCTTAAGAATTGACTGAATGACAGATGGTTGAGTTGCATGATTTTCACTATGTGCGTTTTATATGACAATAGCTCTAGGCTGTTTTTAACGACTTCCGGTTGTCACAGGAAGTTCTTACTCCACACACGTTGTCTTTGGGGTATACATAAACAGAATCCTGAATAAGAAGTCTCTACCTTAAGAATTGACTGAATGACAGATGGTTGAGTTGCGTGATTTTCACTATGTGCACTTTATATGACAATAGCTCTAGGCTGTTTTTAACAACTTCCGGTTGTCACAGGAA
This sequence comes from Salmo salar, assembly GCF_965601325.2. Taxonomy (NCBI): domain Eukaryota; kingdom Metazoa; phylum Chordata; class Actinopteri; order Salmoniformes; family Salmonidae; genus Salmo; species Salmo salar. The sequence continues at coordinate 64,716,513 of NC_138308.1, forward strand.
GCTCTTGCTTCACACACGTTGTCTTTGGGGTAGACATAAACAGAATCCTGAATATGAAGTCTCTACCTTAAGAATTGACTGAATGGCACATGGTTGAGTTGCGTGATTTTCACTATATGCTGGTTGGCCATATGACAATAGCTCTAGGCTGTTTTTAACAACTTCCGGTTGTCACAGGAAGCTCTTGCTCCACACACGTTGTCTTTCGGGTAGACATAAACAGAATCCTGAATATGAAGTCTCTATCTTAAGAATTGACTGAATGGCACATGGTTGAGTTGCGTGATTTTCACTATCTGCTGGTTGGCCATATGACAATAGCTCTAGGCTGTTTTTAACAACTTCCGGTTGTCACAGGAAGCTCTTGATCCACACACATTGTATTTGGGGTATACAAAAACAGAATCCTGAAGATGAAGTCTCTACCTTAAGAATTGACTGAATGACAGATGGTTGAGTTGCATGATTTTCACTATGTGCGTTTTATATGACAATAGCTCTAGGCTGTTTTTAACAACTTCCGGTTGTCACAGGAAGCTCTTGCTCCACACACGTTGTCTTTGGGGTAGACATAAACAGAATCCTGAATATGAACTCTCTACCTTAAAAATTGACTGAATGACAGATGGTTGAGTTGCGTGATTTTCACTATCTGCTGGTTGGCCTTTTGACAATAGCTCTTGGGTGTTAACAACTTACAGTTGTCACAGGAAGTTCTTACTCAACACACGTTGTCTTTGGGGTAGACATAAACAGAATCCTGAATAAGAAGTCTCTACCTTAAAAATTGACTGAATGACAGATGGGTGAGTTGCGTGATTTTCACTATCTGCTGGTTGGCCATATGACAATAGCTCTAGGCTGTTTTTAACGACTTCCGGTTGTCACAGGAAGTTCTTACTCCACACACGTTGTCTTTGGGGTAGACATAAACAGAATCCTGAATAAGAAGTCTCTACCTTAAGAATTGACTGAATGACAGATGGTTGAGTTGCGTGATTTTCACTATGTGCGCTTTATATGACAATAGCTCTAGGCTGTTTTTAACAACTTCCGGTTGTCACAGGAAGCTCTTGCTCCACACACGTTGTCTTTGCGGTAGACATAAAATAATCCTGAATATGAAGTCTCTACCTTAAGAATTGACTGAATGACAGATGGTTGAGTTGCGTGATTTTCACTATGTGAGCTTTATATGACAATAGCTCTAGGCTGTTTTTAACAACTTCCGGTTGTCACAGGAAGCTCTTGCTCCACACACGTTGTCTTTGGGGTAGACATAAACAGAATCCTGAATATGAACTCTCTACCTTAAAAATTGACTGAATGACAGATGGGTGAGTTGCGTGATTTTCACTATGTGCGGTTTATATGACAATAGCTCTAGGCTGTTTTAACAACTTCCGGTTGTCACAGGAAGCTCTTCCTTCACACACGTTGTCTTTGGGGTAGACATAAACAGACTCCTGAGTATGAAGTCTCTACCTTAAGAATTGACTGAATGGCACATGGTTGAGTTGCGTGATTTTCACTATCTGCTGGTTGGCCATATGACAATAGCTCTAGGCAGTTTTTAACAACTTCCGGTTGTCACAGGAAGTTCTTGCTCCACACACGTTGTCTTTCGGGTAGACATAAACAGAATCCTGAATATGAAGTCTCTATCTTAAGAATTGACTGAATGGCACATGGTTGAGTTGCGTGATTTTCACTATATGCTGGTTGGCCATTTGACAATAGCTCTAGGCTGTTTTTAACAACTTCCGGTTGTCACAGGAAGCTCTTGCTCCACACACATTGTATTTGGGGTATACAAAAACAGAATCCTGAATATGAAGTCTCTACCTTAAGAATTGACTGAATGACAGATGGTTGAGTTGCGTGATTTTCACTATGTGCGCTTTATATGACTATAGCTCTAGGCTGTTTTTAACAACTTCCGGTTGTCACAGGAAGCTCTTGCTCCACACACGTTGTCTTTGCGTTAGTCATAAAAGAATCCTGAATATGAAGTCTCTACCTTAAGAATTGACTGAATGACAGATGGTTGAGTTGCATGATTTTCACTATCTGCTGGTTGGCCATATGACAATAGCTCTAGGCTGTTTTTAACAACTTCCGGTTGTCACAGGAAGCTCTTGCTCCACACACGTTGTCTTTGCGGTAGACATAAACAGAATCCTGAATATGAAGTCTCTACCTTAAGAATTGACTGAATGGCACATGGTTGAGTTGCGTGATTTTCACTATCTGCTGGTTGGCCATATGACAATAGCTCTAGGCTGTTTTTAACAACTTCCGGTTGTCATAGGAAGCTCTTGCTCCACATACGTTGTCTTTGGGGTAGACATAAATAGAATCATGAATAAGAAGTCTCTACCTTAAGAATTGACTGAATGACAGATGGTTGCTTGGCGTGATTTTCACTATGTGTGTTTTAAATGACAATAGCTCTAGGCTGTTTTTAACAACTTCCGGTTGTCACAGGAAGCTCTTGCTCCACACACGTTGTCTTTGGGGTAGACATAAACAGAAGCCTGAATATGAAGTCTCTACCTTAAGAATTGACTGAATGGCACATGGTTGAGTTGCGTGATTTTCACTATCTGCTGGTTGGCCATATGACAATAGCTCTAGGCTGTTTTTAACAACTTCCGGTTGTCACAGGAAGCTCTTGCTCCACACACGTTGTCTTTGCGGTAGACATAAACAGAATCCTGAATATGAAGTCTCTACCTTAAAAATTGACTGAATGGCACACGGTTGAGTTGCGTGATTTTCACTATCTGCTGGTTGGCCTTTTGACAATAGCTCTTGGGTGTTTTTAACAACTTACGGTTGTCACAGGAAGTTCTTACTCAACACACGTTGTCTTTGCGGTAGACATAAACAGAATCCTGAATAAGAAGTCTCTACCTTAAAAATTGACTGAATGACAGATGGGTGAGTTGTGTGATTTTCACTATGTGCGTTTTATATGACAATAGCTCTAGGCTGTTTTTAACAACTTCCGGTTGTCACAGGAAGCTCTTGCTCCACACACGTTGTCTTTGCGGAAGACATAAAATAATCCTGAATATGAAGTCTCTACCTTAAAAATTGACTGAATGACAGATGGTTGAGTTGCGTGATTTTCAATATTTGCTGGTTGGCCATATGACAATAGCTCTTGGGTGTTTTTAACAACTTCCGGTTGTCACAGGAAGTTCCTACTCCACACACATTGTCTTTGGGGTAGACATAAACAGAATCCTGAATAAGAAGTCTCTACCTTAAGAATTGACTGAATGACAGATGGTTGAGTTGCGTGATTTTCACTATGTGCGCTTTATATGACAATAGCTCTAGGCTGTTTTAACAACTTCCGGTTGTCACAGGAAGCTCTTCCTTCACACACGTTGTCTTTGGGGTAGACATAAACAGACTCCTGAGTATGAAGTCTCTACCTTAAGAATTGACTGAATGGCACATGGTTGAGTTGCGTGATTTTCACTATCTGCTGGTTGGCCATATGACAATAGCTCTAGGCTGTTTTTAACAACTTCCGGTTGTCACAGGAAGTTCTTGCTCCACACACGTTGTCTTTCGGGTAGACATAAACAGAATCCTGAATATGAAGTCTCTATCTTAAGAATTGACTGAATGGCACATGGTTAAGTTGCGTGATTTTCACTATATGCTGGTTGGCCATATGACAATAGCTCTAGGCTGTTTTTAACAACTTCCGGTTGTCACAGGAAGCTCTTGCTCCACACACATTGTATTTGGGGTATACAAAAACAGAATCCTGAATATGAAGTCTCTACCTTAAGAATTGACTGAATGACAGATGGTTGAGTTGCGTGATTTTCACTATGTGCGCTTTATATGACTATAGCTCTAGGCTGTTTTTAACAACTTCCGGTTGTCACAGGAAGCTCTTGCTCCACACACGTTGTCTTTGCGGTAGACATAAAAGAATCCTGAATATGAAGTCTCTACCTTAAGAATTGACTGAATGACAGATGGTTGAGTTGCATGATTTTCACTATCTGCTGGTTGGCCATATGACAATAGCTCTAGGCTGTTTTTAACAACTTCCGGTTGTCACAGGAAGCTCTTGCTCCACACACGTTGTCTTTGCGGTAGACATAAACAGAATCCTGAATATGAAGTCTCTACCTTAAGAATTGACTGAATGGCACATGGTTGAGTTGCGTGATTTTCACTATCTGCTGGTTGGCCATATGACAATAGCTCTAGGCTGTTTTTAACAACTTCCGGTTGTCACAGGAAGCTCTTGCTCCACACACGTTGTCTTTGGGGTAGACATAAACAGAATCCTGAATATGAACTCTCTACCTTAAAAATTGACTGAATGACAGATGGGTGAGTTGCGTGATTTTCACTATGTGCGGTTTATATGACAATAGCTCTAGGCTGTTTTAACAACTTCCGGTTGTCACAGGAAGCTCTTCCTTCACACACGTTGTCTTTGGGGTAGACATAAACAGACTCCTGAGTATGAAGTCTCTACCTTAAGAATTGACTGAATGGCACATGGTTGAGTTGCGTGATTTTCACTATCTGCTGGTTGGCCATATGACAATAGCTCTAGGCAGTTTTTAACAACTTCCGGTTGTCACAGGAAGTTCTTGCTCCACACACGTTGTCTTTCGGGTAGACATAAACAGAATCCTGAATATGAAGTCTCTATCTTAAGAATTGACTGAATGGCACATGGTTGAGTTGCGTGATTTTCACTATATGCTGGTTGGCCATTTGACAATAGCTCTAGGCTGTTTTTAACAACTTCCGGTTGTCACAGGAAGCTCTTGCTCCACACACATTGTATTTGGGGTATACAAAAACAGAATCCTGAATATGAAGTCTCTACCTTAAGAATTGACTGAATGACAGATGGTTGAGTTGCGTGATTTTCACTATGTGCGCTTTATATGACTATAGCTCTAGGCTGTTTTTAACAACTTCCGGTTGTCACAGGAAGCTCTTGCTCCACACACGTTGTCTTTGCGTTAGTCATAAAAGAATCCTGAATATGAAGTCTCTACCTTAAGAATTGACTGAATGACAGATGGTTGAGTTGCATGATTTTCACTATCTGCTGGTTGGCCATATGACAATAGCTCTAGGCTGTTTTTAACAACTTCCGGTTGTCACAGGAAGCTCTTGCTCCACACACGTTGTCTTTGCGGTAGACATAAACAGAATCCTGAATATGAAGTCTCTACCTTAAGAATTGACTGAATGGCACATGGTTGAGTTGCGTGATTTTCACTATCTGCTGGTTGGCCATATGACAATAGCTCTAGGCTGTTTTTAACAACTTCCGGTTGTCATAGGAAGCTCTTGCTCCACATACGTTGTCTTTGGGGTAGACATAAATAGAATCATGAATAAGAAGTCTCTACCTTAAGAATTGACTGAATGACAGATGGTTGCTTGGCGTGATTTTCACTATGTGTGTTTTAAATGACAATAGCTCTAGGCTGTTTTTAACAACTTCCGGTTGTCACAGGAAGCTCTTGCTCCACACACGTTGTCTTTGGGGTAGACATAAACAGAAGCCTGAATATGAAGTCTCTACCTTAAGAATTGACTGAATGGCACATGGTTGAGTTGCGTGATTTTCACTATCTGCTGGTTGGCCATATGACAATAGCTCTAGGCTGTTTTTAACAACTTCCGGTTGTCACAGGAAGCTCTTGCTCCACACACGTTGTCTTTGCGGTAGACATAAACAGAATCCTGAATATGAAGTCTCTACCTTAAAAATTGACTGAATGGCACACGGTTGAGTTGCGTGATTTTCACTATCTGCTGGTTGGCCTTTTGACAATAGCTCTTGGGTGTTTTTAACAACTTACGGTTGTCACAGGAAGTTCTTACTCAACACACGTTGTCTTTGCGGTAGACATAAACAGAATCCTGAATAAGAAGTCTCTACCTTAAAAATTGACTGAATGACAGATGGGTGAGTTGTGTGATTTTCACTATGTGCGTTTTATATGACAATAGCTCTAGGCTGTTTTTAACAACTTCCGGTTGTCACAGGAAGCTCTTGCTCCACACACGTTGTCTTTGCGGAAGACATAAAATAATCCTGAATATGAAGTCTCTACCTTAAAAATTGACTGAATGACAGATGGTTGAGTTGCGTGATTTTCAATATTTGCTGGTTGGCCATATGACAATAGCTCTTGGGTGTTTTTAACAACTTCCGGTTGTCACAGGAAGTTCCTACTCCACACACATTGTCTTTGGGGTAGACATAAACAGAATCCTGAATAAGAAGTCTCTACCTTAAGAATTGACTGAATGACAGATGGTTGAGTTGCGTGATTTTCACTATGTGCGCTTTATATGACAATAGCTCTAGGCTGTTTTAACAACTTCCGGTTGTCACAGGAAGCTCTTCCTTCACACACGTTGTCTTTGGGGTAGACATAAACAGACTCCTGAGTATGAAGTCTCTACCTTAAGAATTGACTGAATGGCACATGGTTGAGTTGCGTGATTTTCACTATCTGCTGGTTGGCCATATGACAATAGCTCTAGGCTGTTTTTAACAACTTCCGGTTGTCACAGGAAGTTCTTGCTCCACACACGTTGTCTTTCGGGTAGACATAAACAGAATCCTGAATATGAAGTCTCTATCTTAAGAATTGACTGAATGGCACATGGTTAAGTTGCGTGATTTTCACTATATGCTGGTTGGCCATATGACAATAGCTCTAGGCTGTTTTTAACAACTTCCGGTTGTCACAGGAAGCTCTTGCTCCACACACATTGTATTTGGGGTATACAAAAACAGAATCCTGAATATGAAGTCTCTACCTTAAGAATTGACTGAATGACAGATGGTTGAGTTGCGTGATTTTCACTATGTGCGCTTTATATGACTATAGCTCTAGGCTGTTTTTAACAACTTCCGGTTGTCACAGGAAGCTCTTGCTCCACACACGTTGTCTTTGCGGTAGACATAAAAGAATCCTGAATATGAAGTCTCTACCTTAAGAATTGACTGAATGACAGATGGTTGAGTTGCATGATTTTCACTATCTGCTGGTTGGCCATATGACAATAGCTCTAGGCTGTTTTTAACAACTTCCGGTTGTCACAGGAAGCTCTTGCTCCACACACGTTGTCTTTGCGGTAGACATAAACAGAATCCTGAATATGAAGTCTCTACCTTAAGAATTGACTGAATGGCACATGGTTGAGTTGCGTGATTTTCACTATCTGCTGGTTGGCCATATGACAATAGCTCTAGGCTGTTTTTAACAACTTCCGGTTGTCACAGGAAGCTCTTGCTCCACACACGTTGTCTTTGCGGTAGACATAAACAGAATCCTGAATATGAAGTCTCTACCTTAAAAATTGACTGAATGGCACACGGTTGAGTTGCGTGATTTTCACTATCTGCTGGTTGGCCTTTTGACAATAGCTCTTGGGTGTTTTTAACAACTTACGGTTGTCACAGGAAGTTCTTACTCAACACACGTTGTCTTTGCGGTAGACATAAACAGAATCCTGAATAAGAAGTCTCTACCTTAAAAATTGACTGAATGACAGATGGGTGAGTTGTGTGATTTTCACTATGTGCGTTTTATATGACAATAGCTCTAGGCTGTTTTAACAACTTCCGGTTGTCACAGGAAGCTCTTGCTTCACACACGTTGTCTTTGGGGTAGACATAAACAGAATCCTGAATATGAACTCTCGACCTTAAAAATTGACTGAATGACAGATGGTTGAGTTGTGTGATTTTCACTATCTGCTGGTTGGCCATATAACAATAGATCTTGGGTGTTTTTAACAACTTCCGGGTGTCACAGGAAGTTCTTGCTCAACACACGTTGTCTTTGGGGTAGACTTAAACAGAATCCTGAATAAGAAGTCTCTACCTTAAGAATTGACTGAATGACAGATGGTTGAGTTGCGTGATTTTCACTATGTGCGTTTTATATGACTATAGCTCTAGGCTGTTTTTAACAACTTCCGGTTGTCACAGGAAGCTCTTGCTCCACACACGTTGTCTTTGCGGTAGACATAAACAGAATCCTGAATATGAAGTCTCTACCTTAAGAATTGACTGAATGGCACATGGTTGAGTTGCGTGATTTTCACTATCTGCTGGTTGGCCATATGACAATAGCTCTAGGCTGTTTTTAACAACTTCCGGTTGTCACAGGAAGCTCTTGCTCCACACACGTTGTCTTTGCGGTAGACATAAACAGAATCCTGAATATGAAGTCTCTACCTTAAAAATTGACTGAATGGCACACGGTTGAGTTGCGTGATTTTCACTATCTGCTGGTTGGCCTTTTGACAATAGCTCTTGGGTGTTTTTAACAACTTACGGTTGTCACAGGAAGTTCTTACTCAACACACGTTGTCTTTGCGGTAGACATAAACAGAATCCTGAATAAGAAGTCTCTACCTTAAAAATTGACTGAATGACAGATGGGTGAGTTGTGTGATTTTCACTATGTGCGTTTTATATGACAATAGCTCTAGGCTGTTTTAACAACTTCCGGTTGTCACAGGAAGCTCTTGCTTCACACACGTTGTCTTTGGGGTAGACATAAACAGAATCCTGAATATGAACTCTCGACCTTAAAAATTGACTGAATGACAGATGGTTGAGTTGTGTGATTTTCACTATCTGCTGGTTGGCCATATAACAATAGATCTTGGGTGTTTTTAACAACTTCCGGGTGTCACAGGAAGTTCTTACTCAACACACGTTGTCTTTGGGGTAGACTTAAACAGAATCCTGAATAAGAAGTCTCTACCTTAAGAATTGACTGAATGACAGATGGTTGAGTTGCGTGATTTTCACTATGTGCGTTTTATATGACTATAGCTCTAGGCTGTTTTTAACAACTTCCGGTTGTCACAGGAAGCTCTTGCTCCACACACGTTGTCTTTGCGGTAGACATAAACAGAATCCTGAATATGAAGTCTCTACCTTAAAAATTTACTGAATGACAGACGGTTGAGTTGCGTGATTTTCACTATCTGCTGGTTGGCCATATGACAATAGCTCTTGGGTGTTTTTAACAACTTACGGTAGTCACAGGAAGTTCTTACTCAACAGACGTTGTCTTTGGGATAGACATAAACAGAATCCTGAATAAGAAGTCTCTACCTTAAGAATTGACTGAATGACAGATGGTTGAGTTGCGTGATTTTCACTATGTGCGCTTTATATGACAATAGCTCTAGGCTGTTTTTAACAACTTCCGGTTGTCACAGTGAGCTCTTGCTCCACACACGTTGTCGTTGGGGTAGACATAAACAGAATCCTGAATATGAAGTCTGTACCTTAAGAATTGACTGAATGGCACATGGTTGAGTTGCGTGATTTTCACTATCTGCTGGTTGGCCATATGACAATAGCTCTAGGCTGTTTTTAACAACTTCCGGTTGTCACAGGAAGCTCTTGCTCCACACACGTTGTCTTTGGGGTAGACATAAACAGAATCCTGAATATGAACTCTCTACCTTAAAAATTGACTGAATGACAGATGGGTGAGTTGCGTGATTTTCACTATGTGCGGTTTATATGACAATAGCTCTAGGCTGTTTTAACAACTTCCGGTTGTCACAGGAAGCTCTTCCTTCACACACGTTGTCTTTGGGGTAGACATAAACAGAATACTGAGTATGAAGTCTCTACCTTAAGAATTGACTGAATGGCACATGGTTGAGTTGCGTGATTTTCACTATCTGCTGGTTGGCCATATGACAATAGCTCTAGGCTGTTTTTAACAACTTCCGGTTGTCACAGGAAGCTCTTGCTCCACATACGTTGTCTTTGGGGTAGACATAAATAGAATCCTGAATAAGAAGTCTCTACCTTATGAATTGACTGAATGACAGATGGTTGCTTGGCGTGATTTTCACTATGTGTGTTTTAAATGACAATAGCTCTAGGCTGTTTTTAACAACTTCCGGTTGTCACAGGAAGCTCTTGCTCCACACACGTTGTCTTTGGGGTAGACATAAACAGAATCCTGAATATGAAGTCTCTACCTTAAAAATTGGCTGAATGGCACATGGTTGAGTTGCGTGATTTTCACTATCTGCTGGTTGGCCATATGACAATAGCTCTAGGCTGTTTTTAACAACTTCCGGTTGTCACAGGAAGCTCTTGCTCCACACACGTTGTCTTTGCGGTAGACATAAACAGAATCCTGAATATGAAGTCTCTACCTTATAAATTGACTGAATGGCACACGGTTGAGTTGCGTGATTTTCACTATCTGCTGGTTGGCCTTTTGACAATAGCTCTTGGGTGTTTTTAACAACTTACGGTTGTCACAGGAAGTTCTTACTCAACACACGTTGTCTTTGCGGTAGACATAAACAGAATCCTGAATATGAACTCTCTACCTTAAAAATTGACTGAATGACAGATGGGTGAGTTGCGTGATTTTCACTATGTGCGGTTTATATGACAATAGCTCTAGGCTGTTTTAACAACTTCCGGTTGTCACAGGAAGCTCTTCCTTCACACACGTTGTCTTTGGGGTAGACATAAACAGAATCCTGAGTATGAAGTCTCTACCTTAAGAATTGACTGAATGGCACATGGTTGAGTTGCGTGATTTTCACTATCTGCTGGTTGGCCATATGACAATAGCTCTAGGCTGTTTTTAACAACTTCCGGTTGTCACAGGAAGCTCTTGCTCCACACACGTTGTCTTTCGGGTAGATATAAACAGAATCCTGAATATGAAGTCTCTATCTTAAGAATTGACTGAATGGCACATGGTTGAGTTGCGTGATTTTCACTATATGCTGGTTGGCCATATGACAATAGCTCTAGGCTGTTTTTAACAACTTCCGGTTGTCACAGGAAGCTCTTGCCCCACACACATTGTATTTGGGGTATACAAAAACAGAATCCTGAATATGAAGTCTCTACCTTAAGAATTGACTGAATGACAGATGGTTGAGTTGCGTGATTTTCACTATGTGCGCTTTATATGACTATAACTCTAGGCTGTTTTTAACAACTTCCGGTTGTCACAGGAAGCTCTTGCTCCACACACGTTGTCTTTGCGGTAGACATAAAAGAATCCTGAATATGAAGTCTCTACCTTAAGAATTGACTGAATGACAGATGGTTGAGTTGCATGATTTTCACTATCTGCTGGTTGCCCATATGACAATAGCTCTAGGCTGTTTTTAACAACTTCCGGTTGTCACAGGAAGCTCTTGCTCCACACACGTTGTCTTTGCGGTAGACATAAACAGAATCCTGAATATGAAGTCTCTACCTTAAGAATTGACTGAATGGCACACGGTTGAGTTGCGTGATTTTCACTATCTGCTGGTTGGCCATATGACAATAGCTCTTGGGTGTTTTTAACAACTTACGGTAGTCACAGGAAGTTCTTACTCAACAGACGTTGTCTTTGGGATAGACATAAACAGAATCCTGAATAAGAAGTCTCTACCTTAAAAATTGATTGAATGACAGATGGTTGAGTTGCGTGATTTTCACTATCTGCTGGTTGGCCATATGACAATAGCTCTAGGCTGTTTTTAACAACTTCCGGTTGTCACAGGAAGCTCTTGCTCCACACACGTTGTCTTTGCGGTAGACATAAACAGAATCCTGAATATGAAGTCTCTACCTTAAGAATTGACTGAATGGCACACGGTTGAGTTGCGTGATTTTCACTATCTGCTGGTTGGCCATTTGACAATAGCTCTTGGGGGTTTTTAACAACTTACGGTTGTCACAGGAAGTTGTTACTCAACACACGTTGTCTTTGGGGTAGACATAAACAGAATCCTGAATAATAAGTCTCTACCTTAAGAATTGACTGAATGACAGATGGTTGAGTTGCGTGATTTTCACTATGTGCATTTAATATGACCTAAGCTCTAGGCTGTTTTTAACAACTTCCGGTTGTCACAGGAAGCTCTTGCTCCACACACGTTGTCTTTGCGGTAGACATAAACAGAATCCTGAATATGAAGTCTCTACCTTAAAAATGTACTGAATGACAGACGGTTGAGTAGCGTGATTTTCACTATCTGCTGGTTGGCCATATGACAATAGCTCTTGGGTGTTTTTAACAACTTACGGTTGTCACAGGAAGTTCTTACTCAACAGACGTTGTCTTTGGGATAGACATAAACAGAATACTAAATAAGAAGTCTCTACCTTAAGAATTGACTGAATGACAGATGGTTGAGTTGCCTGATTTTCAATATGTGCGCTTTATATGACAATAGCTCTAGGCTGTTTTTAACAACTTCCGGTTGTCACAGTGAGCTCTTGCTCCACACACGTTGTCGTTGGGGTAGACATAAACAGAATCCTGAATATGAAGTCTCTACCTTAAGAATTGACTGAATGGCACATGGTTGAGTTGTGTGATTTTCACTATCTGCTGGTTGGCCATATGACAATAGCTCTAGGCTGTTTTTAACAACTTCCGGTTGTCACAGGAAACTCTTGCTCCACACACGTTGTCTTTGGGGTAGACATAAACAGAATCCTGAATATGAACTCTCTACCTTAAAAATTGACTGAATGACAGATGGGTGAGTTGCGTGATTTTCACTATGTGCGGTTTATATGACAATAGCTCTAGGCTGTTTTAACAACTTCCGGTTGTCACAGGAAGCTCTTCCTTCACACACGTTGTCTTTGGGGTAGACATAAACAGAATCCTGAGTATGAAGTCTCTACCTTAAGAATTGACTGAATGACAGATGGTTGAGTTGCGTGATTTTCACTATCTGCTGGTTGGCCATATGACAATAGCTCTAGGCTGTTTTTAACAACTTCCGGTTGTCACAGGAAGCTCTTGCTCCACACACGTTGTCTTTCGGGTAGACATAAACAGAATCCTGAATATGAAGTCTCTATCTTAAGAATTGACTGAATGGCACATGGTTGAGTTGCGTGATTTTCACTATATGCTGGTTGGCCATATGACAATAGCTCTAGGCTGTTTTTAACAACTTCCGGTTGTCACAGGAAGCTCTTGCCCCACACACATTGTATTTGGGGTATACAAAAACAGAATCCTGAATATGAAGTCTCTACCTTAAGAATTGACTGAATGACATGGTTGAGTTGTATGATTTTCACTATGTGCGCTTTATATGACTATAGCTCTAGGCTGTTTTTAACAACTTCCGGTTGTCACAGGAAGTTCTTACTCAACACACGTTGTCTTTGGGGTAGACAAACAGAATCCTGAATAAGAAGTCTCTACCTTAAGAATTGACTGAATGACAGATGGTTGAGTTGCGTGATTTTCCATATGTGCGTTTTATATGACAATAGCTCTAGGCTGTTTTTAACAACTTCCGGTTGTCACAGGAAGCTCTTGCTCCACACACGTTGTCTTTGCGGTAGACATAAAAGAATCCTGAATATGAAGTCTCTACCTTAAAAATTGACTGAATGACAGATGGTTGAGTTGCGTGATTTTCACTATCTGCTGGTTGGCCATATGACAATAGCTCTAGGCTGTTTTTAACAACTTCCGGTTGTCACAGGAAGCTCTTGCTCCACACACGTTGTCTTTGCGGTAGACATAAACAGAATCCTGAATATGAAGTCTCTACCTTAAGAATTGACTGAATGGCACACGGTTGAGTTGCGTGATTTTCACTATCTGCTGGTTGGCCATTTGACAATAGCTCTTGGGTGTTTTTAACAACTTACGGTTGTCACAGGAAGTTGTTACTCAACACACGTTGTCTTTGGGGTAGACATAAACAGAATCCTGAATAATAAGTCTCTACCTTAAGAATTGACTGAATGACAGATGGTTGAGTTGCGTGATTTTCACTATGTGCATTTAATATGACAATAGCTCTAGGCTGTTTTTAACAACTTCCGGTTGTCACAGGAAGCTCTTGCTCCACACACGTTGTCTTTGCGGTAGACATAAACAGAATCCTGAATATGAAGTCTCTACCTTAAAAATTTACTGAATGACAGACGGTTGAGTAGCGTGATTTTCACTATCTGCTGGTTGGCCATATGACAATAGCTCTTGGGTGTTTTTAACAACTTACGGTTGTCACAGGAAGTTCTTACTCAACAGACGTTGTCTTTGGGATAGACATAAACAGAATACTAAATAAGAAGTCTCTACCTTAAGAATTGACTGAATGGCACATGGTTGAGTTGCGTGATTTTCACTATCTGCTGGTTGGCCATATGACAATAGCTCTAGGCTGTTTTTAACAACTTCCGGTTGTCATAGGAAGCTCTTGCTCCACATACGTTGTCTTTGGGGTAGACATAAATAGAATCATGAATAAGAAGTCTCTACCTTAAGAATTGACTGAATGACAGATGGTTGCTTGGCGTGATTTTCACAATGTGTGTTTTAAATGACAATAGCTCTAGGCTGTTTTTAACAACTTCCGGTTGTCACAGGAAGCTCTTGCTCCACACACGTTGTCTTTGGGGTAGACATAAACAGAATCCTGAATATGAAGTCTCTACCTTAAGAATTGACTGAATGGCACATGGTTGAGTTGCGTGATTTTCACTATCTGCTGGTTGGCCATATGACAATAGCTCTAGGCTGTTTTTAACAACTTCCGGTTGTCACAGGAAGCTCTTGCTCCACACACGTTGTCTTTGCGGTAGACATAAAAGAATCCTGAATATGAAGTCTCTACCTTAAGAATTGACTGAATGACAGATGGTTGAGTTGCATGATTTTCACTATCTGCTGGTTGGCCATATGACAATAGCTCTAGGCTGTTTTTAACAACTTCCGGTTGTCACAGGAAGCTCTTGCTCCACACACGTTGTCTTTGCGGTAGACATAAACAGAATCCTGAATATGAAGTCTCTACCTTAAGAATTGACTGAATGGCACATGGTTGAGTTGCGTGATTTTCACTATCTGCTGGTTGGCCATATGACAATAGCTCTAGGCTGTTTTTAACAACTTCCGGTTGTCACAGGAAGCTCTTGCTCCACACACGTTGTCTTTGCGGTAGACATAAACAGAATCCTGAATATGAAGTCTCTACCTTAAAAATTGACTGAATGGCACACGGTTGAGTTGCGTGATTTTCACTATCTGCTGGTTGGCCTTTTGACAATAGCTCTTGGGTGTTTTTAACAACTTACGGTTGTCACAGGAAGTTCTTACTCAACACACGTTGTCTTTGCGGTAGACATAAACAGAATCCTGAATAAGAAGTCTCTACCTTAAAAATTGACTGAATGACAGATGGGTGAGTTGTGTGATTTTCACTATGTGCGTTTTATATGACAATAGCTCTAGGCTGTTTTAACAACTTCCGGTTGTCACAGGAAGCTCTTGCTTCACACACGTTGTCTTTGGGGTAGACATAAACAGAATCCTGAATATGAACTCTCGACCTTAAAAATTGACTGAATGACAGATGGTTGAGTTGTGTGATTTTCACTATCTGCTGGTTGGCCATATAACAATAGATCTTGGGTGTTTTTAACAACTTCCGGGTGTCACAGGAAGTTCTTGCTCAACACACGTTGTCTTTGGGGTAGACTTAAACAGAATCCTGAATAAGAAGTCTCTACCTTAAGAATTGACTGAATGACAGATGGTTGAGTTGCGTGATTTTCACTATGTGCGTTTTATATGACTATAGCTCTAGGCTGTTTTTAACAACTTCCGGTTGTCACAGGAAGCTCTTGCTCCACACACGTTGTCTTTGCGGTAGACATAAACAGAATCCTGAATATGAAGTCTCTACCTTAAGAATTGACTGAATGGCACATGGTTGAGTTGCGTGATTTTCACTATCTGCTGGTTGGCCATATGACAATAGCTCTAGGCTGTTTTTAACAACTTCCGGTTGTCACAGGAAGCTCTTGCTCCACACACGTTGTCTTTGCGGTAGACATAAACAGAATCCTGAATATGAAGTCTCTACCTTAAAAATTGACTGAATGGCACACGGTTGAGTTGCGTGATTTTCACTATCTGCTGGTTGGCCTTTTGACAATAGCTCTTGGGTGTTTTTAACAACTTACGGTTGTCACAGGAAGTTCTTACTCAACACACGTTGTCTTTGCGGTAGACATAAACAGAATCCTGAATAAGAAGTCTCTACCTTAAAAATTGACTGAATGACAGATGGGTGAGTTGTGTGATTTTCACTATGTGCGTTTTATATGACAATAGCTCTAGGCTGTTTTAACAACTTCCGGTTGTCACAGGAAGCTCTTGCTTCACACACGTTGTCTTTGGGGTAGACATAAACAGAATCCTGAATATGAACTCTCGACCTTAAAAATTGACTGAATGACAGATGGTTGAGTTGTGTGATTTTCACTATCTGCTGGTTGGCCATATAACAATAGATCTTGGGTGTTTTTAACAACTTCCGGGTGTCACAGGAAGTTCTTACTCAACACACGTTGTCTTTGGGGTAGACTTAAACAGAATCCTGAATAAGAAGTCTCTACCTTAAGAATTGACTGAATGACAGATGGTTGAGTTGCGTGATTTTCACTATGTGCGTTTTATATGACTATAGCTCTAGGCTGTTTTTAACAACTTCCGGTTGTCACAGGAAGCTCTTGCTCCACACACGTTGTCTTTGGGATAGACATAAACAGAATCCTGAATATGAAGTCTGTACCTTAAGAATTGACTGAATGGCACATGGTTGAGTTGCGTGATTTTCACTATCTGCTGGTTGGCCATATGACAATAGCTCTAGGCTGTTTTTAACAACTTCCGGTTGTCACAGGAAGCTCTTGCTCCACACACGTTGTCTTTGGGGTAGACATAAACAGAATCCTGAATATGAACTCTCTACCTTAAAAATTGACTGAATGACAGATGGGTGAGTTGCGTGATTTTCACTATGTGCGGTTTATATGACAATAGCTCTAGGCTGTTTTAACAACTTCCGGTTGTCACAGGAAGCTCTTCCTTCACACACGTTGTCTTTGGGGTAGACATAAACAGAATACTGAGTATGAAGTCTCTACCTTAAGAATTGACTGAATGGCACATGGTTGAGTTGCGTGATTTTCACTATCTGCTGGTTGGCCATATGACAATAGCTCTAGGCTGTTTTTAACAACTTCCGGTTGTCACAGGAAGCTCTTGCTCCACATACGTTGTCTTTGGGGTAGACATAAATAGAATCCTGAATAAGAAGTCTCTACCTTATGAATTGACTGAATGACAGATGGTTGCTTGGCGTGATTTTCACTATGTGTGTTTTAAATGACAATAGCTCTAGGCTGTTTTTAACAACTTCCGGTTGTCACAGGAAGCTCTTGCTCCACACACGTTGTCTTTGGGGTAGACATAAACAGAATCCTGAATATGAAGTCTCTACCTTAAAAATTGGCTGAATGGCACATGGTTGAGTTGCGTGATTTTCACTATCTGCTGGTTGGCCATATGACAATAGCTCTAGGCTGTTTTTAACAACTTCCGGTTGTCACAGGAAGCTCTTGCTCCACACACGTTGTCTTTGCGGTAGACATAAACAGAATCCTGAATATGAAGTCTCTACCTTATAAATTGACTGAATGGCACACGGTTGAGTTGCGTGATTTTCACTATCTGCTGGTTGGCCTTTTGACAATAGCTCTTGGGTGTTTTTAACAACTTACGGTTGTCACAGGAAGTTCTTACTCAACACACGTTGTCTTTGCGGTAGACATAAACAGAATCCTGAATATGAACTCTCTACCTTAAAAATTGACTGAATGACAGATGGGTGAGTTGCGTGATTTTCACTATGTGCGGTTTATATGACAATAGCTCTAGGCTGTTTTAACAACTTCCGGTTGTCACAGGAAGCTCTTCCTTCACACACGTTGTCTTTGGGGTAGACATAAACAGAATCCTGAGTATGAAGTCTCTACCTTAAGAATTGACTGAATGGCACATGGTTGAGTTGCGTGATTTTCACTATCTGCTGGTTGGCCATATGACAATAGCTCTAGGCTGTTTTTAACAACTTCCGGTTGTCACAGGAAGCTCTTGCTCCACACACGTTGTCTTTCGGGTAGATATAAACAGAATCCTGAATATGAAGTCTCTATCTTAAGAATTGACTGAATGGCACATGGTTGAGTTGCGTGATTTTCACTATATGCTGGTTGGCCATATGACAATAGCTCTAGGCTGTTTTTAACAACTTCCGGTTGTCACAGGAAGCTCTTGCCCCACACACATTGTATTTGGGGTATACAAAAACAGAATCCTGAATATGAAGTCTCTACCTTAAGAATTGACTGAATGACAGATGGTTGAGTTGCGTGATTTTCACTATGTGCGCTTTATATGACTATAACTCTAGGCTGTTTTTAACAACTTCCGGTTGTCACAGGAAGCTCTTGCTCCACACACGTTGTCTTTGCGGTAGACATAAAAGAATCCTGAATATGAAGTCTCTACCTTAAGAATTGACTGAATGACAGATGGTTGAGTTGCATGATTTTCACTATCTGCTGGTTGGCCATATGACAATAGCTCTAGGCTGTTTTTAACAACTTCCGGTTGTCACAGGAAGCTCTTGCTCCACACACGTTGTCTTTGCGGTAGACATAAACAGAATCCTGAATATGAAGTCTCTACCTTAAGAATTGACTGAATGGCACACGGTTGAGTTGCGTGATTTTCACTATCTGCTGGTTGGCCATATGACAATAGCTCTTGGGTGTTTTTAACAACTTACGGTAGTCACAGGAAGTTCTTACTCAACAGACGTTGTCTTTGGGATAGACATAAACAGAATCCTGAATAAGAAGTCTCTACCTTAAAAATTGATTGAATGACAGATGGTTGAGTTGCGTGATTTTCACTATCTGCTGGTTGGCCATATGACAATAGCTCTAGGCTGTTTTTAACAACTTCCGGTTGTCACAGGAAGCTCTTGCTCCACACACGTTGTCTTTGCGGTAGACATAAACAGAATCCTGAATATGAAGTCTCTACCTTAAGAATTGACTGAATGGCACACGGTTGAGTTGCGTGATTTTCACTATCTGCTGGTTGGCCATTTGACAATAGCTCTTGGGGGTTTTTAACAACTTACGGTTGTCACAGGAAGTTGTTACTCAACACACGTTGTCTTTGGGGTAGACATAAACAGAATCCTGAATAATAAGTCTCTACCTTAAGAATTGACTGAATGACAGATGGTTGAGTTGCGTGATTTTCACTATGTGCATTTAATATGACCTAAGCTCTAGGCTGTTTTTAACAACTTCCGGTTGTCACAGGAAGCTCTTGCTCCACACACGTTGTCTTTGCGGTAGACATAAACAGAATCCTGAATATGAAGTCTCTACCTTAAAAATGTACTGAATGACAGACGGTTGAGTAGCGTGATTTTCACTATCTGCTGGTTGGCCATATGACAATAGCTCTTGGGTGTTTTTAACAACTTACGGTTGTCACAGGAAGTTCTTACTCAACAGACGTTGTCTTTGGGATAGACATAAACAGAATACTAAATAAGAAGTCTCTACCTTAAGAATTGACTGAATGACAGATGGTTGAGTTGCCTGATTTTCAATATGTGCGCTTTATATGACAATAGCTCTAGGCTGTTTTTAACAACTTCCGGTTGTCACAGTGAGCTCTTGCTCCACACACGTTGTCGTTGGGGTAGACATAAACAGAATCCTGAATATGAAGTCTCTACCTTAAGAATTGACTGAATGGCACATGGTTGAGTTGTGTGATTTTCACTATCTGCTGGTTGGCCATATGACAATAGCTCTAGGCTGTTTTTAACAACTTCCGGTTGTCACAGGAAACTCTTGCTCCACACACGTTGTCTTTGGGGTAGACATAAACAGAATCCTGAATATGAACTCTCTACCTTAAAAATTGACTGAATGACAGATGGGTGAGTTGCGTGATTTTCACTATGTGCGGTTTATATGACAATAGCTCTAGGCTGTTTTAACAACTTCCGGTTGTCACAGGAAGCTCTTCCTTCACACACGTTGTCTTTGGGGTAGACATAAACAGAATCCTGAGTATGAAGTCTCTACCTTAAGAATTGACTGAATGACAGATGGTTGAGTTGCGTGATTTTCACTATCTGCTGGTTGGCCATATGACAATAGCTCTAGGCTGTTTTTAACAACTTCCGGTTGTCACAGGAAGCTCTTGCTCCACACACGTTGTCTTTCGGGTAGACATAAACAGAATCCTGAATATGAAGTCTCTATCTTAAGAATTGACTGAATGGCACATGGTTGAGTTGCGTGATTTTCACTATATGCTGGTTGGCCATATGACAATAGCTCTAGGCTGTTTTTAACAACTTCCGGTTGTCACAGGAAGCTCTTGCCCCACACACATTGTATTTGGGGTATACAAAAACAGAATCCTGAATATGAAGTCTCTACCTTAAGAATTGACTGAATGACATGGTTGAGTTGTATGATTTTCACTATGTGCGCTTTATATGACTATAGCTCTAGGCTGTTTTTAACAACTTCCGGTTGTCACAGGAAGTTCTTACTCAACACACGTTGTCTTTGGGGTAGACAAACAGAATCCTGAATAAGAAGTCTCTACCTTAAGAATTGACTGAATGACAGATGGTTGAGTTGCGTGATTTTCCATATGTGCGTTTTATATGACAATAGCTCTAGGCTGTTTTTAACAACTTCCGGTTGTCACAGGAAGCTCTTGCTCCACACACGTTGTCTTTGCGGTAGACATAAAAGAATCCTGAATATGAAGTCTCTACCTTAAAAATTGACTGAATGACAGATGGTTGAGTTGCGTGATTTTCACTATCTGCTGGTTGGCCATATGACAATAGCTCTAGGCTGTTTTTAACAACTTCCGGTTGTCACAGGAAGCTCTTGCTCCACACACGTTGTCTTTGCGGTAGACATAAACAGAATCCTGAATATGAAGTCTCTACCTTAAGAATTGACTGAATGGCACACGGTTGAGTTGCGTGATTTTCACTATCTGCTGGTTGGCCATTTGACAATAGCTCTTGGGTGTTTTTAACAACTTACGGTTGTCACAGGAAGTTGTTACTCAACACACGTTGTCTTTGGGGTAGACATAAACAGAATCCTGAATAATAAGTCTCTACCTTAAGAATTGACTGAATGACAGATGGTTGAGTTGCGTGATTTTCACTATGTGCATTTAATATGACAATAGCTCTAGGCTGTTTTTAACAACTTCCGGTTGTCACAGGAAGCTCTTGCTCCACACACGTTGTCTTTGCGGTAGACATAAACAGAATCCTGAATATGAAGTCTCTACCTTAAAAATTTACTGAATGACAGACGGTTGAGTAGCGTGATTTTCACTATCTGCTGGTTGGCCATATGACAATAGCTCTTGGGTGTTTTTAACAACTTACGGTTGTCACAGGAAGTTCTTACTCAACAGACGTTGTCTTTGGGATAGACATAAACAGAATACTAAATAAGAAGTCTCTACCTTAAGAATTGACTGAATGGCACATGGTTGAGTTGCGTGATTTTCACTATCTGCTGGTTGGCCATATGACAATAGCTCTAGGCTGTTTTTAACAACTTCCGGTTGTCATAGGAAGCTCTTGCTCCACATACGTTGTCTTTGGGGTAGACATAAATAGAATCATGAATAAGAAGTCTCTACCTTAAGAATTGACTGAATGACAGATGGTTGCTTGGCGTGATTTTCACAATGTGTGTTTTAAATGACAATAGCTCTAGGCTGTTTTTAACAACTTCCGGTTGTCACAGGAAGCTCTTGCTCCACACACGTTGTCTTTGGGGTAGACATAAACAGAATCCTGAATATGAAGTCTCTACCTTAAGAATTGACTGAATGGCACATGGTTGAGTTGCGTGATTTTCACTATCTGCTGGTTGGCCATATGACAATAGCTCTAGGCTGTTTTTAACAACTTCCGGTTGTCACAGGAAGCTCTTGCTCAACACACGTTGTCTTTGCGGTAGACATAAACAGAATCCTGAATAAGAAGTCTCTACCTTAAAAATTGACTGAATGACAGATGGGTGAGTTGTGTGATTTTCACTATGTGCGTTTTATATGACAATAGCTCTAGGCTGTTTTAACAACTTCCGGTTGTCACAGGAAGCTCTTGCTTCACACACGTTGTCTTTGGGGTAGACATAAACAGAATCCTGAATATGAACTCTCTACCTTAAAAATTGACTGAATGACAGATGGTTGAGTTGAGTGATTTTCACTATCTGCTGGTTGGCCATATAACAATAGATCTTGGGTGTTTTTAACAACTTCCGGGTGTCACAGGAAGTTCTTACTCAACACACGTTGTCTTTGGGGTAGACTTAAACAGAATCCTGAATAAGAAGTCTCTACCTTAAGAATTGACTGAATGACAGATGGTTGAGTTGCGTGATTTTCACTATGTGCGTTTTATATGACTATAGCTCTAGGCTGTTTTTAACAACTTCCGGTTGTCACAGGAAGCTCTTGCTCCACACACGTTGTCTTTGCGGTAGACATAAACAGAATCCTGAATATGAAGTCTCTACCTTAAAAATTTACTGAATGACAGACGGTTGAGTTGCGTGATTTTCACTATCTGCTGGTTGGCCATATGACAATAGCTCTTGGGTGTTTTTAACAACTTACGGTAGTCACAGGAAGTTCTTACTCAACAGACGTTGTCTTTGGGATAGACATAAACAGAATCCTGAATAAGAAGTCTCTACCTTAAGAATTGACTGAATGACAGATGGTTGAGTTGCGTGATTTTCACTATGTGCGCTTTATATGACAATAGCTCTAGGCTGTTTTTAACAACTTCCGGTTGTCACAGTGAGCTCTTGCTCCACACACGTTGTCGTTGGGGTAGACATAAACAGAATCCTGAATATGAAGTCTCTACCTTAAGAATTGACTGAATGGCACATGGTTGAGTTGCGTGATTTTCACTATCTGCTGGTTGGCCATATGAAAATAGCTCTAGGCTGTTTTTAACAACTTCCGGTTGTCACAGGAAGCTCTTGCTCCACACACGTTGTCTTTGGGGTAGACATAAACAGAATCCTGAATATGAACTCTCTACCTTAAAAATTGACTGAATGACAGATGGGTGAGTTGCGTGATTTTCACTATGTGCGGTTTATATGACAATAGCTCTAGGCTGTTTTAACAACTTCCGGTTGTCACAGGAAGCTCTTCCTTCACACACGTTGTCTTTGGGGTAGACATAAACAGAATACTGAGTATGAAGTCTCTACCTTAAGAATTGACTGAATGGCACATGGTTGAGTTGCGTGATTTTCACTATCTGCTGGTTGGCCATATGACAATAGCTCTAGGCTGTTTTTAACAACTTCCGGTTGTCACAGGAAGCTCTTGCTCCACACACGTTGTCTTTGCGGTAGACATAAACAGAATCCTGAATATGAAGTCTCTACCTTAAGAATTGACTGAATGGCACACGGTTGAGTTGCGTGATTTTCACTATCTGCTGGTTGGCCATTTGACAATAGCTCTTGGGGGTTTTTAACAACTTACGGTTGTCACAGGAAGTTGTTACTCAACACACGTTGTCTTTGGGGTAGACATAAACAGAATCCTGAATAATAAGTCTCTACCTTAAGAATTGACTGAATGACAGATGGTTGAGTTGCGTGATTTTCACTATGTGCATTTAATATGACCTAAGCTCTAGGCTGTTTTTAACAACTTCCGGTTGTCACAGGAAGCTCTTGCTCCACACACGTTGTCTTTGCGGTAGACATAAACAGAATCCTGAATATGAAGTCTCTACCTTAAAAATTTACTGAATGACAGACGGTTGAGTAGCGTGATTTTCACTATCTGCTGGTTGGCCATATGACAATAGCTCTTGGGTGTTTTTAACAACTTACGGTTGTCACAGGAAGTTCTTACTCAACAGACGTTGTCTTTGGGATAGACATAAACAGAATACTAAATAAGAAGTCTCTACCTTAAGAATTGACTGAATGACAGATGGTTGAGTTGCCTGATTTTCAATATGTGCGCTTTATATGACAATAGCTCTAGGCTGTTTTTAACAACTTCCGGTTGTCACAGTGAGCTCTTGCTCCACACACGTTGTCGTTGGGGTAGACATAAACAGAATCCTGAATATGAAGTCTCTACCTTAAGAATTGACTGAATGGCACATGGTTGAGTTGTGTGATTTTCACTATCTGCTGGTTGGCCATATGACAATAGCTCTAGGCTGTTTTTAACAACTTCCGGTTGTCACAGGAAACTCTTGCTCCACACACGTTGTCTTTGGGGTAGACATAAACAGAATCCTGAATATGAACTCTCTACCTTAAAAATTGACTGAATGACAGATGGGTGAGTTGCGTGATTTTCACTATGTGCGGTTTATATGACAATAGCTCTAGGCTGTTTTAACAACTTCCGGTTGTCACAGGAAGCTCTTCCTTCACACACGTTGTCTTTGGGGTAGACATAAACAGAATCCTGAGTATGAAGTCTCTACCTTAAGAATTGACTGAATGACAGATGGTTGAGTTGCGTGATTTTCACTATCTGCTGGTTGGCCATATGACAATAGCTCTAGGCTGTTTTTAACAACTTCCGGTTGTCACAGGAAGCTCTTGCTCCACACACGTTGTCTTTCGGGTAGACATAAACAGAATCCTGAATATGAAGTCTCTATCTTAAGAATTGACTGAATGGCACATGGTTGAGTTGCGTGATTTTCACTATATGCTGGTTGGCCATATGACAATAGCTCTAGGCTGTTTTTAACAACTTCCGGTTGTCACAGGAAGCTCTTGCCCCACACACATTGTATTTGGGGTATACAAAAACAGAATCCTGAATATGAAGTCTCTACCTTAAGAATTGACTGAATGACATGGTTGAGTTGTATGATTTTCACTATGTGCGCTTTATATGACTATAGCTCTAGGCTGTTTTTAACAACTTCCGGTTGTCACAGGAAGTTCTTACTCAACACACGTTGTCTTTGGGGTAGACAAACAGAATCCTGAATAAGAAGTCTCTACCTTAAGAATTGACTGAATGACAGATGGTTGAGTTGCGTGATTTTCCATATGTGCGTTTTATATGACAATAGCTCTAGGCTGTTTTTAACAACTTCCGGTTGTCACAGGAAGCTCTTGCTCCACACACGTTGTCTTTGCGGTAGACATAAAAGAATCCTGAATATGAAGTCTCTACCTTAAAAATTGACTGAATGACAGATGGTTGAGTTGCGTGATTTTCACTATCTGCTGGTTGGCCATATGACAATAGCTCTAGGCTGTTTTTAACAACTTCCGGTTGTCACAGGAAGCTCTTGCTCCACACACGTTGTCTTTGCGGTAGACATAAACAGAATCCTGAATATGAAGTCTCTACCTTAAGAATTGACTGAATGGCACACGGTTGAGTTGCGTGATTTTCACTATCTGCTGGTTGGCCATTTGACAATAGCTCTTGGGTGTTTTTAACAACTTACGGTTGTCACAGGAAGTTGTTACTCAACACACGTTGTCTTTGGGGTAGACATAAACAGAATCCTGAATAATAAGTCTCTACCTTAAGAATTGACTGAATGACAGATGGTTGAGTTGCGTGATTTTCACTATGTGCATTTAATATGACAATAGCTCTAGGCTGTTTTTAACAACTTCCGGTTGTCACAGGAAGCTCTTGCTCCACACACGTTGTCTTTGCGGTAGACATAAACAGAATCCTGAATATGAAGTCTCTACCTTAAAAATTTACTGAATGACAGACGGTTGAGTAGCGTGATTTTCACTATCTGCTGGTTGGCCATATGACAATAGCTCTTGGGTGTTTTTAACAACTTACGGTTGTCACAGGAAGTTCTTACTCAACAGACGTTGTCTTTGGGATAGACATAAACAGAATACTAAATAAGAAGTCTCTACCTTAAGAATTGACTGAATGGCACATGGTTGAGTTGCGTGATTTTCACTATCTGCTGGTTGGCCATATGACAATAGCTCTAGGCTGTTTTTAACAACTTCCGGTTGTCATAGGAAGCTCTTGCTCCACATACGTTGTCTTTGGGGTAGACATAAATAGAATCATGAATAAGAAGTCTCTACCTTAAGAATTGACTGAATGACAGATGGTTGCTTGGCGTGATTTTCACAATGTGTGTTTTAAATGACAATAGCTCTAGGCTGTTTTTAACAACTTCCGGTTGTCACAGGAAGCTCTTGCTCCACACACGTTGTCTTTGGGGTAGACATAAACAGAATCCTGAATATGAAGTCTCTACCTTAAGAATTGACTGAATGGCACATGGTTGAGTTGCGTGATTTTCACTATCTGCTGGTTGGCCATATGACAATAGCTCTAGGCTGTTTTTAACAACTTCCGGTTGTCACAGGAAGCTCTTGCTCAACACACGTTGTCTTTGCGGTAGACATAAACAGAATCCTGAATAAGAAGTCTCTACCTTAAAAATTGACTGAATGACAGATGGGTGAGTTGTGTGATTTTCACTATGTGCGTTTTATATGACAATAGCTCTAGGCTGTTTTAACAACTTCCGGTTGTCACAGGAAGCTCTTGCTTCACACACGTTGTCTTTGGGGTAGACATAAACAGAATCCTGAATATGAACTCTCTACCTTAAAAATTGACTGAATGACAGATGGTTGAGTTGAGTGATTTTCACTATCTGCTGGTTGGCCATATAACAATAGATCTTGGGTGTTTTTAACAACTTCCGGGTGTCACAGGAAGTTCTTACTCAACACACGTTGTCTTTGGGGTAGACTTAAACAGAATCCTGAATAAGAAGTCTCTACCTTAAGAATTGACTGAATGACAGATGGTTGAGTTGCGTGATTTTCACTATGTGCGTTTTATATGACTATAGCTCTAGGCTGTTTTTAACAACTTCCGGTTGTCACAGGAAGCTCTTGCTCCACACACGTTGTCTTTGCGGTAGACATAAACAGAATCCTGAATATGAAGTCTCTACCTTAAAAATTTACTGAATGACAGACGGTTGAGTTGCGTGATTTTCACTATCTGCTGGTTGGCCATATGACAATAGCTCTTGGGTGTTTTTAACAACTTACGGTAGTCACAGGAAGTTCTTACTCAACAGACGTTGTCTTTGGGATAGACATAAACAGAATCCTGAATAAGAAGTCTCTACCTTAAGAATTGACTGAATGACAGATGGTTGAGTTGCGTGATTTTCACTATGTGCGCTTTATATGACAATAGCTCTAGGCTGTTTTTAACAACTTCCGGTTGTCACAGTGAGCTCTTGCTCCACACACGTTGTCGTTGGGGTAGACATAAACAGAATCCTGAATATGAAGTCTCTACCTTAAGAATTGACTGAATGGCACATGGTTGAGTTGCGTGATTTTCACTATCTGCTGGTTGGCCATATGACAATAGCTCTAGGCTGTTTTTAACAACTTCCGGTTGTCACAGGAAGCTCTTGCTCCACACACGTTGTCTTTGGGGTAGACATAAATAGAATCCTGAATAAGAAGTCTCTACCTTAAGAATTGACTGAATGACAGATGGTTGCTTGGCGTGATTTTCACTATGTGTGTTTTAAATGACAATAGCTCTAGGCTGTTTTTAACAACTTCCGGTTGTCACAGGAAGCTCTTGCTCCACACACGTTGTCTTTGGGGTAGACATAAACAGAATCCTGAATATGAAGTCTCTACCTTAAAAATTGACTGAATGCCACACGGTTGAGTTGCGTGATTTTCACTATCTGCTGGTTGGCCTTTTGACAATAGCTCTTGGGTGTTTTTAACAACTTACGGTTGTCACAGGAAGTTCTTACTCAACACACGTTGTCTTTGCGGTAGACATAAACAGAATCCTGAATAAGAAGTCTCTACCTTAAAAATTGACTGAATGACAGATGGGTGAGTTGCGTGATTTTCACTATGTGCGTTTTATATGACAATAGCTCTAGGCTGTTTTAACAACTTCCGGTTGTCACAGGAAGCTCTTGCTCCACACACGTTGTCTTTGCGGTAGACATAAACAGAATCCTGAATATGAAGTCTCTACCTTAAGAATTGACTGAATGGCACATGGTTGAGTTGCGTGATTTTCACTATCTGCTGGTTGGCCATATGACAATAGCTCTAGGCTGTTTTTAACAACTTCCGGTTGTCACAGGAAGCTCTTGCTCCACACACGTTGTCTTTGGGGTAGACATAAACAGAATCCTGAATATGAACTCTCTACCTTAAAAATTGACTGAATGACAGATGGGTGAGTTGCGTGATTTTCACTATGTGCGGTTTATATGACAATAGCTCTAGGCTGTTTTAACAACTTCCGGTTGTCACAGGAAGCTCTTCCTTCACACACGTTGTCTTTGGGGTAGACATAAACAGAATCCTGAGTATGAAGTCTCTACCTTAAGAATTGACTGAATGGCACATGGTTGAGTTGCGTGATTTTCACTATCTGCTGGTTGGCCATATGAAAATAGCTCTAGGCTGTTTTTAACAACTTCCGGTTGTCACAGGAAGCTCTTGCTCCACACACGTTGTCTTTGGGGTAGACATAAACAGAATCCTGAATATGAACTCTCTACCTTAAAAATTGACTGAATGACAGATGGGTGAGTTGCGTGATTTTCACTATGTGCGGTTTATATGACAATAGCTCTAGGCTGTTTTAACAACTTCCGGTTGTCACAGGAAGCTCTTCCTTCACACACGTTGTCTTTGGGGTAGACATAAACAGAATACTGAGTATGAAGTCTCTACCTTAAGAATTGACTGAATGGCACATGGTTGAGTTGCGTGATTTTCACTATCTGCTGGTTGGCCATATGACAATAGCTCTAGGCTGTTTTTAACAACTTCCGGTTGTCACAGGAAGCTCTTGCTCCACACACGTTGTCTTTGCGGTAGACATAAACAGAATCCTGAATATGAAGTCTCTACCTTAAGAATTGACTGAATGGCACACGGTTGAGTTGCGTGATTTTCACTATCTGCTGGTTGGCCATTTGACAATAGCTCTTGGGGGTTTTTAACAACTTACGGTTGTCACAGGAAGTTGTTACTCAACACACGTTGTCTTTGGGGTAGACATAAACAGAATCCTGAATAATAAGTCTCTACCTTAAGAATTGACTGAATGACAGATGGTTGAGTTGCGTGATTTTCACTATGTGCATTTAATATGACCTAAGCTCTAGGCTGTTTTTAACAACTTCCGGTTGTCACAGGAAGCTCTTGCTCCACACACGTTGTCTTTGCGGTAGACATAAACAGAATCCTGAATATGAAGTCTCTACCTTAAAAATTTACTGAATGACAGACGGTTGAGTAGCGTGATTTTCACTATCTGCTGGTTGGCCATATGACAATAGCTCTTGGGTGTTTTTAACAACTTACGGTTGTCACAGGAAGTTCTTACTCAACAGACGTTGTCTTTGGGATAGACATAAACAGAATACTAAATAAGAAGTCTCTACCTTAAGAATTGACTGAATGGCACATGGTTGAGTTGCGTGATTTTCACTATCTGCTGGTTGGCCATATGACAATAGCTCTAGGCTGTTTTTAACAACTTCCGGTTGTCATAGGAAGCTCTTGCTCCACATACGTTGTCTTTGGGGTAGACATAAATAGAATCATGAATAAGAAGTCTCTACCTTAAGAATTGACTGAATGACAGATGGTTGCTTGGCGTGATTTTCACAATGTGTGTTTTAAATGACAATAGCTCTAGGCTGTTTTTAACAACTTCCGGTTGTCACAGGAAGCTCTTGCTCCACACACGTTGTCTTTGGGGTAGACATAAACAGAATCCTGAATATGAAGTCTCTACCTTAAGAATTGACTGAATGGCACATGGTTGAGTTGCGTGATTTTCACTATCTGCTGGTTGGCCATATGACAATAGCTCTAGGCTGTTTTTAACAACTTCCGGTTGTCACAGGAAGCTCTTGCTCAACACACGTTGTCTTTGTGGTAGACATAAACAGAATCCTGAATAAGAAGTCTCTACCTTAAAAATTGACTGAATGACAGATGGGTGAGTTGTGTGATTTTCACTATGTGCGTTTTATATATGACAATAGCTCTAGGCTGTTTTAACAACTTCCGGTTGTCACAGGAAGCTCTTGCTTCACACACGTTGTCTTTGGGGTAGACATAAACAGAATCCTGAATATGAACTCTCTACCTTAAAAATTGACTGAATGACAGATGGTTGAGTTGAGTGATTTTCACTATCTGCTGGTTGGCCATATAACAATAGATCTTGGGTGTTTTTAACAACTTCCGGGTGTCACAGGAAGTTCTTACTCAACACACGTTGTCTTTGGGGTAGACTTAAACAGAATCCTGAATAAGAAGTCTCTACCTTAAGAATTGACTGAATGACAGATGGTTGAGTTGCGTGATTTTCACTATGTGCGTTTTATATGACTATAGCTCTAGGCTGTTTTTAACAACTTCCGGTTGTCACAGGAAGCTCTTGCTCCACACACGTTGTCTTTGCGGTAGACATAAACAGAATCCTGAATATGAAGTCTCTACCTTAAAAATTTACTGAATGACAGACGGTTGAGTTGCGTGATTTTCACTATCTGCTGGTTGGCCATATGACAATAGCTCTTGGGTGTTTTTAACAACTTACGGTAGTCACAGGAAGTTCTTACTCAACAGACGTTGTCTTTGGGATAGACATAAACAGAATCCTGAATAAGAAGTCTCTACCTTAAGAATTGACTGAATGACAGATGGTTGAGTTGCGTGATTTTCACTATGTGCGCTTTATATGACAATAGCTCTAGGCTGTTTTTAACAACTTCCGGTTGTCACAGTGAGCTCTTGCTCCACACACGTTGTCGTTGGGGTAGACATAAACAGAATCCTGAATATGAAGTCTCTACCTTAAGAATTGACTGAATGGCACATGGTTGAGTTGCGTGATTTTCACTATCTGCTGGTTGGCCATATGACAATAGCTCTAGGCTGTTTTTAACAACTTCCGGTTGTCACAGGAAGCTCTTGCTCCACAAACGTTGTCTTTGGGGTAGACATAAATAGAATCCTGAATAAGAAGTCTCTACCTTAAGAATTGACTGAATGACAGATGGTTGCTTGGCGTGATTTTCACTATGTGTGTTTTAAATGACAATAGCTCTAGGCTGTTTTTAACAACTTCCGGTTGTCACAGGAAGCTCTTGCTCCACACACGTTGTCTTTGGGGTAGACATAAACAGAATCCTGAATATGAAGTCTCTACCTTAAAAATTGACTGAATGCCACACGGTTGAGTTGCGTGATTTTCACTATCTGCTGGTTGGCCTTTTGACAATAGCTCTTGGGTGTTTTTAACAACTTACGGTTGTCACAGGAAGTTCTTACTCAACACACGTTGTCTTTGCGGTAGACATAAACAGAATCCTGAATAAGAAGTCTCTACCTTAAAAATTGACTGAATGACAGATGGGTGAGTTGCGTGATTTTCACTATGTGCGTTTTATATGACAATAGCTCTAGGCTGTTTTAACAACTTCCGGTTGTCACAGGAAGCTCTTGCTCCACACACGTTGTCTTTGCGGTAGACATAAACAGAATCCTGAATATGAAGTCTCTACCTTAAGAATTGACTGAATGGCACATGGTTGAGTTGCGTGATTTTCACTATCTGCTGGTTGGCCATATGACAATAGCTCTAGGCTGTTTTTAACAACTTCCGGTTGTCACAGGAAGCTCTTGCTCCACACACGTTGTCTTTGGGGTAGACATAAACAGAATCCTGAATATGAACTCTCTACCTTAAAAATTGACTGAATGACAGATGGGTGAGTTGCGTGATTTTCACTATGTGCGGTTTATATGACAATAGCTCTAGGCTGTTTTAACAACTTCCGGTTGTCACAGGAAGCTCTTCCTTCACACACGTTGTCTTTGGGGTAGACATAAACAGAATCCTGAGTATGAAGTCTCTACCTTAAGAATTGACTGAATGGCACATGGTTGAGTTGCGTGATTTTCACTATCTGCTGGTTGGCCATATGAAAATAGCTCTAGGCTGTTTTTAACAACTTCCGGTTGTCACAGGAAGCTCTTGCTCCACACACGTTGTCTTTGGGGTAGACATAAACAGAATCCTGAATATGAACTCTCTACCTTAAAAATTGACTGAATGACAGATGGGTGAGTTGCGTGATTTTCACTATGTGCGGTTTATATGACAATAGCTCTAGGCTGTTTTAACAACTTCCGGTTGTCACAGGAAGCTCTTCCTTCACACACGTTGTCTTTGGGGTAGACATAAACAGAATACTGAGTATGAAGTCTCTACCTTAAGAATTGACTGAATGGCACATGGTTGAGTTGCGTGATTTTCACTATCTGCTGGTTGGCCATATGACAATAGCTCTAGGCTGTTTTTAACAACTTCCGGTTGTCACAGGAAGCTCTTGCTCCACACACGTTGTCTTTGCGGTAGACATAAACAGAATCCTGAATATGAAGTCTCTACCTTAAGAATTGACTGAATGGCACACGGTTGAGTTGCGTGATTTTCACTATCTGCTGGTTGGCCATTTGACAATAGCTCTTGGGGGTTTTTAACAACTTACGGTTGTCACAGGAAGTTGTTACTCAACACACGTTGTCTTTGGGGTAGACATAAACAGAATCCTGAATAATAAGTCTCTACCTTAAGAATTGACTGAATGACAGATGGTTGAGTTGCGTGATTTTCACTATGTGCATTTAATATGACCTAAGCTCTAGGCTGTTTTTAACAACTTCCGGTTGTCACAGGAAGCTCTTGCTCCACACACGTTGTCTTTGCGGTAGACATAAACAGAATCCTGAATATGAAGTCTCTACCTTAAAAATTTACTGAATGACAGACGGTTGAGTAGCGTGATTTTCACTATCTGCTGGTTGGCCATATGACAATAGCTCTTGGGTGTTTTTAACAACTTACGGTTGTCACAGGAAGTTCTTACTCAACAGACGTTGTCTTTGGGATAGACATAAACAGAATACTAAATAAGAAGTCTCTACCTTAAGAATTGACTGAATGACAGATGGTTGAGTTGCCTGATTTTCAATATGTGCGCTTTATATGACAATAGCTCTAGGCTGTTTTTAACAACTTCCGGTTGTCACAGTGAGCTCTTGCTCCACACACGTTGTCGTTGGGGTAGACATAAACAGAATCCTGAATATGAAGTCTCTACCTTAAGAATTGACTGAATGGCACATGGTTGAGTTGTGTGATTTTCACTATCTGCTGGTTGGCCATATGACAATAGCTCTAGGCTGTTTTTAACAACTTCCGGTTGTCACAGGAAACTCTTGCTCCACACACGTTGTCTTTGGGGTAGACATAAACAGAATCCTGAATATGAACTCTCTACCTTAAAAATTGACTGAATGACAGATGGGTGAGTTGCGTGATTTTCACTATGTGCGGTTTATATGACAATAGCTCTAGGCTGTTTTAACAACTTCCGGTTGTCACAGGAAGCTCTTCCTTCACACACGTTGTCTTTGGGGTAGACATAAACAGAATCCTGAGTATGAAGTCTCTACCTTAAGAATTGACTGAATGACAGATGGTTGAGTTGCGTGATTTTCACTATCTGCTGGTTGGCCATATGACAATAGCTCTAGGCTGTTTTTAACAACTTCCGGTTGTCACAGGAAGCTCTTGCTCCACACACGTTGTCTTTCGGGTAGACATAAACAGAATCCTGAATATGAAGTCTCTATCTTAAGAATTGACTGAATGGCACATGGTTGAGTTGCGTGATTTTCACTATATGCTGGTTGGCCATATGACAATAGCTCTAGGCTGTTTTTAACAACTTCCGGTTGTCACAGGAAGCTCTTGCCCCACACACATTGTATTTGGGGTATACAAAAACAGAATCCTGAATATGAAGTCTCTACCTTAAGAATTGACTGAATGACATGGTTGAGTTGTATGATTTTCACTATGTGCGCTTTATATGACTATAGCTCTAGGCTGTTTTTAACAACTTCCGGTTGTCACAGGAAGTTCTTACTCAACACACGTTGTCTTTGGGGTAGACAAACAGAATCCTGAATAAGAAGTCTCTACCTTAAGAATTGACTGAATGACAGATGGTTGAGTTGCGTGATTTTCCATATGTGCGTTTTATATGACAATAGCTCTAGGCTGTTTTTAACAACTTCCAGTTGTCACAGGAAGCTCTTGCTCCACACACGTTGTCTTTGCGGTAGACATAAAAGAATCCTGAATATGAAGTCTCTACCTTAAAAATTGACTGAATGACAGATGGTTGAGTTGCGTGATTTTCACTATCTGCTGGTTGGCCATATGACAATAGCTCTAGGCTGTTTTTAACAACTTCCGGTTGTCACAGGAAGCTCTTGCTCCACACACGTTGTCTTTGCGGTAGACATAAACAGAATCCTGAATATGAAGTCTCTACCTTAAGAATTGACTGAATGGCACACGGTTGAGTTGCGTGATTTTCACTATCTGCTGGTTGGCCATTTGACAATAGCTCTTGGGTGTTTTTAACAACTTACGGTTGTCACAGGAAGTTGTTACTCAACACACGTTGTCTTTGGGGTAGACATAAACAGAATCCTGAATAATAAGTCTCTACCTTAAGAATTGACTGAATGACAGATGGTTGAGTTGCGTGATTTTCACTATGTGCATTTAATATGACAATAGCTCTAGGCTGTTT
This sequence comes from Salmo salar, assembly GCF_965601325.2. NCBI lineage: Eukaryota > Metazoa > Chordata > Actinopteri > Salmoniformes > Salmonidae > Salmo > Salmo salar. The sequence goes on from NC_138308.1 coordinate 64,751,214, forward strand.
TTAACAACTTCCGGTTGTCACAGGAAGCTCTTGCTCCACACACGTTGTCTTTGCGGTAGACATAAACAGAATCCTGAATATGAAGTCTCTACCTTAAAAATTTACTGAATGACAGACGGTTGAGTAGCGTGATTTTCACTATCTGCTGGTTGGCCATATGACAATAGCTCTTGGGTGTTTTTAACAACTTACGGTTGTCACAGGAAGTTCTTACTCAACAGACGTTGTCTTTGGGATAGACATAAACAGAATACTAAATAAGAAGTCTCTACCTTAAGAATTGACTGAATGGCACATGGTTGAGTTGCGTGATTTTCACTATCTGCTGGTTGGCCATATGACAATAGCTCTAGGCTGTTTTTAACAACTTCCGGTTGTCATAGGAAGCTCTTGCTCCACATACGTTGTCTTTGGGGTAGACATAAATAGAATCATGAATAAGAAGTCTCTACCTTAAGAATTGACTGAATGACAGATGGTTGCTTGGCGTGATTTTCACAATGTGTGTTTTAAATGACAATAGCTCTAGGCTGTTTTTAACAACTTCCGGTTGTCACAGGAAGCTCTTGCTCCACACACGTTGTCTTTGGGGTAGACATAAACAGAATCCTGAATATGAAGTCTCTACCTTAAGAATTGACTGAATGGCACATGGTTGAGTTGCGTGATTTTCACTATCTGCTGGTTGGCCATATGACAATAGCTCTAGGCTGTTTTTAACAACTTCCGGTTGTCACAGGAAGCTCTTGCTCAACACACGTTGTCTTTGCGGTAGACTTAAACAGAATCCTGAATAAGAAGTCTCTACCTTAAGAATTGACTGAATGACAGATGGTTGAGTTGCGTGATTTTCACTATGTGCTGGTTGGCCATATAACAATAGATCTTGGGTGTTTTTAACAACTTCCGGGTGTCACAGGAAGTTCTTACTCAACACACGTTGTCTTTGGGGTAGACTTAAACAGAATCCTGAATAAGAAGTCTCTACCTTAAGAATTGACTGAATGACAGATGGTTGAGTTGCGTGATTTTCACTATGTGCGTTTTATATGACTATAGCTCTAGGCTGTTTTTAACAACTTCCGGTTGTCACAGGAAGCTCTTGCTCCACACACGTTGTCTTTGCGGTAGACATAAACAGAATCCTGAATATGAAGTCTCTACCTTAAAAATTTACTGAATGACAGACGGTTGAGTTGCGTGATTTTCACTATCTGCTGGTTGGCCATATGACAATAGCTCTTGGGTGTTTTTAACAACTTACGGTAGTCACAGGAAGTTCTTACTCAACAGACGTTGTCTTTGGGATAGACATAAACAGAATCCTGAATAAGAAGTCTCTACCTTAAGAATTGACTGAATGACAGATGGTTGAGTTGCGTGATTTTCACTATGTGCGCTTTATATGACAATAGCTCTAGGCTGTTTTTAACAACTTCCGGTTGTCACAGTGAGCTCTTGCTCCACACACGTTGTCGTTGGGGTAGACATAAACAGAATCCTGAATATGAAGTCTCTACCTTAAGAATTGACTGAATGGCACATGGTTGAGTTGCGTGATTTTCACTATCTGCTGGTTGGCCATATGACAATAGCTCTAGGCTGTTTTTAACAACTTCCGGTTGTCACAGGAAGCTCTTGCTCCACACACGTTGTCTTTGGGGTAGACATAAATAGAATCCTGAATAAGAAGTCTCTACCTTAAGAATTGACTGAATAACAGATGGTTGCTTGGCGTGATTTTCACTATGTGTGTTTTAAATGACAATAGCTCTAGGCTGTTTTTAACAACTTCCGGTTGTCACAGGAAGCTCTTGCTCCACACACGTTGTCTTTGGGGTAGACATAAACAGAATCCTGAATATGAAGTCTCTACCTTAAAAATTGACTGAATGCCACACGGTTGAGTTGCGTGATTTTCACTATCTGCTGGTTGGCCTTTTGACAATAGCTCTTGGGTGTTTTTAACAACTTACGGTTGTCACAGGAAGTTCTTACTCAACACACGTTGTCTTTGCGGTAGACATAAACAGAATCCTGAATAAGAAGTCTCTACCTTAAAAATTGACTGAATGACAGATGGGTGAGTTGCGTGATTTTCACTATGTGCGTTTTATATGACAATAGCTCTAGGCTGTTTTAACAACTTCCGGTTGTCACAGGAAGCTCTTGCTCCACACACGTTGTCTTTGCGGTAGACATAAACAGAATCCTGAATATGAAGTCTCTACCTTAAGAATTGACTGAATGGCACATGGTTGAGTTGCGTGATTTTCACTATCTGCTGGTTGGCCATATGACAATAGCTCTAGGCTGTTTTTAACAACTTCCGGTTGTCACAGGAAGCTCTTGCTCCACACACGTTGTCTTTGGGGTAGACATAAACAGAATCCTGAATATGAACTCTCTACCTTAAAAATTGACTGAATGACAGATGGGTGAGTTGCGTGATTTTCACTATGTGCGGTTTATATGACAATAGCTCTAGGCTGTTTTAACAACTTCCGGTTGTCACAGGAAGCTCTTCCTTCACACACGTTGTCTTTGGGGTAGACATAAACAGAATCCTGAGTATGAAGTCTCTACCTTAAGAATTGACTGAATGGCACATGGTTGAGTTGCGTGATTTTCACTATCTGCTGGTTGGCCATATGACAATAGCTCTAGGCTGTTTTTAACAACTTCCGGTTGTCACAGGAAGCTCTTGCTCCACACACGTTGTCTTTCGGGTAGACATAAACAGAATCCTGAATATGAAGTCTCTATCTTAAGAATTGACTGAATGGCACATGGTTGAGTTGCGTGATTTTCACTATATGCTGGTTGGCCATATGACAATAGCTCTAGGCTGTTTTTAACAACTTCCGGTTGTCACAGGAAGCTCTTGCCCCACACACATTGTATTTGGGGTATACAAAAACAGAATCCTGAATATGAAGTCTCTACCTTAAGAATTGACTGAATGACAGATGGTTGAGTTGCGTGATTTTCACTATGTGCGCTTTATATGACTATAGCTCTAGGCTGTTTTTAACAACTTCCGGTTGTCACAGGAAGCTCTTGCTCCACACACGTTGTCTTTGCGGTAGACATAAAAGAATCCTGAATATGAAGTCTCTACCTTAAGAATTGACTGAATGACAGATGGTTGAGTTGCATGATTTTCACTATCTGCTGGTTGGCCATATGACAATAGCTCTAGGCTGTTTTTAACAACTTCCGGTTGTCACAGGAAGCTCTTGCTCCACACACGTTGTCTTTGCGGTAGACATAAACAGAATCCTGAATATGAAGTCTCTACCTTAAGAATTGACTGAATGGCACATGGTTGAGTTGCGTGATTTTCACTATCTGCTGGTTGGCCATATGACAATAGCTCTAGGCTGTTTTTAACAACTTCCGGTTGTCATAGGAAGCTCTTGCTCCACACACGTTGTCTTTGCGGTAGACATAAACAGAATCCTGAATATGAAGTCTCTACCTTAAAAATTTACTGAATGACAGACGGTTGAGTTGCGTGATTTTCACTATCTGCTGGTTGGCCATATGACAATAGCTCTTGCGTGTTTTTAACAACTTACGGTAGTCACAGGAAGTTCTTACTCAACAGACGTTGTCTTTGGGATAGACATAAACAGAATCCTGAATAAGAAGTCTCTACCTTAAAAATTGACTGAATGACAGATGGTTGAGTTGCGTGATTTTCACTATCTGCTGGTTGGCCATATGACAATAGCTCTAGGCTGTTTTTAACAACTTCCGGTTGTCACAGGAAGCTCTTGCTCCACACACGTTGTCTTTGCGGTAGACATAAACAGAATCCTGAATATGAAGTCTCTACCTTAAGAATTGACTGAATGGCACACGGTTGAGTTGCGTGATTTTCACTATCTGCTGGTTGGCCATTTGACAATAGCTCTTGGGGGTTTTTAACAACTTACGGTTGTCACAGGAAGTTGTTACTCAACACACGTTGTCTTTGGGGTAGACATAAACAGAATCCTGAATAATAAGTCTCTACCTTAAGAATTGACTGAATGACAGATGGTTGAGTTGCGTGATTTTCACTATGTGCATTTAATATGACAATAGCTCTAGGCTGTTTTTAACAACTTCCGGTTGTCACAGGAAGCTCTTGCTCCACACACGTTGTCTTTGCGGTAGACATAAACAGAATCCTGAATATGAAGTCTCTACCTTAAAAATTGACTGAATGCCACACGGTTGAGTTGCGTGATTTTCACTATCTGCTGGTTGGCCTTTTGACAATAGCTCTTGGGTGTTTTTAACAACTTACGGTTGTCACAGGAAGTTCTTACTCAACACACGTTGTCTTTGCGGTAGACATAAACAGAATCCTGAATAAGAAGTCTCTACCTTAAAAATTGACTGAATGACAGATGGGTGAGTTGCGTGATTTTCACTATGTGCGTTTTATATGACAATAGCTCTAGGCTGTTTTAACAACTTCCGGTTGTCACAGGAAGCTCTTGCTCCACACACGTTGTCTTTGCGGTAGACATAAACAGAATCCTGAATATGAAGTCTCTACCTTAAGAATTGACTGAATGGCACATGGTTGAGTTGCGTGATTTTCACTATCTGCTGGTTGGCCATATGACAATAGCTCTAGGCTGTTTTTAACAACTTCCGGTTGTCACAGGAAGCTCTTGCTCCACACACGTTGTCTTTGGGGTAGACATAAACAGAATCCTGAATATGAACTCTCTACCTTAAAAATTGACTGAATGACAGATGGGTGAGTTGCGTGATTTTCACTATGTGCGGTTTATATGACAATAGCTCTAGGCTGTTTTAACAACTTCCGGTTGTCACAGGAAGCTCTTCCTTCACACACGTTGTCTTTGGGGTAGACATAAACAGAATCCTGAGTATGAAGTCTCTACCTTAAGAATTGACTGAATGGCACATGGTTGAGTTGCGTGATTTTCACTATCTGCTGGTTGGCCATATGACAATAGCTCTAGGCTGTTTTTAACAACTTCCGGTTGTCACAGGAAGCTCTTGCTCCACACACGTTGTCTTTCGGGTAGACATAAACAGAATCCTGAATATGAAGTCTCTATCTTAAGAATTGACTGAATGGCACATGGTTGAGTTGCGTGATTTTCACTATATGCTGGTTGGCCATATGACAATAGCTCTAGGCTGTTTTTAACAACTTCCGGTTGTCACAGGAAGCTCTTGCCCCACACACATTGTATTTGGGGTATACAAAAACAGAATCCTGAATATGAAGTCTCTACCTTAAGAATTGACTGAATGACAGATGGTTGAGTTGCGTGATTTTCACTATGTGCGCTTTATATGACTATAGCTCTAGGCTGTTTTTAACAACTTCCGGTTGTCACAGGAAGCTCTTGCTCCACACACGTTGTCTTTGCGGTAGACATAAAAGAATCCTGAATATGAAGTCTCTACCTTAAGAATTGACTGAATGACAGATGGTTGAGTTGCATGATTTTCACTATCTGCTGGTTGGCCATATGACAATAGCTCTAGGCTGTTTTTAACAACTTCCGGTTGTCACAGGAAGCTCTTGCTCCACACACGTTGTCTTTGCGGTAGACATAAACAGAATCCTGAATATGAAGTCTCTACCTTAAGAATTGACTGAATGGCACATGGTTGAGTTGCGTGATTTTCACTATCTGCTGGTTGGCCATATGACAATAGCTCTAGGCTGTTTTTAACAACTTCCGGTTGTCATAGGAAGCTCTTGCTCCACACACGTTGTCTTTGCGGTAGACATAAACAGAATCCTGAATATGAAGTCTCTACCTTAAAAATTTACTGAATGACAGACGGTTGAGTTGCGTGATTTTCACTATCTGCTGGTTGGCCATATGACAATAGCTCTTGCGTGTTTTTAACAACTTACGGTAGTCACAGGAAGTTCTTACTCAACAGACGTTGTCTTTGGGATAGACATAAACAGAATCCTGAATAAGAAGTCTCTACCTTAAAAATTGACTGAATGACAGATGGTTGAGTTGCGTGATTTTCACTATCTGCTGGTTGGCCATATGACAATAGCTCTAGGCTGTTTTTAACAACTTCCGGTTGTCACAGGAAGCTCTTGCTCCACACACGTTGTCTTTGCGGTAGACATAAACAGAATCCTGAATATGAAGTCTCTACCTTAAGAATTGACTGAATGGCACACGGTTGAGTTGCGTGATTTTCACTATCTGCTGGTTGGCCATTTGACAATAGCTCTTGGGGGTTTTTAACAACTTACGGTTGTCACAGGAAGTTGTTACTCAACACACGTTGTCTTTGGGGTAGACATAAACAGAATCCTGAATAATAAGTCTCTACCTTAAGAATTGACTGAATGACAGATGGTTGAGTTGCGTGATTTTCACTATGTGCATTTAATATGACAATAGCTCTAGGCTGTTTTTAACAACTTCCGGTTGTCACAGGAAGCTCTTGCTCCACACACGTTGTCTTTGCGGTAGACATAAACAGAATCCTGAATATGAAGTCTCTACCTTAAAAATTTACTGAATGACAGACGGTTGAGTAGCGTGATTTTCACTATCTGCTGGTTGGCCATATGACAATAGCTCTTGGGTGTTTTTAACAACTTACGGTTGTCACAGGAAGTTCTTACTCAACAGACGTTGTCTTTGGGATAGACATAAACAGAATACTAAATAAGAAGTCTCTACCTTAAGAATTGACTGAATGACAGATGGTTGAGTTGCGTGATTTTCACTATGTGCGCTTTATATGACAATAGCTCTAGGCTGTTTTTAACAACTTCCGGTTGTCACAGGAAACTCTTGCTCCACACACGTTGTCTTTGGGGTAGACATAAACAGAATCCTGAATATGAACTCTCTACCTTAAAAATTGACTGAATGACAGATGGGTGAGTTGCGTGATTTTCACTATGTGCGGTTTATATGACAATAGCTCTAGGCTGTTTTAACAACTTCCGGTTGTCACAGGAAGCTCTTCCTTCACACACGTTGTCTTTGGGGTAGACATAAACAGAATCCTGAGTATGAAGTCTCTACCTTAAGAATTGACTGAATGGCACATGGTTGAGTTGCGTGATTTTCACTATCTGCTGGTTGGCCATATGACAATAGCTCTAGGCTGTTTTTAACAACTTCCGGTTGTCACAGGAAGCTCTTGCTCCACACACGTTGTCTTTCGGGTAGACATAAACAGAATCCTGAATATGAAGTCTCTATCTTAAGAATTGACTGAATGGCACATGGTTGAGTTGCGTGATTTTCACTATATGCTGGTTGGCCATATGACAATAGCTCTAGGCTGTTTTTAACAACTTCCGGTTGTCACAGGAAGCTCTTGCCCCACACACATTGTATTTGGGGTATACAAAAACAGAATCCTGAATATGAAGTCTCTACCTTAAGAATTGACTGAATGACAGATGGTTGAGTTGCGTGATTTTCACTATGTGCGCTTTATATGACTATAGCTCTAGGCTGTTTTTAACAACTTCCGGTTGTCACAGGAAGCTCTTGCTCCACACACGTTGTCTTTGCGGTAGACATAAAAGAATCCTGAATATGAAGTCTCTACCTTAAGAATTGACTGAATGACAGATGGTTGAGTTGCATGATTTTCACTATCTGCTGGTTGGCCATATGACAATAGCTCTAGGCTGTTTTTAACAACTTCCGGTTGTCACAGGAAGCTCTTGCTCCACACACGTTGTCTTTGCGGTAGACATAAACAGAATCCTGAATATGAAGTCTCTACCTTAAGAATTGACTGAATGGCACATGGTTGAGTTGCGTGATTTTCACTATCTGCTGGTTGGCCATATGACAATAGCTCTAGGCTGTTTTTAACAACTTCCGGTTGTCATAGGAAGCTCTTGCTCCACACACGTTGTCTTTGCGGTAGACATAAACAGAATCCTGAATATGAAGTCTCTACCTTAAAAATTTACTGAATGACAGACGGTTGAGTTGCGTGATTTTCACTATCTGCTGGTTGGCCATATGACAATAGCTCTTGCGTGTTTTTAACAACTTACGGTAGTCACAGGAAGTTCTTACTCAACAGACGTTGTCTTTGGGATAGACATAAACAGAATCCTGAATAAGAAGTCTCTACCTTAAAAATTGACTGAATGACAGATGGTTGAGTTGCGTGATTTTCACTATCTGCTGGTTGGCCATATGACAATAGCTCTAGGCTGTTTTTAACAACTTCCGGTTGTCACAGGAAGCTCTTGCTCCACACACGTTGTCTTTGCGGTAGACATAAACAGAATCCTGAATATGAAGTCTCTACCTTAAGAATTGACTGAATGGCACACGGTTGAGTTGCGTGATTTTCACTATCTGCTGGTTGGCCATTTGACAATAGCTCTTGGGGGTTTTTAACAACTTACGGTTGTCACAGGAAGTTGTTACTCAACACACGTTGTCTTTGGGGTAGACATAAACAGAATCCTGAATAATAAGTCTGTACCTTAAGAATTGACTGAATGACAGATGGTTGAGTTGCGTGATTTTCACTATGTGCGCTTTATATGACTATAGCTCTAGGCTGTTTTTAACAACTTCCGGTTGTCACAGGAAGCTCTTGCTCCACACACGTTGTCTTTGCGGTAGACATAAAAGAATCCTGAATATGAAGTCTCTACCTTAAGAATTGACTGAATGACAGATGGTTGAGTTGCATGATTTTCACTATCTGCTGGTTGGCCATATGACAATAGCTCTAGGCTGTTTTTAACAACTTCCGGTTGTCACAGGAAGCTCTTGCTCCACACACGTTGTCTTTGCGGTAGACATAAACAGAATCCTGAATATGAAGTCTCTACCTTAAGAATTGACTGAATGGCACATGGTTGAGTTGCGTGATTTTCACTATCTGCTGGTTGGCCATATGACAATAGCTCTTGCGTGTTTTTAACAACTTACGGTAGTCACAGGAAGTTCTTACTCAACAGACGTTGTCTTTGGGATAGACATAAACAGAATACTAAATAAGAAGTCTCTACCTTAAGAATTGACTGAATGACAGATGGTTGAGTTGCGTGATTTTCACTATGTGCGCTTTATATGACAATAGCTCTAGGCTGTTTTTAACAACTTCCGGTTGTCACAGGAAACTCTTGCTCCACACACGTTGTCTTTGGGGTAGACATAAACAGAATCCTGAATATGAACTCTCTACCTTAAAAATTGACTGAATGACAGATGGGTGAGTTGTGTGATTTTCACTATGTGCGGTTTATATGACAATAGCTCTAGGCTGTTTTAACAACTTCCGGTTGTCACAGGAAGCTCTTCCTTCACACACGTTGTCTTTGGGGTAGACATAAACAGAATCCTGAGTATGAAGTCTCTACCTTAAGAATTGACTGAATGGCACATGGTTGAGTTGCGTGATTTTCACTATCTGCTGGTTGGCCATATGACAATAGCTCTAGGCTGTTTTTAACAACTTCCGGTTGTCACAGGAAGCTCTTGCTCCACACACGTTGTCTTTCGGGTAGACATAAACAGAATCCTGAATATGAAGTCTCTATCTTAAGAATTGACTGAATGGCACATGGTTGAGTTGCGTGATTTTCACTATATGCTGGTTGGCCATATGACAATAGCTCTAGGCTGTTTTTAACAACTTCCGGTTGTCACAGGAAGCTCTTGCCCCACACACATTGTATTTGGGGTATACAAAAACAGAATCCTGAATATGAAGTCTCTACCTTAAGAATTGACTGAATGACAGATGGTTGAGTTGCGTGATTTTCACTATGTGCGCTTTATATGACAATAGCTCTAGGCTGTTTTTAACAACTTCCGGTTGTCACAGGAAGCTCTTGCTCCACACACGTTGTCTTTGCGGTAGACATAAAATAATCCTGAATATGAAGTCTCTACCTTAAAAATTGACTGAATGACAGATGGTTGAGTTGCGTGATTTTCACTATCTGCTGGTTGGCCATATGACAATAGCTCTAGGCTGTTTTTAACAACTTCCGGTTGTCACAGGAAGCTCTTGCTCCACACACGTTGTCTTTGCGGTAGACATAAACAGAATCCTGAGTATGAAGTCTCTACCTTAAGAATTGACTGAATGGCACACGGTTGAGTTGCGTGATTTTCACTATCTGCTGGTTGGCCATATGACAATAGCTCTTGGGTGTTTTTAACAACTTACGGTTGTCACATGAAGTTCTTACTCAACAGACGTTGTCTTTGGGATAGACATAAACAGAATACTAAATAAGAAGTCTCTACCTTAAGAATTGACTGAATGACAGATGGTTGAGTTGCGTGATTTTCACTATGTGCGCTTTATATGACAATAGCTCTAGGCTGTTTTTAACAACTTCCGGTTGTCACAGTGAGCTCTTGCTCCACACACGTTGTCGTTGGGGTAGACATAAACAGAATCCTGAATATGAAGTCTCTACCTTAAGAATTGACTGAATGGCACATGGTTGAGTTGTGTGATTTTCACTATCTGCTGGTTGGCCATATGACAATAGCTCTAGGCTGTTTTTAACAACTTCCGGTTGTCACAGGAAACTCTTGCTCCACACACGTTGTCTTTGGGGTAGACATAAACAGAATCCTGAATATGAACTCTCTACCTTAAAAATTGACTGAATGACAGATGGGTGAGTTGCGTGATTTTCACTATGTGCGGTTTATATGACAATAGCTCTAGGCTGTTTTAACAACTTCCGGTTGTCACAGGAAGCTCTTCCTTCACACACGTTGTCTTTGGGGTAGACATAAACAGAATCCTGAGTATGAAGTCTCTACCTTAAGAATTGACTGAATGGCACATGGTTGAGTTGCGTGATTTTCACTATCTGCTGGTTGGCCATATGACAATAGCTCTAGGCTGTTTTTAACAACTTCCGGTTGTCACAGGAAGCTCTTGCTCCACACACGTTGTCTTTCGGGTAGACATAAACAGAATCCTGAATATGAAGTCTCTATCTTAAGAATTGACTGAATGGCACATGGTTGAGTTGCGTGATTTTCACTATATGCTGGTTGGCCATATGACAATAGCTCTAGGCTGTTTTTAACAACTTCCGGTTGTCACAGGAAGCTCTTGCCCCACACACATTGTATTTGGGGTATACAAAAACAGAATCCTGAATATGAAGTCTCTACCTTAAGAATTGACTGAATGACAGATGGTTGAGTTGCGTGATTTTCACTATGTGCGCTTTATATGACTATAGCTCTAGGCTGTTTTTAACAACTTCCGGTTGTCACAGGAAGCTCTTGCTCCACACACGTTGTCTTTGCGGTAGACATAAAAGAATCCTGAATATGAAGTCTCTACCTTAAGAATTGACTGAATGACAGATGGTTGAGTTGCATGATTTTCACTATCTGCTGGTTGGCCATATGACAATAGCTCTAGGCTGTTTTTAACAACTTCCGGTTGTCACAGGAAGCTCTTGCTCCACACACGTTGTCTTTGCGGTAGACATAAACAGAATCCTGAATATGAAGTCTCTACCTTAAGAATTGACTGAATGGCACATGGTTGAGTTGCGTGATTTTCACTATCTGCTGGTTGGCCATATGACAATAGCTCTAGGCTGTTTTTAACAACTTCCGGTTGTCATAGGAAGCTCTTGCTCCACACACGTTGTCTTTGCGGTAGACATAAACAGAATCCTGAATATGAAGTCTCTACCTTAAAAATTTACTGAATGACAGACGGTTGAGTTGCGTGATTTTCACTATCTGCTGGTTGGCCATATGACAATAGCTCTTGGGTGTTTTTAACAACTTACGGTAGTCACAGGAAGTTCTTACTCAACAGACGTTGTCTTTGGGATAGACATAAACAGAATCCTGAATAAGAAGTCTCTACCTTAAAAATTGACTGAATGACAGATGGTTGAGTTGCGTGATTTTCACTATCTGCTGGTTGGCCATATGACAATAGCTCTAGGCTGTTTTTAACAACTTCCGGTTGTCACAGGAAGCTCTTGCTCCACACACGTTGTCTTTGCGGTAGACATAAACAGAATCCTGAATATGAAGTCTCTACCTTAAGAATTGACTGAATGGCACACGGTTGAGTTGCGTGATTTTCACTATCTGCTGGTTGGCCATTTGACAATAGCTCTTGGGTGTTTTTAACAACTTACGGTTGTCACAGGAAGTTGTTACTCAACACACGTTGTCTTTGGGGTAGACATAAACAGAATCCTGAATAATAAGTCTCTACCTTAAGAATTGACTGAATGACAGATGGTTGAGTTGCGTGATTTTCACTATGTGCATTTAATATGACAATAGCTCTAGGCTGTTTTTAACAACTTCCGGTTGTCACAGGAAGCTCTTGCTCCACACACGTTGTCTTTGCGGTAGACATAAACAGAATCCTGAATATGAAGTCTCTACCTTAAAAATTTACTGAATGACAGACGGTTGAGTAGCGTGATTTTCACTATCTGCTGGTTGGCCATATGACAATAGCTCTTGGGTGTTTTTAACAACTTACGGTTGTCACAGGAAGTTCTTACTCAACAGACGTTGTCTTTGGGATAGACATAAACAGAATACTAAATAAGAAGTCTCTACCTTAAGAATTGACTGAATGACAGATGGTTGAGTTGCGTGATTTTCACTATGTGCGCTTTATATGACAATAGCTCTAGGCTGTTTTTAACAACTTCCGGTTGTCACAGTGAGCTCTTGCTCCACACACGTTGTCGTTGGGGTAGACATAAACAGAATCCTGAATATGAAGTCTCTACCTTAAGAATTGACTGAATGGCACATGGTTGAGTTGTGTGATTTTCACTATCTGCTGGTTGGCCATATGACAATAGCTCTAGGCTGTTTTTAACAACTTCCGGTTGTCACAGGAAACTCTTGCTCCACACACGTTGTCTTTGGGGTAGACATAAACAGAATCCTGAATATGAACTCTCTACCTTAAAAATTGACTGAATGACAGATGGGTGAGTTGCGTGATTTTCACTATGTGCGGTTTATATGACAATAGCTCTAGGCTGTTTTAACAACTTCCGGTTGTCACAGGAAGCTCTTCCTTCACACACGTTGTCTTTGGGGTAGACATAAACAGAATCCTGAGTATGAAGTCTCTACCTTAAGAATTGACTGAATGGCACATGGTTGAGTTGCGTGATTTTCACTATCTGCTGGTTGGCCATATGACAATAGCTCTAGGCTGTTTTTAACAACTTCCGGTTGTCACAGGAAGCTCTTGCTCCACACACGTTGTCTTTCGGGTAGACATAAACAGAATCCTGAATATGAAGTCTCTATCTTAAGAATTGACTGAATGGCACATGGTTGAGTTGCGTGATTTTCACTATATGCTGGTTGGCCATATGACAATAGCTCTAGGCTGTTTTTAACAACTTCCGGTTGTCACAGGAAGCTCTTGCCCCACACACATTGTATTTGGGGTATACAAAAACAGAATCCTGAATATGAAGTCTCTACCTTAAGAATTGACTGAATGACAGATGGTTGAGTTGCGTGATTTTCACTATGTGCGCTTTATATGACTATAGCTCTAGGCTGTTTTTAACAACTTCCGGTTGTCACAGGAAGTTCTTACTCAACACACGTTGTCTTTGGGGTAGACAAACAGAATCCTGAATAAGAAGTCTCTACCTTAAGAATTGACTGAATGACAGATGGTTGAGTTGCGTGATTTTCCATATGTGCGTTTTATATGACAATAGCTCTAGGCTGTTTTTAACAACTTCCGGTTGTCACAGGAAGCTCTTGCTCCACACACGTTGTCTTTGCGGTAGACATAAAAGAATCCTGAATATGAAGTCTCTACCTTAAAAATTGACTGAATGACAGATGGTTGAGTTGCGTGATTTTCACTATCTGCTGGTTGGCCATATGACAATAGCTCTAGGCTGTTTTTAACAACTTCCGGTTGTCACAGGAAGCTCTTGCTCCACACACGTTGTCTTTGCGGTAGACATAAACAGAATCCTGAATATGAAGTCTCTACCTTAAGAATTGACTGAATGGCACACGGTTGAGTTGCGTGATTTTCACTATCTGCTGGTTGGCCATATGACAATAGCTCTTGGGTGTTTTTAACAACTTACGGTTGTCACAGGAAGTTCTTACTCAACAGACGTTGTCTTTGGGATAGACATAAACAGAATACTAAATAAGAAGTCTCTACCTTAAGAATTGACTGAATGACAGATGGTTGAGTTGCGTGATTTTCACTATGTGCGCTTTATATGACAATAGCTCTAGGCTGTTTTTAACAACTTCCGGTTGTCACAGTGAGCTCTTGCTCCACACACGTTGTCGTTGGGGTAGACATAAACAGAATCCTGAATATGAAGTCTCTACCTTAAGAATTGACTGAATGGCACATGGTTGAGTTGTGTGATTTTCACTATCTGCTGGTTGGCCATATGACAATAGCTCTAGGCTGTTTTTAACAACTTCCGGTTGTCACAGGAAACTCTTGCTCCACACACGTTGTCTTTGGGGTAGACATAAACAGAATCCTGAATATGAACTCTCTACCTTAAAAATTGACTGAATGACAGATGGGTGAGTTGCGTGATTTTCACTATGTGCGGTTTATATGACAATAGCTCTAGGCTGTTTTAACAACTTCCGGTTGTCACAGGAAGCTCTTGCTCCACACACGTTGTCTTTCGGGTAGACATAAACAGAATCCTGAATATGAAGTCTCTATCTTAAGAATTGACTGAATGGCACATGGTTGAGTTGCGTGATTTTCACTATATGCTGGTTGGCCATATGACAATAGCTCTAGGCTGTTTTTAACAACTTCCGGTTGTCACAGGAAGCTCTTGCCCCACACACATTGTATTTGGGGTATACAAAAACAGAATCCTGAATATGAAGTCTCTACCTTAAGAATTGACTGAATGACAGATGGTTGAGTTGCGTGATTTTCACTATGTGCGCTTTATATGACTATAGCTCTAGGCTGTTTTTAACAACTTCCGGTTGTCACAGGAAGCTCTTGCTCCACACACGTTGTCTTTGCGGTAGACATAAAAGAATCCTGAATATGAAGTCTCTACCTTAAGAATTGACTGAATGACAGATGGTTGAGTTGCATGATTTTCACTATCTGCTGGTTGGCCATATGACAATAGCTCTAGGCTGTTTTTAACAACTTCCGGTTGTCACAGGAAGCTCTTGCTCCACACACGTTGTCTTTGCGGTAGACATAAACAGAATCCTGAATATGAAGTCTCTACCTTAAGAATTGACTGAATGGCACATGGTTGAGTTGCGTGATTTTCACTATCTGCTGGTTGGCCATATGACAATAGCTCTAGGCTGTTTTTAACAACTTCCGGTTGTCATAGGAAGCTCTTGCTCCACACACGTTGTCTTTGCGGTAGACATAAACAGAATCCTGAATATGAAGTCTCTACCTTAAAAATTTACTGAATGACAGACGGTTGAGTTGCGTGATTTTCACTATCTGCTGGTTGGCCATATGACAATAGCTCTTGGGTGTTTTTAACAACTTACGGTAGTCACAGGAAGTTCTTACTCAACAGACGTTGTCTTTGGGATAGACATAAACAGAATCCTGAATAAGAAGTCTCTACCTTAAAAATTGACTGAATGCCAGATGGTTGAGTTGCGTGATTTTCACTATCTGCTGGTAGGCCATATGACAATAGCTCTAGGCTGTTTTTAACAACTTCCGGTTGTCACAGGAAGCTCTTGCTCCACACACGTTGTCTTTGCGGTAGACATAAACAGAATCCTGAATATGAAGTCTCTACCTTAAGAATTGACTGAATGGCACACGGTTGAGTTGCGTGATTTTCACTATCTGCTGGTTGGCCATTTGACAATAGCTCTTGGGTGTTTTTAACAACTTACGGTTGTCACAGGAAGTTGTTACTCAACACACGTTGTCTTTGGGGTAGACATAAACAGAATCCTGAATAATAAGTCTCTACCTTAAGAATTGACTGAATGACAGATGGTTGAGTTGCGTGATTTTCACTATGTGCATTTAATATGACAATAGCTCTAGGCTGTTTTTAACAACTTCCGGTTGTCACAGGAAGCTCTTGCTCCACACACGTTGTCTTTGCGGTAGACATAAACAGAATCCTGAATATGAAGTCTCTACCTTAAAAATTTACTGAATGACAGACGGTTGAGTAGCGTGATTTTCACTATCTGCTGGTTGGCCATATGACAATAGCTCTTGGGTGTTTTTAACAACTTACGGTTGTCACAGGAAGTTCTTACTCAACAGACGTTGTCTTTGGGATAGACATAAACAGAATACTAAATAAGAAGTCTCTACCTTAAGAATTGACTGAATGACAGATGGTTGAGTTGCGTGATTTTCACTATGTGCGCTTTATATGACAATAGCTCTAGGCTGTTTTTAACAACTTCCGGTTGTCACAGTGAGCTCTTGCTCCACACACGTTGTCGTTGGGGTAGACATAAACAGAATCCTGAATATGAAGTCTCTACCTTAAGAATTGACTGAATGGCACATGGTTGAGTTGTGTGATTTTCACTATCTGCTGGTTGGCCATATGACAATAGCTCTAGGCTGTTTTTAACAACTTCCGGTTGTCACAGGAAGCTCTTGCTCCACACACGTTGTCTTTGCGGTAGACATAAACAGAATCCTGAATATGAAGTCTCTACCTTAAGAATTGACTGAATGGCACACGGTTGAGTTGCGTGATTTTCACTATCTGCTGGTTGGCCATATGACAATAGCTCTTGGGTGTTTTTAACAACTTACGGTTGTCACAGGAAGTTCTTACTCAACAGACGTTGTCTTTGGGATAGACATAAACAGAATACTAAATAAGAAGTCTCTACCTTAAGAATTGACTGAATGACAGATGGTTGAGTTGCGTGATTTTCACTATGTGCGCTTTATATGACAATAGCTCTAGGCTGTTTTTAACAACTTCCGGTTGTCACAGTGAGCTCTTGCTCCACACACGTTGTCGTTGGGGTAGACATAAACAGAATCCTGAATATGAAGTCTCTACCTTAAGAATTGACTGAATGGCACATGGTTGAGTTGTGTGATTTTCACTATCTGCTGGTTGGCCATATGACAATAGCTCTAGGCTGTTTTTAACAACTTCCGGTTGTCACAGGAAACTCTTGCTCCACACACGTTGTCTTTGGGGTAGACATAAACAGAATCCTGAATATGAACTCTCTACCTTAAAAATTGACTGAATGACAGATGGGTGAGTTGCGTGATTTTCACTATGTGCGGTTTATATGACAATAGCTCTAGGCTGTTTTAACAACTTCCGGTTGTCACAGGAAGCTCTTCCTTCACACACGTTGTCTTTGGGGTAGACATAAACAGAATCCTGAGTATGAAGTCTCTACCTTAAGAATTGACTGAATGGCACATGGTTGAGTTGCGTGATTTTCACTATCTGCTGGTTGGCCATATGACAATAGCTCTAGGCTGTTTTTAACAACTTCCGGTTGTCACAGGAAGCTCTTGCTCCACACACGTTGTCTTTCGGGTAGACATAAACAGAATCCTGAATATGAAGTCTCTATCTTAAGAATTGACTGAATGGCACATGGTTGAGTTGCGTGATTTTCACTATATGCTGGTTGGCCATATGACAATAGCTCTAGGCTGTTTTTAACAA
Organism: Salmo salar; assembly: GCF_965601325.2. Lineage (NCBI taxonomy): Eukaryota > Metazoa > Chordata > Actinopteri > Salmoniformes > Salmonidae > Salmo > Salmo salar. The sequence goes on from NC_138308.1 coordinate 64,768,885, forward strand.
CTTCCGGTTGTCACAGGAAGCTCTTGCCCCACACACATTGTATTTGGGGTATACAAAAACAGAATCCTGAATATGAAGTCTCTACCTTAAGAATTGACTGAATGACAGATGGTTGAGTTGCGTGATTTTCACTATGTGCGCTTTATATGACTATAGCTCTAGGCTGTTTTTAACAACTTCCGGTTGTCACAGGAAGCTCTTGCTCCACACACGTTGTCTTTGCGGTAGACATAAAAGAATCCTGAATATGAAGTCTCTACCTTAAGAATTGACTGAATGACAGATGGTTGAGTTGCATGATTTTCACTATCTGCTGGTTGGCCATATGACAATAGCTCTAGGCTGTTTTTAACAACTTCCGGTTGTCACAGGAAGCTCTTGCTCCACACACGTTGTCTTTGCGGTAGACATAAACAGAATCCTGAATATGAAGTCTCTACCTTAAGAATTGACTGAATGGCACATGGTTGAGTTGCGTGATTTTCACTATCTGCTGGTTGGCCATATGACAATAGCTCTAGGCTGTTTTTAACAACTTCCGGTTGTCATAGGAAGCTCTTGCTCCACACACGTTGTCTTTGCGGTAGACATAAACAGAATCCTGAATATGAAGTCTCTACCTTAAAAATTTACTGAATGACAGACGGTTGAGTTGCGTGATTTTCACTATCTGCTGGTTGGCCATATGACAATAGCTCTTGGGTGTTTTTAACAACTTACGGTAGTCACAGGAAGTTCTTACTCAACAGACGTTGTCTTTGGGATAGACATAAACAGAATCCTGAATAAGAAGTCTCTACCTTAAAAATTGACTGAATGCCAGATGGTTGAGTTGCGTGATTTTCACTATCTGCTGGTTGGCCATATGACAATAGCTCTAGGCTGTTTTTAACAACTTCCGGTTGTCACAGGAAGCTCTTGCTCCACACACGTTGTCTTTGCGGTAGACATAAACAGAATCCTGAATATGAAGTCTCTACCTTAAGAATTGACTGAATGGCACACGGTTGAGTTGCGTGATTTTCACTATCTGCTGGTTGGCCATTTGACAATAGCTCTTGGGTGTTTTTAACAACTTACGGTTGTCACAGGAAGTTGTTACTCAACACACGTTGTCTTTGGGGTAGACATAAACAGAATCCTGAATAATAAGTCTCTACCTTAAGAATTGACTGAATGACAGATGGTTGAGTTGCGTGATTTTCACTATGTGCATTTAATATGACAATAGCTCTAGGCTGTTTTTAACAACTTCCGGTTGTCACAGGAAGCTCTTGCTCCACACACGTTGTCTTTGCGGTAGACATAAACAGAATCCTGAATATGAAGTCTCTACCTTAAAAATTTACTGAATGACAGACGGTTGAGTAGCGTGATTTTCACTATCTGCTGGTTGGCCATATGACAATAGCTCTTGGGTGTTTTTAACAACTTACGGTTGTCACAGGAAGTTCTTACTCAACAGACGTTGTCTTTGGGATAGACATAAACAGAATACTAAATAAGAAGTCTCTACCTTAAGAATTGACTGAATGACAGATGGTTGAGTTGCGTGATTTTCACTATGTGCGCTTTATATGACAATAGCTCTAGGCTGTTTTTAACAACTTCCGGTTGTCACAGTGAGCTCTTGCTCCACACACGTTGTCGTTGGGGTAGACATAAACAGAATCCTGAATATGAAGTCTCTACCTTAAGAATTGACTGAATGGCACATGGTTGAGTTGTGTGATTTTCACTATCTGCTGGTTGGCCATATGACAATAGCTCTAGGCTGTTTTTAACAACTTCCGGTTGTCACAGGAAACTCTTGCTCCACACACGTTGTCTTTGGGGTAGACATAAACAGAATCCTGAATATGAACTCTCTACCTTAAAAATTGACTGAATGACAGATGGGTGAGTTGCGTGATTTTCACTATGTGCGGTTTATATGACAATAGCTCTAGGCTGTTTTAACAACTTCCGGTTGTCACAGGAAGCTCTTCCTTCACACACGTTGTCTTTGGGGTAGACATAAACAGAATCCTGAGTATGAAGTCTCTACCTTAAGAATTGACTGAATGGCACATGGTTGAGTTGCGTGATTTTCACTATCTGCTGGTTGGCCATATGACAATAGCTCTAGGCTGTTTTTAACAACTTCCGGTTGTCACAGGAAGCTCTTGCTCCACACACGTTGTCTTTCGGGTAGACATAAACAGAATCCTGAATATGAAGTCTCTATCTTAAGAATTGACTGAATGGCACATGGTTGAGTTGCGTGATTTTCACTATATGCTGGTTGGCCATATGACAATAGCTCTAGGCTGTTTTTAACAACTTCCGGTTGTCACAGGAAGCTCTTGCCCCACACACATTGTATTTGGGGTATACAAAAACAGAATCCTGAATATGAAGTCTCTACCTTAAGAATTGACTGAATGACAGATGGTTGAGTTGCGTGATTTTCACTATGTGCGCTTTATATGACTATAGCTCTAGGCTGTTTTTAACAACTTCCGGTTGTCACAGGAAGCTCTTGCTCCACACACGTTGTCTTTGCGGTAGACATAAAAGAATCCTGAATATGAAGTCTCTACCTTAAGAATTGACTGAATGACAGATGGTTGAGTTGCATGATTTTCACTATCTGCTGGTTGGCCATATGACAATAGCTCTAGGCTGTTTTTAACAACTTCCGGTTGTCACAGGAAGCTCTTGCTCCACACACGTTGTCTTTGCGGTAGACATAAACAGAATCCTGAATATGAAGTCTCTACCTTAAGAATTGACTGAATGGCACATGGTTGAGTTGCGTGATTTTCACTATCTGCTGGTTGGCCATATGACAATAGCTCTAGGCTGTTTTTAACAACTTCCGGTTGTCATAGGAAGCTCTTGCTCCACACACGTTGTCTTTGCGGTAGACATAAACAGAATCCTGAATATGAAGTCTCTACCTTAAAAATTTACTGAATGACAGACGGTTGAGTTGCGTGATTTTCACTATCTGCTGGTTGGCCATATGACAATAGCTCTTGGGTGTTTTTAACAACTTACGGTAGTCACAGGAAGTTCTTACTCAACAGACGTTGTCTTTGGGATAGACATAAACAGAATCCTGAATAAGAAGTCTCTACCTTAAAAATTGACTGAATGCCAGATGGTTGAGTTGCGTGATTTTCACTATCTGCTGGTTGGCCATATGACAATAGCTCTAGGCTGTTTTTAACAACTTCCGGTTGTCACAGGAAGCTCTTGCTCCACACACGTTGTCTTTGCGGTAGACATAAACAGAATCCTGAATATGAAGTCTCTACCTTAAGAATTGACTGAATGGCACACGGTTGAGTTGCGTGATTTTCACTATCTGCTGGTTGGCCATTTGACAATAGCTCTTGGGTGTTTTTAACAACTTACGGTTGTCACAGGAAGTTGTTACTCAACACACGTTGTCTTTGGGGTAGACATAAACAGAATCCTGAATAATAAGTCTCTACCTTAAGAATTGACTGAATGACAGATGGTTGAGTTGCGTGATTTTCACTATGTGCATTTAATATGACAATAGCTCTAGGCTGTTTTTAACAACTTCCGGTTGTCACAGGAAGCTCTTGCTCCACACACGTTGTCTTTGCGGTAGACATAAACAGAATCCTGAATATGAAGTCTCTACCTTAAAAATTTACTGAATGACAGACGGTTGAGTAGCGTGATTTTCACTATCTGCTGGTTGGCCATATGACAATAGCTCTTGGGTGTTTTTAACAACTTACGGTTGTCACAGGAAGTTCTTACTCAACAGACGTTGTCTTTGGGATAGACATAAACAGAATACTAAATAAGAAGTCTCTACCTTAAGAATTGACTGAATGACAGATGGTTGAGTTGCGTGATTTTCACTATGTGCGCTTTATATGACAATAGCTCTAGGCTGTTTTTAACAACTTCCGGTTGTCACAGTGAGCTCTTGCTCCACACACGTTGTCGTTGGGGTAGACATAAACAGAATCCTGAATATGAAGTCTCTACCTTAAGAATTGACTGAATGGCACATGGTTGAGTTGTGTGATTTTCACTATCTGCTGGTTGGCCATATGACAATAGCTCTAGGCTGTTTTTAACAACTTCCGGTTGTCACAGGAAACTCTTGCTCCACACACGTTGTCTTTGGGGTAGACATAAACAGAATCCTGAATATGAACTCTCTACCTTAAAAATTGACTGAATGACAGATGGGTGAGTTGCGTGATTTTCACTATGTGCGGTTTATATGACAATAGCTCTAGGCTGTTTTAACAACTTCCGGTTGTCACAGGAAGCTCTTCCTTCACACACGTTGTCTTTGGGGTAGACATAAACAGAATCCTGAGTATGAAGTCTCTACCTTAAGAATTGACTGAATGGCACATGGTTGAGTTGCGTGATTTTCACTATCTGCTGGTTGGCCATATGACAATAGCTCTAGGCTGTTTTTAACAACTTCCGGTTGTCACAGGAAGCTCTTGCTCCACACACGTTGTCTTTCGGGTAGACATAAACAGAATCCTGAATATGAAGTCTCTATCTTAAGAATTGACTGAATGGCACATGGTTGAGTTGCGTGATTTTCACTATATGCTGGTTGGCCATATGACAATAGCTCTAGGCTGTTTTTAACAACTTCCGGTTGTCACAGGAAGCTCTTGCCCCACACACATTGTATTTGGGGTATACAAAAACAGAATCCTGAATATGAAGTCTCTACCTTAAGAATTGACTGAATGACAGATGGTTGAGTTGCGTGATTTTCACTATGTGCGCTTTATATGACTATAGCTCTAGGCTGTTTTTAACAACTTCCGGTTGTCACAGGAAGCTCTTGCTCCACACACGTTGTCTTTGCGGTAGACATAAAAGAATCCTGAATATGAAGTCTCTACCTTAAGAATTGACTGAATGACAGATGGTTGAGTTGCATGATTTTCACTATCTGCTGGTTGGCCATATGACAATAGCTCTAGGCTGTTTTTAACAACTTCCGGTTGTCACAGGAAGCTCTTGCTCCACACACGTTGTCTTTGCGGTAGACATAAACAGAATCCTGAATATGAAGTCTCTACCTTAAGAATTGACTGAATGGCACATGGTTGAGTTGCGTGATTTTCACTATCTGCTGGTTGGCCATATGACAATAGCTCTAGGCTGTTTTTAACAACTTCCGGTTGTCATAGGAAGCTCTTGCTCCACACACGTTGTCTTTGCGGTAGACATAAACAGAATCCTGAATATGAAGTCTCTACCTTAAAAATTTACTGAATGACAGACGGTTGAGTTGCGTGATTTTCACTATCTGCTGGTTGGCCATATGACAATAGCTCTTGGGTGTTTTTAACAACTTACGGTAGTCACAGGAAGTTCTTACTCAACAGACGTTGTCTTTGGGATAGACATAAACAGAATCCTGAATAAGAAGTCTCTACCTTAAAAATTGACTGAATGCCAGATGGTTGAGTTGCGTGATTTTCACTATCTGCTGGTTGGCCATATGACAATAGCTCTAGGCTGTTTTTAACAACTTCCGGTTGTCACAGGAAGCTCTTGCTCCACACACGTTGTCTTTGCGGTAGACATAAACAGAATCCTGAATATGAAGTCTCTACCTTAAGAATTGACTGAATGGCACACGGTTGAGTTGCGTGATTTTCACTATCTGCTGGTTGGCCATTTGACAATAGCTCTTGGGTGTTTTTAACAACTTACGGTTGTCACAGGAAGTTGTTACTCAACACACGTTGTCTTTGGGGTAGACATAAACAGAATCCTGAATAATAAGTCTCTACCTTAAGAATTGACTGAATGACAGATGGTTGAGTTGCGTGATTTTCACTATGTGCATTTAATATGACAATAGCTCTAGGCTGTTTTTAACAACTTCCGGTTGTCACAGGAAGCTCTTGCTCCACACACGTTGTCTTTGCGGTAGACATAAACAGAATCCTGAATATGAAGTCTCTACCTTAAAAATTTACTGAATGACAGACGGTTGAGTAGCGTGATTTTCACTATCTGCTGGTTGGCCATATGACAATAGCTCTTGGGTGTTTTTAACAACTTACGGTTGTCACAGGAAGTTCTTACTCAACAGACGTTGTCTTTGGGATAGACATAAACAGAATACTAAATAAGAAGTCTCTACCTTAAGAATTGACTGAATGACAGATGGTTGAGTTGCGTGATTTTCACTATGTGCGCTTTATATGACAATAGCTCTAGGCTGTTTTTAACAACTTCCGGTTGTCACAGTGAGCTCTTGCTCCACACACGTTGTCGTTGGGGTAGACATAAACAGAATCCTGAATATGAAGTCTCTACCTTAAGAATTGACTGAATGGCACATGGTTGAGTTGTGTGATTTTCACTATCTGCTGGTTGGCCATATGACAATAGCTCTAGGCTGTTTTTAACAACTTCCGGTTGTCACAGGAAACTCTTGCTCCACACACGTTGTCTTTGGGGTAGACATAAACAGAATCCTGAATATGAACTCTCTACCTTAAAAATTGACTGAATGACAGATGGGTGAGTTGCGTGATTTTCACTATGTGCGGTTTATATGACAATAGCTCTAGGCTGTTTTAACAACTTCCGGTTGTCACAGGAAGCTCTTCCTTCACACACGTTGTCTTTGGGGTAGACATAAACAGAATCCTGAGTATGAAGTCTCTACCTTAAGAATTGACTGAATGGCACATGGTTGAGTTGCGTGATTTTCACTATCTGCTGGTTGGCCATATGACAATAGCTCTAGGCTGTTTTTAACAACTTCCGGTTGTCACAGGAAGCTCTTGCTCCACACACGTTGTCTTTCGGGTAGACATAAACAGAATCCTGAATATGAAGTCTCTATCTTAAGAATTGACTGAATGGCACATGGTTGAGTTGCGTGATTTTCACTATATGCTGGTTGGCCATATGACAATAGCTCTAGGCTGTTTTTAACAACTTCCGGTTGTCACAGGAAGCTCTTGCCCCACACACATTGTATTTGGGGTATACAAAAACAGAATCCTGAATATGAAGTCTCTACCTTAAGAATTGACTGAATGACAGATGGTTGAGTTGCGTGATTTTCACTATGTGCGCTTTATATGACTATAGCTCTAGGCTGTTTTTAACAACTTCCGGTTGTCACAGGAAGCTCTTGCTCCACACACGTTGTCTTTGCGGTAGACATAAAAGAATCCTGAATATGAAGTCTCTACCTTAAGAATTGACTGAATGACAGATGGTTGAGTTGCATGATTTTCACTATCTGCTGGTTGGCCATATGACAATAGCTCTAGGCTGTTTTTAACAACTTCCGGTTGTCACAGGAAGCTCTTGCTCCACACACGTTGTCTTTGCGGTAGACATAAACAGAATCCTGAATATGAAGTCTCTACCTTAAGAATTGACTGAATGGCACATGGTTGAGTTGCGTGATTTTCACTATCTGCTGGTTGGCCATATGACAATAGCTCTAGGCTGTTTTTAACAACTTCCGGTTGTCATAGGAAGCTCTTGCTCCACACACGTTGTCTTTGCGGTAGACATAAACAGAATCCTGAATATGAAGTCTCTACCTTAAAAATTTACTGAATGACAGACGGTTGAGTTGCGTGATTTTCACTATCTGCTGGTTGGCCATATGACAATAGCTCTTGGGTGTTTTTAACAACTTACGGTAGTCACAGGAAGTTCTTACTCAACAGACGTTGTCTTTGGGATAGACATAAACAGAATCCTGAATAAGAAGTCTCTACCTTAAAAATTGACTGAATGCCAGATGGTTGAGTTGCGTGATTTTCACTATCTGCTGGTTGGCCATATGACAATAGCTCTAGGCTGTTTTTAACAACTTCCGGTTGTCACAGGAAGCTCTTGCTCCACACACGTTGTCTTTGCGGTAGACATAAACAGAATCCTGAATATGAAGTCTCTACCTTAAGAATTGACTGAATGGCACACGGTTGAGTTGCGTGATTTTCACTATCTGCTGGTTGGCCATTTGACAATAGCTCTTGGGTGTTTTTAACAACTTACGGTTGTCACAGGAAGTTGTTACTCAACACACGTTGTCTTTGGGGTAGACATAAACAGAATCCTGAATAATAAGTCTCTACCTTAAGAATTGACTGAATGACAGATGGTTGAGTTGCGTGATTTTCACTATGTGCATTTAATATGACAATAGCTCTAGGCTGTTTTTAACAACTTCCGGTTGTCACAGGAAGCTCTTGCTCCACACACGTTGTCTTTGCGGTAGACATAAACAGAATCCTGAATATGAAGTCTCTACCTTAAAAATTTACTGAATGACAGACGGTTGAGTAGCGTGATTTTCACTATCTGCTGGTTGGCCATATGACAATAGCTCTTGGGTGTTTTTAACAACTTACGGTTGTCACAGGAAGTTCTTACTCAACAGACGTTGTCTTTGGGATAGACATAAACAGAATACTAAATAAGAAGTCTCTACCTTAAGAATTGACTGAATGACAGATGGTTGAGTTGCGTGATTTTCACTATGTGCGCTTTATATGACAATAGCTCTAGGCTGTTTTTAACAACTTCCGGTTGTCACAGTGAGCTCTTGCTCCACACACGTTGTCGTTGGGGTAGACATAAACAGAATCCTGAATATGAAGTCTCTACCTTAAGAATTGACTGAATGGCACATGGTTGAGTTGTGTGATTTTCACTATCTGCTGGTTGGCCATATGACAATAGCTCTAGGCTGTTTTTAACAACTTCCGGTTGTCACAGGAAACTCTTGCTCCACACACGTTGTCTTTGGGGTAGACATAAACAGAATCCTGAATATGAACTCTCTACCTTAAAAATTGACTGAATGACAGATGGGTGAGTTGCGTGATTTTCACTATGTGCGGTTTATATGACAATAGCTCTAGGCTGTTTTAACAACTTCCGGTTGTCACAGGAAGCTCTTCCTTCACACACGTTGTCTTTGGGGTAGACATAAACAGAATCCTGAGTATGAAGTCTCTACCTTAAGAATTGACTGAATGGCACATGGTTGAGTTGCGTGATTTTCACTATCTGCTGGTTGGCCATATGACAATAGCTCTAGGCTGTTTTTAACAACTTCCGGTTGTCACAGGAAGCTCTTGCTCCACACACGTTGTCTTTCGGGTAGACATAAACAGAATCCTGAATATGAAGTCTCTATCTTAAGAATTGACTGAATGGCACATGGTTGAGTTGCGTGATTTTCACTATATGCTGGTTGGCCATATGACAATAGCTCTAGGCTGTTTTTAACAACTTCCGGTTGTCACAGGAAGCTCTTGCCCCACACACATTGTATTTGGGGTATACAAAAACAGAATCCTGAATATGAAGTCTCTACCTTAAGAATTGACTGAATGACAGATGGTTGAGTTGCGTGATTTTCACTATGTGCGCTTTATATGACTATAGCTCTAGGCTGTTTTTAACAACTTCCGGTTGTCACAGGAAGCTCTTGCTCCACACACGTTGTCTTTGCGGTAGACATAAAAGAATCCTGAATATGAAGTCTCTACCTTAAGAATTGACTGAATGACAGATGGTTGAGTTGCATGATTTTCACTATCTGCTGGTTGGCCATATGACAATAGCTCTAGGCTGTTTTTAACAACTTCCGGTTGTCACAGGAAGCTCTTGCTCCACACACGTTGTCTTTGCGGTAGACATAAACAGAATCCTGAATATGAAGTCTCTACCTTAAGAATTGACTGAATGGCACATGGTTGAGTTGCGTGATTTTCACTATCTGCTGGTTGGCCATATGACAATAGCTCTAGGCTGTTTTTAACAACTTCCGGTTGTCATAGGAAGCTCTTGCTCCACACACGTTGTCTTTGCGGTAGACATAAACAGAATCCTGAATATGAAGTCTCTACCTTAAAAATTTACTGAATGACAGACGGTTGAGTTGCGTGATTTTCACTATCTGCTGGTTGGCCATATGACAATAGCTCTTGGGTGTTTTTAACAACTTACGGTAGTCACAGGAAGTTCTTACTCAACAGACGTTGTCTTTGGGATAGACATAAACAGAATCCTGAATAAGAAGTCTCTACCTTAAAAATTGACTGAATGCCAGATGGTTGAGTTGCGTGATTTTCACTATCTGCTGGTTGGCCATATGACAATAGCTCTAGGCTGTTTTTAACAACTTCCGGTTGTCACAGGAAGCTCTTGCTCCACACACGTTGTCTTTGCGGTAGACATAAACAGAATCCTGAATATGAAGTCTCTACCTTAAGAATTGACTGAATGGCACACGGTTGAGTTGCGTGATTTTCACTATCTGCTGGTTGGCCATTTGACAATAGCTCTTGGGTGTTTTTAACAACTTACGGTTGTCACAGGAAGTTGTTACTCAACACACGTTGTCTTTGGGATAGACATAAACAGAATACTAAATAAGAAGTCTCTACCTTAAGAATTGACTGAATGACAGATGGTTGAGTTGCGTGATTTTCACTATGTGCGCTTTATATGACAATAGCTCTAGGCTGTTTTTAACAACTTCCGGTTGTCACAGTGAGCTCTTGCTCCACACACGTTGTCGTTGGGGTAGACATAAACAGAATCCTGAATATGAAGTCTCTACCTTAAGAATTGACTGAATGGCACATGGTTGAGTTGTGTGATTTTCACTATCTGCTGGTTGGCCATATGACAATAGCTCTAGGCTGTTTTTAACAACTTCCGGTTGTCACAGGAAACTCTTGCTCCACACACGTTGTCTTTGGGGTAGACATAAACAGAATCCTGAATATGAACTCTCTACCTTAAAAATTGACTGAATGACAGATGGGTGAGTTGCGTGATTTTCACTATGTGCGGTTTATATGACAATAGCTCTAGGCTGTTTTAACAACTTCCGGTTGTCACAGGAAGCTCTTCCTTCACACACGTTGTCTTTGGGGTAGACATAAACAGAATCCTGAGTATGAAGTCTCTACCTTAAGAATTGACTGAATGGCACATGGTTGAGTTGCGTGATTTTCACTATCTGCTGGTTGGCCATATGACAATAGCTCTAGGCTGTTTTTAACAACTTCCGGTTGTCACAGGAAGCTCTTGCTCCACACACGTTGTCTTTCGGGTAGACATAAACAGAATCCTGAATATGAAGTCTCTATCTTAAGAATTGACTGAATGGCACATGGTTGAGTTGCGTGATTTTCACTATATGCTGGTTGGCCATATGACAATAGCTCTAGGCTGTTTTTAACAACTTCCGGTTGTCACAGGAAGCTCTTGCCCCACACACATTGTATTTGGGGTATACAAAAACAGAATCCTGAATATGAAGTCTCTACCTTAAGAATTGACTGAATGACAGATGGTTGAGTTGCGTGATTTTCACTATGTGCGCTTTATATGACTATAGCTCTAGGCTGTTTTTAACAACTTCCGGTTGTCACAGGAAGCTCTTGCTCCACACACGTTGTCTTTGCGGTAGACATAAAAGAATCCTGAATATGAAGTCTCTACCTTAAGAATTGACTGAATGAGAGATGGTTGAGTTGCATGATTTTCACTATCTGCTGGTTGGCCATATGACAATAGCTCTAGGCTGTTTTTAACAACTTCCGGTTGTCACAGGAAGCTCTTGCTCCACACACGTTGTCTTTGCGGTAGACATAAACAGAATCCTGAATATGAAGTCTCTACCTTAAGAATTGACTGAATGGCACATGGTTGAGTTGCGTGATTTTCACTATCTGCTGGTTGGCCATATGACAATAGCTCTAGGCTGTTTTTAACAACTTCCGGTTGTCATAGGAAGCTCTTGCTCCACACACGTTGTCTTTGCGGTAGACATAAACAGAATCCTGAATATGAAGTCTCTACCTTAAAAATTTACTGAATGACAGACGGTTGAGTTGCGTGATTTTCACTATCTGCTGGTTGGCCATATGACAATAGCTCTTGGGTGTTTTTAACAACTTACGGTAGTCACAGGAAGTTCTTACTCAACAGACGTTGTCTTTGGGATAGATATAAACAGAATCCTGAATAAGAAGTCTCTACCTTAAAAATTGACTGAATGACAGATGGTTGAGTTGCGTGATTTTCACTATGTGCGCTTTATATGACAATAGCTCTAGGCTGTTTTTAACAACTTCCGGTTGTCACAGTGAGCTCTTGCTCCACACACGTTGTCGTTGGGGTAGACATAAACAGAATCCTGAATATGAAGTCTCTACCTTAAGAATTGACTGAATGGCACATGGTTGAGTTGCGTGATTTTCACTATCTGCTGGTTGGCCATATGACAATAGCTCTACGCTGTTTTTAACAACTTCCGGTTGTCACAGGAAGTTCTTACTCAACACACGTTGTCTTTGCGGTAGACATAAACAGAATCCTGAATAAGAAGTCTCTACCTTAAAAATTGACTGAATGACAGATGGGTGAGTTGCGTGATTTTCACTATGTGCGTTTTATATGACAATAGCTCTAGGCTGTTTTAACAACTTCCGGTTGTGACAGGAAGCTCTTGCTTCACACACGTTGTCTTTGGGGTAGACATAAACAGAATCCTGAATATGAACTCTCTACCTTAAAAATTGACTGAATGACAGATGGTTGAGTTGCGTGATTTTCACTATCTGCTGGTTGGCCATATAACAATAGATCTTGGGTGTTTTTAACAACTTCCGGGTGTCACAGGAAGTTCTTACTCAACACACGTTGTCTTTGGGGTAGACTTAAACAGAATCCTGAATAAGAAGTCTCTACCTTAAGAATTGACTGAATGACAGATGGTTGAGTTGCGTGATTTTCACTATGTGCGTTTTATATGACTATAGCTCTAGGCTGTTTTTAACAACTTCCGGTTGTCACAGGAAGCTCTTGCTCCACACACGTTGTCTTTGCGGTAGACATAAACAGAATCCTGAATATGAAGTCTCTACCTTAAAAATTTACTGAATGACAGACGGTTGAGTTGCGTGATTTTCACTATCTGCTGGTTGGCCATATGACAATAGCCCTTGGGTGTTTTTAACAACTTACGGTAGTCACAGGAAGTTCTTACTCAACAGACGTTGTCTTTGGGATAGACATAAACAGAATCCTGAATAAGAAGTCTCTACCTTAAGAATTGACTGAATGACAGATGGTTGAGTTGCGTGAGTTTCACTATGTGCGCTTTATATGACAATAGCTCTAGGCTGTTTTTAACAACTTCCGGTTGTCACAGTGAGCTCTTGCTCCACACACGTTGTCGTTGGGGTAGACATAAACAGAATCCTGAATATGAAGTCTCTACCTTAAGAATTGACTGAATGGCACATGGTTGAGTTGCGTGATTTTCACTATCTGCTGGTTGGCCATATGACAATAGCTCTAGGCTGTTTTTAACAACTTCCGGTCGTCACAGGAAGCTCTTGCTCCACACACGTTGTCTTTGGGGTAGACATAAACAGAATCCTGAATATGAACTCTCTACCTTAAAAATTGACTGAATGACAGATGGGTGAGTTGCGTGATTTTCACTATGTGCGGTTTATATGACAATAGCTCTAGGCTGTTTTAACAACTTCCGGTTGTCACAGGAAGCTCTTCCTTCACACACGTTGTCTTTGGGGTAGACATAAACAGAATCCTGAGTATGAAGTCTCTACCTTAAGAATTGACTGAATGGCACATGGTTGAGTTGCGTGATTTTCACTATCTGCTGGTTGGCCATATGACAATAGCTCTAGGCTGTTTTTAACAACTTCCGGTTGTCACAGGAAGCTCTTGCTCCAGATACATTGTCTTTGGGGTAGACATAAATAGAATCCTGAATAAGAAGTCTCTACCTTAAGAATTGACTGAATGACAGATGGTTGCTTGGCGTGATTTTCACTATGTGTGTTTTAAATGACAATAGCTCTAGGCTGTTTTTAACAACTTCCGGTTGTCACAGGAAGCTCTTGCTCCACACACGTTGTCTTTGGGGTAGACATAAACAGAATCCTGAATATGAAGTCTCTACCTTAAGAATTGACTGAATGGCACATGGTTGAGTTGCGTGATTTTCACTATCTGCTGGTTGGCCATATGACAATAGCTCTAGGCTGTTTTTAACAACTTCCGGTTGTCACAGGAAGCTCTTGCTCCACACAAGTTGTCTTTGCGGTAGACATAAACAGAATCCTGAATATGAAGTCTCTACCTTAAAAATTGACTGAATGGCACACGGTTGAGTTGCGTGATTTTCACTATCTGCTGGTTGGCCTTTTGACAATAGCTCTTGGGTGTTTTTAACAACTTACGGTTGTCACAGGAAGTTCTTACTCAACACACGTTGTCTTTGCGGTAGACATAAACAGAATCCTGAATAAGAAGTCTCTACCTTAAAAATTGACTGAATGACAGATGGGTGAGTTGCGTGATTTTCACTATGTGCGTTTTATATGACAATAGCTCTAGGCTGTTTTAACAACTTCCGGTTGTCACAGGAAGCTCTTGCTCCACACACGTTGTCTTTGCGGTAGACATAAACAGAATCCTGAATATGAAGTCTCTACCTTAAAAATTTACTGAATGACAGACGGTTGAGTTGCGTGATTTTCACTATCTGCTGGTTGGCCATATGACAATAGCTCTTGGGTGTTAACAACTTACGGTAGTCACAGGAAGTTCTTACTCAACAGACGTTGTCTTTGGGATAGACATAAACAGAATCCTGAATAAGAAGTCTCTACCTAAAGAATTGACTGAATGACAGATGGTTGAGTTGCGTGATTTTCACTATGTGCGCTTTATATGACAATAGCTCTAGGCTGTTTTTAACAACTTCCGGTTGTCACAGTGAGCTCTTGCTCCACACACGTTGTCGTTGGGGTAGACATAAACAGAATCCTGAATATGAAGTCTCTACCTTAAGAATTGACTGAATGGCACATGGTTGAGTTGCGTGATTTTCACTATCTGCTGGTTGGCCATATGACAATAGCTCTAGGCTGTTTTTAACAACTTCCGGTTGTCACAGGAAGCTCTTGCTCCACACACGTTGTCTTTGGGGTAGACATAAACAGAATCCTGAATATGAACTCTCTACCTTAAAAATTGACTGAATGACAGATGGGTGAGTTGCGTGATTTTCACTATGTGCGGTTTATATGACAATAGCTCTAGGCTGTTTTAACAACTTCCGGTTGTCACAGGAAGCTCTTCCTTCACACACGTTGTCTTTGGGGTAGACATAAACAGAATCCTGAGTATGAAGTCTCTACCTTAAGAATTGACTGAATGGCACATGGTTGAGTTGCGTGATTTTCACTATCTGCTGGTTGGCCATATGACAATAGCTCTAGGCTGTTTTTAACAACTTCCGGTTGTCACAGGAAGCTCTTGCTCCACACACGTTGTCTTTCGGGTAGACATAAACAGAATCCTGAATATGAAGTCTCTATCTTAAGAATTGACTGAATGGCACATGGTTGAGTTGCGTGATTTTCACTATCTGCTGGTTGGCCTTTTGACAATAGCTCTTGGGTGTTTTTAACAACTTCCGGTTGTCACAGGAAGCTCTTGCTCCACATACATTGTCTTTGGGGTAGACATAAATAGAATCCTGAATAAGAAGTCTCTACCTTAAGAATTGACTGAATGACAGATGCTTGCTTGGCGTGATTTTCACTATGTGCGTTTTAAATGACAATAGCTCTAGGCTGTTTTTAACAACTTCCGGTTGTCACAGGAAGCTCTTGCTCCACACACATTGTATTTGGGGTATACAAAAACAGAATCCTGAAGATGAAGTCTCTACCTTAAGAATTTACTGAATGGCACATGGTTGAGTTGCTTGATTTTCACTATCTGCTGGTTGGCCATATGACAATAGCTCTAGGCTGTTTTTAACAACTTCCGGTTGTCACAGGAAGCTCTTACTCAACACACGTTGTCTTTGGGGTAGACAGAAACAGAATCCTGAATAAGAAGTCTCTACCTTAAGAATTGACTGAATGACAGATGGTTGAGTTGAGTGATTTTCACTATGTGCGTTTTAAATGACAATAGCTCTAGGCTGTTTTTAACAACTTCCGGTTGTCACAGGAAGCTCTTGCTCCACACACGTTGTCGTTGGGTAGACATAAACAGAATCCTGAATAAGAAGTCTCTACCTTAAGAATTAACTGATTGACAGATGGTTGAGTTGCTTGATTTTCACTATGTGCGTTTTATATGACTATAGCTCTAGGCTGTTTTTAACAACTTCCGGTTGTCACAGGAAGCTCTTGCTCCACACACGTTGTCTTTCCGGTAGACATAAACAGAATCCTGAATATGAAGTCTCTACCTTAAGAATTGACTGAATGGCACATGGTTGAGTTGCGTGATTTTCACTATCTGCTGGTTGGCCATATGACAATAGCTCTAGGCTGTTTTTAACAACTTCCGGTTGTCACAGGAAGCTCTTGCTCCACACACGTTGTCTTCGGGTTAGACATAAACAGAATCCTGAATATGAAGTCTCTACCTTACAAATTGACTGAATGGCACACGGTTGAGTTGCGTGATTTTCACTATCTGCTGGTTGGCCTTTTGACAATAGCTCTTGGGTGTTTTTAACAACTTACGGTTGTCACAGGAAGTTCTTACTCAACACACGTTGTCTTTGCGGTAGACATAAACAGAATCCTGAATAAGAAGTCTCTACCTTAAAAATTGACTGAATGACAGATGGGTGAGTTGCGTGATTTTCACTATGTGCGTTTTATATGACAATAGCTCTAGGCTGTCACAGGAAGCTCTTGCTTCACACACGTTGTCTTTGGGGTAGACATAAACAGAATCCTGAATATGAAGTCTCTACCTTAAGAATTTACTGAATGGCACATGGTTGAGTTGCTTGATTTTCACTATCTGCTGGTTGGCCATATGACAATAGCTCTAGGCTGTTTTTAACAACTTCCGGTTGTCACAGGAAGCTCTTGCTCCACACACGTTGTCTTTCGGGTAGACATAAACAGAATCCTGAATATGAAGTCTCTATCTTAAGAATTGACTGAATGGCACATGGTTGAGTTGCGTGATTTTCACTATCTGCTGGTTGGCCATATGACAATAGCTCTAGGCTGTTTTTAACAACTTCCGGTTGTCACAGGAAGCTCTTGCTCCACACACATTGTATTTGGGGTATACAAAAACAGAATCCTGAATATGAAGTCTCTACCTTAAGAATTGACTGAATGACAGATGGTTGAGTTGCGTGATTTTCACTATGTGCGCTTTATATGACAATAGCTCTAGGCTGTTTTTAACAACTTCCGGTTGTCACAGGAAGCTCTTGCTCCACACACCTTGTCTTCGGGGTAGACATAAACAGAATCCTGAATATGAACTCTCTACCTTAAAAATTGACTGAATGACAGATGGTTGAGTTGCGTGATTTTCACTATCTGCTGGTTGGCCATATGACAATAGCTCTTGGGTGTTTTTAACAACTTCCGGTTGTCACAGGAAGTTCTTACTCAACACACGTTGTCTTTGGGGTAGACATAAACAGAATCCTGAATAAGAAGTCTCTACCTTAAGAATTGACTGCATGACAGATGGTTGAGTTGCGTGATTTTCACTATGTGCGTTTTAAATGACAATAGCTCTAGGCTATTTTTAACAACTTCCGGTTGGCACAGGAAGCTCTTGCTCCACACACGTTGTCGTTGGGTAGACATAAACAGAATCCTGAATAAGAAGTCTCTACCTTAAGAATTGACTGACTGACAGTTGGTTGAGTTGCGTGATTTTCACTATGTGCGTTTCATATGACTATAGCTCTAGGCTATTTTTAACAACTTCCGGTTGTCACAGGAAGCTCTTGCTCCACACACGTTGTCTTTGCGGTAGACATACAAGAATCCTGAATATGAAGTCTCTACCTTAAGAATTGACTGAATGACAGATGGTTGAGTTGCATGATTTTCACTATCTGCTGGTTGGCCATATGACAATAGCTCTAGGCTGTTTTTAACAACTTCCGGTTGTCACAGGAAGCTCTTGCTCCACACACGTTGTCTTGGCGGTAGACATAAACAGAATCCTGAATAAGAAGTCTCTACCTTAAAAATTGACTGAATGACAGATGGGTGAGTTGCGTGATTTTCACTATGTGCGTTTTATATGACAATAGCTCTAGGCTGTCACAGGAAGCTCTTGCTTCACACACGTTGTCTTTGGGGTAGACATAAACAGAATCCTGAATATGAAGTCTCTACCTTAAGAATTTACTGAATGGCACATGGTTGAGTTGCTTGATTTTCACTATCTGCTGGTTGGCCATATGACAATAGCTCTAGGCTGTTTTTAACAACTTCCGGTTGTCACAGGAAGCTCTTGCTCCACACACGTTGTCTTGGCGGTAGACATAAACAGAATCCTGAATATGAAGTCTCTACCTTAAGAATTGACTGAATGGCACATGGTTGAGTTGCGTGATTTTCACTATCTGCTGGTTGGCCATATGACAATAGCTCTAGGCTGTTTTTAACAACTTCCGGTTGTCACAGGAAGCTCTTGCTCCACATACGTTGTCTTTGGGGTAGACATAAATAGAATCCTGAATAAGAAGTCTCTACCTTAAGAATTGACTGAATGACAGATGGTTGCTTGGCGTGATTTTCACTATGTGCGTTTTAAATGACAATAGCTCTAGGCTGTTTTTAACAACTTCCGGTTGTCACAGGAAGCTCTTGCTCCACACACGTTGTCTTTGGGTTAGACATAAACAGAATCCTGAATATGAAGTCTCTACCTTAAGAATTGACTGAATGGCACATGGTTGAGTTGCGTGATTTTCACTATCTGCTGGTTGGCCATATGACAATAGCTCTAGGCTGTTTTTAACAACTTCCGGTTGTCACAGGAAGCTCTTGCTCCACACACGTTGTCTTTGCGGTAGACATAAACAGAATCCTGAATATGAAGTCTCTACCTTAAAAATTGACTGAATGGCACACGGTTGAGTTGCGTGATTTTCACTATCTGCTGGTTGGCCATATGACAATAGCTCTAGGCTGTTTTTAACAACTTCCGGTTGTCACAGGAAGCTCTTGCTCCACACACCTTGTCTTTGCGGTAGACATAAACAGAATCCTGAATATGAAGTCTCTACCTTAAAAATTGACTGAATGGCACACGGTTGAGTTGCGTGATTTTCACTATCTGCTGGTTGGCCTTTTGACAATAGCTCTTGGGTGTTTTTAACAACTTACGGTTGTCACAGGAAGTTCTTACTCAACACACGTTGTCTTTGCGGTAGACATAAACAGAATCCTGAATAAGAAGTCTCTACCTTAAAAATTGACTGAATGACAGATGGGTGAGTTGTGTGATTTTCACTATCTGCTGGTTGGCCATATGACAATAGCTCTAGGCTGTTTTTAACAACTTCCGGTTGTCACAGGAAGCTCTTGCTCCACACACATTGTATTTGGGGTATACAAAAACAGAATCTTGAAGATGAAGTCTCTACCTTAAGAATTGACTGAATGACAGATGGTTGAGTTGCGTGATTTTCACTATGTGCGTTTTAAATGACAATAGCTCTAGGCTGTTTTTAACAACTTCCGGTTGTCACAGGAAGCTCTTGCTCCACACACGTTGTCGTTGGGTAGACATAAACAGAATCCTGAATAAGAAGTCTCTACCTTAAGAATTGACTGACTGACAGATGGTTGAGTTGCGTGATTTTCACTATGTGCGTTTCATATGACTATAGCTCTAGGCTGTTTTTAACAACTTCCGGTTGTCACAGGAAGCTCTTGCTCCACACACGTTGTCTTTGCGGTAGACATAAAAGAATCCTGAATATGAAGTCTCTACCTTAAGAATTGACTGAATGACAGATGGTTGAGTTGCATGATTTTCACTATCTGCTGGTTGGCCATATGACAATAGCTCTAGGCTGTTTTTAACAACTTCCGGTTGTCACAGGAAGCTCTTGCTCCACACACGTTGTCTTCGGGGTAGACATAAACAGAATCCTGAATATGAACTCTCTACCTTAAAAATTGACTGAATGACAGATGGTTGAGTTGCGTGATTTTCACTATCTGCTGGTTGGCCATATGACAATAGCTCTTGGGTGTTTTTAACAACTTCCGGTTGTCACAGGAAGTTCTTACTCAACACACGTTGTCTTTGGGGTAGACATAAACAGAATCCTGAATAAGAAGTCTCTACCTTAAGAATTGACTGACTGACAGATGGTTGAGTTGCGTGATTTTCACTATGTGCGTTTTAAATGACAATAGCTCTAGGCTGTTTTTAACAACTTCCGGTTGTCACAGGAAGCTCTTGCTCCACACACGTTGTCTTTGGGGTAGACATAAACAGAATCCTGAATATGAAGTCTCTACCTTAAGAATTGACTGAATGGCACATGGTTGAGTTGCGTGATTTTCACTATCTGCTGGTTGGCCATATGACAATAGCTCTAGGCTGTTTTTAACAACTTCCGGTTGTCACAGGAAGCTCTTGCTCCACACACGTTGTCTTTGCGGTAGACATAAACAGAATCCTGAATATGAAGTCTCTACCTTAAAAATTGACTGAATGGCACACGGTTGAGTTGCGTGATTTTCACTATCTTCTGGTTGGCCTTTTGACAATAGCTCTTGGGTGTTTTTAACAACTTCCGGTTGTCACAGGAAGCTCTTGCTCCACATACATTGTCTTTGGGGTAGACATAAATAGAATCCTGAATAAGAAGTCTCTACCTTAAGAATTGACTGAATGACAGATGCTTGCTTGGCGTGATTTTCACTATGTGCGTTTTAAATGACAATAGCTCTAGGCTGTTTTTAACAACTTCCGGTTGTCACAGGAAGCTCTTGCTCCACACACATTGTATTTGGGGTATACAAAAACAGAATCCTGAAGATGAAGTCTCTACCTTAAGAATTTACTGAATGGCACATGGTTGAGTTGCTTGATTTTCACTATCTGCTGGTTGGCCATATGACAATAGCTCTAGGCTGTTTTTAACAACTTCCGGTTGTCACAGGAAGCTCTTGCTCCACACACGTTGTCTTTGGGGTAGACATAAACAGAATCCTGAATATGAACTCTCTACCTTAAAAATTTACTGAATGACAGATGGTTGAGTTGCGTGATTTTCACTATTTGCTGGTTGGCCATATGACAATAGCTCTTGGGTGTTTTTAACAACTTCCGGTTGTCACAGGAAGTTCTTACTCAACACACGTTGTCTTTGGGGTAGACAGAAACAGAATCCTGAATAAGAAGTCTCTACCTTAAGAATTGACTGAATGACAGATGGTTGAGTTGAGTGATTTTCACTATGTGCGTTTTAAATGACAATAGCTCTAGGCTGTTTTTAACAACTTCCGGTTGTCACAGGAAGCTCTTGCTCCACACACGTTGTCGTTGGGTAGACATAAACAGAATCCTGAATAAGAAGTCTCTACCTTAAGAATTAACTGATTGACAGATGGTTGAGTTGCTTGATTTTCACTATGTGCGTTTTATATGACTATAGCTCTAGGCTGTTTTTAACAACTTCCGGTTGTCACAGGAAGCTCTTGCTCCACACACGTTGTCTTTCCGGTAGACATAAACAGAATCCTGAATATGAAGTCTCTACCTTAAGAATTGACTGAATGGCACATGGTTGAGTTGCGTGATTTTCACTATCTGCTGGTTGGCCATATGACAATAGCTCTAGGCTGTTTTTAACAACTTCCGGTTGTCACAGGAAGCTCTTGCTCCACACACGTTGTCTTCGGGTTAGACATAAACAGAATCCTGAATATGAAGTCTCTACCTTACAAATTGACTGAATGGCACACGGTTGAGTTGCGTGATTTTCACTATCTGCTGGTTGGCCTTTTGACAATAGCTCTTGGGTGTTTTTAACAACTTACGGTTGTCACAGGAAGTTCTTACTCAACACACGTTGTCTTTGCGGTAGACATAAACAGAATCCTGAATAAGAAGTCTCTACCTTAAAAATTGACTGAATGACAGATGGGTGAGTTGCGTGATTTTCACTATGTGCGTTTTATATGACAATAGCTCTAGGCTGTCACAGGAAGCTCTTGCTTCACACACGTTGTCTTTGGGGTAGACATAAACAGAATCCTGAATATGAAGTCTCTACCTTAAGAATTTACTGAATGGCACATGGTTGAGTTGCTTGATTTTCACTATCTGCTGGTTGGCCATATGACAATAGCTCTAGGCTGTTTTTAACAACTTCCGGTTGTCACAGGAAGCTCTTGCTCCACACACGTTGTCTTTCGGGTAGACATAAACAGAATCCTGAATATGAAGTCTCTATCTTAAGAATTGACTGAATGGCACATGGTTGAGTTGCGTGATTTTCACTATCTGCTGGTTGGCCATATGACAATAGCTCTAGGCTGTTTTTAACAACTTCCGGTTGTCACAGGAAGCTCTTGCTCCACACACATTGTATTTGGGGTATACAAAAACAGAATCCTGAATATGAAGTCTCTACCTTAAGAATTGACTGAATGACAGATGGTTGAGTTGCGTGATTTTCACTATGTGCGCTTTATATGACAATAGCTCTAGGCTGTTTTTAACAACTTCCGGTTGTCACAGGAAGCTCTTGCTCCACACACCTTGTCTTCGGGGTAGACATAAACAGAATCCTGAATATGAACTCTCTACCTTAAAAATTGACTGAATGACAGATGGTTGAGTTGCGTGATTTTCACTATCTGCTGGTTGGCCATATGACAATAGCTCTTGGGTGTTTTTAACAACTTCCGGTTGTCACAGGAAGTTCTTACTCAACACACGTTGTCTTTGGGGTAGACATAAACAGAATCCTGAATAAGAAGTCTCTACCTTAAGAATTGACTGCATGACAGATGGTTGAGTTGCGTGATTTTCACTATGTGCGTTTTAAATGACAATAGCTCTAGGCTATTTTTAACAACTTCCGGTTGGCACAGGAAGCTCTTGCTCCACACACGTTGTCGTTGGGTAGACATAAACAGAATCCTGAATAAGAAGTCTCTACCTTAAGAATTGACTGACTGACAGTTGGTTGAGTTGCGTGATTTTCACTATGTGCGTTTCATATGACTATAGCTCTAGGCTATTTTTAACAACTTCCGGTTGTCACAGGAAGCTCTTGCTCCACACACGTTGTCTTTGCGGTAGACATAAAAGAATCCTGAATATGAAGTCTCTACCTTAAGAATTGACTGAATGACAGATGGTTGAGTTGCATGATTTTCACTATCTGCTGGTTGGCCATATGACAATAGCTCTAGGCTGTTTTTAACAACTTCCGGTTGTCACAGGAAGCTCTTGCTCCACACACGTTGTCTTGGCGGTAGACATAAACAGAATCCTGAATAAGAAGTCTCTACCTTAAAAATTGACTGAATGACAGATGGGTGAGTTGCGTGATTTTCACTATGTGCGTTTTATATGACAATAGCTCTAGGCTGTCACAGGAAGCTCTTGCTTCACACACGTTGTCTTTGGGGTAGACATAAACAGAATCCTGAATATGAAGTCTCTACCTTAAGAATTTACTGAATGGCACATGGTTGAGTTGCTTGATTTTCACTATCTGCTGGTTGGCCATATGACAATAGCTCTAGGCTGTTTTTAACAACTTCCGGTTGTCACAGGAAGCTCTTGCTCCACACACGTTGTCTTGGCGGTAGACATAAACAGAATCCTGAATATGAAGTCTCTACCTTAAGAATTGACTGAATGGCACATGGTTGAGTTGCGTGATTTTCACTATCTGCTGGTTGGCCATATGACAATAGCTCTAGGCTGTTTTTAACAACTTCCGGTTGTCACAGGAAGCTCTTGCTCCACATACGTTGTCTTTGGGGTAGACATAAATAGAATCCTGAATAAGAAGTCTCTACCTTAAGAATTGACTGAATGACAGATGGTTGCTTGGCGTGATTTTCACTATGTGCGTTTTAAATGACAATAGCTCTAGGCTGTTTTTAACAACTTCCGGTTGTCACAGGAAGCTCTTGCTCCACACACGTTGTCTTTGGGTTAGACATAAACAGAATCCTGAATATGAAGTCTCTACCTTAAGAATTGACTGAATGGCACATGGTTGAGTTGCGTGATTTTCACTATCTGCTGGTTGGCCATATGACAATAGCTCTAGGCTGTTTTTAACAACTTCCGGTTGTCACAGGAAGCTCTTGCTCCACACACGTTGTCTTTGCGGTAGACATAAACAGAATCCTGAATATGAAGTCTCTACCTTAAAAATTGACTGAATGGCACACGGTTGAGTTGCGTGATTTTCACTATCTGCTGGTTGGCCATATGACAATAGCTCTAGGCTGTTTTTATCAACTTCCGGTTGTCACAGGAAGCTCTTGCTCCACACACGTTGTCTTTGCGGTAGACATAAACAGAATCCTGAATATGAAGTCTCTACCTTAAAAATTGACTGAATGGCACACGGTTGAGTTGCGTGATTTTCACTATCTGCTGGTTGGCCTTTTGACAATAGCTCTTGGGTGTTTTTAACAACTTACGGTTGTCACAGGAAGTTCTTACTCAACACACGTTGTCTTTGCGGTAGACATAAACAGAATCCTGAATAAGAAGTCTCTACCTTAAAAATTGACTGAATGACAGATGGGTGAGTTGTGTGATTTTCACTATCTGCTGGTTGGCCATATGACAATAGCTCTAGGCTGTTTTTAACAACTTCCGGTTGTCACAGGAAGCTCTTGCTCCACACACATTGTATTTGGGGTATACAAAACAGAATCTTGAAGATGAAGTCTCTACCTTAAGAATTGACTGAATGACAGATGGTTGAGTTGCGTGATTTTCACTATGTGCGTTTTAAATGACAATAGCTCTAGGCTGTTTTTAACAACTTCCGGTTGTCACAGGAAGCTCTTGCTCCACACACGTTGTCGTTGGGTAGACATAAACAGAATCCTGAATAAGAAGTCTCTACCTTAAGAATTGACTGACTGACAGATGGTTGAGTTGCGTGATTTTCACTATGTGCGTTTCATATGACTATAGCTCTAGGCTGTTTTTAACAACTTCCGGTTGTCACAGGAAGCTCTTGCTCCACACACGTTGTCTTTGCGGTAGACATAAAAGAATCCTGAATATGAAGTCTCTACCTTAAGAATTGACTGAATGACAGATGGTTGAGTTGCATGATTTTCACTATCTGCTGGTTGGCCATATGACAATAGCTCTAGGCTGTTTTTAACAACTTCCGGTTGTCACAGGAAGCTCTTGCTCCACACACGTTGTCTTCGGGGTAGACATAAACAGAATCCTGAATATGAACTCTCTACCTTAAAAATTGACTGAATGACAGATGGTTGAGTTGCGTGATTTTCACTATCTGCTGGTTGGCCATATGACAATAGCTCTTGGGTGTTTTTAACAACTTCCGGTTGTCACAGGAAGTTCTTACTCAACACACGTTGTCTTTGGGGTAGACATAAACAGAATCCTGAATAAGAAGTCTCTACCTTAAGAATTGACTGACTGACAGATGGTTGAGTTGCGTGATTTTCACTATGTGCGTTTTAAATGACAATAGCTCTAGGCTGTTTTTAACAACTTCCGGTTGTCACAGGAAGCTCTTGCTCCACACACGTTGTCGTTGGGTAGACATAAACAGAATCCTGAATAAGAAGTCTCTACCTTAAGAATTGACTGACTGACAGATGGTTGAGTTGCGTGATTTTCACTATGTGCGTTTCATATGACTATAGCTCTAGGCTGTTTTTAACAACTTCCGGTTGTCACAGGAAGCTCTTGCTCCACACACGTTGTCTTTGCGGTAGACATAAAAGAATCCTGAATATGAAGTCTCTACCTTAAGAATTGACTGAATGACAGATGGTTGAGTTGCATGATTTTCACTATCTGCTGGTTGGCCATATGACAATAGCTCTAGGCTGTTTTTAACAACTTCCGGTTGTCACAGGAAGCTCTTGCTCCACACACGTTGTCTTTGCGGTAGACATAAACAGAATCCTGAATATGAAGTCTCTACCTTAAGAATTGACTGAATGGCACATGGTTGAGTTGCGTGATTTTCACTATCTGCTGGTTGGCCATATGACAATAGCTCTAGGCTGTTTTTAACAACTTCCGGTTGTCACAGGAAGCTCTTGCTCCACATACGTTGTCTTTGGGGTAGACATAAATGGAATCCTGAATAAGAAGTCTCTACCTTAAGAATTGACTGAATGACAGATGTTTGCTTGGCGTGATTTTCACTATGTGCGTTTTAAATGACAATAGCTCTAGGCTGTTTTTAACAACTTCCGGTTGTCACAGGAAGCTCTTGCTCCACACACGTTGTCTTCGGGTTAGACATAAACAGAATCCTGAATATGAAGTCTCTACCTTAAGAATTGACTGAATGGCACATGGTTGAGTTGCGTGATTTTCACTATCTGCTGGTTGGCCATATGACAATAGCTCTAGGCTGTTTTTAACAGTTCCGGTTGTCACAGGAAGCTCTTGCTCCACACACGTTGTCTTTGCGGTAGACATAAACAGAATCCTGAATATGAAGTCTCTACCTTAAAAATTGACTGAATGGCACACGGTTGAGTTGCGTGATTTTCACTCTCTGCTGGTTGGCCTTTTGACAATAGCTCTTGGGTGTTTTTAACAACTTACGGTTGTCACAGGAAGTTCTTACTCAACACACGTTGTCTTTGCGGTAGACATAAACAGAATCCTGAATAAGAAGTCTCTACCTTAAAAATTGACTGAATGACAGATGGGTGAGTTGTGTGATTTTCACTATCTGCTGGTTGGCCATATGACAATAGCTCTAGGCTGTTTTTAACAACTTCCGGTTGTCACAGGAAGCTCTTGCTCCACACACGTTGTCTTTGCGGTAGACATAAAAGAATCCTGAATATGAAGTCTCTACCTTAAGAATTGACTGAATGACAGATGGTTGAGTTGCATGATTTTCACTATCTGCTGGTTGGCCATATGACAATAGCTCTAGGCTGTTTTTAACAACTTCCGGTTGTCACAGGAAGCTCTTGCTCCACACACGTTGTCTTGGCGGTAGACATAAACAGAATCCTGAATAAGAAGTCTCTACCTTAAAAATTTACTGAATGACAGATGGGTGAGTTGCGTGATTTTCACTATGTGCGTTTTATATGACAATAGCTCTAGGCTGTCACAGGAAGCTCTTGCTTCACACACGTTGTCTTTGGGGTAGACATAAACAGAATCCTGAATATGAAGTCTCTACCTTAAGAATTTACTGAATGGCACATGGTTGAGTTGCTTGATTTTCACTATCTGCTGGTTGGCCATATGACAATAGCTCTAGGCTGTTTTTAACAACTTCCGGTTGTCACAGGAAGCTCTTGCTCCACACACGTTGTCTTTCGGGTAGACATAAACAGAATCCTGAATATGAAGTCTCTATCTTAAGAATTGACTGAATGGCACATGGTTGAGTTGCATGATTTTCACTATCTGCTGGTTGGCCATATGACAATAGCTCTAGGCTGTTTTTAACAACTTCCGGTTGTCACAGGAAGCTCTTGCTCCACACACATTGTATTTGGGGTATACAAAAACAGAATCCTGAATATGAAGTCTCTACCTTAAGAATTGACTGAATGACAGATGGTTGAGTTGCGTGATTTTCACTATGTGCGCTTTATATGACAATAGCTCTAGGCTGTTTTTAACAACTTCCCGTTGTCACAGGAAGCTCTTGCTCCACACACGTTGTCTTCGGGGTAGACATAAACAGAATCCTGAATATGAACTCTCTACCTTAAAAATTGACTGAATGACAGATGGTTGAGTTGCGTGATTTTCACTATCTGCTGGTTGGCCATATGACAATAGCTCTTGGGTGTTTTTAACAACTTCCGGTTGTCACAGGAAGTTCTTACTCAACACACGTTGTCTTTGGGGTAGACATAAACAGAATCCTGAATAAGAAGTCTCTACCTTAAGAATTGACTGACTGACAGATGGTTGAGTTGCGTGATTTTCACTATGTGCGTTTTAAATGACAATAGCTCTAGGCTGTTTTTAACAACTTCCGGTTGTCACAGGAAGCTCTTGCTCCACACACGTTGTCGTTGGGTAGACATAAACAGAATCCTGAATAAGAAGTCTCTACCTTAAGAATTGACTGACTGACAGATGGTTGAGTTGCGTGATTTTCACTATGTGCGTTTCATATGACTATAGCTCTAGGCTGTTTTTAACAACTTCCGGTTGTCACAGGAAGCTCTTGCTCCACACACGTTGTCTTTGCGGTAGACATAAAAGAATCCTGAATATGAAGTCTCTACCTTAAGAATTGACTGAATGACAGATGGTTGAGTTGCATGATTTTCACTATCTGCTGGTTGGCCATATGACAATAGCTCTAGGCTGTTTTTAACAACTTCCGGTTGTCACAGGAAGCTCTTGCTCCACACACGTTGTCTTTGCGGTAGACATAAACAGAATCCTGAATATGAAGTCTCTACCTTAAGAATTGACTGAATGGCACATGGTTGAGTTGCGTGATTTTCACTATCTGCTGGTTGGCCATATGACAATAGCTCTAGGCTGTTTTTAACAACTTCTTGTTGTCACAGGAAGCTCTTGCTCCACATACGTTGTCTTTGGGGTAGACATAAATAGAATCCTGAATAAGAAGTCTCTACCTTAAGAATTGACTGAATGACAGATGTTTGCTTGGCGTGATTTTCACTATGTGCGTTTTAAATGACAATAGCTCTAGGCTGTTTAACAACTTCCGGTTGTCACAGGAAGCTCTTGCTCCACACACGTTGTCTTTGCGGTAGACATAAACAGAATCCTGAATATGAAGTCTCTACCTTAAAAATTGACTGAATGGCACACGGTTGAGTTGGGTGATTTTCACTATCTGCTGGTTGGCCTTTTGACAATAGCTCTTGGGTGTTTTTAACAACTTACGGTTGTCACAGGAAGTTCTTACTCAACACACGTTGTCTTTGCGGTAGACATAAACAGAATCCTGAATAAGAAGTCTCTACCTTAACCTCTATGGGACCGGCGGGACGAATTCGTCCCACCTACGTAACAGCCACTGCCAGCCTGTGGCGCGATTTTCAAAACCTTAAAAATCCTATTACTTCAATTTCTCAAACATATGACTATTTTACAGCCATTTAAAGATAAGACTCTCGTTAATCTAACCACACTGTCCGATTTCAAAAAGGCTTTACAACGAAAGCAAAACATTAGATTATGTCAGCAGAGTACCAAGCCAGAAATAATCAGACACCCATTTTTCAAGCCAGCATATAATGTCACCAAAACCCAGAAGACAGCTAAATGCAGCACTCACCTTTGATGATCTTCATCAGATGACAACCCTAGGACATTATGTTATACAATACATGCATGTTTTGTTCAATCAAGTTCATATTTATATCAAAAACCAGCTTTTTACATTAGCATGTGACGTTCAGAACTAGCATACCCCCCGCAAACTTCCGGGGAATTCGCTAACATTTTACTAAATTACTCACGATAAACGTTCACAAAAAGCATAACAATTATTTTAAGAATTATAGATACAGACCTCCTCTATGCACTCGATATGTCCGATTTTAAAATAGCTTTTTGGTGAAAGCACATTTTGCAATATTCTAAGTACATAGCCCAGGCATCACGGGCTCGCTATTTAGACACCCGGCAAGTTTAGCACTCACCATAATCATATTTACTATTATAAAAATGTCATTACCTTTTGTTGTCTTCGTCAGAATACACACCCAGGACAGCTACTTCAATAACAAATGTTGGTTTGGTCCAAAATAATCCATCGTTATATCCGAATAGCGGCGTTTTGTTCGTGCGTTCCAGACACTATCCGAAATAGTAAAGAAGTGTCGCGCGCTTGGCGCAATTCCTGACAATAAAATTCAAAGTATTCCATTGCCGTACGTCGAAGCATGTCAACCGCTGTTTAAAATCAATTTTTACGTCATTTTTCTCGTAGAAAAGCGATAATATTCCGACAGGGAATCTCCTTTTCGGCAAACAGAGGAAAAAATCCCAAAGGCGGGGGCGGTCGGGGTCACGCGCATAAGCTAGTGTCTCTTGATGGGCCACTTGAGAAAGGCGATAATGTGTTTCAGCCTGGGGCTGGAATGACGACATACTGTTTTTTCCCGGGCTCTGAGAGCCTATGGAAGACGTGGGAAGTGTCACGTTAGAGCAGAGATCCTTAGTAAATGATAGAGATGGAAAACAAGTTCAACAAATGGTCAGACAGGCCACTTCCTGTAAAGGAATCTCTCAGGTTTTGACCTGCCATTTGAGTTCTGTTATACTCACAGACACCATTCAAACAGTTTTAGAAAATTTAGGGTGTTTTCTATCCATATGTAATAAGTATATGCATATTCTAGTTACTGAGTAGGAGTGGTAACCAGATTAAATCGGGTATGTTTTTTATCCAGCCGTGTCAATGCTGCCCCCTAGCCCTAACAGGTTAAAAATTGACTGAATGACAGATGGGTGAGTTGTGTGATTTTCACTATCTGCTGGTTGGCCATATGACAATAGCTCTAGGCTGTTTTTAACAACTTCCGGTTGTCACAGGAAGCTCTTGCTCCACACACATTGTATTTGGGGTATACAAAAACAGAATCTTGAAGATGAAGTCTCTACCTTAAGAATTGACTGAATGACAGATGGTTGATATGCGTGATTTTCACTATGTGCGTTTTATATGACAATAGCTCTAGGCTGTTTTTAACGACTTCCGGTTGTCACAGGAAGTTCTTACTCCACACACGTTGTCTTTGGGGTAGACATAAACAGAATCCTGAATAAGAAGTCTCTACCTTAAGAATTGACTGAATGACAGATGGTTGAGTTGCGTGATTTTCACTATGTGCGCTTTATATGACAATAGCTCTAGGCTGTTTTTAACAACTTCCGGTTGTCACAGGAAGCTCTTGCTCCACACACGTTGTCTTCGGGGTAGACATAAACAGAATCCTGAATATGAACTCTCTACCTTAAAAATTGACTGAATGACAGATGGTTGAGTTGCGTGATTTTCACTATCTGCTGGTTGGCCATATGACAATAGCTCTTGGGTGTTTTTAACAACTTCCGGTTGTCACAGGAAGTTCTTACTCAACACACGTTGTCTTTGGGGTAGACATAAACAGAATCCTGAATAAGAAGTCTCTACCTTAAGAATTGACTGACTGACAGATGGTTGAGTTGCGTGATTTTCACTATGTGCGTTTTAAATGACAATAGCTCTAGGCTGTTTTTAAAAACTTCCGGTTGTCACAGGAAGCTCTTGCTCCACACACGTTGTCGTTGGGTAGACATAAACAGAATCCTGAATAAGAAGTCTCTACCTTAAGAATTGACTGACTGACAGATGGTTGAGTTGCTTGATTTTCACTATGTGCGTTTCATATGACTATTGCTCTAGGCTGTTTTTAACAACTTCCAGTTGTCACAGGAAGCTCTTGCTCCACACACGTTGTCTTTGCGGTAGACATAAAAGAATCCTGAATATGAAGTCTCTACCTTAAGAATTGACTGAATGACAGATGGTTGAGTTGCATGATTTTCACTATCTGCTGGTTGGCCATATGACAATAGCTCTGGGCTGTTTTTAACAACTTCCGGTTGTCACAGGAAGCTCTTGCTCCACACACGATGTCTTTGCGGTAGACATAAACATAATCCTGAATATGAAGTCTCTACCTTAAGAATTGACTGAATGGCACATGGTTGAGTTCCGTGATTTTCACTATCTGCTGGTTGGCCATATGACAATAGCTCTAGGCTGTTTTTAACAACTTCCGGTTGTCACAGGAAGCTCTTGCTCCACATACGTTGTCTTTGGGGTAGACATAAATAGAATCCTGAATAAGAAGTCTCTACCTTAAGAATTGACTGAATGACAGATGGTTGAGTTGCGTGATTTTCACTATGTGCGTTTTATATGACAATAGCTCTAGGCTGTTTTTAACAACTTCCAGTTGTCACAGGAAGTTCTTACTCAACACACGTTGTCTTTGGGATAGACATAAACAGAATCCTGAATAAGAAGTCTCTACCTTAATAATTGACTGAATGACAGATGGTTGAGTTGCTTGATTTTCACTATGTGCGCTTTATATGACAATAGCTCTAGGCTGTTTTTAACAACTTCCGGTTGTCACAGTGAGCTCTTGCTCCACACACGTTGTCGTTGGGGTAGACATAAACAGAATCCTGAATATGAAGTCTCTACCTTAAGAATTGACTGAATGGCACATGGTTGAGTTGCGTGATTTTCACTATCTGCTGGTTGGCCATATGACAATAGCTCTAGGCTGTTTTTAACAACTTCCGGTTGTCACAGGAAGCTCTTGCTCCACACACGTTGTCTTTGGGGAAGACATAAACAGAATCCTGAATATGAACTCTCTACCTTAAAAATTGACTGAATGACAGATGGGTGAGTTGCGTGATTTTCAATATGAGCGGTTTATATGACAATAGCTCTAGGCTGTTTTAACAACTTCCGGTTGTCACAGGAAGCTCTTCCTTCACACACGTTGTCTTTGGGGTAGACATAAACAGAATCCTGAGTATGAAGTTTCTACCTTAAGAATTGACTGAATGGCACATGGTTGAGTTGCTTGATTTTCACTATCTGCTGGTTGGCCATATGACAATAGCTCTAGGCTGTTTTTAACAACTTCCGGTTGTCACAGGAAGCTCTTGCTCCACACACGTTGTCTTTCGGGTAGACATAAACAGAATCCTGAATATGAAGTCTCTATCTTAAGAATTGACTGAATGGCACATGGTTGAGTTGCGTGATTTTCACTATATGCTGGTTGGCCATATGACAATAGCTCTAGGCTGTTTTTAACAACTTCCGGTTATCACAGGAAGCTCTTGCTCCACACACATTGTATTTGGGGTATACAAAAACAGAATCCTGAATATGAAGTCTCTACCTTAAGAATTGACTGAATGACAGATGGTTGAGTTGCGTGATTTTCACTATGTGCGTTTTATATGACTATAGCTCTAGGCTGTTTTTAACAACTTCCGGTTGTCACAGGAAGCTCTTGCTCCACACACGTTGTCTTTGCGGTAGACATAAAAGAATCCTGAATATGAAGTCTCTACCTTAAGAATTGACTGAATGACAGATGGTTGAGTTGCATGATTTTCACTATCTGCTGGTTGGCCATATGACAATAGCTCTAGGCTGTTTTTAACAACTTCCGGTTGTCACAGGAAGCTCTTGCTCCACACACGTTGTCTTTGGGGAAGACATAAACAGAATCCTGAATATGAACTCTCTACCTTAAAAATTGACTGAATGACAGATGGGTGAGTTGCGTGATTTTCACTATGAGCGGTTTATATGACAATAGCTCTAGGCTGTTTTAACAACTTCCGGTTGTCACAGGAAGCTCTTCCTTCACACACGTTGTCTTTGGGGTAGACATAAACAGAATCCTGAGTATGAAGTCTCTACCTTAAGAATTGACTGAATGGCACATGGTTGAGTTGCTTGATTTTCACTATCTGCTGGTTGGCCATATGACAATAGCTCTAGGCTGTTTTTAACAACTTCCGGTTGTCACAGGAAGCTCTTGCTCCACACACGTTGTCTTTCGGGTAGACATAAACAGAATCCTGAATATGAAGTCTCTATCTTAAGAATTGACTGAATGGCACATGGTTGAGTTGCGTGATTTTCACTATATGCTGGTTGGCCATATGACAATAGCTCTAGGCTGTTTTTAACAACTTCCGGTTGTCACAGGAAGCTCTTGCTCCACACACATTGTATTTGGGGTATACAAAAACAGAATCCTGAATATGAAGTCTCTACCTTAAGAATTGACTGAATGACAGATGGTTGAGTTGCGTGATTTTCACTATGTGCGTTTTATATGACTATAGCTCTAGGCTGTTTTTAACAACTTCCGGTTGTCACAGGAAGCTCTTGCTCCACACACGTTGTCTTTGCGGTAGACATAAAAGAATCCTGAATATGAAGTCTCTACCTTAAGAATTGACTGAATGACAGATGGTTGAGTTGCATGATTTTCACTATCTGCTGGTTGGCCATATGACAATAGCTCTAGGCTGTTTTTAACAACTTCCGGTTGTCACAGGAAGCTCTTGCTCCACACACGTTGTCTTTGGGGAAGACATAAACAGAATCCTGAATATGAACTCTCTACCTTAAAAATTGACTGAATGACAGATGGGTGAGTTGCGTGATTTTCACTATGAGCGGTTTATATAACAATAGCTCTAGGCTGTTTTAACAACTTCCGGTTGTCACAGGAAGCTCTTCCTTCACACACGTTGTCTTTGGGGTAGACATAAACAGAATCCTGAGTATGAAGTCTCTACCTTAAGAATTGACTGAATGGCACATGGTTGAGTTGCTTGATTTTCACTATCTGCTAGTTGGCCATATGACAATAGCTCTAGGCTGTTTTTAACAACTTCCGGTTGTCACAGGAAGCTCTTGCTCCACACACGTTGTCTTTCGGGTAGACATAAACAGAATCCTGAATATGAAGTCTCTATCTTAAGAATTGACTGAATGGCACATGGTTGAGTTGCGTGATTTTCACTATATGCTGGTTGGCCATATGACAATAGCTCTAGGCTGTTTTTAACAACTTCCGGTTGTCACAGGAAGCTCTTGCTCCACACACCTTGTCTTTGCGGTAGACATAAACAGAATCCTGAATATGAAGTCTCTACCTTAAGAATTGACTGAATGACAGAATTGACTGAATGACAGATGGTTGAGTTGCGTGATTTTCACTATCTGCTGGTTGGCCATATGACAATAGCTCTTGGGTGTTTTTAACAACTTACGGTTGTAACAGGAAGTTCTTACTCAACACACGTTGTCGTTGGGTAGACATAAACAGAATCCTGAATTAGAAGTCTCTACCTTAAGAATTGACTGACTGACAGATGGTTGAGTTGCGTGATTTTCACTATGTGCGCTTTATATGACAATAGCTCTAGGCTGTTTTTAACAACTTCCGGTTGTCACAGTGAGCTCTTGCTCCACACACGTTGTCGTTGGGGTAGACATAAACAGAATCCTGAATATGAAGTCTCTACCTTAAGAATTGAGTAAATGGCACATGGTTGAGTTGCGTGATTTTCACTATCTGCTGGTTGGCCATATGACAATAACTCTAGGCTGTTTTTAACAACTTCCGGTTGTTACAGGAAGCTCTTGCTCCACACACGTTGTCGTTGGGTAGACATAAACAGAATCCTGAATAAGAAGTCTCTACCTTAAGAATTGACTGACTGACAGATGGTTGAGTTGCGTGATTTTCACTATGTGCGTTTTATATGACTATAGCTCTAGGCTGTTTTTAACAACTTCCGGTTGTCACAGGAAGCTCTTGCTCCACACACGTTGTCTTTGCGGTAGACATAAACAGAATCCTGAATATGAAGTCTCTACCTTAAAAATTGACTGAATGAGAGATGGTTGAGTTGCGTGATTTTCACTATGTGCGTTTTATGTGACTATAGCTCTAGGCTGTTTTTAACAACTTCCGGTTGTCACAGGAAGCTCTTGCTCCACACACGTTGTCTTTGCGGTAGACATAAACAGAATCCTGAATATGAAGTCTCTACCTTAAGAATTGACTGAATGACAGATGGTTGAGTTGCGTGATTTTCACTATCTGCTGGTTGGCCATATGACAATAGCTCTTGGGTGTTTTTAACAACTTACGGTTGTCACAGTTAGTTCTTACTCAACACACGTTGTCTTTGGGATAGACATAAACAGAATCCTGAATAAGAAGTCTCTACCTTAAGAATTGACTGAATGACAGATGGTTGAGTTGCGTGATTTTCACTATGTGCGCTTTATATGACAATAGCTCTAGGCTGTTTTTAACAATTTCCGGTTGTCACAGTGAGCTCTTGCTCCACACACGTTGTCGTTGGGGTAGACATAAACAAAATCCTGAATATAAAGTCTCTACCTTAACCTGTTAGGGCTAGGGGGCAGTATTGACACGGCAGGATAAAAAACATACCCGATTTAATCTGGTTACCACTCCTACCCAGTAACTAGAATATGCATATACTTATTACATATGGATAGAAAACACCCTAAAGTTTCTAAAACTGTTTGAATGGTGTCTGTGAGTATAACAGAACTCACATGGCAGGTCAAAACCTGAGAGATTCCTTTACAGGAAGTGTCCTGTCTGACCATTTCTGGAACTTCTTTGCCATCTCTATCTTTTACTAAGGATCTCTGCTCTAACGTGACACTTCCTACGTCGTCCATAGGCGCTCAGAGCCCGGGAAAAAACTGAATGTCGTCATCCCAGCCCCAGGCTGAAACACATTATCGCCTTTCTCAAGTGGCCGATCAAGGGACTGTGGGCTTAGGCGCGTGCACTGGCCGCCCCCGCCAATTGGAGCCGTGGGAAGTGTCACGTTACCGCAGAGATCCTTTGTAATGGAATGAGATGTCAAAGAAAGACAATAAATGGTCAGACAGGCCACTTCCTGTAAAGGAATCTCTCAGGTTTTGACCTGCCATTTGAGTTCTGTTATACTCACAGACACCATTCAAACATTTTTAGAAACTTTGGAGTGTTTTCTATCCAAAGCCAATAATTATATGCATATTCTAGTTACTGGGCAGGAGTAGTAACCAGATTAAATCGGGTACGTTTTTTATCCAGCCGTGTCAATACTGCCCCTTAGCCCTAACAGGTTAAACAGCTTGCAAAATTCCAGAAAATGAAGTCATGGCTGTAGAAGCTTCTAATAGGAAAATTGACATCATTTGAGTCAATTGGAGGTGTACCTGTGGATGTATTTCAAGGCCTACCTTCAAACGCAGTGCCTCTTTGCTTGACATAATGAGGAAATCAAAAGAAATCAGCAAAGACCTCAGAAAATTTTTTGTAGACCTCCACAAGTCTGGTTCGTCCTTGGGAGCAATTTCCAAATGCCTGAAGGTACCACGTTCATCTGTACAAACAATAATACGCAAGCATAAACACCATGGGACACGCAGCCGTCATACCGCTCAGGAAGGAGACGTGTTCTGTCTCCTAAAGATGAACGTGCTTTGCGCAAAAAGTGCAAATCAATTACAGAACAGCAGCAAAGGACCGTGTGAAGATGCTGGAGGAAACAGGTAAAAAAGTATCTATATCCACAGTAAAACGAGTCCTATATCGACGTAACCTGAAAGGCCGCTCAGCAAGGAAGAAGTCAATAATGCTCTTAAACCACAATAAAAAAGCCAGACTATGGTTTGCAACTGCACATGGGGACAAAGATCGTACTTTTTGGAGAAATATCCTCTGGTCTGATGAAACAAAAATAGAACTGTTTGGCCATAACGACCATCGTTATGTTTGGAGGAAAAGGGGGAGGCTTGCAAGCCGAAGAACACCATCCCAACCGTGAAGTACGGGGGTGGCAGCATCATGTTGTGGGTTTGCTTTTGCTGCAGGATGGACTGGTGCACTTCACAAAATAGATGGCATCATGAGGAAAATTACGTGGAAAATTACGTGGATATATTGAAGCAACATCTCAAGACATCAGTCAGGAAGTTAAAGCTTGGTCGCAAATGGGTCTTCCAAATGGACAATGACCCCAAGCATACTTCCAAAGTTGTGGCAAAATGGCTTAGGGACAACAAAGTCAAGGTATTGGAGTGGCCATCATAAAGCCCTGACCTCAATCCTATAGACAATTTGTGGGCAGAACTGAAAACGCGTGTGCTAGCGAGGAGGCCTACAAACCTGACTCAGTTACACCAGCTCTGTCAGGAGGAATGGGCCAAAATATACCCAACTTATTGTGGGAAGCTTGTGGAAGGCTACCTGAAACGTTTGACCCAAGTTAAACAATTTAAAGGCAATGCTACTAAATACTAATTAAGTGTATGTAAACTTCTGACCCACTAGGAATGTAATGAAAGAAATAAAAGCTGAAATAAATCATTCTCTCTACTAATATTCTGATATTTCACATTCTTAAAAAAAGTGGTGATCATAACTGACCTAAGACAGGGAATGTTTACTAGGATTAAATGTCTGGAATTGTGAAAAACTGAGTTTAAATGTATTTGGCAAGGTCTATGTAAACTTCCGACTTCAATTGTATATATTCTTGAGTTAATTCGAGAGATGGTAATGCGTTAAATAACTTTTCCCGTGGTGCCCCAAATTCCGAATGAGTTAATTGTTACATGATTAATTTAATCTAGTAATAATTAAACATAGTAGGTAATTATTCGATATATAACAGTCATCACATTAATGAGAGTCACGTCACAACAACAGTCAAATTAAATTCTCAGCAGGGTGTAATGGACAGGGCGGTTATATGAAGGCTTATAAAGACTTATTAACATTCTTATTATACCCACAACAAAACATGGACCTGCGGAGGTCTGGAGGCACTCCTCTAGTAGCTTCATCCTGAGACGCTGCAGGTCCGGACTGTCCCATTCCTCTGGGTCCATCCCCCAGTACAGGTCTACCACCTGCAGAGGAGAGATTGTAATACATTACATAAATCATCTGTATATTACATATACAGTATGAATTCAGTGTCCCGTTCACAAGGTCCTTGGATTTAGATCCTAGATCGTTCTCTTTGGCAAATACCAGTAATCATTTGGACCAGGGTTTTGCTTTGTTTTCACCACAGTTATAGTGTAGATCATGTTCACATAGACATACAGCTCACAATCCGATTCAGACAATCATATTGCACATGAACAGGCCAATAGAAGAAGAGTGAAAAGAATAGCTAGGTGTTTCCACTCCATCGTGAACATTGAGTGCAAAGGTTGCCAATCTCCTATGTTGACGTGAGATGTAGAGAACAGTAGAGTTAGAGCACAGAAAAAGCAGGAGGTTGACCACTCGAAACCTGACAGATCTGATTGCCATTATTTGTGTCACACCAGAGGATTAGTAAATTACCCCTGAACTGATTAGGGCCTCTGACACACACATACATACGCACATACACGTACACACGCACATACACATGCACACACACAAATAGAAAAGCACTCAGTTGGCTCTCAAATACTCTCCTCATGCCTGAGATTCCACTCTGTCACCCAGGGCGATGAGGACATGCGGAATGGAGAGCTGACAGAAGGCATCCGAAACACACTAGAGTGTGTGTGCTTACGTGTGTGTGTACGTCTCTGTGTGTGTGTGCTCTGCCAGGGGCAATCTCCCAAGACACATTTGTCAAAATCAGTGTTGCCGGCGCAGAGAATTCTGAGTGCAAACACGCAACGGGGGAAATCTCCTCCGGATGGAGAGAATGAGGGAGGACCACATAAACGAGTGTAGCCAAGCTGTTGCCGCCCCTTACATGCTGACCAAACCGGACATGCGCGTGTACCTGCGTGCTCATGTAGATTTTGTACCCCCACACCAGACACGATCAGGACACGCAGGTTGAAATATCAAAACAAACTCTGAATCAATGATATTAATTTGGGGAAAGGTTGAAAAGCTATCTAGTTTGCTGTTGCTAGCTAATTTGTCCTGGGATATAAACATTGGGTTGTTGTTTTACCTGAAATGCACAAGGTCCTCTACTCTGACAATTATTCCACAGATAAAACGGTAAACCGAATTCCTTTCTCGTCATCTCTCCTCCTTCCTCAGGCTTCTTTTTTAGTTCTTTGGACTTTATATGGTGGTTAGCAACCAACTTTATGGTGCATTGCTTCAACCGACTGGAGTGTGGATGTCAGTTCATCTTTCAATCACCCATGTGGGTATATGCTCCTAAACACCAATGAGGAGATGGCATGTGGGTATATGCTCTTAAAAACCAATGAGTAGATGGGAGAGGCCAGACTCTGCAGCGCGTTGAGCATCACAAATAGAACCTATTTCTATTTTAGCGCCTGGCTACACAGATGCTCGCTGAGGTGAGCGAGCACTGTGGGTGCAATGTTTGAATAACATGCATGTGTGGTCAGCATGTTAGAAGCAGGACAAACCCAGCCTCTGAGAGGCTGCTGGACTTTCTGGGTTCCCTCTGTTGGCCTACATTTCCCCTGGTGCCCGCTTTTGGCCCTGGGTTTCCTCTGTTGGTCTACATTTCCCATGGTGCCCTCTTTTGACCCTGTGTTCTGTCTGTTGGCCTACATTTCCCATGATTCCCTCATTTGACACTGGGTTCCTTCTTGTTGGCCTACATTTCCCAG
The DNA here is from genome assembly GCF_965601325.2 of Salmo salar. NCBI lineage: Eukaryota > Metazoa > Chordata > Actinopteri > Salmoniformes > Salmonidae > Salmo > Salmo salar. The sequence goes on from NC_138308.1 coordinate 64,809,161, forward strand.
GGTTCCCTCTGTTGGCCTGCATTCATAGGGCAGTATGGGCACACCATGTACTTGCTCTTAACAATGAGTAAGACGTATGAGGAATGTTCGCTCGTGATGAATCTAATCAAATCAAATGTATTGGTCACATACACGTGTTAGCAGATGTTATTGAGGGTGTAGCGAAATGCTTGTGCTTCTAGCTCCGAGAGAGCAGTGATATCTAACAAGTAATATCTAACATTTTCACAACATATACCCAAAATACACGTAAATCTAAGTAAGGAATGGATTAAGAATACTGCATATATACAGTTGAAGTCGGCAGTTTAAATACACAAGAGCTGCGTGGCTGGCTGCAGGGAAGTCAGGCGCAGGAGAGCAGAACTGGGTAATAACCGGAGCAGTTTAATATAAAAAAAACAACGGCACCCAGAACAACAAAATATGGGTACAAATAACCTGTCACTAACCAGTCAGACATGCACATACACTTTACAAAATACAATTCCACACACAGTCATGGGGGGAACAGAGGGTTATATACACAACAAGTAATGAGGGAATGTAAACCAGGTGTGTGGGAAAATAAGACAAAACAAATGGAAAATGAAAGGTGGATCGGCAATGGCTAGAAGACCGGTGACGTCGATCGCCGAACGCCGCCCGAGCAAGGAGAGGAACCGACTTTGGCGGAAGTCATGACAGTACCCCCCTTGACCCCTCCAGGAGCGCGCCGACACCGGCCTCGGGACGACACGGAGGGCAAGGTGCAGGGCAATCCGGACGGAGACAGTGGAACTCCCGCAGCATTGAAGGGTCCAACACGTCCTCCACCGTGTTGGATACGACACCTCGAATCCAATATGGAGCGAACAGTGTACGCCGGGGCCCCCTTGATGTCCAGAGGGGGCGGAGGAACCTCCCACACCTCAGACTCCTGGAGCAGACCAGCCACCACTGGCCTGAGGAGAGACACATGGAACGAGGGGTTAATACGTTAATCGGGGGGGGGGGGGGAGCTGTAACCTGTAACACACCTCGTTCAGTCTCCTCAGGACTTTAAACGGCCCCACAAACCATGGACCCAGCTTCCGGCAGAGCAGGCGGAGGGGCAGGTTTCGGGTCGAGAGCCAGACCCGGTCCCCCGGTGCGAACACTGGGGCCTCACTGCGGTGACGGTCTGCGCTGGCTTTCTGGCGCAGCACGGCCCGCTGAAGGTGAACATGGGTGGCGTCCCATGTCTCCTCCGCGCGCCGGAAGCAGTCGTCCACCACAGGAGCCTTGGTCTGACTCTGATGCCAATGAGCCAGAACCGGCTGATACCCTAGTATGCACTGGAAGGGGGAGAGGTTAGTGGAGGAGTGGCGGAGTGAGTTCTGGGCCATCTCTGCCTAGGGCACGAACACCGCCCACTCCCCCGGCCGGTCCTGGCAGTAAGACCTCAGAAACCTACCCACATCCTGGTTCTCTCTCTCCATCTGCCCATTACTCTCAGGGTGAAAACTCGAGGTAAGGCTGATCGAGACCCCCAGACGTTCCATGAACACCCTCTATGCCCTCGAAGTGAACTGGGGACCCCGATCAGACACTATATCCTCAGGCACCCCGTGGTGCCGGAAGACGTGTGTAAACAAGGCCTCCGCAGTCTGTAGGGCCGTAGGGAGACCGGGCAGAGGGAGGAGACGGCAGGACTTGGAAAAATGGTTCACAACGACCAGGATCGTGGTGTTACCCTGTGAGGGAGGAAGATCAGTAAGGAAATCGACTGACAGGTGTCACCAAGGTCGTTGTGGAATGGGTAAGGGGTGTAGCTTACCTCTGGGCAGGTGCCTAGGAGCCTTACACTGGGCGCACACCGAGCAAGAGGAAACATAAACCCTCACGTCCTTAGCCAAAGGGGCCACCAGTACTTCCCACTCAGACAGTGCACTGACCGACCGATGCCTGGATGACCAGAGGAGGGTGACGTGTGGGCCCAATAGATCAGCCGGTCACGGACAGCAGACGGAATGTACAGACGCCCGCGTCCAGCTCCCACACTACCGGCGCCACCAGGCAGGAGGCCGGGAGTATGGGGGTGGGATCCATGGACCACTCCTCTGTGTCATACAGCCGGGACAGTGCGTCTGCCTTCACGTTCTGGGAACCTGGTCTGTAAGAAAGGGTGACAACAAAACAGGTGAAAAACATGGCCGACCTTGCCTGGCGAGGGTTCAGTCTCCTCGCTACCCAAATGTACTCCAGATTGCGGTGGTCAGTCCAGATGAGAAAAGGGTGTTTAACCCCCTCAAGCCAATGTCTCCGCGCCTTCAAAGCCTTGACACCAGCCAACAGCTCCCGGTCCCCCACATCATAGTTTCACTCCACCGGGCTTAAGCTTCCTCGAGAAGAAGGCAGAGGGGCGGAGCTTCGGTGGCATACCCGAGCGCTGAGAGAGCATGGTTCCTATCCCAGCCTCGGACGTGTCCACCTCCACTGTGAAAGCCAGCACGGGAGCCGAGGTAAACAGAGCCCTTAGGTGACCAAAAGCCCTGTCCACCTCAGCCGACCACTGCAAACGCACCAGGCCCCCCTTCAGCAGTGAGGTAATGGGAGCTGCTACCTGACCAAAACCCCGGATAAACCTCCGGTAGTAATTGGCAAACCCTAGAAACCGCTGCACGTCCTTTACCGTGGTGGGAGTCGGCCAATTAGGCATGGCTGAAATGCGGTCACTCTCCACCTCCACCCCTGAGGTGGAAATGCGGTACCCTAGAAAGGAGACGGACTGCTGAAAGAACAGGCTTTTCTGAGCCTTGACGTACAGGTCATGCTCCAACAGTCGACCAAGCACCCTGCACACCAGGGAAACATGCTCGGCGCGTGCAGCGGAGTGTATCAGAATGTCATCAATATACACCACTACGCCCTGCCCGTGCAAATCCCTGAAAATCTTGTCTACAAAGGCTTGGAAGACTGATGGAGCATTCATCAACCTGTACGGCATGACGAGGTACTCATAATGCCCTGAGGTAGTACTGAATGCCGTCTTCCACTCGTCTCTCTCCCGGATACGCACCAGGTTGTAAGCGCTCCTGAGATCTAGTTTGGTGAAGAAGCGCACCCCGTGCATTGACTCAATCGCTATGGCTATGAGAGGTAGCGGGTAACTGTACTTCACAGTGATCTGGTTTAGGCCTCGGTAGTCAATACACGGGCGCGGACCTCCCTCCTTCTTCACAAAAACAAACTCGAGGAGGCGGGTTAAGTGGAGGACCGAATGTACCCCTCGGAGACATATGTTTCCATAGCCTCCGTCTCCGCCTGTGACAGGGGATACACGTGACTCCTGGGTAGTGCGGCGTCTACCAGGAGATTTATCACACAATCCCCCCGACGATGGTGTGGTAATTGAGTCGCCTTCTTTTTGGAGAAGGCGAGAGCCAAGTCGGAATATTCGTGGGGAATGCGCACGGTGGAGACCTGGTCTGGACTTTCCACCGTAGTAGCACCAACGGAGACCCCTAAACACCTCCCCGAGCACTCTCGCAACCACCCCGTGAGAGCCCTCCGTTGCCATGAAACAGTGAAGCCATGACAAGCTAACCAGGGTAGTCCTAGCTATACAGGAAACGCAGGAGAGTCAATGGGGAAGAGGCTGATTCTCTCCTTGTGACCCCCCTGCATCACCATGCCCAGAGGAGTGGTGGCCTCCCTAATCAACCCTGACGCTAATGGTCGACTGTCTAAGGCGTGAACTGGGACGGGCATAGCCACTGGAACAATGGGGATCCCTAAACTATGGGCGAATGATCTGTCTATAAATTCCCAGCCGCGCCTGAATCGACGAGCGCCTTATGCTGGGAATGCGGGGAAAACTCAGGAAAAGTAACATACAAAAACATGTGTGCAACAGAGGGCTCTGGGTGAGAATGGTGCCGGCTCACCTGGGGTGACGCCAGAGTGCCCTGCCTGCTGCCTTGACCCCCAGAGGAACCAACCTGGCACCGACCGGCAGTGTGACCTCTGCGGCCACAGATGGTGCACGAGACGTAACCTCCTCCGGTCTCCCTGAGCGCAGCACCTCCCAGCTCCATGGGCATCGGAGCGGTGGTGATGGGGGATGGAACCGACAGACCCCACTCTGGATGTCCGCGTATAGCCAGAAGGTTATCCAGCCGAATAGACAGGTCCACCAGCTGGTCGAAGGTGAGGGTGATATCCTGTTAGGGCTAGGGGGCAGTATTGACACGGCTGGATAAAAAAACATACCCGATTTAATCTGGTTACCACTCCTACTCAGTAACTAGAATATGCATATACTTATTACATATGGATAGAAAACACCCTAAATTTTCTAAAACTGTTTGAATGGTGTCTGTGAGTATAACAGAACTCATTTGGCAGTCAAAACCCTGAGACATTTTCTGACAGGAAGTGGATACCTGATGTGTTGTATTGCCTTCAAACGTATCCCATTGAAAAACACAGGGGCTGAGGAATATTTTGGCACTTCCTATTGCTTCCACTAGATGTCACCAGCCTTTACAAAGTGTTTTGAGTCTTCTGGAGGGAGATCTGACCGAACAAGAGCCATGGAACGATGATGTCCCATTAGACACCTGGCGCGCGAGTTCATGTTGGGTACCCTCGTTCCAATACGTTATAAAAGAGTATGCATTCGTCCACCTTGAATATTATTCATGTTCTGGTTAAAAAAGGCCCTAATGATTTATGCTATACAACGTTTGACATGTTTGAACGAACGTAAATATATTTTTTCCCCTCGTTCATGACGAGAAGTCCGGCTGGCTTAGATCATGTGCTAACAAGACGGAGATTTTTGGACATAAATGATGAGCTTTTTTGAACAAAACTACATTCGTTATGGACCTGTGATACCTGGAAGGGACATCTGATGAAGAGAATCAAAGGTAATGGATTATTTACATAGTATTTTCGATTTTAGATCTCCCCAACATGACGTCTAGTCTGTATCGCAACGCGTATTTTTCTGGGCGCAGTGCTCAGATTATTGCAAAGTGTGATTTCCCAGTAAGGTTATTTTTAAATCTGGCAAGTTGATTGCGTTCAAGAGATGTAAATCTATAATTCTTTAAATGACAATATAATATTTTACCAATGTTTTCTAATTTTAATTATTTAATTTGTGACGCTGACTTGACTGCCGGTTATTGGAGGGAAACGATTTCCTCAACATCAATGCCATAGTAAAACGCTGTTTTTGGATATAAATATGAACTTGATAGAACTAAAAATGCATGCATTGTCTAACATAATGTCCTAGGAGTGTCATCTGATGGAGATTGTAAAAGGTTAGTGCATCATTTTAGCTGGTTTTATGGTTTTGGTGACCCTGTCTTTGAATTGACAAAACATTACACACAACTCTTGTAAATGTACTGTCCTAACATACTCTAAATTTATGCTTTCGCCGTAAAACCTTTTTGAAATCGTAAAACGTGGTTAGATTAAGGAGATGTTTATCTTTCAAAGGGTGTAAAATAGTTGTATGTTTGAAAAATTTGAATTTTGACATTTATTTGGATTCAAATTTGCCGCTCTTGAAATGCACCTGCTGTTGATGGAGTGCACCACGGGTGGCACGCTAGCGTCCCACCTAGCCCATAGAGGATATCCCTGCTGGCCAACTCCCAACGGACGTCCTCGCACAAACTGCAGCGATAGTGGTCGATCAGAGCCCTGTTGTTCCATCCCGCACCGGTGGCCAGGGTCCGAAAGTCCATTGCGAACTCCTGGGCACTCCTCATCCCCTGCCTCAGATGGAAGAGATGTTCACCCGCTGCTCTACCCTCGGGCGGGTGGTCGAAGACTGCCCGGAAGCGGCGGGTGAACTCCTCCAAATGGTCCAGCGCAGCATCTCCTTCTCCCCACATGGCATTGGCCCACTCCAGGGCTTTCCCCGAGAGGCATGAGACGAGGGCGGACAGCCTCTCACGGCCCGAAGGAGCCAGGTGGACGGTTCCCAGGTAGAGATCCAGCTGCAACAGGAAACCCTGGCAGCTTGCAGCTGTCCCATCGTACTCCCTTGGGAAGGGCGAGATGAATCCCACTGGTTGCAGGGGGGGGCGAGTAGTGGAGACCCCGGTGTTGCTGGTGGAGGTGCTGGAGGAACTCCCTGTCTCTCCCAGCAGTCCATGGTTTGGATGACGCGGTCCATGGCGGCGCGGAGATGGTGGAGCATCGCCGCGTGCTCCCGGACGTGCTCCTCAACCCTTATACCAGGGGCACCTGCTCCTGCTGACTCCATATTTGTGGTGAGGAATTCAGGGCGCCAGGTGTGTGGGAAAGCAAGACAAAACAAATGGAAAATGAAAGGTGGATCGGCGATGGCTAGAAGACCGGTGACGTCGACCGCCGAACGCGGCCCGAACAAGGAGAGGAACCAACTTTTGCGGAAGTTGTGACACGTACTTTGGTGCGAAAAGTGCAAATCAATCCCAGAACAGCAGCAAAGGACCTTGTGAAGATGCTGGAGGAAACAGGTACCAAAGTATCTATATCCACAGTTAAATTAGTCCTATTTTGACATAACCTGAAAGGCCGCTCAGCAAGGAAGAAGCCACTGTTCCATAACCGTCATTAAAAAAGCCAGACTACGGTTTGCATCTGCAAATGGGGACAAATATTGTACTTTTTGGGGAAATGTCCTCTGGTCTGATGAAACAAAAATAGAACTGTTTGGCCATAATGACCATTGTTAAGTTTGGAGGAAAAAGGGGGAGGCTTGCAAGCCGAAGTACACCATCCCAACCGTGAAGCATGGGGGTGGTAGCATGATGTTGTGGGGGTGCTTTGCTGCAGGAGGGACTGGTGCACTTCACAAAATAGATGGCACCATGAGGGAGGAAAATTACGTGGAAATATTGAAGGAACATCTCAAGACATCAGTCAGGAAGTTAAAGCTTGGTCGCAAATGGGTCTTCCAAATGGACAATGACCCCAAGCATACTTCCAAAGTTGTGGCAACATGGCTTAAGGACAACACAGTCAAGATATTGGAGTGGCCATCACAAAGCCCCGATCTCAATCCTATAGAAAATTGGTGGGCAGAACTGAAAAACCATATGCAAGCAAGGAGGCCTACAAAACCTGACTCAGTTACACCAGCTCTGTCAGGAGGAATGGGCCAAAATTCACCCAACTTATTGTGGGAAGCTTGTGGAAAGCTACCTGAAATGTTTGACCCAAGTTAAACAATTTAAAGTCAATGCTACCTATTACTAATTGAGTGTATGTAAACTTCTGACCCACTGGGAATGTGATGAAAGAAATAAAAGCTGAAATAAATCATTCTCTCTATCAATCAAATTTCAATTAAATGTATTTATAAAGCCCTCTTACATCAGCTGATGCCACAAAGTGCTGTACAGAAAACCAGCCTAAAACCCCAAACAGCAAGCAATGCAGGTGTAGAAGCACGTTGGCTAGGAAAAACTCCATTGAAAGGCCAGGCTATGAGGGGTGTCAAGTCCTCTTCTGGCTGTGCCGGGTGGAGATTATAACAGAACATGGCCAAGATGTTCTCTACTATTATTCTGACAGTGGTGATCCTAACTGACCTAAGAAAGGGAATTTTTACTAGGATTAAATGTCAGGAATTGTGAAAAACTGAGTTTAAATGTCTTTGGCTAAGGTGTATGTAAACTTCTGACTTCAACTGTATGTATGCCTCTTGTCCAGATGGGACAGGGCAGTGTGGTGGCGATTGCATCATCTGTGGATCTATTGGGGCGGTAAGCAAATTGAAGTGGGTCTAGGGTGGCAGGTAAGATGGAGGTGATATGATCCTTGTCTTGTCTAGCACTTCATGACAGAGGTGAGTGATAGTCATTTAGTACAATTACCTTTGCTTTCTTAGGTACAGGGACAATGGTGGTCATCTTGAAGCATGTGGCGATTACAGACTGGGATAGGGAGAGATTGAATACATCTGTAAACACACCAGCCAGCTGGTCTGCACATGCTCTGAGGACGCGGATAGCATATACTATCTGGGCCGGCAGACTTGGGAGGGTTAACACGCTTAAATGTCTTACTCAAGTCGGCCATGGAGAAGGAGAGCCCACAGTCCTTGATAGCGGGCCGCGTCAGTGGCACTGTATTATCCTCAAAGTGAGCGAAAAAGGTGTTCAGCCTGTCCAGAAGCAAGACGTGGCTGGTTTTCCTTTTATAATCCGTTATTGTCTGTAGACCCTGCCACATACGTCTCGTGTCTGAGCTGTTGAACTGGGACTCAACTTTGTCCCTATATCGACGTTTAGCCTGCTTGATTGCTTTGCGGAGGGAATAACTACACTGTTTGTACTCTTCCATATTCCTAGTCTTCTTGCCCTGTTTAAATGCGGTGCTTCGCACTTTCAGTTTTGGTCGAATGCTCCCATCCATCCATGGTTTCTGGTTGGGGTAGGTTTTAATAGTCACAGTGGGTACAACATCTCCTATGCACTTCCTGATAAACTTATTCACCGTATTGGTATATATGTCAATATTATTTCCTGAAGCTACTCTGAACATATCCCAGTCCGCGTGCTCAAAACAATCTTGAAGTGTGGATTCCGATTGGTCAGACCAGTGTTGAATAGTCCTCACCACGGGTGCTTCCTGTTCGAGTTTCTGCCTATAGGAGGGGAGAAGCAAGATGGAATTGTGAGATATTCTAGGTCGGGTAAACAAAAGGACTTGAGTTCCTGTATGTTATCACAGTTATATCATAAATCGTTAATCATAAAACATATACCTCCACCCTTCTGCTGCTTCCCAGAGAGATGTTTGTTCCTGTCGGTGTGATGTACTGAGAACCCAACTGGCTTTTCAGAGTCAGACAGTATATCTCGATGAGAGAGCCATGTTTCCGTGAAGCAGAGTATGTTACAGTCCCTGGTGTCTCTCTGAAAAGCAACTCTCGCTTTGAGGTCATCAACTTTATTATCCAGAGATTGTACATTAGCGAGTAAAATACTCGGGAGCGGTGGATGGTGTGCACACTTGCTAAGTCGAACCAGAAGACCGCCTCGGTCTAATGTAGCAGGCGTAAAAGAAACGCCTGAGCAGCATTTGTTTTTTTTTCTCATCGGGACCAGAAAAAAATAATCTGGGGACGTTCTCTTCTGCTACTGTTAAACCAATCCAGTAAATGTGGAGGAGGAGTTAAGATGGAGTGTTAAGATGGAGCCATTCCTATGGGGGAAACGTCCGAAAGCGGAAGTCGCATCACAGATTCTCTTTCCATTTCCCCTGAAATCCGGATATTGTTACTAACCCCACAGAGGGTGGCTTGTGATTGGCATGTCAGGACAAGTAAATAGGGTGGAGAGTAAAATGGATGTGAGTTCTTAGGTGTTTTCAAATTGACCTTCAATTTCATCTTAGTGTTGAGTAGTCGTTGAAGGTGCAACAGGGGGAAGAGGCCAGAATGATTTAGCAGTCCATACATCTTCGGCCGTTGTAGGAAAGATGCATCACTAAAACACTCGTAAGCCTGAGTTCCATCGTTATGAGGAAACCTGTCCCAGTGTGTTAGTAGCTGGGTCTGGTCTACTTAGTTCATTGACTGTAATGTAACCAGAAACAATTAGGGAGTGGGGTGTCTTGCTTTATCTTCTGTCAGTGCTATCACCTGGAGAGCTGGGCCAGGGCTTACTGGCACAGAGGAGGAAAGTGTGGCAGCCTACAAGAACCGTCGGATGTAGCGCCCATTCATTGTTGGTAAAAAGCCCTAATTTAACTAAAAAAGTTTTCGGTGGAAATTTAGATTTGAGTGGTTTTGGATACGTTAAAGCCTGTACTTTATTGAAATTCAAAAATATTGTATAATTGCTAAAGGAAAATAGTGAATTTCCAAGGTTCTTGACATTCCCAATAGAGCTCGCCAGTTTGTAGTCCTAAATAACGGAAAATGAAACCTCTTGTTCGTTCAGCCATTCCCGTGGGGGAAATTAATGGGAAAAGAAAGGGCTTTTGGGGTAAACAGTAAAAATAAGTTCTGAGGTTAACACAGGCCAAGAATATCTTATACGTTTTGTTCTATGAGATAATATCAGTCAGTTAACATGACCTCTATGAATAATGAAGCCTTTATGTGCTTGTTTTGAATACAGAAATGCCCAAAATTATGTGAAGTTAGCTGATGAAGGTGATCTTATAGAACAAAGTGTTTAAGATCTAGTAAGCTTATGTTTACTACAGACCTTATTTTCAGTAAAAAAAACTTTTGCTTTGGCCAATGAGCCATGGCAGAGTTACTGCCTACAAAAACATTACATTGCTATTGCTTTCAATTAGCTAGCTAGTTAGTAATGCAGAAGTATATTGTTGTCATTTACAATCAACAATGTAGTGGTCGGATTTTTATTTTGTCAAAATGTAACGGAGCGAACATTAACGTTAGTCCATTCATAACGAGGTTCACACTTTTCCGCAATGTAAGGTTGCTTGAACATTGGTTATTAGTTTGCCAAAATGACTTGAAAAGTAATCAAATTATATTTACAGTATTGCAGTAATTTCAGCAGTTCAGATTTATTTTGATTTTAGGTAGCAATTAAACAATATCCTTTCTTAAACTTGTTGGAAGCGAAACGCATCTTGCTGTCATTTGCTGTGTCATTTTGAGCAGCATCCCATTTCTTGCTATGGCCGCTTGTCTTCTTTCCCCCTCAACTTTGTAAAAGCATTGGATAGGTGTAGATGAATTGTCTACCAATACAGTTACACCAATCCACTGCTTTGAAATCTTTGAGTGGGTGTGAACAAGTGCACAGGGGAGAAGGTGCGCTAGTATTAACGCGCACACACTTCCTTCCCTCTTTCTAATCAGTCATCAAAACATCTCATCTTTGAAGCTGACATATCTATTTGCTTTTGATTCAGCGGATTAGTTATTACTATGAGCAAAATTGCCAATATGCTCTGAATTACCCTTATCAATGATTATTTTACAACTGGTCCCAACGATAGTCAACAAAGTGAAGAATTCATGTCCAGTCACCTCATGGAACATCCACATCAATAAAATCCTTGCTGCCCACTACCATCCGGGCCTTCAACAACACTAGGTCGCAATCAACACACAGCACTACCGAGTTATTTTATTTGCTATTTTGCACAATAGTATTTATTTACTTGCCTTTGTGTGATTGTATTGAAGTGTTGTATTTTTGTTTTTTACTACACCTGTATGACAAACAAATTTCATCTCATCTCTCAGCAGAAGAGATCGTTCCTCCTGACCTGTTCCTGTAAGATGAATTTAAATTAGTATCATTACCTTATTTCTTCCATCTTTCATGCCATCCATTGTTGCATATAGTCAAATCAAACAGATCTTTCTTTAATGTATTTTAGGTTTGGTGTTTGTAGTTAAGGATTTGTTGTTTATTGTTTATAATCGCCCTAAAAAGTAAATCATTTTGGCTCTAATTCCAATGTATGTATCGATTATTGTACATTATACAACGGGTGGGCCTAATCCTGAATGCTGATTGGTTAAAGCCACATTCCAGGTGGTGTCTATTCCACAAGTTACCTCCGGCTAAATCTATGAAGTTAAAATGCCTATTTACTCTGTTCCATCTGACTGAGCAATCCACTGTCTCATCAGCCAAGCCAAGCAATTTATAAACTTGATCTCCACTATAAAAAAGCATCTATACAATATCTCACGTTTCTTTTAGACTAACATTTAGTTTTCAACAGCAGAGATTTTTATAAACCTTGCTGTCTGTCACTCTGACATTTGCAACATTGTTTCAATATTCAAATTTGATCACCAGCTGTCCCATAGTAATGAATGTGTCAGGAGTCGGGATGAGACAAACAAGCAGGCAGCGTTTCTCAGCCAATCGAAATCATGAATCAGCTGGCATAATTTTTATGGCTATAAACAAAGAAATGTCAATTGAAAAAAGGTCAAACGAAACGAACTGCAGCTAGTTTGCAGTCTTTCCAGCTTCAGTTTGAAGTGATTGTGTTAGCTGTGTTGTTGGCTAGCTCCTCTGAACAACAGTGTCCTGACGAGTGAGCACATTTTCTATGCCAGGAAGTTTGTCATTAGCTCATTGTTATGTATGTCTCCAAATAAGTGTAATTAGAAAACAGTTTCAACAAATTCAAATGCAGCTACTTTGCTGTTATTCTGGCTGCACTTTTTGATGTGACTGTAAATTAGTCATAGTCGGCTAGCTAGCAAGCAATGGATAAAAACGATGCCAATGGAACGTTTAGAACGGACCACTGGGTCGTGTCTCTTGCAACCAAACCGATAGAACGAATGACCAGCCGGCTTGGGTACCAACTCTAGATTTGTGTCAGGACTATATCTTGTGGAAGAATGAAATAGTATGACTAATAGAATCAAAATAACGTTTTTAATGAAAATATGTAAATCATTATTTAATATGTTGGTAACCCATTGCATAACAGTGAAGGTCCTCGAAGACGGTGTTTGGAGGAGACCTAACAACACCCATGCCAATATACAGTGCATTCGGAAAGTATTCAGACCCCTTCACTTTTTCTACATTTTGTTAAATTACAGACTTATTCTAAAATGGATGAAATATATAGAAATCCAAATTAATCTACACACAATACCTCAGAAAAAAACGTAACATTTTTGCAAATGTATTTAAAATAAAGCAAAGAAATACATTATTTACCACCTGGTATGGCAACTGATCGGCATCTGACCGTAAGGCACAACAGAGGGTATTGTGTATGGACCAGAACATCACTGGGGCCAAGATTCCTGCATCCAGGACTTCTATACTAGGTGGTATCAGAGGAAGTCCCCAAAAATTGTCAAAGATTCCAGCTACCCAAGTCATAGACTGTTCTCTTTGCTACCGCATGGCAAGCGGCACCGGAGCGCCAATTCTAGGTCCAAAAGGCTTCATAACAGCCTCTACCCCCAAGCCATAAGACTGCTAAAGAATTAATCAAATGGCTACCAGGACTGTATTTTGCACTGCCCCCCCCCCCCCCCCTTCATACTGCTGCTACTCGCTGTTTATTATCTATGCATATATGCACATATTACTTCAATCACCTCGACTAACCTACAACCCCGCACATTAACTCGGTACCGGTAAACCCTGTATTTAGCCGTGTTACTTCTTTTTACTTTAGTTTATTTGGTAAATATTTTCTTAGCTCTTATTTTCTTCAAAATGTATAGATAGTTAAAACAGTCAACAGCCAGTGGAATCGCGTGGCGCGAAATACAAATACCTCAAAAATTCTATAACTTCAATTTCTCAAACATATGACTATTTTACACCATTTTAAAGACAAGACTCTCAATAATCTAACCACATTGTCCGATTTCAAAAAGGCTTTACAGCGAAAGCAAAACATTAGATTATGTCAGGAGAGTACCCTGCCAAAAATAATCACACAGCCATATTCAACGCAAGCATATATGTCACAAAAACCAAAACCACAGCTAAATGCAGCACTAACCTTTGATAATCTTCATCAGATGACACTCCTAGGACATTATGTTATACAATACATGCATGTTTTGTTCAATACAGTTCATATTTATATAAAAAAACAGCTTTTTACATTAGCATGTGATGTTCAGAACTAGCATACCCACCGCAAACTTCCGGTGAATTTACTAAATTACTCACGATTAACGTTCACAAAATACATAACAATTATTTTAAGAATTATAGATACAGAACTCCTTTATGCAATCGCGGTGACAGATTTTAAAATAGCTTTTCGGGGAAAGCACATTTTGCAATATTCTGAGTACATAGCCCGGCCATCACGGCTAGCTAATTTGACACCCACCAAGTTTGGCCCTCACCAAACTCAGATTTACTATAAGAAAAATTGGATTACCTTTGCTGTTCTTCGTTAGAATGCACTCCCAGGACTTCTACTTCAACAACAAATGTTGTTTTGGTTCCAAATAATCCATAGTTATATTCAAATACCTCCGTTTTGTTCGTGCGTTCAGGTCAGTATCCGAAGGGTGACGCACGAGCGCATTTCGTGACAAAATATTTCTAAATATTCCATTACCGTACTTCGAAGCACGTCAAACGCTGTTTAAAATAAATGTTTATGCTATTTTTCTCGTAAAATAGCGATAATATTCCAACCGGGCGACGTTGTATTCATTCGTTGTATTCATTCATGAATGCGCATCTCCAGTGTCACTGTCCCCAGGCTGACCACTCACAAACAGAGCTGCTGTACTTCGCCCAGAGACTGCAGACACCCCATTACACTTTCTGGCGCCTTCTGAGAGCCAATGCAAGCCTTAGAAAATGTCACGTTACAGCAGAGATGCTGTATTTTCGATAGCGATGCCACAGAAGGAGAACAAATTGTCAGACAGGGCACTTCCTGTATGGAATCTTCTCAGGTTTTGGCCTGCCATATGAGTTCTGTTATACTTACAGACACCATTCAAACAGTTTTAGAAACTTTAGAGTGTTTTCTATCCAAATCTACTAATTATATGCATATTCTCATTTCTGGGCAAGAGTAGTAACCAGTTTAAATCGGGTACGTTTTTTATCCGGCCGTGCAAATACTGCCCCCTAGCCCCAACAGATTTTAAGGGCTTGTAGTAAGCATTTCACACCTGTTGTATTCTGTGCATGTGAAAAATACAATTTGCGATTGATGATGTTAGTATAAAAGTTTACAGTGATCATGATGACATAAGATTGATTGCTTAAAACAAATCAATATCTTTGGTTTTGTACTGTTGGGAGTTAATTACAATGCATTACATTTACACACAATACCCCATAATGACAGCGAAAAACAGTTTTTATTTTTGCAAATAATAATACAAAAAACCATAAATACCTTATAAGTATTCAGACTCTTGGTTATGAGACTCAAAATTGAGCTCAGGTGCATCCTGTTTCTATTGATCATCCTTGAGATGTTTCTAGAACTTAATTGGAGTCCATCTGTGGTAAATCCTATTAATTGGACATGATTTGGAAAGGCACACATCTGTCTATATAAGGTCCCCCAGTTGATAGTGCATGTCAGAGTAAAAACAAAGCCATGAGGTTGGAGGAATTGTCCGCAAGTCACTGGCCACACACCAATACATGGACTTCACAGTCAAACGATAAGTTAAATAGCATCCAATCGTCACTGTTGATATACTATGTCGCGTCGTGATTCGTTTAAGAAGGATATGATCCATTGGAAAATCCCTCCATGAGAGGTTGAAAACCAAATCTATCCTCCTACTAGACCTATCATAAAAGCATTAAGACAAGTTAAAGTTATGAACAGTAGCTTATTTCCCAAATATTCTATCCTATAAAGGTGTTGTCCTAAAGTTGTTGTGGCTTTCAAAAATAACAAGAATGAAAGTCTATAGCCTAAGCTATTCTCAATCATAGCTTTATGAGAGATATTTTTTATTTTCTATTATTGATGAGGCAAATAAAGCAATTATTATCCAGTTCTGAAGATGGTAGACTGCTTCTATCCAGCCCATGATGTAGGCCTAGAACCTCACTCCCTACATACCGTAAGACAACCCTTTCTTCATCAAATATTCACTGCTCCATCATACGGGCACCACACAGACAGACACAGATACACACACCTGTTCTGCTCCTCCCCACCAGAAAGGAATCTTAAAAAGATTTGCCATTGCCTGTACTTAGCCCCTGCCCAGGCTTTCAACAACTTTATATGTCATCATGATTCGTCCAGTTGCATTACATTTTGTGCTATAGTCCAACTGTCTTTTTAATCTGATGTCATGTTTTTTTTAGTAAAATAATTTGGGGTGGGTGGCCAATAGGGGTGATAGCAGTGTAACAGTCACATAATGAAGACAAATCATACAATCCAAAAAATCTAATGCAATAAACAGCACAATCAACCCAAATGTGACAAAATCAATCAATCAAGACTCATTAGGTCCACAAAAAACTTCATAACCTAATATCTTGACGCCCCTCAGCACCAACTTAACAATGGCCGCCGATTCTTTATACGTCACGATTAGTTGCACTGGGGGCCATAAGCTCATATCACCCCTATGTTGATGGGAGAATAGAGAGGTGTAACATAACATTGTGTGTGTCATAATAGAATTTACCTCTCTGTCAGTAAAGCAGGCAGGTGGGGGATTTGGTGGAGGCCCAGTAATTAAAACTCAAATGAAGACATTAGTCATCTCTCTCACCCAGCGCCACGGGGGAAGTCGTCACGCTAATTCAATTTCTACCCCTGACCCACATCCCCGTTGGTCTGAGCAAAGAAGGGGAGGGATGGAGGGATGAGGAAGGAGGAAAAAGCTGTGGCACGGTCTCAAGGAATTCAAAGAGGTGTTAGAGGTGTTTTGATAGGGGGATTGGTACTAAGGTATGAATAAAAGAAAGAATACAGTATGGAGTTCTTATTTCTCTGCCACTTTCCTTTTCACTGTACCTCCCGCCCCCCCTCTCTCTCCACTCTCTTTCATATCTCTCATCCTCCATGTCTGTCTCCTTGCCATTAGTCATGATTATAATAATTACATACTGCACATTTAATTGTATAGTACCTTTCAGATCCCAAGGACACTTCACACAATGTAAAAGCCCCGAAAGTACATCTCCCCTGTATTTCTCTCTCCCTGCATCCCTCTCTCTCCATCCTTCCCTCCCTAACTCCTCTATTCCCCGTCACTCTATATATATTTTTCTCTCTCCTCAACCTCCTCTCTCTCTCCTTCCCTCCACCCTTTTCTCTTTGTCCATCTCTCCGTCCCTCTGTGGTAGAGGAGGGTTTGTGGCTTCTTTCTTCAAAGGCAGAGACAGATTCAGTTTAGCAGCTTTCTATTGCCCAGTGCAAAATAAGCCTTTTTCTTTATTGAATGTCAGTCTACTAGACTTGAGGATTAGGCCTCCATGCCTATCAGGCAAACAATCTAATATAAAACACCAGAATCCCTCTGAGGCAAAATAACACCAAAATAAATACAGTTAATATCAAAAGACACAACAATAGTGTGGTGTTTATCATTAAGCATGTGATGAAAATTATAACCATCGCATCACAATGAGCTACTGTATAACTCATCTGCTCTGTGTGGAATATCTTCCTGTCTCTAAATGGAACTAAAACAACAAACACTTTATTGTAGGTGTCCTTATAACACATTATAAATGGGTGGTTCGAGCCCTGAATGCTGATTGGCTGAGCGTATACCACGGGTATAACAAAACATGTATTTTTACAGCTTTAATTACGTTGGTAACCACTTTATAATAGCAGTAAGGCACATTGAGGGTTTCTGATATATTGCCAATATACCACGGCTAAGGGCTGTATCCAGGCACTCCATGTTGCATCGTGCTTTAGAAACAGCCCTTAGCCGTGGTATGTTGGCCATACACCACACCCCCTTGGGCCTTATTGCTTAATTATAACATTTGTCATAAGCTGTCATAAGTAGATTTACCTAGTTATGAGTAAAGGCATAAGATTCATAAAACTAGTTATAATGGGTGACTGTTCATGTTGTTGTCATATGGTCTAATGTCAACTGTTAATAACAACTACTATTACAGAGTCTGCATGATAACTTAAGTCAGATGCTATTACATGCTACATAAGACCCTTGATACCAGATGTTATAACAGGGTGTTATGTAATTTGCCACCCTCTGTGTCACATTATTACATTTAATGGAATGATGGGCACCATAGCCATGTAATATGCCTTTATAGAGTGAAAACATCACCTTTAGTAAAGTGACATTCATTTGAATTGTAAAAAAACAGTAATTAATGTGTTTATTCCACAGGATGAGTTGAGAGTATCACAACATTTTACCATTCCAAAGGATCTCCAAGAAACATAGGCAAATACCACATGGGCAAATAAATGCTAATTCCGCACTACTATGGCTGACCCTGTAAAAACAAACACATTTCACTGCAGCTATCCAGTGTGTGTGTAACGGCTGTCGTAGAGAGGGGACCAAAGTGAAACGTGTTGATTGCTCATGATGAATATTTATTTTAACTCAGAACACTAAAGAAAAAATAACAGAGAAAACGAAAGCGCACATTTCTGTCAGGTACATAAACTAAACAGAAGACAACTACCCACAAACACAGGTGGAAAAAAACCCTACTTAAGTATGATTTCCAATTAGAGACAACAAGGACCAGCTGCCTCTAATTGGAGATCATCCCCCCCCCCCCCCGCTCCACCCGCTGATCCCTCTGCTTCAGTGCCACCGGACTGTGGATCGTCGGAGGAACCGGACTGTAGATCATTGCCGGAGGCTCCGGGCTGCAGGCCGCCGCTAGAGGTTCCGGGCTCCGGACCGGGGACCGTCGCTGGAGCCTCCGGACCGGAGAGCGTCGCTGGAGCCTCCGGACCGGAGAGCGTCGCTGGAGCCTCCGGACCGGAGAGCGTCGCTGGAGCCTCCGGACCGGAGAGCGTCGCTGTAGGTTCCGGACCGGAGAGCGTCGCTGCAGGTTCCGGACCGGAGAGCGTCGCTGCAGGTTCCGGACCGGAGAGCGTCGCTGCAGGTTCCGGACCGGAGAGCGTCGCTGCAGGTTCCGGACCGGGGACAGTCGCTGCAGGTTCCGGACCGGGGACAGTCGCTGCAGGTTCCGCGCGATGGATCATCGCTACAGGTTCCGCGCCATGGATCATCACTGGAGGCTTTGTGCCATGGATCATCACTGGAGGCTTCGTGCCATGGATTATCTCTACAGGCTCCGGGCCATGGATCATCCCTAGAGGCTTCTTGCCATGGATTATCCCTACAGGCTCCGGGTCATGGATTATCACTGGAGGCTTTGTGCCATGGATCATCCCTACAGGCTCCGGGCCATGGATCATCACTGGAGGCTTAGTGCCATGGATCATCACTGGAGGCTTCTTTCGTGGAGCTGGAACAGGTCTCCCCGGACTGGGGAGATGCACTGGAGACCGAGTGCGAGGAGCAGGCACATGCTCACCACGATAAGCACGGGGAGTTGGCTCAGGTCTCAACCCTGACTCCGCCAATCTACCCGTGTGCCCCCCTTCAAAAAGTTTTGGGGGCTGCCTCTCGTGCTTCCCCGGCAGGCTTCTGTATCTCTCCAATACTTGCCCAAATACCAGTCTATCCTCTCTCGCAACTCCTCCAGAGACCAGGAATCCATCTCCTCCCGGGCACGCTGCTTGATCCAGTTGTGGTGGGTAGTTCTGTAACGGCTGTCATAGAGAGGGGACCAAAGCGCAGCGTGTTGATTGCTCATGATGAATATTTATTTTAACTCAGAACACTAAAGAAAAAATAAAGAGAAAACGAAAGTGCACAGTTCTGTCAGGTACATAAACTAAACAGAAGACAACTACCCACAAACACAGGTGGAAAAAAACCCTACTTAAGTATGATCTCCAATTAGAGACAATGAGGACCAGCTGCCTCTAATTGGAGATCATCCCCAAAACAACATAGAAATAGAAAACTAGAACCTAAACATAGATATACAAAACATAGAAAATCACAAAACACCCCGTCACGCCCTGACCTACTCTACCATAGAAAATAACCTCTTACTATGGTCAGGACGTGACTGTATGTGACAATAAAAAAAAATTATGGGAGCACGTGTACTTAGTATTTTATTTTGACAAGGAGACAATAAACTGCTCTGAGTTGAACAAATTGGACCTGATCTACACAGTCCAAACAATGTATTTTGTTTGACAGTATACTTGACAGTATTGCCACCAGCTAGCTAATCATTCACACCCATAGTAGCACAACATGAGCACGAGCAGCCGCACTGTGCCCCCATCGATGTACACTGCTCAAAAAAATAAAGGGAACACTTAAACAACACAATGTAACTCCAAGTCAATCACACTTCTGTGAAATCAAACTGTCCACTTAGGAAGCAACAGTGATTGACAATACATTTCACATGCTATTGTGAAAATGGAATAGACAACAGGTGGAAATTATAGGCAATTAGCAAGACACCCCCAATAAAGGAGTGGTTCTGCAGGTGGGGACCACAGACCACTTCTCAGTTCCTATGCTTCCTGGCTGATGTTTTGGTCACTTTTGAATGCTGGCGGTGCTTTCACTCTAGTGGTAGCATGAGACGGAGTCTACAACCCACACAAGTTGCTCAGGTAGTGCAGATCATCCAGGATGGCACATCAATGCGAGCTGTGGCAAGAAGGTTTGCTGTGTCTGTCAGCGTAGTGTCCAGAGCATGGAGGCGCTACCAGGAGACAGGCCAGTACATCAGGAGACGTGGAGGAGGCTGTAGGAGGGCAACAACCCAGCAGCAGGACCGCTACCTCCGCCTTTGTGCAAGGAGGAGCAGGAGAAGCACTGCCAGAGCCCTGCAAAATGACCTTCAGCAGGCCACAAATGTGCATGTGTCTGCTCAAACGGTCAGAAACAGACTCCATGAGGGTGGTATGAGGGCCCGACGTCCACAGGTGGGGGTTGTGCTTACAGCCCAACAGCGTGCAGGACGTTTGGCATTTGCCAGAGAACACCAAGATTGGCAAATTCGCCACTGGCGCCCTGTGCTCTTCACAGATGAAAGCAGGTTCACACTAAACAAGTGATAGATGTGACAGAGTCTGGAGACGCCGTGGAGAACGATCTGCTGCCTGCAACATCCTCCAGCATTTACATTTTACATTTTAGTCATTTAGCAGACGCTCTTATCCAGAGCGACTTACAAATTGGTGCATTCACCTATAATATCCAGTGGAACAACCACTTTACAATAGTGCATCTAAATCTTTTAAGGGGGGGGGTTAGAAGGATTACCTTATCCTAACCCAGGTATTCCCTGAAGAGGTGGGGTTTCAGGTGTCTCCGGAAGGTGGTGATTGACTCCGCTGTCCTGGCGTCGTGAGGGAGCCTGTTCCACCATTGGGGTGCCAGAGCAGCGAACAGTTTTGACTGGGCTGAGCGGGAACTGTGCTTCCTCAGAGGTAGGGAGGCGAGCAGGCCAGAGGTGGATGAACGGAGTGCCCTTGTTTGGGTGTAGGGCCTGATCAGAGCCTGAAGGTACGGAGGTGCCGTTCCCCTAACAGCTCCGTAGGCAAGCACCATGGTCTTGTAGCGGATGCGAGCTTCGACTGGAAGCCAGTGGAGAGAGCGGAGGAGCGAGGTAGCATGACCGGTTTGGCGGTGGGTCAGTCATGGTGTGGGGTGGCATTTCTTTGGGGGGCCGCACAGCCCTCCATGTGCTCGCCAGAGGTAGCCTGACTGCCATTAGGTGCCGAGATGAGATCCTCAGACCCCTTGTGAGACCATATTCTGGTGCGGTTGGCCTTGGGTTCCTCCTAATGCAAGACAATGCTAGACCTCATGTGGCTGGAGTGTGTCAGCAGTTCCTGCAAGAGGAAGGCATTGATGCTATGGACTGGCCCGCCCGTTCCCCAGACCTGAATCCAATTGAGAACATCTGGGACATCATGTCTCGCTCCATCCACCAATGCCACGTTTCACCACAGACTGTCCAGGAGTTGGCGGATGCTTTAGTCCAGGTCTGGGAGGAGATCCCTCAGGAGACCATCCGCCACCTCATCAGGAGCATGCCCAGGCGTTGTAGGGAGGTCATACAGGCACGTGGAGGCCACACACACTACTGAGCCTCATTTTGACTTGTTTTAAGGACATTACATCAAAGTTGGATCAGCCTGTAGTGTGGTTTTCCACTTTAATTTTGAGTGTGACTCCAAATCCAGACCTCCAAGGGTTGATAAATTGGATTTCCATTGATTATTTTTGTGTGATTTTGTTGTCAGCACATTCAACTATGTAAAGAAAAAAGTATTTAATAAGATTATTTCTTTCATTCAGATCTAGGATGTGTTGTTTATTTTTTTGAGCAGTATATATCTAGCTAACTAGAGATAGCTAGTTAGCTAGGGGACTCCCTAAAACATGCCACTTTGATACAGATTTTTCATAGCAGGTTAAGGGAGCACTTTTGCTAACCCTAACTCTTTACCTAACGTTAACCACATTTTTCTAACTTGCTACGCTAATTCTCCTAACCTGCTGAGTAGGTTCTCCTAACCTGCTATGAAAAAGTCACTTCCAGTTGTAGCTGTATCAAAATTGTGTTTTTTTAGGAGAACCTCAGTTAGTTAGCTAACTACCTTTTTTTAAATTACAAAGCTTAGTTTGCAGCACATCACACAATACATTCTCTTTCACATACACTGTAAACACAATTACCTTTTCATCTTAATAACTACATGCCGTTTAATTCATTCTAACTAGCTAACTTTATTCTACATGTTATTTCTGGTGGTTTGCCATTTTCAGATAAACTTGCTTCTGATGTGTTGTTGTGTTAGTAAATCCCACCCTTCTTCTTCCAATTTCAGTGATATGATTCACTGACACAAAGCTCTCAATACCTTTTCATTGGATCTGCAAAATGTCCAGTTTGTTTCAGCGAATCATATTGCTGAAATTTCATGGACAGTTTGCAGATCCAATGAAAAGCCATTGTGAGCTCTTGAGTCACCGAAATGGATTGAGAGCTCTTGTGACAAGCTAGCTCTCTAGCTATCTAGGTAGCTATGCACTGATGGGGGCACAGTGGGACTGCTCATGCTCATGTCGTGCCACTACAGATGTGAATGGCTCGCTAGATTAAAAATGTCACTTAGGGCCAATTAGAGATAAACCCCTGACATGTTGGTTCACCCACGGGTGAAGTTCACCATGTTAAGGTCCAGAATGAAGAAGTGAGGGCAGGAACGACATGGTTTGACTGTATTATAATGACACCATTTCTGAACTCAGAAGGCGGAAAAGAACTTCCTCTTGGGGTTGGTTTTGACTTCTCTGGGTGCTGAGCGGCTGAATAATTGTGATACCGTATGAGGGCAATCGTCGCTACTGCGGTTACTTTTCAATTTCAGTGGAGGACAGGGAAGAGGAGAGGGCTTACCTATCTGACCTCTGTGTAGCAGCCAGGGAGGGAGACCAGGACATTGAATGGAGATGCTGGACCAATGGCAGGAGGGGAGTGAGGGAGTAGGGATGAGCACTGTTATTTGAATATACGAATATACAAACAGACGTTAGTATTTGAATACTTGTGTGAGCATTTTTTGCACAATAAAAAAAAAAATATATTTTTACCTGATATTAACACTGAAAAGGATTTTTCTAAATTAAATTATCTATGCTACAGTGTTACGTAAAAGGATATACCATGACATTCCAAATTGTAAATGTAATAAAACAACAAACTTTTCAATGTAGTTGTTATGAGGTGCACGGTGCACCCCACAAAAAAGACTGGTAGCTGACCGGTAGCTTTCACGTGTGTAGCTTGTTGTTTATGTTAGCCAATCAAAGTGGCAAAGAGGCTCAATGTGTAGCAAGTGAAATGAGAGTTCACTAATGTAATGCAAGATGGAATAAAATTACAGTATTAAAAGTTAGTGAAATGAGAACGAGTAAGCTACAACGAGCAACCAACAGGTAAGCTACTGTTTTATCTGAATGGGGTTGGGGAGAAAGCACAGCATGTGGCCTTAATTAGCCTAGCTAGCTAGCTTCTTTAGCCTACTCCAGTCAAGACAGGCACTGTTATATGGGATGATAAATAATATTGTGGCTGCTACAAGTTAGCTAGTTTTGGCTGTAGCGAAATTTCCTTGGTGTCTCTCTTTCCCTCCGTCTGCTTGCGACATATACCACCCATTTATAACCTTTGCAGGCAGCTGCAGCAATAGAGCGCCAGCCTCAACCTCCTGCAGCAGTCAGGTTAAAAATGTAACTTTTAAAAACACACATGTATTTCGAATATCCGGATATCCGTCAAAAATGAATGAAACTATTAGAATAGTGAATTATGTCAAACCCCGATACCTAGGAGAGAGGGAGAGAAAGAGAGACAGAGAGAGAGAAAGGCATACAATATGTGTGACTATCCACATTTTTGCTGTCCTGCCAACGCTTAATTTCAGTTTTCACCCACTCTCTAAGAGGAGCTCAAGATAATTTAATGTAATTGGAAAACAGTTGGTAGACTTGGGCATGCTACTGAAGACAAGACAAACATCTCAACTCTCCCTTCTGTCTTACACCGTTTGATACTAGAACTGTGTTTGTGTTGTGGTTTCAAAGCACTAAAATAATTATACACAAAGCTCTCCTCAGAACAACAAACCAGATATGTATATCAAGTCTACAACTTAGCAGGTTTGAGAAAAATACATTGATGACGTGTTTTCTTCTTCATAAATATTACGAAAACATAGCTCTGAGAGTATTTTTGAAGCTGTCGCTTTGTGTGGATCGACTTCAAACCGTGGCATTATAGAGTGCGTAAATAGTAAAATAAAAACTGAAATTGAGTTTCATCTCTCGTCTGTCTCTCTCCTCAGTAGCTGGTATTGTTAGGCAGCTGGAAAGACGTTTGACTGACAGCCATTAAACAATATCCTGCTATTGTAATTCATCTCTGGTGGTGACGGGTGTGTGGGTGTGTGTTTGATGGGTGTGTGTGTATCTTTGTGTGTGTGTATGATGGGAGTGTCTATGACTGAGATTAGCTCAGAGAATGGCAACCATGTTTTGCCAACCATAATAAAGTATTTACTTTCTCACTGGTACCCCATTATCAAAACAATTCTTTACTGTAATAGTTATTTTACTGTTAATTTGTGGAAGTGTTGCACAGATGGACTATCTCTATATTGCATGAACTTAATTGTGACGACTTAGAAAGACAAATGACTTTCCAGAGTAGTGAGAAAGGACTGCCATTTCTCAGACATAAATCTACAGTATACTGAGCCGAATCACGCACACATGCGTGCACATACACACACACAAATTATAGTCTTATCAATATCCTAGGATCAATATCTCCAAAATGGTCCACAACAGCAACTCCAAATAACCACATCCACCGTCTACTTAAACAGCCACACAAGATCCTGCATGATGGTGACTCACTCACTGTCACGCCCTGACCATAGGGATCCTCTGTATTCTCTATGTTGGTTAGGTCAGGATGTGACTAGGGGGGCTATCTAGTATGTCGGTGCTAATATGGTTGTTGGTGCTAATATGGTTCCCAATTAGAGGCAGCTGTTTATCGTTGCCTCTGATTGGGGATCATATATAGGTGGCCATTTCCCCACCTGTATTTTGTGGGATATTGTTTGTGTTAGTGTGTTTGGGCACTACGTCTTCACGGTCTTTGTATTTTGTTTCTAGTTTCACTTTGTAATTAAAAGATGTGGAACTCAATTCACGCTGCGCCTTGGTCCGCTCATTTCCAAGATCGTGACACTCAGTTTCCCAGGCACACCACATATCATGTCAGCTGTAACCATGGCAGGACCATGACTCACCAGCCAGGCATGTGGCCACTCTATAATCACTGCAGCTTGACTCCACGCAATGGCAGAGTAGCATACTACCATAGTAGCGCCCCCTCTGGTTTGGAGAGCAATTCCAATGGGTCCTGTTACTATACTTCCAAATCACCAATTTCCGAGGTCGCTCGGCCCGACAAAGCATCACATGTCGGATATCAAAGGGAAAAGCTTGACAAATCCTCCAAGAACAATCAGAAAAATCTGACCGACTTCACTCCAAGGGCTCTCCTGGATCTGTTTAACAAATATCTTTCGATAAAATATATCCTCAAAGCAGCACACCAGCCATTTGCAATGTAAATGATACCAGATCTGCACTATTTTCTACATTGTAGAATAATAGCGAAGACATCAACACCATGAAATAAGACATATGGAATCATATAGTAACCCAAAAATTGTTGAATAAATCAAATTATATTTGCCTTGATGACAGCTTTGCACATTCTTGGCATTCTCTCAACCAGCTTCATGAGGTAGTTACCAGGAATGCATTTCAATTAACCTCTCTAGGCTAGGCGGGACGAATTCGTCCCACCTACGTAACAGCCACGGCTATCCTGTGGCGCGATTTTCAAAACCTTAAAAATCCTATTACTTCAATTTCTCAAACATATGACTATTTTACAGCCATTTAAAGATAAGACTCTCGTTAACCTGTTGGGTCTAGGGGGCAGCATTTGCACGGCTGGATAAAAAAAATGTACCCGATTTAATCTGGTTACTAATCCTACCCAGTAACTAGAATATGCATATACTTATTATATATGGATAGAAAACACTCTAAAGTTTCTAAAACTGTTTGAATGGTGTCTGTGAGTATAACAGAACTCATTTGGCAGGCAAAACCCTGAGACATTTTCTGACAGGAAGTGGATACCTGATGTGTTGTATTGACTTTAAACCTATCCCATTGAAAAACACAGGGGCTTAGGAATATTTTGGCACTTCCTATTGCTTCCACTAGATGTCACCAGCCTTTACAAAGTGTTTTGAGTCTTCTGGAGGGAGATCTGACCGAACAAGAGCCATGGAACGATGATGGCCCATTAGACACCTGGCGCGCGAGTTCATGTTGGGTACCCTCGTTCCAATACGTTATAAAAGAGTATGCATTCGTCCACCTTGAATATTATTCATGTTCTGGTTAAAAAAGGCCCTAATGATTTATGCTATACAACGTTTGACATGTTTAAACGAACAGAAATATATTTTTTCCCCTCGTTCATGACGAGAAGTCCGGCTGGCTTACATCATGTGCTAACGAGACGGAGATTTTTGGACATAAATGATGAGCTTTTTTGAACAAAACTACATTCGTTATGGACCTGTGATACCTGGAAGTGACATCTGATGAAGAGAATCAAAGGTAATGGATTATTTACATAGTATTTTCGATTTTAGATCTCCCCAACATGACGTCTAGTCTGTATCGCAACGCGTATTTTTCTGGGCGCAGTGCTCAGATTATTGCAAAGTGTGATTTCCCAGTAAGGTTATTTTTAAATCTGGCAAGTTGATTGCGTTCAAGAGATGTAAATCTATAATTCTTTAAATGACAATATAATATTTTACCAATGTTTTCTAATTTTAATTATTTAATTTGTGAAGCTGACTTGACTGCCGGTTATTGGAGGGAAACGATTTCCTCAACATCAATGCCATAGTAAAACGCTGTTTTTGGATATAAATATGAACTTGATAGAACTAAAAATGCATGCATTGTCTAACATAATGTCCTAGGAGTGTCATCTGATGGAGATTGTAAAAGGTTAGTGCATCATTTTAGCTGGTTTTATGGTTTTGGTGACCCTGTCTTTGACTTGACAAAACATTACACACAACTCTTGTAAATGTACTGTCCTAACATACTCTAAATGTATGCTTTCGCCGTAAAACCTTTTTGACATCGTAAAACGTGGTTAGATTAAGGAGATGTTTATCTTTCAAATGGTGTAAAATAGTTGTATTTTTGAAAAATTTGAATTTTGACATTTATTTGGATTCAAATTTGCCGCTCTTGAAATGCACCTGCTGTTGATGGAGTGCACCACGGGTGGCACGCTAGCATCCCACCTAGCCCCAAGAGGTTAATCTAACCACACTGTCCGATTTCAAAAAGGCTTTACAACGAAAGCAAAACATTAGATTATGTCAGCAGAGTACCAAGCCAGAAATAATCAGACACCCATTTTTCAAGCCAGCATATGTCACCAAAACCCAGAAGACAGCTAAATGCAGCACTCACCTTTGATGATCTTCATCAGATGACAACCCTAGGACATTATGTTATACAATACATGCATGTTTTGTTCAATCAAGTTCATATTTATATCAAAAACCAGCTTTTTACATTAGCATGTGACGTTCAGAACTAGCATACCCCCCGCAAACTTCCGGGGAATTCGCTAACATTTTACTAAATTACTCACGATAAACGTTCACAAAAAGCATAACAATTATTTTAAGAATTATAGATACAGACCTCCTCTATGCACTCGATATGTCCGATTTTAAAATAGCTTTTTGGTGAAAGCACATTTTGCAATATTCTAAGTACATAGCCCAGGCATCACGGGCTCGCTATTTAGACACCCGGCAAGTTTAGCACTCACCATAATCATATTTACTATTATAAAAATGTCATTACCTTTTGTTGTCTTCGTCAGAATACACACCCAGGACAGCTACTTCAATAACAAATGTTGGTTTGGTCCAAAATAATCCATCGTTATATCCGAATAGCGGCGTTTTGTTCGTGCGTTCCAGACACTATCCGAAATAGTAAAGAAGTGTCACGCGCTTGGCGCAATTCGTGACAATAAAATTCTAAGTATTCCATTACCGTACGTCGAAGCATGTCAACCGCTGTTTAACCTCTTGGGGCTAGGTGGGACGCTAGCGTGCCACCTGTGGTGCACTCCATCAACAGCAGGTGCATTTCAAGAGCGGCAAATTTGAATCCAAATAAATGTCAAAATTCAAATTTTTCAAAAATACAACTATGTTACACCATTTGAAAGATAAACATCTCCTTAATCTAACCACGTTTTACGATTTCAAAAAGGTTTTACGGCGAAAGCATAAATTTAGAGTATGTTAGGACAGTACATTTACAAGAGTTGTGTGTAATGTTTTGTCAAGTCAAAGACAGGGTCACCAAAACCATAAAACCAGCTAAAATGATACACTAACCTTTTACAATCTCCATCAGATGACACTCCTAGGACATTATGTTAGACAATGCATGCATTTTTAGTTCTATCAAGTTCATATTTATATACAAAAACAGCGTTTTACTATGGCATTGATGTTGAGGAAATCGTTTCCCTCCAATAACCGGCAGTCAAGTCAGCGTCAGAAATTAAATAATTAAAATTAGAAAACATTGGTAAAATATTATATTGTCATTTAAAGAATTATAGATTTACATCTTTTGAACGCAATCAACTTGCCAGATTTAAAAATAACCTTACTGGGAAATCACACTTTGCAATAATCTGAGCACTGTGCCCAGAAAAATACGCGTTGCGATACAGACTAGACGTCATGTTGGGGAGATCTAAAATCGAAAATACTATGTAAATAATCCATTACCTTTGATTCTCTTCATCAGATGTCACTTCCAGGTATCACAGGTCCATAACGAATGTAGTTTTGTTCAAAAAAGCTCATCATTTATGTCCAAAAATCTCCGTCTCGTTAGCACATGATGTAAGCCAGCCGGACTTCTCGTCATGAACGAGGGGAAAAAATATATTTCCGTTCGTTCAAACATGTCAAACGTTGTATAGCATAAATCATTAGGGCCTTTTTTAACCAGAACATGAATAATATTCAAGGTGGACGAATGCATAGCCTTTTATAACGTATTGGAACGAGGGTACCCAACATGAAGTAGCGCGCCAGGTGTCTAATGGGACATCACCGTTCCATGGCTCTTGTTCGGTCAGATCTCCCTCCAGAAGACTCAAAACACTTTGTAAAGGCTGGTGACATCTAGTGGAAGCAATAGGAAGTGCCAAAATATTCCTAAACCCCTGTGTTTTTCAATGGGAGAGGTTTAAAGTCAATACAACACATCAGGTATCCACTTCCTGTCAGAAAATGTCTCAGGGTTTTGCCTGCCAAATGAGTTCTGTTATACTCACAGACACCATTCAAACAGTTTTGGAAACTTTAGAGTGTTTTCTATCCATATATAATAAGTATATGCATATTCTAGTTACTGGGTAGGATTAGTAACCAGATTAAATCGGGTACATTTTTTTTATCCAGACGTGCAAATGCTGCCCCCTAGACCCAACAGGTTAAAATCAATTTTTACGACATTTTTCTCGTAGAAAAGCGATAATATTCCGACAGGGAATCTCCTTTTCGGCAAACAGAGGAAAAAATCCCAAAGGCGGGGCGGTCGGGGTCACGCGCATAAGCTAGTGTCTCTTGATGGGCCACTTGAGAAAGGCGATAATGTGTTTCAGCCTGGGGCTGGAATGACGACATTCTGTTTTTTCCCGGGCTCTGAGAGCCTATGGAAGACGTGGGAAGTGTCACGTTAGAGCAGAGATCCTTAGTAAATGATAGAGATGGAAAAGAAGTTCAACAAATGGTCAGACAGGCCACTTCCTGTAAAGGAATCTCTCAGGTTTTGACCTGCCATTTGAGTTCTGTTATACTCACAGACACCATTCAAACAGTTTTAGAAAATTTAGGGTGTTTTCTATCCATATGTAATAAGTATATGCATATTCTAGTTACTGAGTAGGAGTGGTAACCAGATTAAATCGGGTATGTTTTTTATCCAGCCGTGTCAATGCTGCCCCCTAGCCCTAACAGGTTAACAGGTGTGCCTTGTTAAAAGTTAATTTGTGGAATTTCTTTCCTTCTTAATGCGTTTGCGCTAATCAGTTGTGTTGTGACGAGGTAGGGGCAGTATACAGAAGATAGCCCTATTTGGTAAAATACCAAGTCCATATTGGCAAAAACAGATAAAATAAGCAAAGAGAAACGACAGTCCATCATTACTTTAAGACATGAAGGTCTGTCAATGCGAAAAATTACAAGAACTTTGAAAGTTTCTTCAAGTGCAGTCGCACTTAAAGAGCTATGATGAAACTGCTCTCATGAGGACCGCCACAGGAAAGGAAGACACAGAGTTACCTCTGCTGCAGAGAATAAGTTCATTAGAGTTACCAGCCTCAGAAATCGGAAATCAACTGCACATCAGATTGCACCTCACAGAGTTCACGTAACAGACAGTAACAGACACAGAGGAGACTACGTGATTTAGGCCTTCATGATCTAATTGCTGCAAAGAAACCACTACTAAAGGACACCAATAATAAGAAGAGACTTGCTTGGGCCAAGAAACACAAGAAATGGACATTAGACTGGTGGAAATCTGTCATTTGGTCTGATGGGTCCTAATTTGAGATGTTTGGATCCAACCACCGTGTCTTCGTGAGACGCAGAGTAGGTGAACGGATGATCTGCGCATGTGTGGTTCCCACCGTGAAGCATGGAGGAGGAGGTGTGATGGTGTGGGGGTGATTTGCTGGTGACACTGTCTGTGACTTAACCAGCATTGCTACCACAGCATTCTGCAGTGATACACCATCCCATCTGGTTTACACTTAGTGGGAGTATCATTTGGTTTTCAACAATGACCCAAAACACACCTCCAGGCTGTGTAAGGGCTTTTTGACCAAGAAGGAGAGTGATGGAGTGCTGCATCAGATGACCTGGCTTCCACAATCACCTGACCTCAAGCCAATTGAGATGGTTTGGGATGAGTGGGACCACAGAGTGAAGGAAAAGCAGCCAACAAGCACTCAGCGTATGTGTTAACTCCTTCAAGACTATTGGAAAAGCATAGGGTGGCTACTTTGAAGAATCTCAAATATAAAATATATTTTGATTTGTTTAACACTTTTTGGGATTCTACATGATTCCATATGTGTTATTTCATAGTTTTGATTTCTTCACTATTATTCTATAATGTAGAAAATAGTAAAAATAAAGAAAAACCGTCGAATGAGTAGGTGTGTTCAAACTTTTGACTGGTATTTTGTCATTTATTTTCCCCTAACCTTACTTGGATTAAACGAATGGACAACAACACTTAGGCTTCTACTTCCAGCTTAAATTTTATTGACACAGTATATTTTACAATATTTATATTTTGTTTGTTTTTCGTCCCATCCTTCAGCTACCCTCAACCCCTCCTATCTATCTCTGAACATCATCCAGTTTGATTTCTAATTGACATTTTTCAACTGTGCTGTGAGGTTTCACAAATGTTCTGAACTTTTCTATTCTCATAGTTTCTAAAGATTGTAAATTAAATATACATAGTTTTGAGTCTAATTATCAGTGTTGTTTTCGAGACCACCTAAAGCGAGTCCGATTCAAGACCTAGACCAGAGCAAATCGAGTCTGAGTCAAGACCAAAACCGGAGGGGGGCGAGACCGAGTAAAGACCGAGACTGGGAGGGGGACAATGGTCAGAGACCAAATCAATTCCGAGACTAGAAAAATGTGAATACAACTCAAGACCATGATTGTAATTTTGTCAAATCACCACCATATTAAGAGTTAAAAATGTCCAGTATTTCTGTGCTCATATTTCAGAACAAAATATGGATTCTTTAGACATTCAAAATAGTGAAAAAATGCATGCTGAGGGAAAATAGAGCTAACCCAAACACAGTGGGGAATAATGGTCCTTCTACACTTTCAGAAAAGGGCTAAGGATTTTTTAAATAATAATTATAATAATTATATTTATAATATTATTTTCTATGATGTTCTAATTGAATCTCTTCAGTTTATGTTGGAAAGGAAAGGGGTAGCACTGAAGAGAAAAAAAGATCCAATCAGAGTTTCTCTTTGCTGGTCTCTGAGGAGATACATCTAGCTAGCTAAGTCAGACATTAACTGTATTAGGGCATCATTTTGGAGTGACAGTGGAATCAACCAATGACATTTTGACTTTATGGGTGGGACCATTTTTACAAACACTTATGGAAACTTCTGCCTTCTTAAAGGCCAACAGGTTACTGAGCTATAGCGAGCAGTAGTTCCCCCACGGTCTAGCTTGCAGCAGGTGTTATCAAAGACATGGCATGACAACCTCCTAGCAGCTAGCTAGCTAATGTTAGGCTCTGTGTTTTTAGCTTGCTACATAAATAGATGTGCTAGTGTATTAGCCACATTATGACTGACTTGTAATCATTGCCCTTGCTAGTTTGATTGTATTGACATTCCCAGCCTTAGAAAAAAATTGAATAGTTACATTCGTCCATTTTTGTCCAGAATATTGAGTCATTGAAACCAAATGGAGGTAGCAAACAATGTACCAGGCAAGCTGTGATTTACAACCTAATAGCAATGTTTTTTGGACTACCAAGAGATGTATTTGTGAATTATATGAATCATGCATTGAACTGCATCCATCTATTTTGCCAACAATGACTTAGTGTACGTCATGGAACATCGAGTCAAATATAACCTATTTTTAAAACCTCTTATAAAGTTGGTTTTGTCGCGTAAATTTTATATTTTTGACTGATATTATGATTGCCTATTTGTTTTACATCTGCTAAGTAGTTAAAACGCTGTCAGTTCCACTTCAAACTTTAGGTCACAGGTTACTTTGTGTGCCAAACATGAAATATTGTTTTTGCAATGGGAAGTAATAGTTGTACATTTCGATTGGGAAATGCTTAATGGTTGTGTATTTGTATTCTTACGATTGGGACCTGCTTGCTTATTATGTCCATGTTTATGGACTGCGTATCCTTTAGCATCATGATGTGTGTGACAGCTGTCTGTCCATTGGCCCTATGCAGTGGTGTAGTGGTGCCTGGAGAAGTGGGTATACTCTAACATTGCCAAAAAGTTCCCAAATGGCCCACCCAGTGAAGGAAAGGTGCCCTGTGTGAAAAAATCCAATGTTTTCCTATGTTTTTTAGAGTTTTCCTATAGATTTTGCAGATTGTCACTCTCAAAATCACTTTTTTTAATAGACCATCACATCTGTCTTTTTCTATGTCCACGACAATGCTTAAAACCTCTTCGGGCTGAAAAGCGTGCCCAAAGTAAACTGCCTGTTACTCAGGCCCAGAAGCTCGGATATGCACATACTTGGTAGATTTGGATAGAAACACTCTAAAGTTTCTAAAACTGTTAAAATTGTCTGTGAGTATAACAGAACTGATATGGCAGGCGAAACCCCAAGGACAACCATCCCCACCCAAATATAATTCAGCTTACCTCTATTTTCAATGGCTAGTACTATAATTATAAGCCCAAGTCCTACCAAATTGCAGTTCCTAGGGCTTCCACTTGATTTCAGCAGTCTTTAGAAAGAGTTTCATGCTGGTTTTTGGAAAAATGATCAAGAAATTGTAGTTTTTCTAGGTGGCTCACATTTTGGCTTGTAGTGTTTCCATGTGCATGGACGAGTGTGCATTCTTTTTGTTTATCTCCGAAAAAGACAATAACGATTCTCCGTCTTAAATTTTATCATTTATTTGCGTAATAGGATACCTAAGGTTTGATTATAAACGTTGTTTGACTTGTTTGGAAAAGTTTATTAGTAACATTTGGGATTCATTTTGTATGCATCTTGACGGAGGGAAACTGAGTGGATTTTGGACTGAAGCACGCCAGCTAAGCCTGAGTTGTTATGGATATAAAGACAGACATCATCAAACAAAATGATAATTTGTGATGTAACTGGGACATTTTGGAGTGCCAACAGAAGAAGATCAAAGGTAAGGCATTTTTTATATCATTATTTCTGACTTTCGTGTCACACCTCCCTGGTTGAAAATTATTTGCTATGCATTTGTATGATGGGGCGCTGTCCTCAGATAATCGCATGGCTTGCTTTTGCCGTAAAGCCTTTTTGAAATCTGACACGGTGGCTGGATTAACAACAAGTTAAGCTTTATTTTGATGTATTGCACTTGTGATTTCATGAAAGTTTAATATTTATAGTAATACATTTGAATTTGACGCTTTGCATTTCACCGGACGTTGTCGAGGGGATCCGCTAGTGGAACGTCTAGCCGTAACAGGTTTTGAACCACATCAATCTGATTGGATGGGCCTGTTAGGCCCAACAATGTTGGGCCTGACAGGCCCCTGATGCAAACAGCGCATGATGACAATTGCGAATCACAAATAGGCAACTAAACGACACATTTTTTTCAATACCTGTTTGTATACCCATTGTTGCCTTAGTTAGTATTTACTGGTTGTTGAAACGTCTTTCGTACCCTACCGGCTACCAATGTCATTCTTCGCGGCTCCATGCCAAGACCAGTTGAGAGCTGAACACTCTTGCTGCTTGTAGATGATATTCTGATGAAACTAGGCTGTGTGTGTGGCGGGCATGTGGACATATTTCACGTGCTTTACGATTGTGTAGGCTACTTTGCGCATGATTTGTCTATTTTACTACATAATTGATAAGTTGTATACAGTGCCTTCGGAAAGTACCTCTTGACTTGTTCCACATTTTGTTACATTAAAAATATTTTTTTCTAAAATGGATAATATAAAATGTCAAGCAATCTACACACAATCCCCCATAATGACAAAGCGAAAACAGGTTTTATAATTTTTTTTGCAAATCTGTAAAAAAACTAAAATACCTTATTTACATTTATTCAGACCCTGTGAGACTCAAAATTGAGCACAGGTGCATCCTGTTTCCATTAATCATCCTTGAGTCGGAGCGTTCCTACAACTTAGTTGGAGTCAACCTGGTAAATTCAATTGATTGGACATGATTTGGAAAGGCACACACCTGTCTATATAAGGTCCCACAGTTGACAGTGCATGTCAGAGCAAAAACCAAGCTATGAGGTCGAAGGAATTGTCCGTAGAGCTCCGAGACAGGATTGTGTCGAGGCACAGATCTGTGGAAGGGTACCAAAATATTTCTGCTGCATTGAAGGTCCCCAAGAACAAAGTGGCCTCCATCATTCTTAAATGGAAGAAGTGTGGAACCACCAAGACTCTTCCTAGAGCTAGCTGCCAGGCCAAACTGAGTAATCAGGGGAGAAGGGCCTAAGTCAGGGAGGTGACCAAGAACCCTATGGAAGAATCTTCCAGAAGGACAACCATTTCTGCAAATACCACAATTCAATTTTCTCAAACAATCAACTATTTTACACCATTTGAAAGATAAGACTCCTTTATCTAACTACATTGTCCGATTTCAAAAAGGCTTTACAACGAAAGCAAAACATTAGATTATGTCAGGAGAGTACCCTCCCAAAAATAATCACACAGCCATTTTCAAAGCATGCATATATGTCACAAAAACCAAAAACACAGCTAAATGCAGCACTAACCTTTGATGATCTTTATCAGATGACACTCCTAGGACATTATGTTATACAATACATGCATGTTTTGTTCAATCAAGTTCATCTTTATATCAAAAAACAGCTTTTTACATTAGCATGTGATGTTCAGAACTAGCATACCCACCGCAAACTTCCGGTGAATTTACTAAATTACTCATGATTAACGTTCACAAAATACATAAATTATTTTAAGAATTATAGATACAGAACTCCTTTATGCAATCGCGGTGTCCGATTTTAAAATAGCTTTTCGGTGAAAGCACATTTTGCAATATTCTGAGTCGATAGCCCGGCCATCACGGCTAGCTAATTTGACACCCACCAAGTTTGGCCCTCACCAAACTCAGATTTACTATAAGAAAAATTGGATTACCTTTGCTGTTCTTCATCAGAATGCACTCCCAGGACTTCTACTTCAACAACAAATGTTGTTTTGGTTCGAAATAATCCATAGTTATATCCAAATAGCTCAAGTCACTATCCGAAGGGTGACGCGCCGGCGCGTTTTGTGACAAATTCTAAATATTCCATTACCGTACTTCGAAGCATGTCAAACGCTGTTTAAAATACATTTTTATGCGATTTTTCTTGTAAAATAGCGATAATATTCCAACCGCGCGACGTTGTATTCGTTCAAACACTGAAAGAAAAAAATGGAGTCGTCTCGTGCACGCGCGCACCAGTGTCATTGTTCCCAGGCTGACCACTCACAAAAACCCCTGCTGTTTTTCGCCCAGAGACTGGAGAGCTCTCATTCAACTTTCTGGCGCCTTCTGAGAGCCAATGAAAGCCTTAGAAAATGTCACGTTACAGCAGAGATGCTGTATTTTTGATAGAGATGCCCTAGAAGTAGAACAAATTGTCAGACAGGGCACTTCCTGTATAGAATCTTCTCAGGTTTTGGCCTGCCATATGAGTTCTGTTATACTCACAGACACCATCCAAACAGTTTTAGAAACTTTAGAGTGTTTTCTATCCAAATCTACTAATTATATGCATATTCTACTTTCTGGGCAGGAGTAGTAACCAGATAAAATCGGGTACGTTTTTTTCCAGCCGTGAAAATACTGCCCCCTATCCCAAACAGGTTAACAGTTCTAACAGAAATTTCATAAATGTATCAAGTGCAGCATCTGGATGCTCCATATTAATCACATCCGACTAACAAATATTTTTTAGCGTCATCCACATAAGAATCAAACCAAAATCTTTTTTCTGATCTCTTATACACTATTTTAGGCCCAACTATTGGAAGTTTGGCTTTCCTGGATATAGCTGCTATATTGTGATCACTACATCCAATGGGCATGGATACAGCTTTAGAAGAAAGTTATTTAAACTCAGCAACAACAAAAAAATGCGTTTATTTTCAGCTAACTTAACATATGTAAAAATTTGTATGAACATAACAAGATTCAACAACTGAGACATAAACTGAACAAGTTCCACAGAAATGTGACTAACAGAAATGGAATAATGTGTCCCTGAACCAAGGAGGGTGTCAAAATCAAAAGTAACAGTCTGTATCTGGTGTGGCCACTAGCTGAAAGTACTGCAGTGCCTCTCCTCCTCATGGACTGTACCACATTTACCAGTTCTTGCTGTGAGATGTTACCCCACTCTTCCACCAAGGCACCTGCAAGTTCCCAGACATTTCTGGGGGGAATGGCCCTAGCCCTCACCCTCCGATCCAACAGGTCCCAGACGTACTAAATGAGATTGAGATCCGTGCTCTTCCCTGGTCATGGCAGAACACTGACATTCCTGTCTTGCAGGAAATCACACACAGAACGAGCAGTATGGCTGGTGGAATTGTCATTCTGGATTGTCATGTCAGGATGAGCCTGCAGGAAGGGTACCACATGAGGGAGGAGGATGTCTTCCCTGTAACGCACAGCGTTGAGATTGCCTGCAATGACAACAAGTTCAGTCCGATGATGCTGTAACACACCGCCCCAGACCATGACGGACCCTCCACCTCCAAATCGATCCAACTCCAGAGTACAGGCCTTGGTGTAACACTCATTCCTTCGACGATGAACTCGAATCCGACCATCACGCCTGGTGAGACAAAACCCACGACTTGTCAGTGAAGAGCACTTTTTGCTAGTCCTGTCTGGTCCAGCAACGGTGGGTTTGTGGCCATAGTCGACATTGTTGCCTACAAACAGGCCTACAAGCCCTAAGTCCAGCCTCTCTCAGCCTATTGCGGACAGTCAAATCAAATTGTATTTGTCACATACACATGGTTAGCAGATGTTAATGCGAGTGTAGCGAAATGCTTGTGTTTCTAGTTCCGACCATGCAGTAATATCTAACAAGTAATCTAACCTATCAATTTCACAACAACTACCTTATACACACAAGTGTAAAGGGATGAATAAGAATATGTACATACAAATTTATGAATGAGTGATGGCCGAACGGCATAGGCAAGATGCAGTAGATGGTATAGAGTACAGTATATACATATGAGATGAGTAATGTAGGGTATGTAAACATTATATAAAGTGGCATTGTTTAAAGTGGCTAGTGATACATTTATTACATCAATTTTTCCATTATTAAAGTGGCTAGAGTTGAGTCAGCATGTTGGCAGCAGCCACTCAATGTTAGTGATGGCTGTTTAACAGTCTGATGGCCTTGAGATAGAAGCTGTTTTTCAGTCTCTCGGTCCCCGCTTTGATGCACCTGTACTGACCTCGCCTTCTGGATGATAGCGGGGTGAACAGGCAGTGGCTCGGGTGGTTGTTGTCCTTGATGATCTTTTTGGCCTTCCTGTGACATCGGTGGTGTAGGTGTCCTGGAGGGCAGGTAGTTTACCCCGGTGATGTGTTGTGCAGACCTCACTACCCTCTGGAGAGCCTTACGGTTATGAGCAGAGCAGTTGCCGTACCAGGCGGTGATACAGCCCGACAGGATGCTCTCGATTATGCATCTGTAATAGTTTGAGTGTTTTTGGCGACAAGCTGAATTTCTTCAGCCTCCTACTCTGTGTGGGTGGACCGTTTCAGTTTATCTGTGATGTGTACGCCGTCTAAAAACGAATGGAGGGATTGTGTGTTCCTGGTGTAACTCGGGCAGATGTTGTTGCCATCCTGTACCTGTCCTACAGGTGTGATGTTCGGATGTACCGATCCTGTGCAGGTGTTACACGTGGTCTGCCAGTGCGAGGATGATCAGCTGTCTGTCCTGTCTCCCTGTAGCGCTGTCTTAGGCGTCTCACAGTATGGACATTGCAATTTATTGCCCTGGCCACATCTGCAGTCCTCATGCCTCCTTGCAGCATGCCTAAGGCACGTTCACGCAGATGAGCAGGGACCCTGGGCATCTTTCTTTTGGTGTTTTTCAGAGTCAGAAAGGACACTAAAGAGGCCTAAGTTTTCATAACTGTGACCTTCATTGCCTACCATCTGTAAGCTGTTACTGTCTTAACGACCGTTCCACAGGTGCATGTTTATTAATTGTTTATGGTTCATTGAACAAGCATGGGAAACAGTGTTTAAACCCTTTACAATGATGATCTGTGAAGTTATTTGGATTTTTACAAATTATCTTTGAAAGACAGGGTCCTTAAAAAGGGACGATTCATTTTTTGCTGAGTTTAGTATTAGTAAATATTTTATCAATACATGTGGATGATCTTGTTCCTGTAGTGTTTGTAAACACGGGTAGGTTGATTAATAACCTGAACCAGATTAACTTTTTTTTTACTCGTTATTTACTCTGCTGCTACTGTTATCTGTCACTTTATTCCTAGTTATATGTGCATATCTACCTCAATTACCTCGTGCCCCTTCAAATTGACTCGGTACTGGAACCGTGTCTATATAGCCAAGTTATCGTTACTCATTGTGTATTTATTATTACTTATATTATGTGTTTTACTTTTCTGTTATTTCTCTATTTTCTTTCTCTCTGCATTGTTGGGAAAGGCCCGCAAGTAAGCATTTGACTTTTAGTTGTATTTGAAATTATTTGAAACCTATTTTTGATCGATATTGGAAACCTTTGGGGGATATGTTTAAAACAACCTTCTTGCACTGCAAGACTGCAAAATAGAAATATTGGAAATGTTGTATTACCTGGAACTCAATCCCATAGTTCTCTCTGCAGAAGTCTCGTAGTTTGGGATATACATGCTCTTTCAGTGCATTCCTCTCTGCTTCTGTGTCTGAAAACAAAATGACAAAGTTAACACATTGATTTGTATGAAGATTCATTGATACCATTATAACAGACTTCCCAATATGGGCAATATGGTTCTCTTTAGCTTAGTTGGTAAAGCATGGTGCTTGCAACGCCAGGAAGTGGGTTATATTCCTGGGACCATCCATATAAAAAAAATGCATGACTAAGTTGTTTTGGATAAAAGCGTCTACTAAAAGGCTATTATTATTATTATTATTATTATTATTATTATTATTATTATTATATTATGGTATAACGGTGGGCATAAATTGGGAAGGGTCAACAATGGCAGTGCTGACAGATTAGGTTAATGGCATTGTTATAGGATATTACATGTCATGGCATAGTTAGGGTCTGTGGGGTGTCTCAGCCTAGTGAGGGCCTATGGGTCATTGTTCTGTCCAACTTTAATTCCTTTCCTCCTTCCTTTGGTCTTTCTCTCCTTTCCACTGCCCTCCCTTGGGTTATAATAATTGGAGAGGACAACTCCAGGGGGATAGGTCTGATGGACAGCCAGTTAAAAACAGAACATTCCCAGGAGAGCCACAGTCCCTTTGATGATGGAACACATCATCAAAATAAATGTGTCACACTCAAATGTGTCCCCCACTCAAGACTGTGTCATGCTACAAAATTAGGGCACAATTTGTAGGGTTAGATAATTTTGTTGGAATTTGGATGACACAGGCTTCTTTTCTGTTATTCATCTCTTCCTTGCTTGACCCAGCTGAACTGTATGGTAAACCACAGCTCTCACCAGAAATGATGAGGTATGGCATGTTGACGTCGGCAGGGCACAGAGATGTATGTGTAAAGTGTGTGTGGCAGACACGGCATAGCAGAAGCGCCTGTTATATCTCGGCCACACACACACACACACACACACACAGTCTCTCGCTTTAATTCCATGCCACAGCTCTTACTGACAGCTACTCCTCTCACTCTACCATCATTTCCGAGAGAGAGAGAGAGAGAGAGAGAGCGATGGCGCCGACAGATATAGTAGCTCTGCTTCTAACTTCTAAGAAACTTTGCAGTATTTTTTTTTTTGTGTGTTATTTCTTACATTATTAGCACAGAAAATGTTTCGTGTTATTACAGATATATAGATGGCAGCATTTGTGCAAAACTGAAAGTGCGAACCACCGCATTTAACCATGTCAAGGTGACTGGGAATATGGCCAAATACAAATAGTGTAGATAATCCCTCCATAAGGCAATCAAACAGGCCAAACGTCAGTACAGAGACAAAGTGGAGTCGCAATTCAACGGCTCAGACACGAGACGCATATGGCAGGGTCTACGGACTACAAAGGGAAAACTAGCCACATCGCGGACACCGACGTCTTGTTTCCAGACAACCTAAACACCTTCTTCTCCTACTTTGAGGATAACACCGACGCGGCCCGCTATCAAGGACTGTGGGCTCTCTTTCTCCGTGGCCAATGTGAGTAAGACATTTAAGCGTGTTAACCCTCGCAAGGCTGCCGGCCCAGAAGGCATCCCTAGCCGCGTCCTCAGAGCATGCACAGACCAGCTGGCTGGAGTGTTTACGGACATATTCAATCTCTCCCTATCCCAGTCTGCTGTCCCCACTTGCTTCAAAATATCCCCCATTGTTCCGGTACCAAAGAAAGCAAAGGTAACTGAACTAATTGACTATCGCCACGTAGCACTCACTTCTGTCATCATGAAGTGCTTTGAGACGCTATTTAAGAATCAAATCATGTCTTACCTTACACCCTAGACCTATTTCGATTTACTTACCGCCCCAATAGATCCACAGACAATGCATTTGCCATCACACTGCCTTATCCCATCTGGACAAGAGGAATACCTATGTAGGAATTCTGGTCATTGATTATAGCTCAGCATTCAACACCATAGTACCCCCTCCAAGCTCATAATTAAGTTCAGGGCCCTGGGTCTGTACCCCACCCTGTGCAACTGGGTTCTGGACTTCCTGACAGGCCACCCTCAGGTGGTGAAGGTAGGAAAAACTCCTCTACTTGTCTGATCCTAAACACAGGGTTCTCACAAGGTTGTGTGCTCAGCCCCCTAATGTACTCCCTGTTCACCCATGACCGCATGGCCACGCACGCCTCCAACTCAATCTTCAAGTTAGTAGATGGCACAACAGTAGTAGGCCTGATTACCAACAATGACAGCCTAAATGGAGGAGGTGAGGGCCCTGGGAGAGTGGTGCCAGGAAAATAACCTCTCACTCAACGACAACAAAACAATGGAGCTGATCATGGATTTCAGGAAACAGCAGAGGGAGCACCCCCCTATCCACATCAACAGGACCGCAGTGGAGATGGTGGAAACCTTCAAGTTCCTCGGCGTACACGTCACTGACGATCTGAAATGGTCCACCCACACAGACAGTGTGGTGAAGGAGGCTGAATAAATTTGGCGTGGCCCCTAATTTGGCTTGGCCCCTAAGCATCCTGTCGGGCTGTATCACTGTCTGCTCCGCCTGCAACTGCAGGGCTCCAGAGGGTGGTGCGGTCTGCCCAACGCATCACCGGAGGAAAACTACCTGTCGTCCAGAACACCTACAGCACCCGATGTCACAGGAAGGCCAAAAAGATCAGCAAGGACATCAACCACCCGAGCCCATGGCCTATCATCCAGAAGGCGAGGTCAGTACAGGTGCATCAAAGCTGGGACCGAGAGACTGAAAAACAGCTTATATCTCAAGGCCATCAGACTGTTAAATAGCCATCACTAGCCGGCTTCCGCCTGGTTACTTAACCTGTTGGGGCTAGGGGGCAGTATTTTCACAGCTGGATAAAAAAACGTACCCGATTTAATCTGGTTACTAATCCTACCCAGTAACTAGAATATGCATATACTTATTATATATGGATAGAAAACACCCTAAAGTTTCTAAAACTGTTTGAATGGTGTCTGTGAGTATAACAGAACTCATTTGGCAGGCAAAACCCTGAGACATTTTCTGACAGGAAGTGGATACCTGATGTGTTGAATTACCTTTAAGCCTATGCCATTCAAACACACAGGGCTGATTAATGTTTTGGCACTTCCTATTGCTTCCACTAGATGTCACCAGCCTTTACAAAGTGTTTTGAATCTTCTACTATGAGATCTGACCGAACAAGAGCCTTGGAACGGTGATGGCCGATTAGACTCTGGCGCGCGAGGTCATGTTGGGTACCCTTGTTCCAATATGTTTTAAAAGAGAATGCATTCGTCCACCTTGAATATTATTCATGTTCTGGTTAAAAAGGCACTAATGATTTATGCTATACAACGTTTGACATGTTTGAACGAACGTAAATATATTTTTCCCCCTCGTTCATGAAGTGAAGTCCGGCGGGCTTAGATCATGTGCTAACAACACGGAGCTTTTTGGACATAAATGATGAGCTTTTTTGAACAAAACTACATTCGTTATGGACCTGGGATTCCTGGAAGTGACATCTGATGAAGAGAATCAAAGGTAATGGATTATTTACATAGTATTTTCGATTTTAGATCTCTCCAACATGGCCGTTTGTCTGTATCGCAAAGCGTATTTTTCTGGGCGCAGTGCTCAGATTATTGCAAAGTGCGATTTCCC
Source organism: Salmo salar (assembly GCF_965601325.2). NCBI lineage: Eukaryota > Metazoa > Chordata > Actinopteri > Salmoniformes > Salmonidae > Salmo > Salmo salar. The sequence goes on from NC_138308.1 coordinate 64,852,700, forward strand.
AGTAAGGTTATTTTTAAATCTGGCAAGTCGATTGCGTTCAAGAGATGTAAATCTATAATTCTTTAAATGACAATATAATATTTTACCAATGTTTTCTCATTTTAATTATTTAATTTGTGGTGCTGACTTGACTGCCGGTTATTGAAGGGAAACGATTTCCTGAACATCAACGCCATAGTAAAACGCTGTTTTTGGATATAAATATGAACTTGATAGAACTAAAAATGCATGCATTGTCTAACATAATGTCCTAGGAGTGTCATCTGATGGAGATTGTCAAAGGTTAGTGCATCATTTTAACTGGTTTTATGGTTTTGGTGACGCCTGTCTTTGAATTGACAAAACATTACACACAGCTATTGTCAATGTACTCTCCTAACATAATCTAACTTTATGCTTTCGCCGTAAAACCTTTTTGAAATCGGACAACGTGGTTAGATTAAGGAGATGTTTATCTTTCAAAGGGTGTAAGATAGTTGTATGTTTGAAAAATTTGAATTTTGACATTTATTTGGTTTCAAATTTGCCGCTCTTGAAATGCACCTGCTGTTGATAGGGTGCACCACGGGTGGCACGATAGGGTCCCACATAGCCCCAAGAGGTTAACCCTGCACCTTAGAGGCTGCTGCCGTATATACATACACTTGGAATCACTGGCCACTTTAATAATGGAACACTAGTCACTTTAATTATGTTTCAATGTTTATTCACTGCTTTACTCATCTCATATGTATATACTGTATTCTATTCTACTGTATTTTAGTTAATGCCACTCCAACATTGCTCAATCTAATATTTATATATTTCTTAATTCCATTATTTGACTTTTAGATTAGTGTGAATTGTTGTGAACTGTTAGATACTACTGACTGTTGGAGCTAGGAACACAAGCATTTTGTGTACACCCGCAAGAACTTCTACTAAATATGTGTGACCAATAAAATTTGATTTGATTTGAGACAGAGAGAGAGAGAGAGAGAGAGAGAGAGAGGATGTGTCCGATAAACCAAGTCTCTCGGCATGGCCGACAGCGATGTGACAATGAGGCCATGGTCATTAACACAGACATCCCTGTCACGCTGGTATAAATGATTTTGGAGACAGGCGCAGGAATACACAAGGGGTTTTTAATACACCCAAAACAAACACGTATTAAAAAACACTGGGCTATACCCAAACAAAAGAGTGAGGGTAAACCTCGTTGAACGACACGGGACGATACCCACAATACACAATATGTATGTATGTATGTATGTATGTATGTATGTATGTATGTATGTATGTATGTATGTATGTATGTATGTATGTATGTATGTATGTATGTATGTATGTATGTATGTATGTATGTATGTATGTATGTATGTATGTATGTATGTATGTATGTATGTATGTATGTATGTATGTATATAGCACAACAGCTGCACCAACGCATAGGTAATCACACCACCAACGGACATGGGAACAATAACCGCCAGAGGGAGCAGAGGGCACATGTATAACATATTAATCAGGTGAAATGGGAACCAGGTGTGTGTGTGTGTGTAATCAGACAAGACAGTCAGTGGTTGATGATAATGAATCCCATTCAGTGAAGCCTAGAAAGCCGGTGATGTAGACCTCCGGAACTGGTGAACAGAATGAGCATCATTATCAGGGGGATCCGTGACAATCACAGCACACAGTGTGTATGTGAGAAGCCTGTCTGTCTACAGCTATGTACAGTGTATTAGTGTCAGTTAGTTAACCCTATCAGTCCTGAGATCCCAGCAAAAATGGGCTTTTCGTTTTTCTGCATGTCCAGCCTGTATATTTAGCCTCACAATTAAGCGTTTTACCCTTTTCTTTTCAGGATAACCAGGGCTAAAGTAGCACACACAACAATGACAAATTTGAAGTTAAATAAAGGTAAAATGCAAGAATACTGTGTAAGACACATGTTGAAAACGATACAGGACATTGTCAACTAAGCAAAACGCTTTGCTGCATGGAAGTATTTGTGAGGATATAATGCCAAACAGTGTTGAAAAACATTCAGAACTCAGTATACAGCATATCCTTGAGTGTTTATCTATTTTTACATTTTAAACATTAGTAGCCAATGGCCCAGGTCATAAACCCAATGTTTCAGCAAAGAGTTTTAGTCATGGGACACTGTCGATCACACTGGCACATTCTATAGGGTAGCATCCCTTATATTGAATGTACAGTATAGTAAATCTACTGCTACAAAGGAGAGAAAAGAACATGCTACGGGCATTATGCTGTACGTGTCAACATGTGTTGCAATATGTCCTGAGCAGTGGTGTAAAGTACTTTAAGTAAAATTATTTTTGAAGTACTACTTAAGTAGTTTTTTGGGGTATCTGTACATGAAATGACTGTTTATATTTTTGGCAACTTTTACCCCAGTACATTTCTAGAGAAAATTCATGTACTTTTTACTCCATACATTTCCCCTGACACCCAAAAGTCCAAAAGTACGTGTTACATTTCGAAAGCTTGCAGGACAGGAAAATGGTCAAATTCACACACATGGTCATCCCTACTGTCTCTGATCTGGTGGACTCACTAAACACAAATGCTTCGTTTGTAAATTACATCTAGTTATTGGAGTGTGCCGCTGGCTAACCTTAAATAAAAAATTATCGTGTTGTCTGATTTGCTTAATATAAGGAATGTGAAATTATATATACTTTTACTTTTGGTACTTAAGTACAGACCAATAACATTTACTTTTGATACTTAGTGTCTAGAAAAGTATTCATATGTCTTGGCGTTTTTCCTATTTTAATGCATTACAACCTGTAATTTAAATCGATTTTTATTTGGATTTCATGTAATGGACATACATAAATTAAAAAAATAACTTGTTTCAAAAAATTCAAAAAAAAATTAACCTGTTAGGGCTAGGGGGCAGTATTGACACGGCCGGATAAAAAAACGTACCCGATTTAATCTGGTTACTACTCCTGCCCAGTAACTAGAATATGCATATAATTATTGGCTTTGGATAGAAAAAACCCTAAAGTTTCTAAAACTGTTTGAATGGTGTCTGTGAGTATAACAGAACTCATATGGCAGGCAAAAACCTGAGAAGATTCCAAACAGGAAGCGCCCTCTCTGACAAGTTGTTGTTCATCTTGGCTCTTTTTATTGAAGACTGAGGATCTTTGCCGTAACGTGACACTTCCTACGGCTCCCATAGGCTCTCAGAACCCAGAAAAAGCTGAATGATATCGAGGCAGCCTCTGGCTGAAACACATTATCGCGTTTGGATAGTGGCTGATCAGAGTACTCTGAGACTCACGCTCGTGCACGAGGGCACGAGATGTATTTATTTTCTCTCTCTTTGTACGTGTACAGGCTTTCCCGGTCAGAATATTATCGCTTTTTTACGAGAAAAATGGCATAAAAATTGATTTTAAACAGCGGTTGACATGCTTCGAAGTACGGTAATGGAATATTTAGAATTTTTTTGTCACGAAATGCGCCATGCTCGTCACCCTTATTTACCTTTCGGATAGTGTCTTGAACGCACAAACAAAACGCCGCTATTTGGATATAACAATGGATTATTTGGGACCAAACCAACATTTGTTATTGAAGTAGAAGTCCTGGGAGTGCATTCTGACGGAGAACAGCAAAGGTAATAAAAATTTTCTTATAGTAAATCTGACTTTGATGAGTGCTAAACTTGCTGGGTGTCTAAATAGCTAGCCCTGTGATGCCGGGCTATCTACTGAGAATATTGCAAAATGTGCTTTCACTGAAAAGCTATTTTAAAATCGGACACATCGAGTGCATAGAGGAGTTCTGTATCTATAATTCTTAAAATAATTATGTTTTTTGTGAACGTTTATCGTGAGTAATTTAGTAAATTCACCGGCAGTGTTCGGTGGGAATGCTAGTCACATGCTAGTCACATGCTAATGTAAAAAGCTGGTTTTTGATATAAATATGAACTTGATTGAACAAAACATGCATGTATTGTATGACATAATGTCCTAGGGTTGTCATCTGATGAAGATCAAAGGTTAGTGCTGCATTTAGCTGTGGTTTGGGTTTATGTGACATTATATGCTAGCTTGAAAAATGGGTGTCTGATTATTTCTGGCTGGGTACTCTGCTGACATAATCTAATGTTTTGCTTTCGTTGTAAAGCCTTTTTGAAATCGGACAGTGTGGTTAGATTAACGAGAGTCTTGTCTTTAAAATGGTGTAAAATAGTCATATGTTTGAAAAAATATAAGTTTTTGCATTTTTGAGGTGTTTGTAATTCGCGCCACTCTATACCATTGGATGTTGGTGAGGCGTTCCGCTAGCTGAACGTCTGTCCCTAACAGGTAAGAGAAACAACAGATGTCGGTACATATAAGTGTATTATATTGGCTAAAAGCTTAAATTATTGTTAATATAACTGCACTGTCCAATTTACAGTAAACTGTTGCTGCTAACCTTTTGCGACAGCAAGCCTTTTTCTTTTTGACAACAATAATAAGACTTTGGAGAGTTATGAAGTTATGAAAACTGGGTGTTTTGCAAATGTTGAACTTATAATTTGCCTACTAATACTTGGAAAGCTAAATCAAAGTCCAAGTATACAGATGTGACGATATTCTTGCAGAAAAAATGTAATGTGATTGTAAACATCTCCTTCACAATTTGCCCAATTGTACCTGGGTGACTTCACACTAAATGTCATGTAGTTTGCTCATACTTCAAGTTATTACTTTGCACATACACTGCTGCCATCTTGTGGACACCATTGGAATTACAACCAGAGTGATGGCTAGATTTGGGACCTTTCTGTTGCATTTGAAAGATGGTGTGGAAAAAAACGTTTTTTTCTTTGTATTTTCTTCTACCAGATCTATTGTTATATTCTCCTACATTCAATTCATATTTACACAAACTTCAAAGTGTTTCCTTTCAAATGGCACCAATAATATGCATATCCTTGCTTCAGGGCCTGAGCTACAGGCAGTTAGATTTGGGTATGTCATTTTAGGTAACAATTTTTAAAAAGTGGACTATCCCAAAGAAGTTATAGAGACATACCCCAAGAGACCTGCAGCTGTAAATACTGCAATAGTTCTGCACACTCAAGTTTTCATATTTTTTTTTGTCTTATTTCTTGTAAAAAAAATAATCTTCAATGTGGTAGGCATGTTGTGTAAATGAAAGGTTGTAAGAAAACAAAATAGGAAAAATGCCAAGGGGGGTGAATACTTTCGCAAGGCACTAAGTATATTTAATAACAAATACTTAGACTTTTACTCAAATACTTTTACTTTTACTGAATACTTACTGACTCAAGACATTTCAGCTTTTAATTTTGTATTAATTTGTAAAAATTTCTAAAAACATCTTTCCACTTTGACGTTATGAGTTATTGCAAACTATCACGGATTACAAAAGGAAACCCAGCAGTGAGCTGCCCAGTGACGTGAGGCTACAGGACGAGCTAAATGCCTTCTGTGCTCGCTTTGAGGCAAGCAACACTGAACCCTGCATGGGAGCCCCAGTTGTTTCGGACAACTGTGATCACGCTCCCCGTAGCCGATGTGAGCAAGACATTTAACCTGTTATGGCTAGGGGGCAGTATTTTCACGGCTGGATAAAAAACATACCCGATTGAATCTGGTTACCACTCCTACCCAGTAACTACAATATGCATATACTTATTACATATGGATAGAAAACACTCCAAAGTTTCTAAAACTGTTTGAATGGTGTCTGTGAGTATAACAGAACTCATTTGGCAGGCAAAAACCTGACAAGGTTTCAGGCAGGAAGTGGACTGTCTGAAAAGGTGTCGTTTTTCTTGTCTCTGTTTATTGAAGAGTGAGGATCTTAGCTGTCCCGTGACACTTCCTACGGCTGCCATAGGGTCTCAGAAGGCGGCAAAAAGCTGAATCGTGGCTTTGCAGGCTCTGGCTGAAAAAAAGTAGCGCGTTTGGGTAGTGGCTAGTTACAGTACTGTGAGACTCAGGCTCGTGCCCGAAAGCTTTGTTTACTTTCCTCAGTTTAGCTAAAAGGAGATTCCCGGTCGGAATATTATCGCTTTTTTACGAGAAAAATGGCATAAAAATTGATTTTAAACAGCGGTTGACATGCTTCGAAGTACGGTAATGGAATATTTAGATTTTTTTTGTCACGAATTGCGCCATGCGCACGACCCTGATTTACCATTTCAGATAGTGTCTGGGACGCACGAACAAAACGCCGCTATTCGGATATAACGATGGATTATTTTGGACCAAACCAACATTTGTTATTGAAGTAGCAGTCCTGGGAGTGCATTCTGACGAAGACAACAAAAGGTAATGAAACTTTTATAATAGTAAAGCTGATATTGGTGAGTGCTAAACTTGCCGGGTGTCTAAATAGCTAGCCCGTGATGCCTGGGCTATGTACTTAGAATATTGCAAAATGTGCTTTCACCAAAAAGCTATTTTAAAATCGGACATATCGAGTGTATAGAGGAGGTCTGTATCTATAATTCTTAAAATAATTGTTATGCTTTTTGTGAACGTTTATCGTGAGTAATTTAGTAAAATGTTAGCGAATTCCCCGGAAGTTTGCGGGGGGTATGCTAGTTCTGAACGTCACATGCTAATGTAAAAAGCTGGTTTTTGATATAAATATGAACTTGATTGAACAAAACATGCATGTATTGTATAACATAATGTCCTAGGGTTGTCATCTGATGAAGTTCAACAAAGGTTAGTGTTGCATTTAGCTGTCTTCTGGGTTTTTGTGACATTATATGCTAGCTTGAAAAATGGGTGTCTGATTATTTCTGGCTTGGTACTCTGCTGACATAATCTAATGTTTTGCTTTCATTGTAAAGCCTTTTTGAAATCGGACAGTGTGGTTAGATAAAGGAGAGTCTTATCTTTAAAATGCTGTGAAATAGTCATATGTTTGAAAAATTGAAGTTTTTGTATTTTAGAGGAGTTTGTATTTCGCGCCACGCCCATCATTGGATATTGGAGCAGGTGTTCCGCTAGCGGAACGTCTAGATGTAATAGGTTAAACAGGTTAACTTTTACAAGACCACAAGGCCAGATGGATTACCAGGATGCATACTCAGAGCATGCGCTGGCAAGTGTCTTCACTGACATGTTCAACCTTTCCCTGACCCAGTCTGTAAAAGCTACATGTTTTGAGCAGACCACCACATCTGTAGCCATGAAATGCTTTGAAAGGCTGGTTATGGTTCCCACCAACAGCATCATCCCAGACCCACTAATTCGCATACCACACAACAGATCCACAGATGACGCAATCTCACTCCACACTGCCCTTTCCCACCTGGACAAAAAGGAACACCTATGTGAGAATGTTGTTACTTGACTACAGCTCAGCAATCAACAACATAATGCCCACAAACTCATCAGTCAGCTAAGGACCCTGGGACTAAACACCTCCCTCTGTAACTGGATCCTGGACTTCCGGACGGGCCGTCCCAGGTGGTAAGGGTAGGCAACAACAGATCTGCCACACTGATCCTCAACACTAGGGCCCCTCAGGGGTGCATGCTTAGTCCCCTCCTGTACTCCCTGGACACCCACAACTGTGTGGCCAAGCATGACTCCAACACCATCATTAAGTTTGCAGATGACACAACAGTGATTGGCCTGATCACCGACAACAATGAGACAGCCAATAGGGAGGAGGTCAGAGACCTGGCAGTGTAGTGCCAGGACAACAACCTCTCTCTCAATATGAGCAAGACGAAGGAGCTGATTGTGGACTATAGGAAATGGAGGGCCAAACAGTCTCCAATTAACATTGCCGGGACTGAAGTGGATCGGGTCGAGAGCTTCAAGTTCCTTGGTGGCCTCATGACCAACAAACTATTTATGGTCCGAACACACCAAGACAGTTGTGAAGAGGGAAATACTTTTTCCCCCCAGGAGTCTTAAAAGATTTGCCATGGATCCTCAGATCTTCAAAAAGTTCTACAGCTGCACCATCGAGAGCATCCTGACCAGTTGCATCACCGCCTGGTATGGCAACTGCTCGACATCTGACCATAAGGCGCTACAGAGGGTAGTGCATCCGGCCCAGTACATCACTGGGGCCAAGCTTCCTGACATCCAGGAACTATATACAAGGCATTTCAGAGGAACGCCCAAAAAATTGTCAAATAATCCAGTCACCCAAGTCATAGACTGTTCTCTCTGCTACCGCCCGGCAAGCGGTACAGGACCTCCAAATCTAGGACCAAAAGGCTCCTTAATTAACCTGTTAGGGCTAGGGGGCAGTATTTGCACGGCTGGATAAAAAAATGTACCCGATTTAATCTGGTTACTAATCCTACCCAGTAACGAGAATATGCATATACTTATTATATATGGATAGAAAACACTCTAAAGTTTCTAAAACTGTTTGAATGGTGTCTGTGAGTATAACAGAACTCATTTGGCAGGCAAAACCCTGAGACATTTTCTGACAGGAAGTGGATACCTGATGTGTTGTTGTTACCTTTAAACCTATGCCATTGAAAAACACAGGGGCTGAGGAATATTTTGGCACTTCCTATTGCTTCCACTAGATGTCACCAGCCTTTACAAAGTGTTTTGAGTCTTCTGGAGGGAGATCTGACCGAACAAGAGCCATGGAACGATGATGGCCCATTAGACACCTGGCGCGCGAGTTCATGTTGGGTACCCTCGTTCCAATACGTTATAAAAGAGAATGCATTCGTCCACCTTGAATATTATTCATGTTCTGGTTAAAAAAGGCCCTAATGATTTATGCTATACAACGTTTGACATGTTTGAACGAACGTAAATATATTTTTTCCCCTCGTTCATGAAGTGAAGTCCGGCGGGCTTAGATCATGTGCTAACAAGACGGAGATTTTTGGACATAAATGATGAGCTTTTTTGAACAAAACTACATTCGTTATGGACCTGTGATACCTGGAAGTGACATCTGATGAAGAGAATCAAAGGTAATGTATTATTTACATAGTATTTTCGATTTTAGATCTCCCCAACATGACGGCTAGTCTGTATCGCAACGCGTATTTTTCTGGGCGCAGTGCTCAGATTATTGCAAAGTGTGATTTCCCAGTAAGGTTATTTTTAAATCTGGCAAGTTGATTGCGTTCAAGAGATGTAAATCTATAATTCTTTAAATGACAATATAATATTTTACCAATGTTTTCTAATTTTAATTATTTAATTTGTGGTGCTGACTTGACTGCCGGTTATTGGAGGGAAACGATTTCCTCAACATCAATGCCATAGTAAAACGCTGTTTTTGGATATAAATATGAACTTGATAGAACTAAAAATGCATGCATTGTCTAACATAATGTCCTAGGAGTGTCATCTGATGGAGATTGTAAAAGGTTAGTGCATCATTTTAGCTGGTTTTATGGTTTTGGTGACCCTGTCTTTGAATTGACAAAACATTACACACAACTCTTGTAAATGTACTGTCCTAACATACTCTAAATGTATGCTTTCGCCGTAAAACCTTTTTGAAATCGTAAAACGTGGTTAGATTAAGGAGATGTTTATCTTTCAAAGGGTGTAAAATAGTTGTATGTTTGAAAAATTTGAATTTTGACATTTATTTGGATTCAAATTTGCCGCTCTTGAAATGCACCTGCTGTTGATGGAGTGCACCACGGGTGGGACGCTTGCGTCCCACCTAGCCCATAGAGGTTAACAGCTTCTACCCCCAAGCCACAAGACTGCTGAACAACTAATCAAATGGCCACACGGACTTACATTGACCCCCCCTTTGTTTTTACACTGCTGCTACTCGCTGTTTTATCGATGCATAGTCACTTTATAAATTACCTTGACTAACCTGTATCGCCGCACATTGACTCGGTACAGGTACCCCCTGTATATAGCTGGAGATTTCTACTTCCATAACGTTGTTGTTTGCTTGGAGCTGGTGGTGCGTTAGTGCCAGCTGGCACTGTACTGTGCCCAAATGGCTTCAAACTCACTGTCACACCTCAGCTTCTCGACGTACTGCAACGCACTGCAGACCACTTTGACTCCAGCATAAAGATCCGTTGCTTTTGACTGGAGTAATTATTTTGGAGGTTCAAGAAGACTACAGCCACCATGGTGCACAAACTTAAACTGCCTTCAGCAGCCCTGTAGCCTCAGCCTGGTCTCATAAACTAGACATAACGTTGTAAATGTAAATCTGGGACACTGAAATTAGTATGATACACTACGTGACTATAAGTATGTGGACACCTGCTCATCGAACATCTCATTCCAAAATCATGGGCATTAATATGGAGTTGGTCTCCCCTTTACTGCTAAAAGAGCCTCCACTCTTCTGGGAAAGCTTTCCACTAGATGTTGGGACATTGCTGCAGGGATTTGTTTCCAATCACCCACAAGAGAAGTAGTGAGGTCAGGCACTGATGTTGGGCGATTAATCCTGGATTGCAGTCGACATTCCAATTCATCTCAAAGGTGTTCGATGGGGTTGTCATGGTTCTGTGCAGGCCAGTCAAGTTCTTCCACACCGATCTCAACAAACCATTTCTGTATGGACTCACTTTGTGCATGGGGGCATTGTCATGCTGAAACAGGAAAAGGCCTTCCCCCAACATTTGCCACAAAGTTGGAGGCACAGAATTGTCTAGAATGTCATTGAATATTGTAGCGTTAAGATTGCTCCAGAGTCCAATGGTGGCGAGCTTTACACCACTCCAGCCAACACTGACTTGTTGGAAAGGTGGCATCCTATGACGGTGCCACGTTGAAAGTCACTGAGCTCTAAGGCCATTCTACTGCCAATGTTTGTCTATGGAGATTGCATGGCTGTGTGCTCGATTTTATGAACCAGTTAGCAACGGGTGTGGCTGAAATAGCCAAATCCACTGAAGGGGTGTTCACATGATTTTGTATATATAGTGTATGTTACCTATGGTAAGTTTACTTAAGACAGATGCTTACTTAAAGTAAGGTGGATGGGTTGATGTATAATGCAAACATCTAGCAACCCAAAATTTGCAAGTTTGAATCTCATCACTGACAACTTTAGCATTTTAGCTAATTAGCAACTTTTCAACTACATAGCATGTTAGCTAACCCTTCCTCTAACCCAACTCCTAAACTTAACCCTAACCCCTAGGCTAGCTAACGTTAGCCACCTAGCTAGAATTCCTCACATATATGTTTAGAAAATTCATAACTTAATGTATATTGTGCAAATATTAATATATTGTACATTTTGCAAATTCGTAACATATAATACAAATAGTAATTCATAACATATCATACGAAATGGGTGATGGACATCCACAAATGAATACATACCATACTAAATTTAACATATCATACTAAATAGAGTGTCTCAGATTTACATGCAGAATAATATGAAATGCTCTTAGACTAGGTTGATGGCCTAGAGTCTTACTTCTGTGTTGTACATTTGATGTCAGAGAGGAACTTCACAATGCTGTCACAACCCGCCTCTCCACCCCATAGCCTAGTGCATCACTGACGTTTTCTCACAACCTTATGGAGTATCCCTACCTCAAAGTATCTCTGACATTGCTTGAGACTAACCTGAATAGCAATTAAAATAGCACTTCAAAACAGTGACATATTATAATTGGCTATTGACCCATTATGACCATCATTGACTGAACGGTAGACCACCTAGAATACTACAAGCATAATCTCGGTCTACCCTCTTCGGTCGAGTGGGTTTGGCTTGTGACTGTCTACGGCGCTGGTGCGAGTCCAAAGTGAATTGAACAAGGCTATTGTGATTGTTGAACCGGGGACCATTCCGCATCACATCCTGTGCTTTCCTCAATACATTAGTCAGGGATAGGGCTGGTAGAGCATTGTTCTGTCACTCTCCTGTCCTGTCATTTGTATGGACTCTTATGATTGGGACACAAATTACAGACCTACATATCCCCTCGTTCAATGCACATTTTTTTCTCTAGAACTGGAAAGATCTGACATAAATCTTTGAAATTAGATGAATAAAATGTCCTTATGAGCGGCGTGTAATCTAAATCTATCTGTATGTCTGTAATTGCACTGTTTTGGGTAGGCCTATCATTGCTTGTGCATAACAGGTGTCACAATGCAAGCGCCAGGATATAGGCCTACAGGTGTCACCATGCGCCAGGAATATAGGCCTACTAAGATACGCAGCATCCCACTTTTCTGCAGATTGGGTCATCAATTAAAAAGTTACTCCATGAGTCACCCGAGGACTCGCACATTTGTTCCCTGGCCAGAACCGTCTTACCGTCGGGGTTGGCGCAGATGAAAACCCGGACACTCCGGCCAGTGGGGACGTGGTGCTGCGGCAGTGCGAGGACATTGCCACTGATGGCTGCCCTGCGGAGTGCCGATTCCCGCAGACAGGGCTGTCTGCTCCCCACTCCCGAGGGCCACATGGATGGCGACTTCCAGCGTAACTGCAACCAGGTACACACAGACAGGTCTTTAGTGCCTTCTAAAGGGGTTATCAGTGGCCACACACAGACAAGAACGCATGCACACACACACACAAGCAGGGACACAAAAATCAAGTTGGGATGGATCTGCAAAGTCGTAGAAAAAGGCAACCCCGAAAAGACCCATATAATAAGCCCATGCTTGCTTTTTCATTCAGTCATAGGAATGTTGCATTACAAAACGCGTTACTGTCACGTTTACATACATAACTTTAAATAATTTCCTTGGCTATTATGGCTAAGCATGTAATCATCATACCATAATGTGAAACACAAACAAATGACAAGACAGAACAAAAAGCAAACAATGGGCAAGCATCGGGTGCAATCCCACCCAGAGGAGATCCTTCCAGAGGGAGAGAGGTGAAACAGCAGTAAATTGTTGTTCAGTCTGGGGAAGATCTTAAATCGTTGTTTTCCACGGAGTTGATGTATCCTGAGATCTGTGTTTCACAGACAGAGACTGCAAAACAGACAACAAAACACGGCAAAGTTGGGAAGTCCTAATATCAAAATGTAAATCCTTTTTCGTATTTATCATGAAATTAAATACTCAATCACTGAATCACTGTGCTCAGTGGACTTGACTGTTGCGGGTGAGGAGGCTGTGGATACACACTACAACACTTCTCGATCCTCACATTTTTCATTCTCTTCATTTCGAAAATATCCAACCTTGAGAATCAACAGAGACGGTAAAAATGCCCATCTAGAGTTTTCTTCACCGAGAGTCTGCCCCTGGAGAAACAGCAGACGGTTTGCAAAGAGCGGCGCTCAGCATCTCATTGCGAGCGAGCACTGGTTTTCTGGGCATTCTGGGGTCAGTCTGGGCTGGAGAGTTTTCTAAATACCGTCTGTTCATCTTTCTCTTTATCTCGCTCTCTCTTCCAGTTCCTTCAGTGGTTCTCAACGTTCACTATCCGGAAAGAATTATACAAATGTCTATGGACCGCTTGGTCTTTGAGTAAGTGTGTGACATGGGTGTTTCGCTCCTTTTCTCTGTGATGGAGGAGTCAGTCGATGTGAACGTTTCACGGGAGGAGGGATTTAGTTGAAATGAATTATTTCATCGATAAATGTACCTCTCTTCTGCAGCCCCGTTATTAGCTCTGGAAGTTAAGTGCATTTGATTTATCCTAAACATAGCCTAAATGATTACAGTGCCATATATCCTTAAATCCCAGTCTTTAAAGAAAAAGCAACCATTTCCTTGAATTAATTCCAATTCATTAGAACTTAACACCTTTAAATATAACAACACACACTATTTGAACTTCATGAGTAATTGATAGGTGCACTTTTTGCACACATGTTTATGAAATTAATAAACTATGTAGACTAACCATGATATTTAGAAATACAGTCATTACATTATTTACATTTAAAATCAATAATTCAACACATCATGTTTTCAGATTCAAGCCTACTGCTCTCGAGGATCATCTGTGTGAATTTATGCCAGTTTGTGTCTATTCCTTGGGCCCCTCGGCTTGCACCATGAGCCACCCGTTTATCTTCTTCAGGCTAGGGTCTATTTTTCTCCACTTCCTGTCTGACTGACGTACCCAAAGTAAACTGCCTGTTACTCAGGCCCAGAAGCCAGGATATGCATATAATTGGTACCATTGGATAGAAAACCCTTTGAAATTTGTAGAAATTTTAAAATAATGTATGAGACTACAACAACCAGATTTTATTTTATGAGAGCCCATGCTCTTTCAATGGAAAGCTATGGGTCCTATGTAATTCCAGCTCCTAGATTGCAATTCCTATGTCTTCCACTAGATGTCAACAGTCTTTGTTCAAAGTTTCAGGCCAGTTTCTTCCCAAATGAGGAAGAATTTTAAGTTTTGGTACTGGGACTCAGTTGGAAATCAGCCTGTGTGTGCACACGATGAAGAGGACGTGCACTTGCTAATTTTACTTTTCTATTGAACATACTTCTTTCCGTATGAAATATTACAGTTTAATTACATTTTAGGGTACCTGAGGATTAGATAAAAATGTAGTTTGACTTGTTTTAAAGTTTAGAGGTAGCTTTTTGGATTCCTTTCTCTGCATGTTGAACGAGTGGATTATTCAAATCGATGGCGCCGACTAAACAGACTTTTTGGGATATAAAGAAGGATTTTACCTAACAAAACGACCATGCATGTTGTAGCTGGGACCCTTGGGATAGAAAATCAGAGGAAGATTTTCAAAAAGTGAATATTTAAAATCGCTATTTGTGATTTTACCAAGCCTGTGCTGGTTGAAATTTTTTTCATGTGGGGCGTCATCCTCAAACAATCGCATGGCATGCTTTCGCTGTAAAGCCTATTGTAAATCGGACAATGCAGTTAGATTAACAAGAATTTAAGCTTAACCGATATAAGGCACTTGTATGTACCTAGATCTTTAATATCCATAATCTTTACGATTATTTATCCTCTATGGGCTAGGTGGGACGCTTGCAAAGAAAAGGAAAGACTTGGAAAGTCCCCAGACCTGTTTACTGCACACAACCGAGAGCACGCCTTTCTTGTTTTTCTTTTATATTGACGAAGCTATTGTCGGGTTGAAATATTATTGATTATTATGACTAAAAACAACATGAGGATTGATTATAAACATTGTTTTTCATTTTTCTACGAACTTTATGATACTATTTGGATTTTTCGCCTGCCTGTTGTGACTGCCTTTGAGCCAGTGGATTAACCTCTCTAGGCTAGGCGGGACGAATTCGTCCCACCTACGTAACAGCCACTGGCAGCCTGTGGCGCGATTTTCAAAACCTTAAAAATCCTATTACTTCAATTTCTCAAACATATGACTATTTTACAGCTATTTAAAGACAAGACTCTCGTTAATCTAACCACACTGTCCGATTTCAAAAAGGCTTTACAACGAAAGCAAAACATTAGATTATGTCAGCAGAGTACCAAGCCAGAAATAATCAGACACCCATTTTTCAAGCCAGCATATAATGTCACCAAAACCCAGAAGACAGCTAAATGCAGCACTCACCTTTGATGATCTTCATCAGATGACAACCCTAGGACATTATGTTATACAATACATGCATGTTTTGTTCAATCAAGTTCATATTTATATCAAAAACCAGCTTTTTACATTAGCATGTGACGTTCAGAACTAGCATACCCCCCGCAAACTTCTGGGGAATTCGCTAACATTTTACTAAATTACTCACGATAAACGTTCACAAAAAGCATAACAATTATTTTAAGAATTATAGATACAGACCTCCTCTATGCACTCGATATGTCCGATTTTAAAATAGCTTTTTGGTGAAAGCACATTTTGCAATATTCTAAGTACATAGCCCAGGCATCACGGGCTCGCTATTTAGACACCCGGCAAGTTTAGCACTCACCATAATCATATTTACTATTATAAAAGTTTGATTACCTTTTGTTGTCTTCGTCAGAATGCACACCCAGGACTGCTACTTCAATAACAAATGTTGGTTTGGTCCAAAATAATCCATCGTTATATCCGAATAGCGGCGTTTTGTTCGTGCGTTCAAGACACTATCCGAAATAGTAAAGAAGTGTCGCGCGCATGGCGCAATTCATGACAATAAAATTCTAAATATTCCATTACCGTACTTCGAAGCATGTCAACCGCTGTTTAAAATCAATTTTTACGACATTTTTCTCGTAGAAAAGCGATAATATTCCGACAGGGAATCTCCTTTTCGGCAAACAGAGGAAAAAATCCCAAAGGCGGGGGCGGTCGGGTCACGCGCATAAGCGGTGTTATTAATTGAATTGCGCTCCCTCCAACTTCACCGGAAGTTGTCGACAGGTGTCTCGCTGACGGGATGCCTAGCCCTAATTAAGAGTCTATTGACGCACCTGTGCTTAAATCTACATCACATAATAAGAAAATCCACACACAAATCTGTCAGTTTAATCTACACATATCAGTTTGAATGGACTACGTCTTAATCCATGGCATCCGATTATGTCGCCCTATCGCATCTGCTGTGGAAGGTGGCCGAGCTACAGCAGTTTGTCAGACCATGAGACATCTCAAAAATACGAAAGGGGAGACTCTCACGAACACAATGATGTTCTCCACAAGTGTCATGGGACTCGTCTGAAGGTAACCCATACAAATGAAAGTATGGAAGCAGTTTTGTGCCAACAAAGATAACAGGTTAAATATGTGTAAAAATAAATACAAATAAAACCGATACATACATACATACATACATACATACATACATACATACATACATACATACATACAGTACCAGTCAATAGTTTGGACACACCTACTCATTCAAGGGTTTTTCTTTATTTGGACTATACCAAGAGTCTGCAAATGTGTCAGCAAGGCAAAGGGTGGTTACTTTGAAGAATCTGAAATATAAAATACAATGTAGAAAATAGTAAAAGTAAAGAAAAACTCTGGAATGAGTAGGTGTGTCCAAACTTTTGACTGGTACTGTACATTCCACATTTTGATACGTTACGTTTTGCAAAGGAGAAATGCTCACAAAACGGATGTAAACACATTTGTACACAACATTTGAGCGAAATAAGCTTTTGTACATATGCAAAATTACTGGGATCTTTTATTTTAGCTCATTAAACATGGGACCAACACTTTACATGTTGTGTTTATATTTTTGTTCAGTGCATTCGGAAAGTATTCAAACCCCTTGACTTTTTCCACATTTTGTTACATTACAGCCTTATTCTAAAATGGATTGAATAAAACATTTCCCTTATCAATTTACACACAATACCCCATATTGACAAAGTGGAAACAGGTTTTTAGAAAATATTTAAAAAAGAAAAACATCAATACATTATTTACATATGTCACACCCTGATCTGTTTCACCTTGTGATTGTCTCCACCCCCTCCAGGTGTCGCTTATTTTCCCCAGTGTATTTATCCCTGTGTTTCCTATCTCTCTGTGCCAGTTCGTCTTGTATGTTTGATTTCCCGTACTCCTTTTCTATTCTCTTTTTGCTAGTCCTCCCGGTTTTGATGCTTGCTTGTTTTCTGGACTCCATTCCCACCTGCCTGACCATTCTGCCTGCCCTTGAGCCTGTCTGCCCTTCGGTACCTCCTGGACTCCTGAACTGGTTTTGACCTTTTGCCTGTACATGACCATTATTTTGTCTACCCCTTTTTTGATTTAATAAACTTAAGACTCTTACCATCTGCCTCCTGTGACTGCATCTGGGTCTCGCCTTGTGCCCTTATATAAGTATTCAGACCCTTTGCTATGAGACTCGGAACTGAGCTCAGGTGCATCCTGTTTCCATTAATCGTCCTTGAGTCTTTTCTACAACTTGATTGGAGTCCACCTGTGGTAAATTCAGTTGATTGGACATGACTTGGAAAGGCACACTACTGCCTATAAAAGTTACTACAGTTGACAGTGCATGTCACAGCAAAAACCAAGCAATGAGGTTAAAGGAATTGTCAGTAGAGCTCTGAGACAGGATTGTATCGAGACAGATCTGAGGAAAGGTAACAAAAAATGTGCCCAATTACACCGTGACCTCCATCAATCTAAAATGGAAGAAGTTTGGAACCACAAATACTTCCTAGAGCTGGCCGCCCGGCCAAACTGAGCAATCGGGGGAGAAGAGCCTTGGTCAGGGAGATCACCAAGAACCTGATGGTCACTCTGACAGAGCTCCAGAGTTCCTCTGTGGAGATGGGAGAGCCTTCCAGAAGGACAACCATCTCTGCAGCACTCCACCAATCAGGCCTTTAAAGGTAGAGTGGCCAGACAGAAGCCACTCCTCAGTAAAAGGCTCATGACAGCCCGCTTGGAGTTTGCAAAAAGACACCTAAAGGACGCTGACCATGAGAAATAGGATTCTCTGGTCTGATGAAACCAATATTGAACTATTTGGCCTGAATGCCAAGTGTCACGTCTTGGGGAAACCTGGCGCCATCCCTACCGTGTGTATTTGGTATTTAAAAAAAATATACACTACCGTTCAAAAGTTTGTTCACTTAGGAATGTCCTTGTTCTTGAAAGAAAAGCAATTTTTGTCCATTAAAATAACAAATTGATCAGAAATACAGTGTAGACATTGGTAATGTTATAAATGACAATTGTAGCTGGAAACGGCAGAATTTTTATGGAATATCTACATAGGCGTACAGAGGCCCATTATCAGCAACCATCACTCCTGTTTTCCAATGGCACGTTGTGTTATCTAATCCAAGTATGTCATTTAAAAGGCTAATTGACCATTAGAAATCCCTTTTGCAATCATGTTATCACAGGTGAAAACCTTTTCTGATTAAAGATGCAATAAAACTAAAGATTCTTTGGACTAGTTGAGTTTCTGGAGTGTCAGCATTTGTGGGTTCGATTACAGGCTCAAAATGGCCAGAAACAAAGTACTTTCTTATGAAACTCATCAGTCTATTCTTGTTCTGATATATAAAGGCTTTTCCATGCGAGAAATTGTCAAGAAACTGAAGATCTGTTACGCACGCCTCTTGGATGGGGGGGGAACGCAACACCCTGCTACACTCAACTCCCCGTGGAATGAAAGAGGTATGTGACTGCAGGTGCGGGTAAGGATGACAGAGGCAGAATATCTTACCATTTACAGGGAATTTATTTTCTTCACACGGCAATTTGGGGTTAAGGGTCTGGAAAGAAACAAAGCAAAGAAAGTAAAAGTTAATGAGCCCCCTCTCCTACTTACCCACAACTTACCTAACTAGCACCAACCAAAATATAGGGGATGGTCTGCCCAGGTCTTACCTAGTGTGCATAGACATAGTACATACTACGGGTATATGTATGCCCGCAGGCCTCTTGCCTAAGCACTCCCAAGGTGCCTTCCCCTTCCCCCCTGGGAACAAAAACAGAATAATACAAAGTTAAAGTGAACAATTTCACTAATCAAAAACACAGTCCTATGGCATACGCAAACGTCAGCAGGACCGGCTACAAAACACAAACATTCATACAGACCAACAATGAAATAGAAGACATACCAAGAAGCTCTCTCTTCCTAACAAAGGAACTCTGGCTTTCAAAGCTGCAGAAGGAGTCGGTAATTGAAAACAGCTGTATCTCCTGATGAGAGGGCGAGGTCAGAGCTCCAATCATCAATGGGGCCGACCAATCATCTGCTTAGGACTTCAGGAAGCCATTTCCTGAAATGCACACATAAACACATATAAACCCACAACAACACAGAAACTGGGGAACGTAACACGCCCACCCCAAAACATGCACACTTCCAGTTTGCAATAACAAAAACCATCACGCATCCGCAGTTACTAAACCCGTAATAGAGCGTCAGCAACCACATTCGCCGAACCCTTCACATATTGAATCTGTACATTGTATCCTTGTACAATCAGAGCCCACCGTATAAGGCGGCAGTTATGATTGTACATTTGCTTCAAAAACACCAAAGGATTATGGTCCGTGAAGACCAGTACAGGCAAGGCACTGGAGCCCACATATACTTCAAAAAACTGTAAGGCTAGCAATAAAGCCAGTGTCACTTTTTCAATGGTGGAGTACCTTGACTGACATGAGTTGAACTTACGGGAGAAGAAACTGACGAGCCGATCCACTTCATCTTCTTGCAAGAGAACCACACCCACCCCCCACTATACTAGTGTCTACCTCCAACTTAAAAGGTTTGTCAAAGTTGGGGGCAGCAAGCACTGGGTCACTACAAAGTAGCGCTTTGTCTGACTCAAAAGCATAGTTACAGTCCTGGGACCACTTAAATGGTACTTTGGGACTACGCAGAGAAATATTAGTCAAAAAATTCTTACCGAATGTACGATAGTACCCTGTCATCCCCAGGAATCAGTGCAACTGGCGGCGAGTCGTGGGAGCAGGAAAAGCAACAATTGCTTCCACTTGACCAGTTACTGGGCGCACTTGACCTTGTCCCACCCGCTTCCCTAACTCACACTTGGCCAAATTGAGGGTTAAAGAAGCATTCTCCAACTGCTGAAACACACCTTTCAAGGTGGTGAGATGATCAGACCAAGTGCACGAATGAATCACCACATCCTCAAGGTAAGCAGTACAACTTGGCACATCCACGAACACGACGGCGCTGAAAAGTAGCAGGTGCATTACACATTACACAATGAAGGGAGTAGTACAATGCTGTGTACTACTCCCTTCACAGAACAGCGCAAACTGGCTCTAACCAGAATAGAAAGAGTGGGAGGCCCCGTTGCACAACTGAGGAAGAGGAAAAGTAGAGTGTCTAGTTTGAGAAACAGATGACTCACAAGTCCTCAACTGGCAGCTTCATTCAATAGTACCCACAAAACACCAGTCTCAACGTCAACAGTGAAGATGCGACTCCGGGATGCTAGCCTTCTAGGCAGAGTTGCAAAGAAAAAGCCATATCTCAGACTGGCCAATAAAAAGAAAAGATTAGATAGGCAAAAGAACACAGACACCGGACAGAGGAACTCTGCCTAGAAGGCCAGCATCCCGGAGTCGACTCGTCACTGTTGACGTTGAGACAGTTTTTTTTTTATTTGTCATTATGGGGTATTGTGTGTAGATTGATGAGGGAAAAAAAACAATTTAATACATTTTAGAATAAGGCTGTAATGTAACAAAATGTAGAAAAAGTCAAGAGCTCTAAATACTTTCCGAATGCACTGTTAATATAGAGTTGAAGTCAGAAGTTTTCATACACTTAGGTTGGAGTCATTAAAACTCGTTTTCAACCACTCCACAAATGTCTTGTTAACAAACTATAGTTTTGGCAAGTCGGTTAGGACATCTACTTTGTGCATGACACAAGTCATTTTTCCAACAATTGTTTACAGACAGATAATTTCACTTATAATTCACTGTATCACAATTCCAGTGGGTCAGAAGTTCACATACACTAAGTTGACTGTGCCTTTAAACAGCTTGGAAAATTCCCGAAAATGATATCATGGCTTTAGAAGCTTCTGATAGGCTAACTGACATTTGAGTCAATTGGAGGTGTACCTGTGGTGTAACGCTCATTACTTCGACAATAATTGCAAATCCGACCACCACCCCTGGTGAGACAAAACCACGACTGGTCAGTGAAGAGCACTTTGTGCCAGTCCTGTATGGTACGGCGACGGTTGGTTTATGCCCATCAGCGACGTTGTTGCCGGTGATGTCTGGTGAGGACCTGCCTTACAACAGGCCTACAGGCCCTCAGTCCAGCCTCTCTCAGCCTATTGCGGCAGTCTGAGCACTGATGGAGGGATTGTGCGTTCCTAGTGTAACTCGGGCAGTTGTTGTTGCCATCCTGTACCTGTCCCGCAGGTATGATGTTTGGATGTACCGATCCTGTGCAGGTGTTGTTACACGTGGTCATCCACTGCGAGGACGATCAGCTGTCTGTCCTGTCTCCGTGAAGCATTGTCTTAGGCATCTCACAGTACGGACATTGCAATTTATTGCCCTGGCCACATCTGCAGTCCTCATGCTTCCTTGCAGCATGCCTAAGGCACGTTCATGCAGATGAGCAAGGACCCTGGGCATCTTTCTTTTGGTGTTTTTCAGAGTTATTAGAAAGGATACTAAAGAGGCCTAAGTTTTCATGACTGTAACCTTCATTGCCTACTGTCTGTAAGCTGTTAGTGTCTTAACGACCGTTCCGCAGGTGCATGTTCATTAATTGTTTATGGTTCATTGAACAAGCATGGGAAACAGTGTATAAACCCATTTACAATGAACATCTGTGAAGTTATTTGGATTTTTACAAATTATCTTTGAAGACAGGGTCCTGAAAAAGGGACGTTTCTTCTTTTGCTGAATTTAGGTATATATATATATATATATATATATATATATATAGAGATATACTGCTCAAAAAAATAAAGGGAACACTTAAACAACACATCCTAGATCTGAATGAAAGAAATAATCTTCTGAAATACTTTTTTCTTCTTTCTTTTTCTTTACATAGTTGAATGTGCTGACAACAAAATCATACAAAAATAATCAATGGAAATCCAATTTATCAACCCATGGAGGTCTGGATTTGGAGTCACACTCAATTTAAGTGGAAAACCACACTACAGGCTGATCCAACTTTGATGTAATGTCCTTAAAACAAGTCAAAATGAGGCTCAGTAGTGTGTGTGGCCTCCACGTGCCTGTATGACCTCCCAACAATGCCTGGGCATGCTCCTGATGAGGTGGCGGATGGTCTCCTGAGGGATCTCCTCCCAGACCTGGACTAAAGCATCCGCCAACTCCTGGACAGTCTGTGGTGCAACGTGGCTTTGGTGGATGGAGCGAGACATGATGTCCCAGATGTGCTCAATTGGATTCAGGTCTGGGGAACGGACGGGCCAGTCCATAGCATCAATGCCTTCCTCTTGCAGCAACTGCTGACACACTCCAGCCACATGAGGTCTAGCATTGTCTTGCATTAGGAGGAACCCAGGGCCAACCGCACCAGCATATGGTCTCACAAGGGGTCTGAGGATCTCATCTCGGTACCTAATGGCAGTCAGGCTACCTCTGGCGAGCACATGGAGGGCTGTGCGGCCCCCCAAAGAAATGCCACCCCACACCATGACTGACCCACTGCCAAACCGGTCATGCTGGAGGATGTTGCAGGCAGCAGAACGTTCTCCACGGCGTCTCCAGACTCTGTCACGTCTGTCACGTGCTCAGTGTGAACCTGCTTGCATCTGTGAAGAGCACAGGGCGCCAGTGGCGAATTTGCCAATCTTGGT
Source organism: Salmo salar (assembly GCF_965601325.2). NCBI lineage: Eukaryota > Metazoa > Chordata > Actinopteri > Salmoniformes > Salmonidae > Salmo > Salmo salar. Next base: position 64,875,887 of record NC_138308.1, read on the forward strand.
GTTCTCTGGCAAATGCCAAACGTCCTGCACGGTGTTGGGCTGTAAGCACAACCCCCACCTGTGGACGTCGGGCCCTCATACCACCCTCATGGAGTCTGTTTCTGACCGTTTGAGCAGACACATGCACATTTATGGCCTGCTGGAGGTCATTTTGCAGGGCTCTGGCAGTGCTTCTCCTGCTCCTCCTTGCACAAAGGCGGAGGTAGCGGTCCTGCTGCTGGGTTGTTGCCCTCCTACAGCTTCCTCCACGCCTCCTGATGCACTGGCCTGTCTCCTGGTAGCGTCTCCATGCTCTGGACACTACGCTGACAGACACAGCAAACCTTCTTGCCACAGCTCGCATTGATGTGCCATCCTGGATGAGCTGCACTACCTGAGCCTCTTGTGTGGGTTGTAGACTCCGTCTCATGCTACCACTAGAGTGAAAGCACCGCCAGCATTCAAAAGTGACAAAAACATCAGCCAGGAAGCATAGGAACTGAGAAGTGGTCTGTGGTCCCCACCTGCAGAACCACTCCTTTATTGGGGGTGTCTTGCTAATTGCCTATAATTTCCACCTGTTGTCTATTCCATTTTCACAACAGCATGTGAAATGTATTGTCAATCAGTGTTGCTTCCTAAGTGGACAGTTTGATTTCACAGAAGTGTGATTGACTTCGAGTTACATTGTGTTGTTTAACCTGTTAGGGCTAGGGGGCAGCATTTGCACGTCTGGATAAAAAAAATGTACCCGATTTAATCTGGTTACTAATCCTACCCAGTAACTAGAATATGCATATACTTATTATATATGGATAGAAAACACTCTAAATTTTCTAAAACTGTTTGAATGGTGTCTGTGAGTATAACAGAACTCATTTGGCAGGCAAAACCCTGAGACATTTTCTGACAGGAAGTGGAAACCTGATGTGTTGTATTACCTTTAAACCTATCCCATTGAAAAACACAGGGGCTGAGGAATATTTTGGCACTTCCTATTGCTTCCACTAGATGTCACCAGCCTTTACAAAGTGTTTTGAGTCTTCTGGAGGGAGATCTGACCGAACAAGAGCCATGGAACGATGATGTCCCATTAGACACCTGGCGCGCGAGTTCATGTTGGGTACCCTCGTTCCAATACGTTATAAAAGAGTATGCATTCGTCCACCTTGAATATTATTCATGTTCTGGTTAAAAAAGGCCCTAATGATTTATGCTATACAACGTTTGACATGTTTGAACGAACGTAAATATATTTTTTCCCCTCGTTCATGACGAGAAGTCCGGCTGGCTTAGATCATGTGCTAACAAGACGGAGATTTTTGGACATAAATGATGAGCTTTTTTGAACAAAACTACATTCGTTATGGACCTGTGATACCTGGAAGTGACATCTGATGAAGAGAATCAAAGGTAATGGATTATTTACATAGTATTTTCGATTTTAGATCTCCCCAACATGACGTCTAGTCTGTATCGCAACGCGTATTTTTCTGGGCGCAGTGCTCAGATTATTGCAAAGTGTGATTTCCCAGTAAGGTTATTTTTAAATCTGGCAAGTTGATTGCGTTCAAGAGATGTAAATCTATAATTCTTTAAATGACAATATAATATTTTACCAATGTTTTCTAATTTTAATTATTTAATTTGTGACGCTGACTTGACTGCCGGTTATTGGAGGGAAACGATTTCCTCAACATCAATGCCATAGTAAAACGCTGTTTTTGGATATAAATATGAACTTGATACAACTAAAAATGCATGCATTGTCTAATATAATGTCCTAGGAGTGTCATCTGATGGAGATTGTAAAAGGTTAGTGCATCATTTTAGCTGGTTTTATGGTTTTGGTGACCCTGTCTTTGACTTGACAAAACATTACACACAACTCTTGTAAATGTACTGTCCTAACATACTCTAAATTTATGCTTTCGCCGTAAAACCTTTTTGAAATCGTAAAACGTGGTTAGATTAAGGAGATGTTTATCTTTCAAAGGGTGTAAAATAGTTGTATGTTTGAAAAATTTGAATTTTGACATTTATTTGGATTCAAATTTGCCGCTCTTGAAATGCACCTGCTGTTGATGGAGTGCACCACGGGTGGCATGCTAGCGTCCCACCTAGCCCATAGAGGTTAAGTGTTCCCTTTATTTTTTTGAGCAGTGTATATATATATATATATATATATATATATATATATATATATATATATAATACCTAAATATATATATATAGTACAGACACTTCAAAACCTTATTCCTTATGATTTGTTTTTTGACTGTCTTTTTTTACCATTCATGGATGTGTTATTAAAGGCCAAGTTCAATATTTGATCAACTCCCAAGTGTCCTACTTACATGAATACCCTCCTAACAACTTAAGCATTACGAAACTTCTATTCAATTATAAAAACCACGTAGCAAATAAGCCATACATTTTTGTTGTTGACCAAAATCGACAATTTCTCATTGACCTCCATAAAAAAGCGTCTTGTATGTTAGGCGAAACAATGAAAAAACACCACCTGCTGGAGGGAGATGGATTTTCCGCCAGGTTTGGCCCCTCTCTTCCTCTCTTGGGCAACGGATTAAAAGGTTCCTCACTGGTTACCACGGCCACAAGGTAATAAACCCTTTCCACTTCTACAATTCATTTTCTTAAAAATTGTGATTTTAAACTTAACCCTAACCTTGAAAAGAAACACATTTTTGTTTTCATACTTTTTTGCAATATAGGCTTAGACAATTTTAACTTTGTGGCTGTGCAATCTAGTGGAAACAGATAAGTGTTGTGCATCCAACAGTGTGTGCCCTTTATTTACCTAATTCTTCAGTTGGGCTGGTAATCCCCTGCCGTATTAATGATGTATGCACCTGCACGAATTTAATCGCTTGGTATTTTATCAGGGGATAATTCAGCACAACATGCTGGCATGAGCTAAATGCAAAACGTTATGTTATGAGAACACCACCAGCAACCATGTCAGTCAACATCTAGGCCTGTATCACACATGCCACGGTTTTATGTGTGTGCGTGCATACGTGCGTGTTTGTGTGTCCCAGTATGGCCAAATAAACATCCAGCCAGCCCCGTCCTTTGTCTCTTAGTCTCTCAGGTGACAAATCACATCTCATCACAACACGGATGACTCACTCTAGCTCAAATTGGCACAAATAGGGAGGTTGAGTGTGTGTGTGTGTGTGTGTGTGTGTGTGTGTGTGTGTGTGTGTGTGTGTGTGTGTGTGCTGCCAACACATGCCAATGCCAACACATACAGTTGAAGTCGGAAATTTACATACACTTAGGTTGGAGTCATTAAAACTCGTTTTTCAACCACTCCACACATTTCTTGTTAACAAACTATAGTTTTGGCAAGTCGGTTAGGACATCTACTTGGTGCATGACACAAGTAACCTTTCCAACAATTGCTTACAGACAGATTATTTCACTTATAATTCACTGCATCACAATTCCAGTGGGTCAGAAATGTACATACAATAAGTTGACTGTGCCTTTAACCTCTTACATCTAGACGTTCCGCTAGCGGAACACCTGCTCCAATATCCAATGATAGGCGTGGTGCGAATTACAAATTCCTCAAAAATACAAAAACTTCAATTTTTCAAACATATGACTATTTCACAGCATTTTAAAGATAGGACTCTCCTTTATCTAACCACACTGCCCGATTTCAAAAAGGCTTTACAACGAAAGCAAAACATTAGATTATGTCAGCAGAGTACCAAGCCAGAAATAATCAGACACCCATTTTTCAAGCTAGCATATAATGTCACAAAAACCCAGAAGACAGCTAAATGCAGCACTAACCTTTGATGATCTTCATCAGATGACAACCCTAGGACATTATGTTATACAATACATGCATGTTTTGTTCAATCAAGTTCATATTTATATCAAAAACCAGCTTTTTACATTAGCATGTGACGTTCAGAACTAGCATACCCCCCGCAAACTTCCGGCGAATTCACTAAGAATTTACTAAATTACTCACGATAAACGTTCACAAAAAGCCTAACAATTATTTTAAGAATTATAGATACAGAACTCCTCTATGCACTCGATATGTCCGATTTTAAAATAGCTTTTTGGTGAAAGCATATTTTGCAATATTCTAAGTACATAGCCCAGGCATCACGGGCTAGCTATTAAGACACCCGGCAAGTTTAGCACTCACCAATATCAGGTTTACTATTATAAAAGTTTGATTACCTTTTGTTGTCTTCGTCAGAATGCACTCCCAGGACTGCTACTTCAATAACAAATGTTGGTTTGGTCCAAAATAATCCATCGTTATATCCGAATAGCGGCGTTTTGTTCGTGCGTCCCAGACACTATCTGAAATGGTAAATCAGGGTCGTGCGCATGGCGCAATTCGTGACAAAAAAAATCTAAATATTCCATTACCGTACTTTGAAGCATGTCAACCGCTGTTTAAAATCCATTTTTATGCCATTTTTCTCGTAAAAAAGCGATAATATTCCGACCGGGAATCTCCTTTTAGCTAAACAGAGGAAAGTAAACAAAGCTTTTGGTCGACGCGGGCACGAGCCTGAGTCTCACAGTACTGTAACCAGCCACTACCCAAACGCGCTACTTTTTTTCAGCCAGTGCCTGCAAAGCCACGATTCAGCTTTTTACCGCCTTCTGAGACCCTATGGCAGCCGTAGGAAGTGTCACGGGACAGCTAAGATCCTCACTCTTCAATAAACAGAGACAAGAAGAACGACACCTTGTCAGACAGGCCACTTCCTGCCTGAAACCTTGTCAGGTTTTTGCCTGCCAAATGAGTTCTGTTATACTCACAGACACCATTCAAACAGTTTTAGAAACTTTAGGGTGTTTTCTATCCATATGTAATAAGTATATGCATATTCTAGTTACTGGGTAGGAGTGGTAACCAGATTAAATCGGGTACGTTTTTTATCCAGCCGTGAAAATACTGCCCCCTAGCCATAACAGGTTAAACAGCTTGGAAAATTCCAGAAAATTATGTCATGCCTTTAGAAGCTTCTGATAGGCTAATTAACATATTTTGAGTCAATTGGAGGTGTACCTGTATAATTATTTCAAGGCCTACCTTCAAACTCAGTTCCTCTTTGCTTGACATCATGGGAAAATCTAAAGAAATCAGCCAAGACCTCAACAACAAAAAATTGTAGACCTCCACAAGTCTGGTTAATCCTTGGGAGCAATTTCCAAACGCCTGAAGGTACCACGTTGATCTGTACAAACAATAGTACGCAAGTATAAACACCATGGGACCACGCAGCTGCCATACCGCTCAGGAAGGAGACACGTTCTGTCTCCTAGAGATGAACGTACTTTGGTGGAAAAAGAGCAAATCAATCCCAGAACAACAGCAAAGGACCTTGTGAAGATGCTGGAGGAAACAGGTACAAAAGTATCTATATCCACAGTAAAATTAGTCCAATGTCTACATAACATGAAAGGCCGCTCAGGAAGGAAGAAGCTCCAAAACCGGCATGGTTTGCAACTGCGCATGGGGACAAAGATTGTACTTTTTGGAGAAATGTCCTCTGGACTAATGAAACATAAATAGAACTGTTTGGCCATAATGACCATTGTTATGTTTGGAGGAAAAAGGGGGAGGCTTGCAAGCCTAATAACACCATCCCAACCGTGAAGCACGGGGGTGGCAGCATCATTTTGTGGGGAAGTTTTGCTGCATGAGGGACTGGTGCACTTCACAAAAAATGGCATCCTGAGAATAGAAAATTGGGTGCATATATTGAAGCAACAACTCAAGACATCAGTCAGGAAGTTTAAGCTTGGTCGCAAATGGGTCTTCCGAATGGACAATGACCCCAATCATACTTCCAAAGTTGTGGCAAAATGGCTTAAGGACAACAAAGTCAAGGTATTGGAGTGGCCTTCACAAAGCCCTGATCTCAATCCTAAAGAAAATGTGTGGGCAGAACTGAAAAAGCGTGTGCGAGAAAGAAGGCGTACACACCTGACTCAGTTACACTAGCTCTGTCAGGAGGATTGGGCCAAAATTCACCCAACTTATTGTGGGAAGCTTGTGGAAGGCTACCCGAAATGTTTGACCCAAGTTAAACAATTTAAAGGTAATGCTACCAATTGCTAATTGAGTGTATGTAAACTTCTGACCCACTGGGAATGTGATAAATGAAATAAAAGTTGAAATAAACCATTCACTCTACTATTTTTCAGACATTTCACATTCTTAAATAAAGCGGTGATCCTAAGACAGGGAATGTTTACTAGGATTAAATGTCAGGAATTGTTAAAAACTGAGTTTACATGTATTTGGCTAAGGTGTATGTAAACTTTTGATTTCAATTGTACTCAAAAAGTACTACTTCTCACACACGAGCACCCACGCACAAACACACACACATACATATCTGGTAGTAGATGATGAATTGCGTGTCAGTTGTAACTGTAAAAATAACTGCCTGCATTCAAACATATACTACACACACACAGACACATACACACACACACACACACACACACACACACACACACACACACACACACACACACACACACACACACACACACACACACACACACACACACACACACACACACACACACACACACACACACACACACACAGTCACTCTCCTAGTTAAAAGCCAAACAAATAACAAGCAACAGGCCTATAGTGTATTATGATAGCCGGGCCCCAGCCGCAGATCAATATCTGAATCCCTGGACAGCTGCATGTACTTTCTCACCAAAGACAAATCCAGTACACAACATTGACTGGGAAAGAACATAGGGACCAATACACTACAGAGAATATACACTGTAGAAGTATAGACAGAGGATTAGGGTCATTGTGCGTGTGAAAACTCCCCCTAACACACACACACGGTGGCACACTGCCTGCACTCCAGGACATCTACAGCACCCGGTGTCACAGGAATGCCAAGAAGATCATCAAGGACCTCAGCTACCCGAGCAACAGCCTGTTCACCCCACAACTATCTAGAAGGCGGAGACATTACAGGTGCATCAAAGCTGGGGCCAAGAGACTAAAAAACAGCTTCTATGTCTAGGCCATTAGACTGTTAGAGTCACCACTAGCCAGCTACCACCTGGTAATCTACCCTTCACAATAGTGACTGGTGCCCTATGTACATAGTCATTAAACAACGGTCACTTTAATAATGTTTGCATGCTGTTTTACCCACTTCATATGTACACTGAACAAAAATATAAATGTAACATGCAACAATTTCAAAGATGTTACTGAGTTACAGTTCATATAAGAAAATCAGTCAATATAAATAAATTCATTAGGCCCTAATCTATGGATTTCACATGACTGGGCAGGGGCGCAGCCATGGGTGGGCCTGAGAGGGCATAGGCACTTAGGAGGAGGTTGGCATGCAATCATCATGCCAATTGCACCCTCCCTCAAAACATGAGACATGTGGCATTGTGTTGTTTGACAAAACTAAAATGATCATGCTGTTTAACTTCTACGGGATTGGTGTGTCGTCGTCCCCACACGGGACGGTTGAGCTAACGTGCGCTAATGTGATTAGCATGACGTTGTAAGTACCAAGAACATTTTCCAGGACAAAGACATCTAGGTGTGTGAAGGTTAGTGTCTTTTCTGTAGGGAAGCTAATTATCCATCATTTATGACATTCCTGGGAGTGTGTAAACATTTCTTATTAACATATAATTTTTATATCTTTTTTCCAAGATGGCGTAGCAGTTCAGACGTCCTCTACCCTCCTCTTGTCGTGTCCCGTGTATATATATATTTACATTTTTTTTTTCTTCACTTATCTTTATATATATATATATATTTTTTTTTTATTTTTTTATTTTTTTTTAATTCTAAATACTCAACCTCAAAGCACTCTCCTGCAACCCGCCTCACCAATTTAAAAAAGAAAGTATTATTTACCTCATCTGAATTCCACAACAGAAGCTAGCAAGTGTTTAGCCATTTTCACTGGCTAACGTTGAAGTTCAGCTAGCCACGGTTAGCTGTCCTCAGCTATCCATTAGCTCGAAAAGCTATCGCCAGTTTTTGTACAGCGCGATTCAGACCAGAGCATACCGGACCTATTCTCTCTCCTTTTCCCCGATTTCTACCGCAGGCTCTGGACATTTACACCTGGATCTTGCAGCTAACTAGCTGCTACCTGAGTGACTATTGGCAACGGCGGTCACGGAATTAACACACATTATTATGGAGCTAGCCAGCTGAAGAGTTCCGTCAGCCACTCCTGGGCTATTCATGAGCTAGCCAGCTGAAGTGTCTCCTGGGCTACAACTCACCTATCCTGACCCGTTTTACTGCCGATGCGGAGCCCCATCGGGTCTTCACGACTGGACCACCGACGTTATCTGCCCGAGGGAGTTATCCAACTGGCCCCTCCGTCGCGACGTAACCTGATCGCCCATCTGCGGCCCGCTAATCGTTAGCTGTCTTTTCGGCTGCGATCTGAATAGGTCTATCGGACACTTTTCTTGGGCCACTATAACTAACTATTTTGCCAACTTGGACTGGTCCCCCCTTCCACACGGAACCCCACTAACCCACAGACGGAAACGCACGAGGTGGCTAAAAACAGACCTCCCTCCCATCTTCCACCAGCTTGCTACCTATGGCCCGGCTAGCTGTCTGAATCTCACTGGACCCTTTGATCACTCGGCTAAGCATGCCTCTCCTTAATGTCAATATGCCTTCTCCATTGCTGTTCTGGTTAGTGTTTATTGGCTTATTTCACTGTAGAGCCTCTAGCCCTGCTCATTATACCTTATCCAACCTCTCAGTTCCTCCACCCACACATGCTATGACATCTTCTGGTTTCAATGATGTTTCTAGAGACAATATCTCTCTCATAATCACTAAATGCCTAGGTTTACCTCCTCTGTACTCACATCCCACCATACCTTTGTCTGTACATTATACCTTGAAGCTATTTTATCGCCCCCAGAAACCTGCTCCTTTTTCTCTCTATTCTGGACGTCACAGACGACCAATTCTTATAGCTTTTAGCCGTACACTCATACTTATTCTTCTCTGCTCCTCTGGGGATGTAGAGGTGAATCCAGGCCCTGCAGTGCCTGGCTCCACTCCTACTCCCCAGGCGCTCTCTTTTGATGACTTCTGTAACCGTAATAACCTTGGTTTCATGCATGTTAACATTAGAAGCCTCCTCCCTAAGTTTGTTTTATTCACTGCTTTAGCACACTCTGCCAACCCGGATGTCCTAGCTGTGTCTGAATCTTGGCTTAGGAAGTCCACCAAAAACTCTGAAATCTTCATCCCTAACTACAACGTTTTCAGACAAGATAGAACGACCAAAGGGGGCGGTGTTGCAATCTACTGCAGAGATAGCCTGCAGAGTTCTGTCCTGCTATCCAGGTCTGTACCCAAACAATTTGAACTTCTACTTTTAAAAATCCACCTCTCCAAAAACAAGTCTCTCACCGGTGCCGCCTGCTATAGACCCCCCTCGGCCCCTAGTTGTGCTCTGGACACCATATGTGAACTGATTGCCCCCCATCTATCTTCAGAGCTCGTGCTACTAGGTGACCTAAACTGGGACATGCTTAACACCCCAGCCATCCTACAATCCAAGCTTGATGCCCTCAATCTCACACAAATTATTAATGAACCCACCAGGTACAACCCCAAAGCCGCAAACACTGGCACCCTCATAGATATCATCCTAACCAACGTGCCCTCTAAATACACCTCTGCTGTTTTCAACCAAGATCTCAGCGATCACTGCCTCATTGCCTGCACCCGTAATGGGTCAGCGGTCAAACGACCTCCACTCATCACTGTCAAACGCTCCCTGAAACATTTCAACGAGCAAGCCTTTCTATTCGACCTGGCCCTGGTATCCTGGAATGATATTGACCTCATCCCGTCAGTAGAGGATGCCTGGTTATTTTTTTTAAATGCCTTCCTCTCCATCTTAAATAAGCATGCCCCTTTCAAGAAATTTAGAACCAGGAACAGATATAGCCCTTGGTTCTCCCCAGACCTGACTGCCCTTAACCAACACAAAAATATCCTGTGGCGTTCTGCATTAGCATCGAACTGCCCCCGCGATATGCAACTTTTTAGGGAAGTTAGAAACCAGTACACACAGGCAGTTAGAAATGCCAAGGCTAGCTTTTTCAAACAGAAATTCGCTTCGTGCATCTCCAACTCTAAAAAGTTCTGGGACATTGTAAAGTCCATGGAGAATAAGAACACCTCCTCCCAACTGCCCACTGCACTGAGGATAGGAAACTCTGTCACCACCGATAAGCCCACTATAATTGAGAATTTCAATAAGCATTTTTCTACGGCTGGCCATGCTTTCCACCTAACTACCCCTACTGCATTCAACAGCACTGCACCCCCCACAGCTACTCGCCCAAGCCTCCCCCATTTCTCCTTCTCCCAAATCCATTCAGCTGATGTTCTGAAAGAGCTGCAAAATCTGGACCCCTACAAATCAGCTGGGCTTGACAATCTGGACCCTTTCTTTCTAAAATTATCTGCCGAAATTATTGCAACCCCTATTACTAGCCTGTTCAACCTCTCTTTCGTGTCGTCTGAGATTCCCATAGATTGGAAAGCAGCTGCTGTCATCCCCCTCTTCAAAGGAGGTGACACTCTTGACCCAAATTGCTACAGACCTATATCCATCCTACCCTGCCTTTCTAAGGTCTTCGAAAGCCAAGTCAACAAACAGATTACCGACCATTTCGAATCCCACCGCACCCTCTCCGCTATGCAATCTGGTTTCAGAGCTGGTCATGGGTGCACCTCAGCCACGCTCAAGGTCCTAAACAACATCGTAACCGCCATCGATAAGAAACAATACTGTGCTGCCGTATTCATTGACCTGGCCAAAGCTTTTGACTGTTAATCACCACATCCTCATCGGCAGACTCAGTAGCCTTGGTTTCTCAAACGATTGCGTCGCCTGGTTCACCAACTACTTCTCTGACAGAGTTCAGTGTGTCAAATCGGAGGGCCTACTGTCTGGACCTCTGGCAGTCTCTATGGGGGTACCACAAGGTTCAATTCTTGGGCCAACTCTTTTCTCTGTATACATAAATGATGTCGCTCTTGCTGCTGGTGAATCTCTGATCCACCTCTACGCAGACGACACCATTCTGTACACTTCTGGCCCTTCTTTGGACACTGTGTTAACCTCTTGGGGCTAGGTGGGACGCTAGCGTGCCACCTGTGGTGCACTCCATCAACAGCAGGTGCATTTCAAGAGCGGCAAATTTGAATCCAAATAAATGTCAAAATTCAAATTTTTCAAAAATACAACTATGTTACACCATTTGAAAGATAAACATCTCCTTAATCTAACCACGTTTTACGATTTCAAAAAGGTTTTACGGCGAAAGCATAAATTTAGAGTATGTTAGGACAGTACATTTACAAGAGTTGTGTGTAATGTTTTGTCAAGTCAAAGACAGGGTCACCAAAACCATAAAACCAGCTAAAATGATACACTAACCTTTTACAATCTCCATCAGATGACACTCCTAGGACATTATGTTAGACAATGCATGCATTTTTAGTTCTATCAAGTTCATATTTATATACAAAAACAGCGTTTTACTATGGCATTGATGTTGAGGAAATCGTTTCCCTCCAATAACCGGCAGTCAAGTCAGCGTCACAAATTAAATAATTAAAATTAGAAAACATTGGTAAAATATTATATTGTCATTTAAAGAATTATAGATTTACATCTTTTGAACGCAATCAACTTGCCAGATTTAAAAATAACCTTACTGGGAAATCACACTTTGCAATAATCTGAGCACTGTGCCCAGAAAAATACGCGTTGCGATACAGACTAGACGTCATGTTGGGGAGATCTAAAATCGAAAATACTATGTAAATAATCCATTACCTTTGATTCTCTTCATCAGATGTCACTTCCAGGTATCACAGGTCCATAACGAATGTAGTTTTGTTCAAAAAAGCTCATCATTTATGTCCAAAAATCTCCGTCTCGTTAGCACATGATGTAAGCCAGCCGGACTTCTCGTCATGAACGAGGGGAAAAAATATATTTCCGTTCGTTCAAACATGTCAAACGTTGTATAGCATAAATCATTAGGGCCTTTTTTAACCAGAACATGAATAATATTCAAGGTGGACGAATGCATAGCCTTTTATAACGTATTGGAACGAGGGTACCCAACATGAAGTAGCGCGCCAGGTGTCTAATGGGACATCACCGTTCCATGGCTCTTGTTCGGTCAGATCTCCCTCCAGAAGACTCAAAACACTTTGTAAAGGCTGGTGACATCTAGTGGAAGCAATAGGAAGTGCCAAAATATTCCTAAACCCCTGTGTTTTTCAATGGGATAGCTTTAAAGTCAATACAACACATCAGGTATCCACTTCCTGTCAGAAAATGTCTCAGGGTTTTGCCTGCCAAATGAGTTCTGTTATACTCACAGACACCATTCAAACAGTTTTGGAAACTTTAGAGTGTTTTCTATCCATATATAATAAGTATATGCATATTCTAGTTACTGGGTAGGATTAGTAACCAGATTAAATCGGGTACATTTTTTTTATCCAGACGTGCAAATGCTGCCCCCTAGACCCAACAGGTTAACAACCCTCCAGACGAGCTTCAATGCCATTCAACTCTCCTTCCGTGGTCTCCAACTGCTCCTAAACACAAGTAAAACTAAATGCATGCTCTTCAACCGATCGCTGCCTGCACCTGCCCGCCTGTCCAGCATCACTTCTCTGGACGGTTCTAACTTAGAATTTGTGGACAACTACAAATACCTAGGTGTCTGGTTAGACTGTAAACTCTCCTTCCAGACTCATATCAATCATCTCCAATCCAAAGTGAAATCTCGAATTGGCTTCCTATTTCGCAACAAAGCATCCTTCACTCATGCTGCCAAACATACCCTCGTAAAACTGACCATCCTACCAATCCTCGACTTCGGCGATGTCATTTACAAAATAGCTTCCATTACCCTACTCAACAAGCTGGATGCAGTCTATCACAGTGCCATCCGTTTTGTCACCAAAGCCCCATATACTACCCACCACTGCGACCTGTACGCTCTCGTTGGCTGGCCTTCGCTTCATAATCGTCGCCAAACACATTGGCTCCAGGTCATCTACAAGACCCTGCTAGGTAAAGTCCCCCCTTATCTCCGCTCACTGGTCACCATAGCAGCACCCACCTGTAGCATGCGCTCCAGCAGGTATATCTCTCTGGTCACCCCTAAAGCCAACTCCTCCTTTGGTCGTCTCTCCTTCCAGTTCTCTGCTGCCAATGACTGGAACGAACTACAAAAATCTCTGAAACTGGAAACACTTATCTCCCTCACTAGCTTTAAGCACCAGCTGTCAGAGCAGCTCACAGATCACTGCACCTGTACATAGCCCATCTATAATTTAGCCCAAACTACTACCTCTTCCCCTACTGTATTTATTTATTTTGCTCCTTTGCACCATATTATTTATATTTTATCTCTGAACTTTCTTCAAACTACAAATCTACCATTCCAGTGTTTTTCTTGTTATACTTTATTTACTTTTCCACCATGGCATTTTTTTGCCTTTACCTCCCTTATCTCACATCATTTGCTCACATTGTATATAGTCATATTTTTATTTTTATTTTTTTTTTGTTCTTTTTTTTATTTTTTTCTACTGCATCATTGATTGTATGTTGTTTTACTCCATGTGTAACTCTGTGTTTTTGTATGTTGTCGAACTGCTTTGCTTTATCTTGGCCAGGTCGCAATTGTAAATGAGAACTTGTTCTCAACTTGCCTACCTGGTTAAATAAAGGTGAAATAAAAATAAATAAAAATAAAATATGTTCTCTGTATTTATGTACTTGAAAATGTATCAGTTGACCAATTCGGCACATTTGGGCAGACTTTATACAACATTTTGAACAGCAATGCAATGGTTCATTGGATCAGTGTAAAACTTTGCACATACACTGCTGCCATCTAGTGGCCAAAATCTAAATTGCGTCTACACTCGTAAGTGATATAATGGCCTTTCTCTTGCATTTCAAAGATGATGGAACCCATGTTTTTTTTCTTTGTACTATCTTTTACCAGATCTAATGTGTTATATACTCCAACATTAATTTCACATTTCCACAAACGTCAAAGTGTTTCCTTTCAAATGCTATCAAGAATATGCTTATCCTTGCTTCAGGTCCTGAGCTACAGGCAGTTAGATTTGGGTATGTCATTATAGGCTAAATTGAAAAAAAATGTCCGATCCTTTGAGAGGTTTTAATCAGCTTCTTGATATGCCACACCTGTCAGATGGATGGATTATCTTGACAAAGGAGAAATGCTCACTAACAGGGATGTAAACAACATTTGAGCGAAATACGTTTTTTGTACGTATGTAAAATCTCTGGGATCTTTTATTTCAGCTCATGAAACATGGGACCAACACGTTAAATGTTGCGTTTATATTTTTGTTCAGTGCATTCGGAAAGTATTCAAACCGCTTGACTTATTTCACATTTTGTTACGTTACAGCCTTATTCTAAAATAGACTGAATAAAACATTTTCTTCATCAATCTACACACAATACCCCATAATGACAAAGGGAAAACAGGTTTTTAGAAATTATGGCAAAATGTTTTTAAAATAAAAAACATCAACACATTATTTACATAAGTATTCAGACCCTTTGCTATGAGACTCAAAATTGAGATTAGGTGCTTCCTGTTTCCATTGAACATCCTTGACATGTTTCTTCAGCTTGATTGGAATCCACCTGTGGTAAATTCAATTGATTGGACATGATTTGTAAAGGGACACACCTGTCTATATAAGTTCCCTCAGTTGACACTGCATATCAGAGCAAAGACCAAGCCATGAGGTCGAAGGAATTGCCCATAGAGCTCAGAGACAGGATTGTATCGAGGCAAAGATCTGGGTAGGGTACCAAACATGTCTGCAGCATTGAAGGTCCCCAAGAACACAGTGGCCTCCATCATTCTTAGATGGAAGAAGTTTGGAACCACCAAGACTCTTCCTAGAGTTGGCCGCCCTGGCAAACTGAGCAATCGGGGGAGAAGGGCCTTGGTCAGGGAGGTGGCCAAGAATCTGATGGTCCCTCTGATGTAACAAAATGTGAAAAAAGTCAATGGGTCTGGATACCTTCCGAATGCACTGTATATTCTGTTTTCTTGTCAAGGCTCATCCTATATAATTACTGCTGTACAGAAATTGTATATTTATACTATACTGTCCATATTGTCTATACATACCATCATATACATATACAGTGGACTCGGAAAGTATTCAGACCCCTTGATGTTTTCAATATTTTGTTGCGTTACAGCTTATTCTAAAATTGATTAAATTGCTTTTTTTCCTCATCAATCTCCACACAGTACCCCATAATGACAAAGGAAAAACAGGTTTTTAGAAAGTTTTGCACATTGATTAAAAATAAAAAAATGAAATATTACATTTACGTAAGTATTCAGACCCTTTACTCAGTACTTTGTTGAACCACCGTTGGCAGTGATTACACCCTCGGTATGATGCTACAAGCTTGGCTCACCTTTATTTGGGAGGTTTCTCCCATTCCTCCTGCAGATCCTCTCAAGCTACACTCCCGTTCAAAAGTTTTAGAGCTCCTACTCATTCAAGGGTTTTTCTTTATTTTTACTATTTTAAGATTGTAGAATAATAGTGAAGACGTCAAACGTATGAAATAACACATATAGAATCATGTAGTAACCAAAAAAGTGTTAAACCAAACATTCTTCAAATAGCCACCCTTGGCCTTGATGACAGCTTTGCGCACTCTTGGCATTCTCTCAACCAGCATCATGAGGTAGTCACCTGGAGTGCATTTCAATTAACAGGTGTGCCTTGTTAAAAGTTAATTTCTGCTTTTGAGCCAATCAGTTGTGGTTTGACAAGGTAGGGGGGTAAACAGAAGATAGCCATATTTGGTAAAAGACCAAGTCCATATTATGGCACGAACAGCTCAAATAAGCAAAGAGAAACGACACTCCATCATTACTTTAAGACATGAAGGTCAATCAATCCAGAAAATGTCAAGTACTTTGAATGTTTCTTCAAGTGCAGTTACAAAACCATCAAGTGCTATGATGAAACTGGCTCTCATGAGGACCGCCACAGAAAAGGAAGACCCAGAGTTACCTCTGCTCTAGAGGATGAATTAATTCGAGTTAACTGCACCTCAGATTGCAGCCCAATAAATGCTTCACAGAGTTCAAGTAACAGACACATCTCAACATCAAGTGTTCAGAGGAGACTGCATGAATCAGGCCTTCATGGTGAAATTGCTGCAAAGAAGCCACCACTAAAGGACACCAATAAGAAGAAGAGACTTGCTTGGGCAAAGAAACACAAGCAATGGACATTAGACTGGTGGAAATCTGCCGTTTGGCCTGATGAGATTTTTGATTTCAACCTCCGTGTCTTTGTGAGACGCAGAGTAGGTGAACAGATGATCACCACATTTGTGGTTCCCACCGTGAAGCACGGAGGAGGAGGTGTGATGGTGTGGGGGTGCTTTGCTGGTGACACTGTCTGTGATTTATTTAGAATTCAAGGCACACTTAACCAGCATGGCTACCACAGCATTCTGAAGCGATATGCCATCCGATCTGGTTTGTGCTTAGTGAGACTATTATTTGTTTTTCAACAGGACCCAAAACACACCACCAGGCTGTGTAAGGGCTGTTTGACCAAGTAGAGTGTTGGAGTGCTACATCAGATGACCTGGCCTCCACAATCACCCGACCTCAACCCTATTGAGATAGTTTTGAATGAGTTGGACCACCAAGTTAAGGAAACTAGCCAACAAGTGCTCAGCATATGTGGGAACACCTTCAATACTGTTGCAAAAGCATTCCCCATGAAGCTGTTTGAGAGAACGCCAAGAGTGTGCAAAGCTGTCATCAAGGCAAACGGAGGCTACTTTGAGTAATCTAAAATATACTTTGATTGACGCCAGCACAGTGTTTTAAAACGTACCCGATTTAAACTGGTTACTACTCTTGCCCAGAAACGAGAATATGCATATAATTAGTATATTTGGATACAGAACTCTCTAAAGTTTCTAAAACTGTTTGAATGGTGTCTGTGAGTATAACAGAACTCATATGGCAGGCCAAAACCTGAGAAGATTCCATACAGGAAGGGCCCTGTCTGACAATTTGTTATCCTTCTGTTGCATCTCTATCGAAAATACAGCATCTCTGCTGTAACGTGACATTTTCTAAGGCTTCCATTGGCTCTCAGAAGGCACCAGAAAGTGGAATGACGTGTCTCCTGTCTCTGAGCGAAGAACAGCAGGAGATTTTGTGAGTGGTCAGGCTGGGAACAGTGACACTGGAGATGCGCGTTCATGAGAATTCATTTTTTTTTTTTTTCAGCCTTTGAATGAATACAACGTCGCCCGGTTGGAATATTATCACTATTTTACGAGAAAAAGCAGCATAAAAATTATAGCATAAAAATTGATTTTTAACAGCGTTTGACATGCTTCAAAGTACGGTAATGGAATATTTTGAAATGTTTCGTTACGAAATGCGCTCGCGCGTCACCCTTCGGATAGTGACTTGAACGCACAAACAAAACGGAGCTAGTTGGATATAACTATGGATTATTTGGAACCAAAACAACATTTGTTGTTGAAGTAGAAGTCCTGGGAGTGCATTCTGACGAAGAACAGCAAAGGTAATCCAATTTTTCTTATAGTAAATCTGAGTTTGGTGAGGGCCAAACTTGGTGGGTGTCAAATTAGCTAGCTGTGATGGCCGTGCTATCTACTCAGAATATTGCAAAATGTGCTTTCGCCGAAAAGCTATTTTAAAATCTGACATAGCGATTGCATAAAGGAGTTCTGTATCTATAATTCTTAAAATAATTGTTATGTATTTTGTGAACGTTAATCATGAGTAATTTAGTAAATTCACCGGAAGTTTGCGGTGGGTATGCTAGTTCTGAACATCACATGCTAATGTAAAAAGCTGGTTTTTGATATAAATATGAACTTCATTGAACAAAACATGCATGTATTGTATAACATAATGTCCTAGGAGTGTCATCTGATGAAGATCATCAAAGGTTAGTGCTGCATTTAGCTGTGGTTTTGGTATTTGTGACATATATGCTTGCTTTGAAGATGGCTGTGTGATTATTTTTGGCAGGGTACTCTCCTGACATAATCTAATGTTTTGCTTTCGCTGTAAAGCCTTTTTGAAATCCGATAATGTGGTTAGATTAACGAGAGTCTTGCCTTTAAAATGGTGTAAAATAGTCATATGTTTGAGAAATTGAAGTTATTGCATTTTTGAGGGATTTGTATTTCGCGCCATGCGATTCCACTGGCTGTTGACTAGGTCCAAGCGTCCCACCTAGCCCAGGGAAGTTAATGGACAGACCCTAAAAGGTCACCATGTCACACTCACAGCTCCACCACTGCTACTGTGGTATCCCCACTTTAGTTTACCAAGACTGAGCCGCCATTTGTAGACATGGCGGCTGGCCTCAGGGATGACCCATTCTTCTGGACAACACAGCTCCACACATGGACATACAAGCACCCAGAACATTCCAGGTACTGAAGGGGATGGACCCAAAGGCCTCACTGACACCGGGGAAACAGAGACTCAGACACTTCCTGCCTGACCTCCCCGTCAGACCCGCCATGTCACCACAGCTTGGTGATATGGACACTGGTCAGGTCAGATAGAGCCCCACCCTTACAGCAGTACTGGGTACTCTGCTGTACCAGTCCCCACCCCAACCACCAGACTCCACAGGTGCCCCTTGTGCCACATCTCATCCACCTGAACCCCCCAAAATTGCCTCTGATGGCTAAGGTCATAATCACAGACCCACGTAAAAGTTACTAATAGCAGTATTTTTGGTGACTACTGTTCTTGCTTAGTATTGCATGGTTATTGTGAACTGTTAATGTTTTTATGTCTTGTCTGTATTTCAGAGTTTTTCAAGTAGATAATTACTTCTCAGGTATAAAATATATGTCACGCCCTGACCATAGAGAGCCCTCGGGGTTCTCTATGGTGTTTTAGGTCAGGTCATGACAAGGGGGGTTTCTAGGTATTATATGTCTATATTGGGGATCATACTTAGTATGTCCTTTTTCCACCTGCGATGTGGGATACTGTTTTGTAGTAGTGCCTATGTGCGCTATGTATTTCACGATCGTTATATCTTTGTTGTTTTTTGGAAGTTTCACTATCATTAAAATGTGGAACTCTACTCACGCTGCACCTTGGTCCAATTATTCATACGACGGTCGTGACAATATAAGCTTTTTTTTCTTCTTTTATACCAGTGCCTGAAACAGGGACATTTATTTTGTAGCCTAGGTTTGAGTAACATTACTTTTATTCTGAAATTTTATGGAATCTCTAGAATTGACCGTACCCCTTGAAGACTTTAATTGTGAAGCACTTAATTATTCCCAGAAGGCACCTGCGTGAGTCAGAGTGAGTGAGAAGAAGCTTTTGATGTTGACGTGATTCCAACTTGACTGCGTTCTTGAGATCTGAGAATTAAAAGAAGATCAAGTACTTTATCCGTTGAAAAACGTGAGTTAAGACCCACACGTTCTCCAGAGGAGATTGAATATAATATCCACAATCAAGAAGTTAAGGTTACACTTATAGCACAACTTTCTCCCCTACAACAATGTAATTTGCTGAGTGACAGGCCAATTCATTAGGAAATAAGGGCAAGTTCTGCCGGTTTGATGAAGTAACATGGTTAGCTAGCTTAATAGCACTGCTATTAAGTCTCCATCCTGTCAGCTGAAGAACACTTGATTCAATGCTTTGGGGACCTCATCTCATTGCACTGACTGAAGTGTTTGACAATCTTAGGCCTAGATTCAATCAGATCTGCTTTAACCCGTGATAACCAGCAACTGAATTGCATATAATTGTTTTTGCTTGATAGCATATAATTGTTTTTGCTTAGGCGATGTCCGAGGTGAAACTGTGTTCAAGCCATGTTAGGAATTCAAACACTGAAATGTATGTTGTAATCTACACCATGATTAGTCTGATTTAACCTCCCTGGGCAAGGTGGGACGCTTGCGTCAACAGCCAGTGGAATCGCGTGGCGTGAAATACAAATACCTCATAAATGCTATAACTTCAATTTCTCAAACATATGACTATTTTACACCATTTTAAAGACAAGACTCTCGTTAATCTAACCACATTGTCCAATTTCAAAAAGGCTTTACAGAAAAAGCGAAACATTAAATTATGTCAGGAGAGTACCCTGCCAAAAATAATCACACAGCCATTTTCAAATCATGCATATATGTCACAAAAACCAAAACCACAGCTAAATGCAGCACTAACCTTTGATGATCTTCATCAGATGACACTCCTAGGACATTATGTTATACAATACGTGCATGTTTTGTTCAATCAAGTTCATATTTATTTCAAAAACCAGCTTTTTACATTAGCATGTGATGTTCAGAACTAGCATACCCACCGCAAACTTCCGGTGAATTTACTTAACCTGTTGGGGATAGGGGGCAGTATTTGCACGGCTGGATAAAAAACGTACCCGATTTAATCTGGTTACTACTCCTGCCCAGTAACTAGAATATGCATATAATTATTGGCTTTGGATAGAAAACACCCTAAAGTTTCTAAAACTGTTTGAATGGTGTCTGTGAGTATAACAGAACTCCTATGGCAGGCCAAATCCTGAGAAGATTTCAAGCAGGAAGTGGCCTGTCTGAGAAGTAGTGTTTCATCTTGGCTCTTTTTATTGAAGACTCAGGATCTGTGCAATAACGTGACACATCCTACGTCGTCCATATGGTCTCAGAGCCCGGGAAAACGTTGAACGATATCGAGGCAGGCTCTGGCTGAAACACTTTATCACTTTTGGCAAGTGGCCACTCAGAGTACTATGGGCTTAGGCGCGTGCCCGCTTCGACCGAATGGTTTCTTTTCCTTTGTCTGTTTATCTAAACGCAGATTCCCGGTCGGAATATTATCGCTTTTTTATGAGAAAAATGGCATAAAAATTGATTTTAAACAGCGGTTGACATGCTTCGAAGTACGGTAATGGAATATTTAGAATTCTTTTGTCACGAATTGCGCCATGCTCGTAACCCTGATTTAGCCTTTAGGATAGTGTCTAGAACGCACGAAGAAAACGCAGCTGTTTGGATATAACGATGGATTATTTTGGACCAAACCAACATTTGTTATTGAAGTAGAAGTCCTGGGAGTGCATTCTGACGAAGACAACAAAGGTAAGAACATTTTTCTTATAGTAAATCTGACTTTGATGAGTGCTAAACCTGCTGGGTGTCTAAATAGCTAGCCCTGTGATGCCGGGCTATCTACTGAGAATATTGCAAAATGTGCTTTCACCGAAAAGCTATTTTAAAATCGGACATATCGAGTGCATAGAGGAGTTCTGTATCTATAATTCTTAAAATAATTGTTATGCTTTTTGTGAACGTTTATCGTGAGTAATTTAGTAAATTCACCGGCAGTGTTCGGTGGGAATGCTAGTCACATGCTTGTCACATGCTAATGTAAAAAGCTGGTTTTTGATATAAATATGAACTTGATTGAACAAAACATGCATGTATTGTATAACATAATGTCCTAGGGTTGTCATCTGATGAAGATCATCAAAGGTTAGTGCTACATTTAGCTGTGGTTTGGGTTTATGTGACATTATATGCTAGCTTGAAAAATGGGTGTCTGATTATTTCTGGCTCGGTACTCTGCTGACATAATCTAATGTTTTGCTTTCGTTGTAAAGCCTTTTTGAAATCGGACAGTGTGGTTAGATTAACGAGAGTCTTATCTTTAAAATGGTGTAAAATAGTCATATTTCTGAAAAATTGAAGTAATAGCATATCTAAGGATTTGAATAACGCGCCACAGGATTCAACTGGCTGTTGAGTAGGTGCGTCCCACCTAGCCCAGAGAGGTTAATTACTCACGATTAACGTTTACAAAATACATAACAATTATTTTAAGAATTATAGATACAGAACTCCTTTATGCAATCGTGGTGTCAGATTTTAAAATAGATTTTCGGTGAAAGCACATTTTGCAATATTCTGAGTAGATAGCCCGGCCATCACGGCTAGCTATTTTGACACCCACCAAGTTTAGCCCTGACCAAACTCCGATTTACTATTAGAAAAGTTTGATTACCTTTGGTGTTCTTCGTCAGAATGCACTCCCAGGACTGCTACTTCAATAACAAATGTTGTTTTGGTTCAAAATAATCCATAGTTATATCCAAATAGCGGCGTTTTGTTCGTGTGTTCAAGACACTATCTGAAGTGTAAATAAGGGTCATGCGCACGACGCATTTCGTGACAAAAAAATTCTAAATATTCCATTACCGTACTTCGAAGCATGTCAACCGCTGTTTAAAATGAATTTTTATGCAATTTTTCTTGTAAAAAAGCGATAATATTCCGACCGGGAAAGCGTGTTTACGTACAAAGAGAGAGAAAATAAAAGCATGGGATCCCCTCGTGCACGAGCCTGAGTCTCATAGTACTGTGACCGGCCACTATCCAAACGCGCTAATATCTTTCAACCAGGGCCTGCAAAGCCACGATTCAGCTTTTTGCCGCCTTCTGAGAGCCCATGGGAGCCGTAGGAAGTGTCACGTAACAGTAGAGATCCCCTGTTTTGATAGAGATAATCAAGAAGGCCAAGAAATGGTCAGACAGGGTACTTCCTGTACAGAATCTTCTCAGGTTTTGGCCTGCCAAACGAGTTCTGTTAAACTCACAGACACCATTCAAACAGTTTTAGAAACTTTGGAGTGTTTCCTATCCAAAGCTAATAATTATATGCATATTCTAGTTTCTGGGCAGGAGTAATAATCAGATTAAATCGGGTACGTTTTTTATCCGGCCGTGAAAATACTGCCCCCTAGCCATAACAGGTTAAACCCTTTACAATGAAGATCTGTGAAGTTATTTGGATTTTAACAAATTATCTTTCAAGACAGGGTCCTGAAAAAAAGATGTTTCTTTTTTTGCTGAGTTTACATACATACATACATACATACATACATACATACATACATACATACATACATACATACATACATACATACATACATACATACATACATACATACATACATACATACATACATACAGTCGTGGCCAAAAGTTTTGAGAATGACACAAATATTAATTTTCACAAAGTTTGCTGCTTCAGTGTCTTTAGATATTTTTGTCAGATGTTACTATGGAATACTGAAGTATAATTACAAGCATTTCATAAGTTTCAAAGGCTTTTATTGAGAATTACATGAAGTTGATGCAAGGAGTCAATATTTGCAGTGTTAGCCCTTCTTTTTCAAGACCTCTGCAATCCGCCCTGGCATGCTGTCAATTAACTTCTGGGCCACATCCTGACTGATGGCAGCCCATTCTTGCATAACCAATGCTTGGAGTTTGTCAGAATTTGTGGGGTTTTGTTTGTCCACCCGCCTCTTGAGGATTGACCACAAGTTCTAAATGGGATTAAGGTTTGGGGATTTTCATGGCCCTGGACCCAAAACACTGATGTTTTGTTTCCCGAGCCACTTAGCTATCACTTTTGCCTTAGGGCAAGGTGCTCCATCATGCTGGAAAAGGCATTGTTCATCACCAAACTGTACCTGGATGATTGGGAGAAGTTGCTCTCGGAGGATGTGTTAGTACCATTCTTTATTCATGGCTGTGTTCTTAGGCAAAATTGTGAGTAAGCCCACTCCCTTGCCTGAGAAGCAACCCCACAGATGAATGGTCTCAGGATGATTTACTGTTGGCATGACACAGGACTGATGGTAGGGCTCACCTTGTCTTCTACGGACAAGCTTTTTTTCCCGGATGCCCCAAACAGTCGGAAAGGGGATTCATTAGAGAAAATGACTTTACCCCAGTCCTCAGCAGTCCAATCCCTGTACCTTTTGCAGAATATCAGTCTGTCCCTGATGTTTTTCCTGGAGAGAAGTGGCTTCTTTGCTGCCCTTCTTGACACCAGGCCATCCTCCAAAAGTGTTCGCCTCACTGTGCGTGGAGATGCACTCACACCTGCCTGCTGCCATTCCTGAGCAAGCTCTGTACTGGTGGTGCCCCGATCCTGCAGCTGCATCAACTTTAGGAGACAGTCCTGGCACTTGCTGGACTTTCTTGGGCACCCTGAAGCCTTCTTCACAACAATTGAACCGCTCTCCTTGAAGTTCTTGATGATCCGATAAATGGTTGATTTAGATGCAATCTTACTGGCAGCAATATCCTTGCTTGTGAAGCCCTTTTTGTGCAAAGCAATGATGACGGCACGTGTTTCCTTGCAGGTAACCATGATAGTCAGAGGAAGAACAATGATTCCAAGCATCACCCTCCTTTTGAAGCATCCAGTCTGTTATTGAACTCAATCAGCATGACAGAGTGATCTCTGTCAACTACCAAACTTCCACTTCGCTACATTACAACGGCTTGATTTGTTTGATCTGAGCAATTCTTCTTAGCTAGCTACATAGCCGTCTTTGTATCAAAGATAATTGTGTAGTTTAGAGTAACTGAGTAATTATCGAGGCTAGCTATCTTTGTCCTCCTAACGTAGTCAACACTGCTAGCTGCTAGCTAGCTAGTCATCACCGTTAGCTAGCCAACTTCTACCGACTAGCAGCACCGCAGAAACTATTACATTACAACGCAACGACTTGATTAGTGTGGTGTTAGTGTTAGTTAGCCAGCTACATAGTTGTCTGTGCTGTCTCTGTATCTAAGATAATTGTGTAGTTTGAGTTTGAGTATTATCGAGGTGTGCTAGCCAGCCGCGACGCGGCGCCAGACTTACTCAACACACCTAGTCATCATTAACCCACTGCCAGCTAGCCATCCGTTACCGACTAGCAGCGCTGTAGTTACTAATACTAAACAACGGAACGATTTGACTAGTGCAGTGTTACCTAGCTAGCTACCTAGTTGTCTTTGTCATAACTTGGTAATTGTTAATTGATAATTGTTAGCTAGCCAGCCATCGAGGTTAGCTAGCCAGCTATTTCCGTCCCCCGCGACGCCATTTTTCCTAACCTAGCCAACTATTACCGACGAGCAGCATTGTTGAAACTAAATACACTACAAGGAACGTCTTGATTAGTGTTATGTTAGCTAGCTAGCTACAAAGTTGCTTTGTATCATGACAAGGTGTAGTACTGAAACTACCGAGGTTACCTAGCCAGCTACACGTTCAAAGTCAACAACGCAGCCACTGCTAGCTAGCCTACTCCACCAGCCAGCAGTACTGTATCATTTTAGTCAATAACATTTTTGCAACGTAAGCTTAACTTCCTGAACATTCGAGACGTGTAGTCCACTTGTCACTCCAATCTCATTTGCATTAGCGTAGCCTCTTCTGTAGCTTGTCTACTATGTGTCTGCCTATCCCTGTTCTCTCTCCTCTGCACAGGCCATACAAACGCTCCACACCGCGTGGCCGCTGCCACTCTAACCTGGTGGTCCCAGCGCGCACGACCCACGTGGAGTTCCAGGTCTCCGGCAGCCTCTGGAACTGCCGGTCTGCGGCCAACAAGGCTGAGTTCATCTCAGCCTATGCTACCCTCCAGTCCCTAGACTTCCTGGCGCTGACGGAAACATGGATCACCACAGATAACACTGCTACTCCTACTGCTCTCTCCTCGTCTGACTAAGTGTTCTCGCATACCCCTAGAGCATCGAGCCAGCGGGGTGGTGGCACTGGAATCCTCATCTCTCCCAAGTGGACATTCTCTCTTTCTCCCCTGACCCATCTGTCTATCTCCTCATTTGAATTCCATGCTGTCACAGTTACCAGCCCTTTCAAGCTTAACATCCTTATCATTTATCGCCCTCCAGGTTCCCTTGGAGAGTTCATCAATGAGCTTGACGCCTTGATAAGTTCCTTTCCTGAGGATGGCTCACCTCTCACAGTTCTGGGTGACTTTAACCTCCCCACGTCTACCTTCGACTCATTCCTCTCTGCCTCCTTCTTTCCACTCCTCTCCTCTTTCGACCTCACCCTCTCACCTTCCCCCCCTACTCACAAGGCAGGCAATACGCTTGACCTCATCTTTACTAGATGCTGTTCTTCCACTAATCTCATTGCAACTCCCCTCCAAGTCTCCGACCACTACCTTGTATCCTTTTCCCTCTCGCTCTCATCCAACACTTCTCACTCTCCCCCTACTCGGATGGTATTGCGCCGTCCCAACCTTCGCTCTCTCTCTCCCGCTACTCTCTCCTCTTCCATCCTATCATCTCTTCCCTCTGCTCGAACCTTCTCGAACCTATCTCCTGATTCTGCCTCCTCAACCCTCCTCTCCTCCCTCTCTGCATCCTTTGATTTCCTCTGTCCCCTATCCTCCAGGCCGGCTCGGTCCTCCCCTCCTGCTCCGTGGCTCGACGACTCACTGCGAGCTCACAGAACAGGGCTCCGGGCAGCCGAGCGGAAATGGAGGAAAACTCGCCTCCCTGCGGACCTGGCATCCTTTCACTCCCTCCTCTCTACATTTTCCTCTTCTGTCTCTGCTGCTAAAGCCACTTTCTACCACTCTAAACTCCAAGCATCTGCCTCTAACCCTAGGAAGCTCTTTGCTACCTTCTCCTCCCTCCTGAATCCTCCTCCCCCTCCCCCCCCCCCCTCCTCCCTCTCTGCGGATGACTTCGTCAACCATTTTGAAAAGAAGGTTGACGACATCCGATCCTCGTTTGCTAAGTCAAACGACACTGCTGGTCCTGCTCACACTGCCCTACCCTGTGCTTTGACCTCTTTCTCCCCTCTCTCTCCAGATGAAATCTCGCGTCTTGTGACGGCCGGCCGCCCAACAACCTGCCCACTTGACCCTATCCCCTCCTCTCTTCTCCAGACCATTTCCGGAGACCTTCTCCCCTACCTCACCTCGCTCATCAACGCATCCTTGACCGCTGGCTACGTCCCTTCCGTCTTCAAGAGAGCGAGAGTTTCACCCCTTCTGAAAAAACCTACACTCGATCCCTCCGATGTCAACAACTACAGGCCAGTATCCCTTCTTTCCTTTCTCTCCAAAACTCTTGAACGCGCCGTCCTTGGCCAGCTCTCTTGCTATCTCTCTCAGAATGACCTTCTTGATCCTAATCAGTCAGGTTTCAAGACTGGGCATTCAACTGAGACTGCTCTTCTCTGTGTCACGGAGGCTCTCCGCACTGCTAAAGCTAACTCTCTCTCCTCTGCTCTCATCCTTCTAGACCTATCTGCTGCCTTTGATACCGTGAACCATCAGATCCTCCTCTCCACCCTCTCCGAGCTGGGCATCTCTGGCACCGCGCACAATTGGATTGCGTCCTACCTGACAGGTCGCTCCTACCAGGTGGCGTGGCGAGAATCTGTCTCCGCACCACGTGCTCTCACCACTGGTGTCCCCCAGGGCTCTGTTCTTGGCCCACTCCTATTCTCGCTATACACCAAGTCACTTGGCTCTGTCATATCCTCACATGGTCTCTCATATCATTGCTATGCAGATGACACACAATTAATCTTCTCCTTTCCCCCTTCTGACAACCAGGTGGCGAATCGCATCTCTGCATGTCTGGCAGACATATCAGTGTGGATGACGGATCACCACCTCAAGCTGAACCTCGGCAAGACGGAGCTGCTCTTCCTCCCGGGGAAGGACTGCCCGTTCCATGATCTCGCCATCACGGTTGACAACTCCCTTGTGTCCTCCTCCCAGAGTGCTAAGAGCCTTGGCGTGACCCTGGACAACACCCTGTCGTTCTCCACCAACATCAAGGCGGTGACCCGATCCTGTAGGTTCATGCTCTACAACATTCGCAGAGTACGACCCTGCCTCACACAGGAAGCGGCGCAGGTCCTAATCCAGGCACTTGTCATCTCCCGTCTGGATTACTGCAACTCGCTGTTGGCTGGGCTCCCTGCCTGTGCCATTAAACCCCTACAACTCATCCAGAACGCCGCAGCCCGTCTGGTGTTCAACCTTCCCAAGTTCTCTCACGTCACCCCGCTCCTCCGCTCTCTCCACTGGCTTCCAGTCGAAGCTCGCATCCGCTACAAGACCATGGTGCTTGCCTACGGAGCTGTGAGGGGAACGGCACCTCCGTACCTTCAGGCTCTGATCAGGCCCTACACCCAAACAAGGGCACTCCGTTCATCCACCTCTGGCCTGCTCGCCTCCCTACCTCTGAGGAAGCACAGTTCCCGCTCAGCCCAGTCAAAACTGTTCGCTGCTCTGGCACCCCAATGGTGGAACAAGCTCCCTCACGACGCCAGGACAGCGGAGTCAATCACCACCTTCCGGAGACACCTGAAACCCCACCTCTTCAAGGAATACCTGGGATAGGATAAGGTAATCCTTCTAACCCCCCCCCTTAAAAGATTTAGATGCACTATTGTAAAGTGGTTGTTCCACTGGATATTATAGGTGAATGCACCAATTTGTAAGTCGCTCTGGATAAGAGCGTCTGCTAAATGACTAAAATGTAAAAAAATGTAAATGTAATCTCCAGCCTTGTCCTCGTCTTAACTCACACCTGTGTTAATGAGAGAATCACTGACATGATGTCAGCTGGTCCTTTTGTGGCAGGGCTGAAATGCAGTGGAAATGTTTTTTGGGGATTCAGTTCATTTGCATGGCAAAGAGGGACTTTGCAATTAATTCCAATTCATCTGATCACTCTTCATAACATTCTGGTGTATATGCAAATTGCCATCATACAAACTGAGGCAGCAGACTTTGTGAAAATTCATATTTGTGTCATTCTCAAAACTTTTGGCCACGACTATACATACATACATACACACTGCATATATTCACATACATACTGTAAACAGACAAATAAATACAGAAAAAGAAACAGAAGCCAGTTGAACCCAGTCGGACACGTAAAGAGAAGATTCATACAGTGGACAAGCCTATACACAATCTATACACACACCATTTTAAAGACAAGACTCTCGTTAATCTAACCACACTGTCCGATTTCAAAAAGGCTTTACAGCGAAAGCAAAACATTAGATTATGTCAGGAGAGTACCCAGCCAAAAATAATCACACAGCCATTTTCAAAGCAAGCATATATGTCACAAAAACCAAAACCACAGCTAAATGCAGCACTAACCTTTGATGATCTTCATCAGATGACACTCCTAGGACATTATGTTATACAATACATGCATGTTTTGTTCAATCAAGTTCATATTTATATCAAAAACCAGCCTTTTACATTAGCATGTGATGTTCAGAACTAGCATACCCACCGCAAACTTCCGGTGAATTTACTAAATTACTCATGATTAACCTGTTGGGTCTAGGGGGCAGCATTTGCACGTCTGGATAAAAAAAATGTACCCGATTTAATCTGGTTACTAATCCTACCCAGTAACTAGAATATGCATATACTTATTATATATGGATAGAAAACACTCTAAAGTTTCCAAAACTGTTTGAATGGTGTCTGTGAGTATAACAGAACTCATTTGGCAGGCAAAACCCTGAGACATTTTCTGACAGGAAGTGGATACCTGATGTGTTGTATTGACTTTAAACCTATCCCATTGAAAAACACAGGGGTTTAGGAATATTTTGGCACTTCCTATTGCTTCCACTAGATGTCACCAGCCTTTACAAAGTGTTTTGAGTCTTCTGGAGTGAGATCTGACCGAACAAGAGCCATGGAACGGTGATGTCCCATTAGACACCTGGCGCGCTAGTTCATGTTGGGTACCCTCGTTCCAATACGTTATAAAAGAGTATGCATTCGTCCACCTTGAATATTATTCATGTTCTGGTTAAAAAAGGCCCTAATGATTTATGCTATACAACGTTTGACATGTTTGAACGAACGTAAATATATTTTTTCCCCTCGTTCATGACGAGAAGTCCGGCTGGCTTACATCATGTGCTAACGAGACGGAGATTTTTGGACATAAATGATGAGCTTTTTTGAACAAAACTACATTCGTTATGGACCTGTGATACCTGGAAGTGACATCTGATGAAGAGAATCAAAGGTAATGGATTATTTACATAGTATTTTCGATTTTAGATCTCCCCAACATGACGTCTAGTCTGTATCGCAACGCGTATTTTTCTGGCCGCAGTGCTCAGATTATTGCAAAGTGTGATTTCCCAGTAAGGTTATTTTTAAATCTGGCAAGTTGATTGCGTTCAAGAGATGTAAATCTATAATTCTTTAAATGACAATATAATATTTTAACAATGTTTTCTAATTTTAATTATTTAATTTCTGACGCTGACTTGACTGCCGGTTATTGGAGGGAAACGATTTCCTCAACATCAATGCCATAGTAAAACGCTGTTTTTGGATATAAAAATGAACTTGATAGAACTAAAAATGCATGCATTGTCTAACATAATGTCCTAGGAGTGTCATCTGATGGAGATTGTAAAAGGTTAGTGCATCATTTTAGCTGGTTTTATGGTTTTGGTGACCCTGTCTTTGACTTGA
Source organism: Salmo salar (assembly GCF_965601325.2). Taxonomy (NCBI): domain Eukaryota; kingdom Metazoa; phylum Chordata; class Actinopteri; order Salmoniformes; family Salmonidae; genus Salmo; species Salmo salar. The sequence goes on from NC_138308.1 coordinate 64,906,410, forward strand.
CAAAACATTACACACAACTCTTGTAAATGTACTGTCCTAACATACTCTAAATTTATGCTTTCGCCGTAAAACCTTTTTGAAATCGTAAAACGTGGTTAGATTAAGGAGATGTTTATCTTTCAAATGGTGTAACATAGTTGTATTTTTGAAAAATTTGAATTTTGACATTTATTTGGATTCAAATTTGCCGCTCTTGAAATGCACCTGCTGTTGATGGAGTGCACCACGGGTGGCACGCTAGCGTCCCACCTAGCCCCAAGAGGTTTTAACGTTCACAAAATACATAACAATTATTTTAAGAATTATAGATACAGAACTCCTTTATGCAAACACGGTGTCAGATTTTAAAATAGCTTTTCGGCGAAAGCACATTTTGCAATATTCTGAGTAGATAGCCTGGCCATCACGGCTAGCTAATTTGACACCTACCAAGTTTGGCCCTCACCAAACTCAGATTTACTATAAGAAAAATTGGATTACCTTTGCTGTTCTTTGTCAGAATGCACTCCCAGGACTGCTACTTCAACAACAAATGTTGTTTTGGTTCCAAATAATTCATAGTTATATTCAAATACCTCCGTTTTGTTCGTGCATTCAGGTCACTATCTGAAGGTTGCGAGCGCATTTCATGACAAAGAAAATCAAAATATTCCATTACCGTACTTCGAAGCATGTCAAACGCTGTTTAAAATAAAGGTTTATGCTATTTTTCTCGTAAAATAGCGATAATAATCCAACCGGGCGACGTTGTATTCATTCAAAGGCAGAATTGTTTTTTGTTGAGAATTCTCATGAACGCGCTTCTCAGTCTCACTGTTCCCAGGCTGACCACTCACAAACAGAGCTGCTGTACGTCACCCAGAGATATTCATTAACACGCACACAAGCAATTGATACTTTGTAAAGAGCATGGATTGCTTGACAAAATGTCCCATCAATCCCTGTCTTTAATAAACTATAGGCTAAAAGATCCCTATTTACAAAATCAAAAGCTTTCTGGAAATCAATAAACATGCAAAAGTAGGCTTCTCTTCATGTAATCTATTTATAGTTATATCTATACAGGCTCTGGATTTACGAGAACCATTTTGTTCTTCCACCAGAATGTTTTGGTCCTCCAAAAATGTAATTAGCCTATTGTTGAGGATGGATGAATATAATTTATAAACCGTACTTAATTAACTTATGCCTCTATAGTTCAGTGGTGCTCTCGCTTAATTTTTTGAAGATTTGGAAATGGGATTCACTATAGACTTATAGCAAGTGGATGGCAGTATACTGTACTCAAAACACATTTGGAGCAAATTATATGGGACGTCAATTAATTTAGGGGATTTTGAAACCTCATTAGGCAATTCATCAATACCAAACGCTTTCCCATTTTTTGCAGCGTCAATCACATTCTTAACTTCTGCCACAGACAGCTCCGCATTTAAATACAGGTTACATATATAAGAGGGTTCTAACATTGTATTTTCCAGTTTAGTTCTCAGGGAACATATGTCTTTATAAAATTCTTCCAAAACCCTTCTCCCACTCCTTAAGTACCCGGGTAATATCAGAATTCATCCCCACCTGCTCTTCCATGACTTCCATTGGAATTTTCTTATGTCGTTTTGGTCCTAACTTGTTTATTTGGCTCAAACTGTTGAGGATTTCTTGTCTGTATCTCCTCAAGGTGTAATAGCTGCCTAGCTCTCTGATATCCCAGTTTAAATAGGCGCAGTCCTTTATCAAACACTATTTGCAGTTTTTTCTTAAATTCCTTCCTACAGTGTTCTCTTGTATTCCTATCTTTACACTGTAAAAATAAGTACTCAGCCTTGCGCATTACTGTCCATAGATCCCTTAGCCCATCATTCCAATAAAGCTTGTTCAGCTTGTAAACTTTCCTGGACTTGGGGGTGTATTCTTTATTCACATTTTTTTCCCATTTCAGAATATACGTATAATATCACAAAATGTTTCATACCACACATCTAAATCAAATGTTGTTTCTTGGCATCTTTCCAAAGTTTCGATGAGTTCCACCAGAGCTCTACATGCCAATTCAGAATTTATAAAGTCATTTGGCACATTTCTATTCTTACATTTAGGCCTATGCGGGATATGCATCTTTTTCCCTGTGTGATGCACAGCAATACCTGGTTCGGAAAGTTTGTGACAAACAGAAAATATCATGAATAAAAGAGAATGATCAGGAAGTCTACTTTTTTCTCCAATTAAGTAAAAACATCCACATTCTTCAACCATCTGTGTAGGAGATAACTCCTTCAATTCCAAACAAGTTTCTAGACAGTTGTGGAGGGTAACTATATAGTCCACCACAGCTTTTCATTTGCCAGATATGGATGTAAAGTTATCGCTTAAGGGGCATATCCTTCCATTAATGATACACATTTTAGAGTCACAAAGGAATTCTAATAATGATGATTAACAAAGTCATCCAAAACAACACGCGATGGAATATCATCAATATCCTTTATATAGTTATCTAACTGATAAGATCCCCACATATGTAAATAGCATCTGCTTCTGTATATAGGTATACTTGACTTAACAAATGACTATAGAAGACGCATCTCTACCCCATGTGGACTGTTCAGCTGGCAAATAGCATGAAAACACAACAAAACAAAAATCTTACACCCTATGTTCAAAGCGCAAACCACTCACTCCTTCTATGGCTTTATCGATAATTTCAATTTGATATGCTTTCATTATATCAGACTTTACACATATTCCCACTCCCCCAAAGCCCCTGGGTGCTGACGCAAATGTGTTTCATTTATTGAGATAATGTCTGGGTTTAAGGATTTTTGTGTTATTATTCATAATTTATTGTTCAATGTAGTCCATCCGTTAACATTCCAATGTGCTATTGAAATCAAATCTAGTTTGGGATGGGAAGCCCCTCAGTATGTAGTAGGTCTGTCCACCCCATGCCCTTGTCCGCATGGTCCTTCTGGTTGATCTCGTTTCATGACCCGTCCACTTCCCGTGACAAAATAGTCCTTTCCTCCTGGTATTTATCTCAGCAGCCTCTTGAAGTTCAGTTCTATAGGGCGATCGTGTGTGACTTGGCTGATCGAAGGAAGTAGACTCAGGATGGTCTCACAGCTTTAGTTTTTTTCTGTAACAGAGCCACTTTCTCCTCCACAGACTGGCACTCCACCTTCACAACCCAGGGACCTTTTCCTCTCTCCCTCATCCTCTCAACTGCAATCACCTCTGTTTCGCAGCCTAGGCCTACCGATATCAACTAGTTCACTTTGGAGTTTAGGTTCACATTTTCCTCAGCTGGCAGTCCTGCCACTATGATAGACACGTCTTGGTCGAACTTTGTTGTTTTGGCAGCGCCTATTCTCCCAGATTCTAGGAAATCTACACGGGACTCCAGATGTCCAATTTCAAGAGCTATGTGGTCTTGTAGCTGCTTGTTATTATTCTCCAGTTGAGTCAGCAAAGCTGTATGATTATCCTGAATTGCTTTCTCCAAAGCTGCATGTAAGCAGTCAACTTTACTATTCATTTCTTTTTCAATACTTAGCTTCATTTCGTCCATCTTTTTTTTCCATTTTTGTACCTAGACTACTTATCTCCATCATGAGTTTAGCCTTGCTATTTGCACTTTCTTTCTTTGAAAAATTCAGCTCCATGCTTTTCTCACCTCTGCATAGATTTCTACCAGAGTCCATATGTTTTAGCGGTTAAGTGCCTCTGTTATTGCTGTTCAAGGTAACGTTAGATAGCCAGCTAAATGTAATGTTATAGCTAGGCTAGCCAGATTACTCACCAAACAATCCCCGACAAGTCTGTCTATTGACTGTCTTTCACCCTCACGGGATTCAGACTTCAGCTGCCTCCATTTACGATCCGATCGCTATTTTTTAAACTTTGAAAACGTTTAAATTAAATAATTTGGTCCCATAAAGAAGCAGCAGCGTTTTTCACCATGTGCACCGGAAGTTACCTGTATTGATCCTGTATGTGAAAGTGTATAGACCTGTGCCTCTGAGAATATGAATAATGCTGTGTGTTGCATACAGGATGTGTATATGTACTGTATATCAGGGGTAGGCAAACCTGCGGCACTCCAGGACTTTGTTCCAACTAGGCACCACACCTAACCAACCAAGCTAACTGATCAGTTCAGTGATTGCCTAAATTCAACATTCCTGGTCTTCCAGGTCGGTTAAATCAAAAACATGGAGTGCACTCCAGGACCAGGTTTCCCTACCCCTGATGTATATCTATATGTGCATTTGATTTCCAATGAGAATATCTATATGTGTATGGATATGAGGGACTATGGGGTGAACGATGGGCTCATTGTGTATGGCTGCTGCTGTACTCTACGTTCAATAGGAGCAACACATTGTTTTCACTGAGAGTAATTTAGATTCTGATTGATAAGAATGCCATGAGCAGCTACTGCTTCTCACTGTTGGCATGACGACATCACTTATGCAAAGGTCGTTCCAGCGGTTCAGGTATTTCTCTCCAGGGAACAAGCAAGCAGTGTGTGTGTGTGTGTCCAGAATGGGTTGGGTGGGCATACTGTATATCTATGGGTTTGTTTAATTATGGGTATGTGTTTATGTGTGTAAAACAGGCTAGATAGATGTGTGTTTGTGTGTGCGTGCATGTATGCTCAACATCTGGACCTGTCAATTACAGAATCCACTTTGCATAGTTAACATCTATAGACGTTAAACAGCATCGGGCTGTATAGTAACATCTGTATACTATAACACAACAGATGATTGACAGGTGTGTGAGGTGGGTGGGGTGAGTGTCGCCATTTCTTGTTGGAGTTATCAGTATCCAGTTAATTTATTTCCATGTATTTTCTGTTGACAGACACACATATTATTGATTCCAATGCTCTCAAGGTTCCGAGCTGTCACACAAGTGAATGTCATCCTTAGAGTGAGGAGGCATCTCTCCTTGGCTTTCGAGATGATTCCCTCTATTAGTGTCTTATCAACAGTGGTCCTCCACTCCCTTCCCTGCCTCTCTCCCCTTCAGGAAATATGTTAATCTTCTGCACTAAAGTGGTTGTCAGGGAGACAAGGGAACCAATTGATGGAAGGGAAATGTTTTTATGTGATATCAAATAAGTAGACAAGAGGGAACTAGTCATATTTTGGAGCAGGGTTTCCCAACCCTCTCCTCGGGCCCACCCTGATGTTTCACATTTTGGTTTTAAACCTAAACTGGCATACCTGAGTCAATTAGTCATCTAATTATCAAGCCTTCAAATAATTGACTCAGGTGTGCCAGTTTAGGGTAAAAAAGGAGAGGGTTGGGAAACCCTATTTTGGAAAGTATTTCTATGGAGGATGCATTGTACACCCTAACATTGTACAGCCTAACAAATTCTGACATGCAAACAAAGTAACAGCAATACACAAATACATGCACACACTTCTCATATTTAGGGCCAAGCTTACTGTGAAGTTGAACAAATATTATTCTCCCTGTCAGAAAAATTTAAACGTTTTAATCTCTCTCTCTCTACGAGGCATGTACTGGCAGCTCTTGGAGCCTCCTCAAATACAATTAATCAGTGCTTTAATGGAAACTGCTGGAGTGTTCAAATTGAATAGCGCCCTGTTTAGCATATCCTGATGACACATCAGTTAGTCAGTATCTTCCTGGGGCTAAAACAGACATGGGACAGTCAACACTACTTCATATGTGCATGCACCTATAGGTAGGGCTAAGGCTAATTGCTTAGTATGCATTAGCATTAGCCTAATAAGCATGCATGCTTCTGTGAACGACCTATGAAAACCAATCATATAAACACTTGTTGCCAGTATCAGGCGGGCATTAAACCAACATGAAGTAGTGTGCAGCTACAATTCACAGAGACCATGTTAGAGTTGTTGTAATGGGTGCCCTCTTAGAGCCCTTCCCTGGCACATCCTCAGTAGGTGGGGAAGGAAATATTAACTAGGCTGTCCCAATGCCCCACTGTGTTTAGTGCTCTTGAATGACATGTCTTTAATTAGACACCATGCACACACCAAGTAAAATGAAGTTCGTAGCAAACAGCTAGCAATATGTTCCTCTTGATTGATTAGACTGCTGTCTGAGTGCTATCACATGTTGAAGTGCTTGGGTGGGATCTGTACGCGTGACTAGGGTATGTGTGATTGTTAGGAGAGTAATGGTAGGTGGGTTGAGGGTCTTTCTCAGAATAGCCATGTGATAAATCTTTCTCTGTGTGAGTGTGTCAAACAAAAAAGCGAGGTTAAACCTCTAATAAATACACGGGACGAGACCCGGAATAACAATGCACGGGTCGAGACCCGGAATAGCAATGCACGGGACGAGACCCGGAATAGCAATGCACGGGACGAGACCCGGAATAGCAATGCACGGGACGAGACCCGGAATAGCAATGCACGGGACGAGACCCGGAATAGCAATGCACGTGACGAGACCCGGAATAGCAATGCACGTGACGAGACCCGGAATATCCATTGCACAAAACATGCAGCACAATAGCCGAAACAACACCACAGGTACTCACAGGACCAACGGCCATGGGAACAATAACCGACAAGACAATGGTGAACAGAGGGCACATATATACAATTACCAATCAGGGGAAATGGGAACCAGTGACACCTAGAAACTGGTGATGTAGAACTCTGGAACTGGTGCACGGAATGAGCAGTAGTACCGGAGGGATCCGTGACAGTGTGTGTGTACGTGTTTAACTATTATTGAGGGGACCAGAAGTGCCAACAAGAATAGTAAACAAATAAACATTTGACCAACTTGTAGTCCCCTTAAGGTCAAATGTTATTTCTAGGGGGTTTAGGGTTAAGGATAGAATTAGTGTTAGGGTTAGAATTACGTTAAGGGTTAGGGTTAGGAGCTAGGGTTTGTTTTAGGGTTAGGTTTAGGGTTAAGGTTAGGTTTTTGGGTTAAGGGTTAAGGTTAAGGTTAGGGTTAGGGAAATATAGGATTTTGAATGGGACTGGATTAGATTGGCTGTATAACACTGTGTGTGTGTGAGAGTGTGTGTGTGTAAGTGAGAATTTATCTGGTATCTGAAAAGGCCATTAGTCTAATCTAAGTCATGCAGAGAGCTAGAAGCCTGCTTCAGTTACACACTGCACTCACTGGGGATTGTGTGTGTGTGTGTATGTATGTGTTTGTGCACTGTCATCTGATTCTGCAGAAAGACTGTTAGAGCTTTTTGGTGTACAGTGGTTACTCCACTAAAGGATTTGCGATTATGCTGCGGGATTTAGAGGTAATTTGTGGTTTAGTTCGGTACCCTGCATCACCACTTCATTCCTCCTGACCAGCGCAAGGGGGAGTTAGAGCACTGACTATGCTTTTGGGTCCTACTGTGTCTCTAACTGACAATGAATGGTGAACATAAACCTATATAGAAACTGATATTGTACACGACTTCAGTATTACTTACTAAAACTGCTGTTACACCAACGTTTATATAATTTTATTTTGCTCTTACTGTAGCACTGTAGGTCACTCCCGACCGGTCACATTATACAGCGCCTGAATGGCACAACAGTCTAAGACACATTGCAAGCTGTGTTGCTACAGATGCTGGTTCAATACCTGTGCCGCCATGGACTGGGAGACCCATGAGATGATTGTAGGTTTCTCTCCCTCTAAAAACAGAAATAAATAATTCTATATAACAAACTGGCTTTCTTTACAAATTAGTAACAATGTCTCATCCCATGTTCAATAATGGCCTTTTTCCTCACTCATTTTACGTTAATTGAAAATGAAATCATCTCCAAAATATTGTTATTTTTTAAACAAAGCAATTATTATTATTAGTTTAGAATGATATAAAAGCCCGTTGGATATTCTCACAGATATATTATGAACACTGTTATTAGCAGGGCAATATATATTTGTCATATTTGTCATGGCCCCCTGAGTGGTGCACAATGGGATTGCCTTGCAGTTCTCCAGCGGTATTCACTGAAAGCACTCTTAGTGCCAGTCTGCACGTTCAAACTAAAACAATGTAACTAATAATGGAATCTTTATGCTTTCGTTAATAAAATAATGATAAAAATACTCTTTCAAAATGCCAATGTTTATTTAGTTATGGATCCATAACGAATTACTATTGGAATAAATATCACTGAATTACAGAAATATCCTCCAATCCTCCAATCATCTATATGTAAATATTGGCGGACAGTTAAGTCATATTTTTCGATACACTGAAGGCCTACCGTAGGCGACATGAGTCTCACTAGTGCTGAGTAATGTGCTGTAAGGTAAACCATGGGGTGTTGGGTTCAGCGTGTAGAGATTGACACAGAGACAGGGAGACTTTAGTCCGCAAAAAACACTTTACTAAGACAGAAAATAAACATAACAAAGAAAATCACTTAGGTTTGGCTCGGTCCTTCTTATCTACTTTGGCTTGGTGTCGGTCTCTCCCCGTTCTCTCTCGCGGTGTGCCACCGTGCTCCTTTTATTTGGCCTCCACAGCTGGTTGGCACTTTCCTCTAATTACCTCCACTTAGAGCTGTCCGTGTCGGTGTGCCCAGCTCCCATATTCCCAGCAGAGGGAGCCAACGTCGCCTCATGTACCTCCCCTCTATTACCATCCCCCGGGGTAGACCTTCTGGGATACACCCCCATTAGCCCTGACTGGGAGGGAGGCATGCTAAGGGCTAGGTTTGCATTCCTCCGGGTAGGGAGTTCGCATTGCCGTGCTGGGCCACCGACCTGTGGATGACAGAAAATCACTGTAAGGACAGGAACCAGTGGGTGACACGGTCATTCGTGTCCTTACCTCTTTCCATCCACACAAGGGGGGCATGGTCAGTGATCAGGGTGAACTTCCTCCCGATGAGGTAATACTTGAGGATGTCCAGTGCCCACTTCACGGCGAGGCACTCCTCGACAATCGAGTATTTCTTCTCCCTCGGGAGGAGTTTCCTGGTGACATACATGATGGTGTGCTCCTCGCCTTCCTGCTCTTGGGACAAAATGGCCCCTACAACTGTGTCAGATGCGTCTGTCTGGACCAGGAGGTTTTTGAGAAGTCCGGGGTGACAAGTACCGGGTGCGAACATAGCGCATCATTCACGGCCTGGAACGCTGCCTCTGTGTCCTCCGTCCATCGCACCATCTAGTGTAGTTGTGCCTTTGTTAAGTCAGTGAGAAGAGAAGCTATTGCGACAAAGTTAGGTACAAATCTACTGTAGTACCCTGCTAACCCCAGGAATGACTTCACCTGTCTCTTGGTTCAGGGGACCGGCCATCCCCTAATGGCAGCAACAACAAAAAAATCTTGGGGTTTCACATTTCCCCTCCCGATCTGATAGCCCAGGTACTCCACCTCTGCATAGCCCAGCTTGCACTTGTGGGGGTTCGCGGTCAGACCTGCATCCCTTAGTGTATTCACCACAGCCTGTAACCTACAAAGTTCTGACTCCCAACTGTCACAATTATCTTCTCTAGGGCCAGTGGGACGATTTCGTCCCACCTACGTAACAGCCAGTGGAATCCCGTAGCTATAACTATGCTAACTAGCCTCAGTACACTGGATGACAAAGAGCTAACAGACCTAGCAAAGCAAATTCACATAATAACAACTTTGTAAGCATTACATATGAAAATACTTTGTGGTATAGTTAGAGGAACTTCTAAGGAAACGTTTTAACCTCTATGGGCTAGGTGGGACGCTAGCGTGCCACCCGTGGTGCACTCCATCAACAGCAGGTGCATTTCAAGAGCGGCAAATTTGAATCCAAATAAATGTCAAAATTCATATTTTTCAAACATACAACTATTTTACACCCTTTGAAAGATAAACATCTCCTTAATCTAACCACGTTTTACGATTTCAAAAAGGTTTTACGGCGAAAGCATAAATTTAGAGTATGTTAGGACAGTACATTTACAAGAGTTGTGTGTAATGTTTTGTCAAGTCAAAGACAGGGTCACCAAAACCATAAAACCAGCTAAAATGATGCACTAACCTTTTACAATCTCCATCAGATGACACTCCTAGGACATTATGTTAGACAATGCATGCATTTTTAGTTCTATCAAGTTCATATTTATATCCAAAAACAGCGTTTTACTATGGCATTGATGTTGAGGAAATCGTTTCCCTCCAATAACCGGCAGTCAAGTCAGCGTCACAAATTAAATAATTAAAATTAGAAAACATTGGTAAAATATTATATTGTCATTTAAAGAATTATAGATTTACATCTCTTGAACGCAATCGACTTGCCAGATTTAAAAATAACCTTACTGGGAAATCACACTTTGCAATAATCTGAGCACTGCGCCCAGAAAAATACGCGTTGCGATACAGACTAGACGTCATGTTGGGGAGATCTAAAATCGAAAATACTATGTAAATAATCCATTACCTTTGATTCTCTTCATCAGATGTCACTTCCAGGTATCACAGGTCCATAACGAATGTAGTTTTGTTCAAAAAAGCTCATCATTTATGTCCAAAAATCTCCGTCTTGTTAGCACATGATCTAAGCCAGCCGGACTTCTCGTCATGAACGAGGGGAAAAAATATATTTACGTTCGTTCAAACATGTCAAACGTTGTATAGCATAAATCATTAGGGCCTTTTTTAACCAGAACATGAATAATATTCAAGGTGGACGAATGCATACTCTTTTATAACGTATTGGAACGAGGGTACCCAACATGAACTCGCGCGCCAGGTGTCTAATGGGACATCATCGTTCCATGGCTCTTGTTCGGTCAGATCTCCCTCCAGAAGACTCAAAACACTTTGTAAAGGCTGGTGACATCTAGTGGAAGCAATAGGAAGTGCCAAAATATTCCTCAGCCCCTGTGTTTTTCAATGGGATAGGTTTAAAGTCAATACAACACATCAGGTATCCACTTCCTGTCAGAAAATGTCTCAGGGTTTTGCCTGCCAAATGAGTTCTGTTATACTCACAGACACCATTCAAACAGTTTTAGAAACTTTAGAGTGTTTTCTATCCATATATAATAAGCATATGCATATTCTAGTTACTGGGTAGGATTAGTAACCAGATTAAATCGGGTACATTTTTTTTATCCAGACGTGCAAATGCTGCCCCCTAGCCCTAACAGGTTAACCTCTCTAGGGTCGGTGGGACGAAATCGTCCCACCTACTCAACAGCCAGTTGAATCCCGTGGCGCGTTATTCAAATACCTTAGAAATGCTATTACTTCAATTTCTCAAACATATGACTATTTTACACCATTTTAAAGACAAGACTCTCGTTAATCTAACCACACTGTCCGATTTCAAAAAGGCTTTACAACGAAAGCAAAACATTAGATTATGTCAGCAGAGTACCCAGCCAGAAATAATCAGACACCCATTTTTCAAGCTAGCATATAATGTCACATAAACCCAAACCACAGCTAAATGCAGCACTAACCTTTGATGATCTTCATCAGATGACAATCTTAGGACATTATGTTATACAATACATGCATGTTTTGTTCAATCAAGTTCATATTTATATCAAAAACCAGCTTTTTACATTAGCATGTGACGTTCAGAACTAGCATAGAAAAATGTTATTACCTTTGCTGTTCTTCATCAGAATGCACTCCCAGGACTTCTACTTCAATAACAAATGTTGGTTTGGTTCAAAATAATCCATAGTTATATCCAAACAGCGGCGTTTTGTTCGTGCGTTCAAGACACTATCCGAAAGGGTAAATAAGGATGACGCGCACGACGCGTTTCGTGACAAAAAAAATCTAAATATTCCATTACCGTACTTCGAAGCATGTCAACCGCTGTTTAAAATCAATTTTTATGCAATTTTTCTCGTAAAAAAGCGATAATATTCCGACCGGGAAATCGTGTTTTAGTACAAAGAGAGAGAAAATAAAAACATGGTGTCGCCCCGTGCATACGCCTCAGTCTGATGGTCCTCTGATAGAGCACTTACCAAAGGCGCTAATGTTTTTCAGCCTGGGGCTGGAATTACATCATTCAGCTTTTTTTCCCGGGTTCTGAGAGCCTATGGGAGCCGTAGGAAGTGTCACGTTACAGCAAAGATCCTAAGTTTTCAATAAACAGAGCCAAGAAGCCCAAGGAATGGTCAGAGAGGGTACTTCCTGTACAGAATCTTCTCAGGTTTTTGCCTGCCATATATGTTCTGTTATACTCACAGACACCATTCAAACAGTTTTAGAAACTTTAGGGTGTTTTCTATCCAAAGCCAATAATTATATGCATATTCTAGTTTCTGGGCAGTAGTAATAACCAGATTAAATCGGGTACGTTTTTTATCCGGCCGTGTAAATACTGCCCCCTAGCCCTAACAGGTTAAGTTACATTTTACACTTTAGTCATTTAGCAGACGCTCTTATCCAGAGCGACTTACAGTAGTGAATGCATACATTTCATACATTTTTTCTTCCCATACTGGTCCCCCGTGGGAATCAAACCCACAACCCTGGCGTTGCAAACACCATGCTCTACCAACTGAGCCACATGGGACAGATGTCATCCAGATAAACAGCGGCGTACTCACTGTGCGGCCGCAGGATACGGTCCATGAGTCGCTGAAAGGTCGCTGGTGCCCCGTGGAGCCCGAAAGGCAGAACCCGGTAGTGGTATAGTACCCCTGGGGTGGAGATGGCAGTCTTCTCCCGGGAGGCCGCTGCCAGTGGCACCTGCCGGTACCCCTTCGTCAGGTCCAAGGTGCTGACGTAGCTCGCCATCTCCAAGCGGTCGATCAGTTCGTCCACCCGGGGCATGGGCTAGGCATTGAACTTACTGACCTCGTTCAGGCCCTGGAAGTCATTACAGAAGCGAACGGTTCCGTCCGGTTTCGGAACCAGCACTATGGGGCTAGACCACTCACTGTGTGACTCCTCCAGTACCCCAATATCTAGCATTGTCGCCACTTCCGTTGCCGTTTACATACTTTTCCCCTAGACGGGTGTGGATATGATGTTCCACAATATCCGTGCGCCCCGGCACCTCGGAGAATACGCCATATTCCGCTGGACCAACTCTCTGAGCTCGTCAATGGGTCGGGCTGAGGTCTTCCCCCATTGCAACGTCGACCGAGGGTGGGCCCTGCTGTGGCCGGGTCCACGTTACGCACAGCACCTCGTGCACGTGCCATTTCTTCAGTAAATTCACATGGTAAAGCTGGAGGGGTTTTCTCCGCCCCGGTTGGCGGACCTTATAGTTGACGTCGCCTACCCACTCAACGGTCTCATAGGGCCCATGCCACGTAGCCAGGAATTTAATCTCAGTTGTAAGGATCAGCACCGAGACCTTCTCACCTGGTTGGAACTCTCGTAGTTGGGCCCCCCGTTTATAGACACGCTCCTGGGCACGTTGCGCCTGGGACATGTGCTCTCTCACCACTGGCCAAATCACCATCATCCTCTCCCTCATCTCCTCCACATGTTCTACTACGCTGCGAAGGGGGGTCGACCAGTTGTGCACGGCGTGCGAGATTGAACCCATAATGGCTCAGTATCTCCCATTTGAGTCCCTCATAATTTGCGGCCTGGCCAGTGTTCAAATCAAAGTAGGCCTTCTGGGCCTTCCCAGAGAGGTAGGGTGCCAACAGGCTGGTCCACTTGGACTGGGGCCATCCTTCCCTCTGGGCCGTCCTCTCGAAGGTGCACAAATACGACTCCACGTCATCTTCCTCCCTTAACCTGTTAGGGCTAGGGGGCAGCATTGACACGGCTGGATAAAAAACATACCCGATTTAATCTGGTTACCACTCCTACTCAGTAACTAGAATATGCATATACTTATTACACATGGATAGAAAACACCCTAAATTTTCTAAAACTGTTTGAATGGTGTCTGTGAGTATAACAGAACTCAAATGGCAGGTCAAAACCTGAGAGATTCCTTTACAGGAAGTGGCCTGTCTGACCATTTGTTGAACTTCTTTTCCATCTCTATCATTTACTAAGGATCTCTGCTCTAACGTGACACTTCCCACGTCGTCCATAGGCGCTCAGAGCCCGGGAAAAAACAGAATGTCGTCATTCCAGCACCAGGCTGAAACACATTATCGCCTTTCTCAAGTGGCCGATCAAGAGACACTAGCTTATGCGCATGACCCCGACCGCCCCCGCCTTTGGGATTTTTTCCTCTGTTTGCCGAAAAGGAGATTCCCTGTCGGAATATTATCGCTTTTCTACGAGAAAAATGTCGTAAAAATTGATTTTAAACAGCGGTTGACATGCTTCGAAGTACGGTAATGGAATACTTAGAATTTTATTGTCACGAATTGCGCCAAGCGCGTGACACTTCTTTACTATTTCGGATAGTGTCTGGAACGCACGAACAAAACGCCGCTATTCGGATATAACGATGGATTATTTTGGACCAAACCAACATTTGTTATTGAAGTAGCTGTCCTGGGTGTGTATTCTGACGAAGACAACAAAAGGTAATGAAACTTTTATAATAGTAAATATGATTATGGTGAGTGCTAAACTTGCCGGGTGTCTAAATAGCGAGCCCGTGATGCCTGGGCTATGTACTTAGAATATTGCAAAATGTGCTTTCACCAAAAAGCTATTTTAAAATCGGACATATCGAGTGCATAGAGGAGGTCTGTATCTATAATTCTTAAAATAATTGTTATGCTTTTTGTGAACGTTTATCGTGAGTAATTTAGTAAAATGTTAGCGAATTCCCCGGAAGTTTGCGGGGGGTATGCTAGTTCTGAACGTCACATGCTAATGTAAAAAGCTGGTTTTTGATATAAATATGAACTTGATTGAACAAAACATGCATGTATTGTATAACATAATGTCCTAGGGTTGTCATCTGATGAAGATCATCAAAGGTGAGTGCTGCATTTAGCTGTCTTCTGGGTTTTGGTGACATTATATGCTGGCTTGAAAAATGGGTGTCTGATTATTTCTGGCTTGGTACTCTGCTGACATAATCTAATGTTTTGCTTTCGTTGTAAAGCCTTTTTGAAATCGGACAGTGTGGTTAGATTAACGAGAGTCTTGTCTTTAAATGGCTGTAAAATAGTCATATGTTTGAGAAATTGAAGTAATAGGATTTTTAAGGTTTTGAAAATCGCGCCACCAGATAGCAGTGGCTGTTACGTAGGTGGGACGAATTCGTCCCGCCTAGCCTAGAGAGGTTAAAACTTCTTAAGGCTAGGGGGCACTATTTTCACATCCGGATGAAACGTGTGCCCAAAGTAAACTGCCTGCTACTCAGGCCCAGAAGCTAGGATATGCAAAGAATTGGCAGATTTGGATAGAAAACTCTAAAGTTTCTAAAACTGTTAAAACTATGTCTGTGAGTATAACAGAACTTATTTGGCAGGCGAAACCCAGAGGACAAACCATCCAGGAAAACAAAATGATGAGGTCACTGTCTTTTCAATTGGTTTCTATGGGGAACTAGATTTATGAGGGATGTGGTTGCAGTTCTTATGGCTTCCACTAGATGTCAACAGTCTTTAAAATTGTTTGATGTTTTTCCTTCGAGAAATTAAGAAGTATCCATTTCCTTTCTGAGTGTAGAGCCAAGTGGACTGTTTTGTTTGTGGCGCATGACCTGAAGCTCGCTCCACTTTGATTTTATCCGCTATTGAACACAGTTCATTCCGTCTTAAATTGTATCAATTATTTATGTTTAAAATACCTAAAGTTGGATTAGGAAAGTTGTTTGAAATGTTTGGATCAAGTTTACGGGTAACTTATTAGATACTTTGTAGTCATGTTGGGCGAGTTGGAACCGATGTATTTTCTGAATCAAACGCGCCAAATAAATTGACATTTTGGGGCTATAACGACAGAATTTATCGAACAAAAGGACAATTTGTGATTTTTAATGGACATATTGGAGTGCCAACAGAAGAAGATCTTCAAAGGTAAGGCATGAATTATATCGTTATTTCTGACTTTTGTTAAGCGCCTGGCGGGTTGAAATCTGATTTTCATGTGTTGGTATGCTGGGCGCTGTCCTCAGATAATCGCATAGTTTGCTTTCGCCGTAAAGCCTTTTTGAAATCTGACACGGTGGCTAGATTAACAAGAAGTTAAGCTTTAATTTGGTGTGTTGCACTTGTGAATGTATGAAAGTTAAATATTTATAATATTTTTTCTTGAATTTAGCGCTCTGCCATTTCACCTGATGTTGTCAAAACGTTCCGCTAGCAGAATGCCTAGCTGTAAAAAGTTAAACAGGTCAACGTTCACAAATCCGCTGGGCCAGACGTCATTACCAGGATGTGTACTCAAAGCTTGCATGGATCAACTGTCAAGAGTCTTCACTGACATTTTCAACCTGTCCCTGGCCGAGTCTGTAATACCTACATGTTTCAAACAAACCACCATAGTCCCTGTGACCAAGCACACCAAGGTTACCTGCGTAAATGACTATCGACCCGTAGCACTCACGTCTGTAGCCATGAAGTGCTTTGAAAGGTTGGTCATGGCTCACATCAACACCATCATCCCAGAAACTGAGACTGAAAATATTTGGCATGGGTCCTCAGATCCTCAAACAGTTCTACAGCTGCACCATCGAGAGCATCCTGACTGGTTGCATCACTGACTGGTATGGCAACTGCTAATCCTCTGACCATAAGGCACTACATAGGGTAGTCCGTACTGCTCAGTACATCACTGGGGCCAAGTTTCCTTCCATTCAGGACCTCTTTACCAGGTGGTGTCAGAGGAAGACTTACATTTGCCAAAGACTCCAGCCACCCTATTCATAGACTATTCTCTCTGCTAGTGCACGGTTAGCAGTACCAGAGCGCCAAGCCTAGGTGCAAAAGGATCCTTAACAGCTTCTAACCCCAATCCATAAGAACGCTGAACAGCGAATTACAATGTTTTTGTAAATATTTTTCTTAAGGCTTATTTTTCTTAAAACTGCATTGTTGGTTAAGGGTTTGTAAGTTGTTGGTTAAGGGTTTTATATAACATTTGATTTCATTTTTCGTGCCATACATGATATGGCCAACAGATGCAAAGTTTATATAAAACCTGAATGAGAGGCAGAACACCTGGTGTGTGTGTGTGTGTGCGTGTGTGTGTGTGTGTGTGTGTGTGTGTGTGTGTGTGTGTGTGTGTGTGTGTGTGTGTGTGTGTGTGTGTGTGTGTGTGTGTGTGTGTGTGTGCAGTACAGTTGAAGTTGGAAGTTTACATACACCTTAGCCAAATACATTTAAACTCAGTTTTTCACAATTCCTTACATTTAATCCTAGTAAAAATTCCCCGTTTCAGGTCAGTTAGGATCAACACTATATTTTAAGAATGTGCAATGCCAGAATAATAGCAGAGAGAATGATTTATGTCAGCTTTTATTTATTTCATCACATTCCCAGTGGGTCAGAAGTTTACATACAGTCAATTAGTATTTGGTAGCATTGACTTTAAGTTGTTTAAATTGGGTCAAATGTTTCGGGTAGCCTTCCACAAGCTTCCTACAATAAGTTGGGTGAATGTTGGCCCACTCCTCCTGACAGAGCTGGTTCAGGTTTGTAGGCCTCCTTGCTCGCACACTCTTTTTCAGTTCTACCAACACATTTTCTAAAGGATTGCGGTCAGGGCTTTGTCATGGCCACTCCAATACCTTTGACTTTGATGTCCTTAAGCCATTTGCAAACAACTTTGGAAGTATGGTTGGGGTCATTGTCCATTTGGAAGACCCATGTGCGACCAAGCTTTAACAGTTCTATTTTTGTTTCATAAGACCAGAGGACATTTCTCCAACAGTACAATCTCTGTCCCCATGTGCAATTTCAAACCGCAGTCTAGCTTTTTTATGGCGGTTTTGTAGCAGTGGCTTCTTCCTTGCTGAGCGGCTTTTCAGGTTGTGTCAATATAGGACTCGTTTTACTGTGGATATAGATACTTTTGTACCTGTTTCCTCCAGCATCTTCACAAGGTCCTTTGCTGTTGTTCTGGGATTGATTTACACTTTTCGCACGAAAGTACATTCATCAGAATGCGTCTCCTTCCTGAGCAGTATGATGGCTGCGTGGTCCCATGATGTTTATACTTGCATACTATTTTTTTGTACAGATGAATGTGGTACTTTCAGGTGTTTGGAAATTGCTCCCAAGGATGAACCATGCTTTTGGAGGTCTACAATGTTTTTCTGAGGTCTTGGCTGATTTCGTTTGATTTTCACCTTATGTCAGCAAAAAGGCACTGCGTTTGAAGGTAGAACTTGAAAAACATCCACAGGTACACCTCCAATTGACTCAAATGTTGACAATTAGCCTATCAGAAGCTTCTAAAGCCATGACATAATTTTCTGGATTTTTCCAAGCTGTTTAAAGGCACAGTCAACCCAGTGTATGTTAACTTCTCACCCACTGGAATTTTGATACAGTAAATTATAAGTGAAATAATCTGTCTGTAAACAATTGTTTGGAAAATTACTTGTGTCTTGCATTACATTTACATTTAAGTCATTTAGCAGACGCTCTTATCCAGAGCTACTTACAGTAGTGAATGTATACATTTCATTAAAAAAAATTCCCCCGTACTGGACCCCCATGGGAATCGAACCCACAACCCTGGCGTTGCAAACACCATGCTCTACCAACTGAGCCACACGGGACCATGTGGCTCAGTTGGTAAGTAGATGTCCTAATCGACTTGCCAAACTATAGTTTGTTAACAAGAAATTTGTGGAGTGGTTGAAAAACGCATTTTAATGACTCCAACCTAAGTGTATGCAAACTTCCGACTTCAACTGAATAGCTGACACTAACAATGCCTAGTCATGGTTAGTTCAATACCCCTCATGCAGACCAGGGAATATCATAGGCCACTCTGGTTTCATCCTGTCATTATCTGCACATGGGTTGTTGTCTTAACCCCACCCTGGCTTTGTTTCCCAGATGCAAGGATGGTTTAGAAACAATGAGGAATTGTTCTAAACTCCTCCTGGCTATCTCTATCTCGGTTACAACCACCACATCTTGTCTATGTAACGCAGTCCTTAACTCATTTGTCAGCTCAAGCAATCTCTAGTGACCGTACGCCCAGATTAGCTGCAGGGAACTAGAGTGGAGACCATGAAACACAACATTAACAGGTCAGAAATATCTTACTGTTTGTTAACCTGTTAGGGCTAGGGGGCAGCATTTGCATGTCTGGATAAAAAAAATGTACCCGATTTAATCTGGTTACTAATCCTACCCAGTAACTAGAATATGCATATACTTATTATATATGGATAGAAAACACTCTAAAGTTTCTAAAACTGTTTGAATGGTGTCTGTGAGTATAACAGAACTCATTTGGCAGGCAAAACCCTGAGACATTTTCTGACAGGAAGTGGATACCTGATGTGTTGTATTGACTTTAAACCTATCCCATTGAAAAACACAGGGGCTGAGGAATATTTTGGCACTTCCTATTGCTTCCACTAGATGTCACCAGCCTTTACAAAGTGTTTTGAGTCTTCTGGAGGGAGATCTGACCGAACAAGAGCCATGGAACGATGATGTCCCATTAGACACCTGGCGCGCGAGTTCATGTTGGGTACCCTCGTTCCAATACGTTATAAAAGAGTATGCATTCGTCCACCTTGAATATTATTCATGTTCTGGTTAAAAAAGGCCCTAATGATTTATGCTATACAACGTTTGACATGTTTGAACGAACGTAAATATATTTTTTCCCCTCGTTCATGACGAGAAGTCCGGCTGGCTTAGATCATGTGCTAACAAGACGCAGATTTTTGGACATAAATGATGAGCTTTTTTGAACAAAACTACATTCGTTATGGACCTGTGATACCTGGAAGTGACATCTGATGAAGAGAATCAAAGGTAATGGATTATTTACATAGTATTTTCGATTTTAGATCTCCCCAACATGACGTCTAGTCTGTATCGCAATGCGTATTTTTCTGGGCGCAGTGCTCAGATTATTGCAAAGTGTGATTTCCCAGTAAGGTTATTTTTAAATCTGGCAAGTTGATTGCGTTCAAGAGATGTAAATCTATAATTCTTTAAATGACAATATAATATTTTACCAATGTTTTCTAATTTTAATTATTTAATTTGTGACGCTGACTTGACTGCCGGTTATTGGAGGGAAACGATTTCCTCAACATCAATGCCATAGTAAAACGCTGTTTTTGGATATAAATATGAACTTGATAGAACTAAAAATGCATGCATTGTCTAACATAATGTCCTAGGAGTGTCATCTGATGGAGATTGTAAAAGGTTAGTGCATCATTTTAGCTGGTTTTATGGTTTTGGTGACCCTGTCTTTGACTTGACAAAACATTACACACAACTCTTGTAAATGTACTGTCCTAACATACTCTAAATTTATGCTTTCGCCGTAAAACCTTTTTGAAATCGTAAAACGTGGTTAGATTAAGGAGATGTTTATCTTTCAAAGGGTGTAAAATAGTTGTATGTTTGAAAAATTTGAATTTTGACATTTATTTGGATTCAAATTTGCCGCTCTTGAAATGCACCTGCTGTTGATGGAGTGCACCACGGGTGGCACGCTAGCGTCCCACCTAGCCCATAGAGGTTAAGTAAATAACAATTTACTATTAATATCAAACAAATCAGATAAGTACGTAATTTTTCTATCACATTCCCCTCAAGAAGCTAAGCTTCTTCTGGAAAAATGTAAGAATATACAGTGCCTTGCAAAAGTATTCATCCCCCTGGCAATTTTTTCTGTTTTGTTGCATTACAACCTGTAATATAAATAGATTTTTATTTGGATTTCATGTAACGGACATACACAAAATAGTCCAAATTGGTTAAGTGAAATGAAAAAAATATCTTGTTTCAAAAATGTCTAAAATTTAAAAACGTAAAAGTGGTGCGTGCATATGTATTCACCCCCTTTGCTATGAAGTCCCTAAATAAGACATGGTGCAACCTATTACCGCCAGAAGTCACATAATTAGTTAAATAAAGCCCACCTGTGTGCAATCTGTCACATGATCTCAGTATATATACACACCTGTCTGAATGGCCCCAGGGTCTGCAACACCACTAAGCAAGGGGCACCACCAAGCAAGCGGCACCATGAAGACCAAGGAGCTCTCCAAACAGGTCAGGGACAAAATTGTGGAGAAGTACAGTTCAGGGTTGGGATTAAAAAAATATGTGAAACTTTGAACAAAAAAGACATTGCTTCAAGAAAAAAATAAGCAAGCATGCTTGGTGTTCGCTAAAGGGCATGTGGGATACTCCTCAAACATGGAAGAAGGTACTTTGGTCAGATGAGACTAAAATTTAGCTTTTTAGCCATCAATGCCTAGCGCAAACCCAACACTTATTACCCCGAGAACACCATCCTCACAGTGAAGCATGGTGGTGGCAGCATCATGCTGTGGGGATGGTTTTCATCGGCAGGGACTGGGAAACTGGTCAGAATTGAAGGAATGATGGATGGTGCTCAATACAGGGAAATTATTGAGGGAAACCTGTTTCAGTCTTCCAGAGATTTGAGACTGGGATGGAGGTTCACCTTCCAGCAGGACAATGACCCTAAGCATACTGCTAAAGCAACATTCGAGTGGTTTAACCTGTTAGGGCTAGGGGGCAGCATTGACACGGCTGGATAAAAAACATACCCGATTTAATCTGGTTACCACTCCTACCCAGTAACTAGAATATGCATATACTTATTACATATGGATAGAAAACACCCTAAATTTTCTAAAACTGTTTGAATGGTGTCTGTGAGTATAACAGAACTCAAATGGCAGGTCAAAACCTGAGAGATTCCTTTACAGGAAGTGGCCTGTCTGACCATTTGTTGAACTTCTTTTCCATCTCTATCATTTACTAAGGATCTCTGCTCTAACGTGACACTTCCCACGTCGTCCATAGGCGCTCAGAGCCCGGGAAAAAACAGAATGTCGTCATTCCAGCCCCAGGCTGAAACACATTATCGCCTTTCTCAAGTGGCCGATCAAGAGACACTAGCTTATGCGCGTGACCCCGACCGCCCCCGCCTTTGGGATTTTTTCCTCTGTTTGCCGAAAAGGAGATTCCCTGTCGGAATATTATCGCTTTTCTACGAGAAAAATGTCGTAAAAATTGATTTTAAACAGCGGTTGACATGCTTCGAAGTACGGTAATGGAGTACTTAGAATTTTATTGTCACGAATTGCGCCATGCGCGTGACACTTCTTTACTATTTCGGATAGTGTCTGGAACGCACGAACAAAACGCCGCTATTCGGATATAACGATGGATTATTTTTGACCAAACCAACATTTGTTATTGAAGTAGCTGTCCTGGGTGTGTATTCTGACGAAGACAACAAAAGGTAATGAAACTTTTATAATAGTAAATATGATTATGGTGAGTGCTAAACTTGCCGGGTGTCTAAATAGCGAGCCCGTGATGCCTGGGCTATGTACTTAGAATATTGCAAAATGTGCTTTCACCAAAAAGCTATTTTAAAATCGGACATATCGAGTGCATAGAGGAGGTCTGTATCTATAATTCTTAAAATAATTGTTATGCTTTTTGTGAACGTTTATCGTGAGTAATTTAGTAAAATGTTAGCGAATTCCCCGGAAGTTTGCGGGGGGTATGCTAGTTCTGAACGTCACATGCTAATGTAAAAAGCTGGTTTTTGATATAAATATGAACTTGATTGAACAAAACATGCATGTATTGTATAACATAATGTCCTAGGGTTGTCATCTGATGAAGATCATCAAAGGTGAGTGCTGCATTTAGCTGTCTTCTGGGTTTTGGTGACATTATATGCTGGCTTGAAAAATGGGTGTCTGATTATTTCTGGCTTGGTACTCTGCTGACATAATCTAATGTTTTGCTTTCGTTGTAAAGCCTTTTTGAAATCGGACAGTGTGGTTAGATTAACGAGAGTCTTGTCTTTAAATGGCTGTAAAATAGTCATATGTTTGAGAAATTGAAGTAATAGGATTTTTAAGGTTTTGAAAATCGCGCCACAGGATAGCAGTGGCTGTTACGTAGGTGGGACGAATTCGTCCCGCCTAGCCTAGAGAGGGTAAGGGGAAACATGTAAATGTCTTGGAATGGCCTAGTCAAAGCCCAGACCTCAATCCAATTGAGAATCTGTGGTATGACTTAAAGATTGCTGTACACCAGCGGAAACCATCCTACTTGAAGGAGCTGGAGCAGTTTTGCCTTGAAGAATGGGCAAAAATCCCAGTGGCTAGATGTGCCAAGCTTATAGAGACATACCCCAAGAGACTTGCAGCTGTAATTGCTGCAAAAGGTGGCTCTACAAAGTATTGACTTTGGGGGGGGCTTGAATACTTATGAACATTCAAGTTATGTTTTTTAGTCTTATTTCTTGTTTGTTTCACCCCAAAAATGTTTTGCATCCTCAAAGTGGTAGGCATGATGTGTAAATCAAATGATACAAACCCCCCAAAAATCTATTTTAATTCCAGATTGTAAGGCAACAAAACAGGAAAAATGCCAAGGGGGTGAATACTTTCGCAAGACACTGTATATTGAGTAGAATGTCATTAGATATTGTCTCAAATATTTTGATAGCTTTTTAAGAGCAAATGGGCTCGTAGGTAGGATTTAGTTTCTCTCTGTCGCTGGCCCACACTCCAGTACAGTAGGTGGCGATTATGCACCATAATGTTGGATGCCAACTGGCGACCAACCCACCGAAGAAGAAGTTTCATTAAGCTCATTTCTCATAACGATCTGCTGCCATCCTTTTGTTATGCCTGCGTGAGCACTGCGTGTGAGTATTAACCTGTTGGGGGTAGGGGGCAGTATTTACACGGCCGGATAAAAAACGTACCCGATTTAATCTGGTTATTACTACTGCCCAGAAACTAGAATATGCATATAATTATTGGCTTTGGATAGAAAACACCCTAAAGTTTCTAAAACTGTTTGAATGGTGTCTGTGAGTATAACAGAACTCATATGGCAGGCAAAAACCTGAGAAGATTCCTTACAGGAAGTGCCCTCTCTGACCATTCCTTGAGCTTCTTGACTCTGTTTATTGAAGACTGAGGATCTTTGCTGTAACGTGACACTTCCTACGGCTCCCATAGGCTCTCAGAAGGCGGGAAAAAGCTGAATGATGTAATTCCAGCCCCAGGCTGAAACACATTAGCGCTTTTGGCAAGTGCTCTATCAGAGGACAAGGGGCTGAGGAGCGTGCACGAGTCGACCCCATGTTTTTATTTTCTATCGTCTTTGAACCTAAACACAGATTCCCGGTCGGAATATTATCGCTTTTTTTACGAGAAAAATGGCATAAAAATTTATTTTAAACAGCGGTTGACATGCTTCGAAGTACGGTAATGGAATATTTAGTATTTTTTTGTCACAAAATGCATCGTTCGCATCACCCTTCTTTACCATTTGGATAGTGTCTTGAACGCACGAACAAAACAGAGGATATTTGAACATAACTATGGATTATTTTGAACCAAACCAACATTTGTTATTGAAGTAGACGTCCTGGGAGTGCATTCTGATTAAGACAGCAAAGGTAATAACATTTTTCTTATAGTAAATCTGATTTTGGTGAGTGCTAAACTTGGTGGGTGTCTAAATAGCTAGCCCTGTATTGCCGGGCTATCTACTGAGAATATTGCAAAATGTGCTTTCACCAAAAAGCTATTTTAAAATCGGACATAGCGAGTGCATAGATGAGTTCTGTATCTATAATTCTTAAAATAATTGTTGTGTTTTTTGTGAACGTTTATCGTGAGTAATTTAGTAAATTCACCGGAAGTTTGCTATGCTAGTTCTGAACGTCACATGCTAATGTAAAAAGCTGGTTTTTGATATAAATATGAACTTGATTGAACAAGACATGCATGTATTGTATAACATAATGTCCTAGGGTTGTCATCTGATGAAGATCATCAAAGGTTAGTGCTGCATTTAGCTGTGGTTTGGGTTTATGTGACATTATATGCTAGCTTGAAAAATGGGTGTCTGATTATTTCTGGCTGGGTACTCTGCTGACATAATCTAATGTTTTGCTTTCGTTGTAAAGCCTTTTTGAAATCGGACAGTGTGGTTAGATTAACGAGAGTCTTGTCTTTAAAATGGTGTAAAATAGTCATATGTTTGAGAAATTGAAGTAATAGCATTTCTAAGGTATTTGAATAACGCGCCACGGGATTCAACTGGCTGTTGAGTAGGTGGGACGATTTCGTCCCGCCGACCCTAGAGAGGTTAAAACGTTTCCTTAGAAGTTCCTCTAACTATACCACAAAGTATTTTCATATGTAATGCTTACAAAGTTGTTATTATGTGAATTTGCTTTGCTAGGTCTGTTAGCTCTTTGTCATCCAGTGTACTGAGGCTAGTTAGCATAGTTATAGCTTATTATTTTACTTCAACAGAGTGCTGTATTTTTCATTTTAGGTGATGGTTTTACATGCAGTTTACCTTCTATTATGCATGTTTGTATAGAAAGCAATCATTGTCAGTCAGTCAATACAAGAGAGCTTGTCATTAATATGCTTTACTTTGTATCTTTTCAGTTTTTCGGTCTTCATTGACTTCATGCCCTTGTGACTTCAATAAATCACTGGAGCTAGGAGGCTGTTTCCTGACCCATGTTGATCTCGAATGGAGTTTAGCTGTCTAATTTTGGTTAGAAACACCTCAAGGAGGACAGTACACCAGGGGAAGATGGCGTGCTGTTGTGAAAATAGGAAACGATGAAAGAGCCGATGGCCCAGGGTTGGGAAATGAAGATTTAAACCAATAGTAGACAATCTGCTAAGACAGACACACACACACACACACACACACACACACACACACACACACACACACACACACACACACACACACACACACACACAAACTAGCCCCATCTGTCTGATGAAAGGCATCCTTGTCCAGTCAGCTCTACAGTAATAGCCAGGGAGACATTGGGGATATGGGTCTATTGATGCTGATGCTGGGGAATGAAGACTGATGTCTGCAGACATTGACAGGGCAGACTCACACACAGGAGAGGAGAGAAGGCCTTGACAGAAGCAGCTGGCTGAACAGCCACACCAGAACAGAGAGAGAGTAGAGGAGAGGAGAGAGAGAGAACCCCAGGCGTATGGGAGAGAGAGATAGAGAGGCATGGCATTAGCATAGCCCATGCCCAAGCCTGTCACAACTCCTCAAGTCAGCGCACACACACACACACACACCATGCAGAGGAGCACAGCCTACAAGCAGAGAAAGGGAGTGAGAGAGATAGTTAAATGGGGGAGGGGTAGAGAGAGAGGATGCACACACTACAGTAATAGGCTGTGAGGGAGATAGATGGAGAGATACTGTAGATGGACGGTAAAAGCAATGGAGTGAGAGAGAAAAAAGAGATGAAGGAAATGAGGGGTGAGGGATATGAAGATAAGCAAGGGAAAAGAACAGAGAGAGAGAGAGAGAAAGGAAGTGAGGCAGTGAAAAAGGGGAGGGAGAGATAAATTCACAGTATGCTCAGGGGTGTTCAGGCCCATGAGGATGGTAACATACCAGAACTGTGTAACAGCCTTGCAATAGTATTCACCCCCTTGGCGTTTTTCCTATTTTGTAGCATTGCAACCTTTAATTTAAATAGTTTTTATTTGGATTTCTTCTAATGGACAAAAAAAATTAATAAAAACGGTAAAGTGGTACATGTATATGTATTCACCCCCTTTGCTATGAAGTCCCTAAATAAGATATGGTGCATCCAATTACCTTCAGAAGTCACATAATTAAAATAAAGCCCAACTGTGTGCAATCTAAGTGTCACATGATCTCAGTATATATACACCTGTTCTGAAAGGCCCCAGGGTTTGCAACACCACTAAGCAAGGGGCACCACCAAGCAAGCGGCACCATGAAGACCAAGGAGCTCTCTAAACAGGTCAGGGACAAAGTTGTGGAGAAGTACAGATCAGTGTTGGGTTATTGTAACGGCTGTCGGGAGAGAGAGTAGACCAAGGCGCAGCGGAGTTAGTGTTCATCATTGAATTTAATAACAGAAAGAACACTATACAAAACAAAACAAGAAAACCGACAGCCAAACAGTCCTGTCAGGTGCAAAAACACTAAACAGAAACAATTACCCACAAAACCCCAACGGAAAAAAAGGGCACTTATGTGTGACTCCCAATCAGCAACAACACTCTACAGCTGTGCCTGATTGGAAGCCACACGGCCAAAATCAATGAAACAAACCAATATACAAAAATGCACATAGAACGCCCACCCAATGTAACACCCTGGCCTAACCAAAATAAAGAACAAAAACCCCTCTCTATGGCCAGGGCGTTACGTTTAGAAAAAAAATATCTGAAACTTTTAACATCCCACGGAGTACCATTAAATCCATTATTAAAAAATGTAAAGAATTTGGCACCACAACAAACCTGCCAAGAGAGGGCCACCCACCAAAACTCACAGACCAGGCAAGAGAGGCAACAAAGAGATCAAAGATAACCCTGAAGGAGCTGTAAAGCTCCGCAGCGGAGATTGGAGTGTCTGTCCATATGATCACTTTAAGTCGTACACTCCACAGAGCTGGGTTTTATGGAAGAGTGGCCAGAAAAAAGCCATTGCTTAAAGAAAAAAATATGCAAGCATGTTTGGTGTTCACCAAAAAGGCGTGTGGGAGATTCCCCAAACATATGGAAGAAGGTTCTCTGGTCAGATGAGACAAAAATGTAGCTTTTTGGCCATCAAGGAAAATGCTATGTTTGGCGCAAACCCAACACCTCTCATCACCCCGAGAGCCCTATCCCCACAGTGAAGCATGGTGGTGGCAGAATCATGCTGTGGGGATGGTTTTCATTGGCAGGGACTGGGAAACTGGTCAGAATTGAAGGAATGATGGATGGCGCTAAATACAGGGAAATTATTGAGGGAAACCTGTTTCAGTGTTCAAGAGATTTGAGACTGGGATGGAGGTTCACCTTCCAGCAGGACAATGACTCTAAGCATACTGCTAAAGCAATACTTGAGTGGTTTCAGGGGAAACATTTACACGTCTTGGAATGGCCTAGTCAAAGCCCAAACCTCAATCCAATTGAGAATCTGTGGTATGACTTAAAGATTGCTCTACACCAGCAGGAACCCATCCAACTTGAAAGAGCTGGAGCAGTTTTGCCTTGAAGAATAGGCAAAAATCCCAGTGGCTAGATGTGCCAAGCTTACAGAGACATTTCCCAAGAGACTTGTAGCTGTAATAGCTGCAAAAGGTGGCTCTACAAAGTTGTCACGACTTCCGCCGAGGTCGGGTCCTCTCCTTGTTCGGGCGGCGCTCGGCGGTCGGCGTCGTTGGTCTTCTAGCCATCATCGATCCACCTTTCATTTTCCTTTTTTTTGTCTTGTTTTCCTCACACCTGGTTTCAATAGCCTCAATTACTTGTTGTGTATTTAACCCTCTGTTCCCCCCATGTCTTTGTGTGGGATTGTTTATTGTTTCATGTATGCGCACGTTAGACTGGTTGCGCTGGGTTATGTCAACCCGTATTGTATTTAGTGTTCGTTGTGCCGTGTGTTTTTGGTTCGCCTAAATAAAAGACTCCATTTGCTACCCAAAATCTGCTCTCCTGCGCCTGACTCACTTACAGCCATTTATGCATACTTAACAAAAGTATTGATTTTGGGGGTGTGAATAGTTATGCACGCTCAAGTTCTGTTTTTTGTCTTATTTTGTCACGTCCTGGCCAGTATAAGGGTTAATTGTTATTATAGTTTGGTCAGGACGTGGCAGAGGGTATTTGGTTTATGTGGTTCGGGGTGGTGGTTTTTCTAAAAGGGTATTTGATTGATGTATTCCGGGGTTTTTGGGCACTGTTCCTTGTTTATGTAATTCTATGTTTAGTCTAGGTAATCTGTTTCTATGTTGAGTTAATTGGGGTGGACTTCCAATTGAAGGCAGCTGTGTGGTGTTGCCTTTGATTGGAAGTCCTATATTAGTTGGGTATGTTTGTCTGTGTATTTGTGGGAGATTGTTTCTTGTTTAGCGTGTGTGAGCCTAACAGGACTGTTCTGTAAATCGTGAGTTCGTTTTTGTTATTAAATGTTCAAAATGAACTATCTCAACTCTGCTGCATATTGGTCCTCATTTTCCGACGATGATTTCGCCATATCGTCTGACAATATCGTCTGACGACGCATAATAATAATAATCATAGTAGTTGTCGAGGGTGCAACAAGCACGTCCGGTGAACAGGTCAGGGTTCCATAGCCACAGGCAGAACAGTTGAAACTGGAGCAGCAGCACAGCCAGGTGGACTGGGGACAGCAAGGAGTCATCATACCAGGTAGTCCTGAGGCATGGTCCTAGGGCTCAGGTCCTCCGAGAGAAAGAGAGAAAGAGAGAATTAGAGAGAGCATATTTAAATTCACACAGGACACCGGATAAGACAAGAGAAATACTCCAGATGTAACAGACTGACCCTAGCCCCCCGACACATAAACTACTGCAGCATAAATACTGGAGGCTGAGACAGGAGGGATCAGAAGACACTGTGGCCCCATCCGATGATACCCCCGGACAGGGCCAAACAGGCAGGATATAACCCCACCCACTTTGCCAAAGCACAGCCCCCACACCACTAGAGGGATGTCTCCAACCACCAACTTACCGTCCTAAGACAAGGCTGAGTATAGCCCACAACGATCTCCGCCATGGCACAACCCAAGGGGGGGGCGCCAACCCAGACAGGAAGACCACGTCAGTGACTCAACCCACTCAAGTGACGCACCCCTCCCATGGACGGCATGGAAGAACACCAGTAGGCCAGTGACTCAGCCCCTGTAAAAGGGTTAGAGGCAGAGAATCCCAGTGGAAAGAGGGGAACCGGCAAGGCAGAGACAGCAAGGGCGGTTCGTTGCTCCAGCCTTTCCGTTCAGCTTCACACTCCTGGGCCAGACTATACTTAATCATAGGACCTACTGAAGAGATAAGTCTTCAGTAAAGACTTAAAGGTTGAGACTGAGTCTGCGTCTCTCACATTGGTAGGCAGACCATTCCATAAAAATGGAGCTCTATAGGAGAAAGCCCTACCTCCAGCCGTTTGCTTAGAAATTCTAGGGACAATTAGGAGGCCTGCGTCTTGTGACCGTAGCGTACGTGTAGGTATGTACGGCAGGACCAAATCGGAAAGATAGGTAGGAGCAAGCCCATGTAATGCTTTGTAGGTTAGCAGTAAAACCTTGAAATCAGCCCTTGCCTTAACAGGAAGCCAGTGTAGGGAGGCTAGCACTGGAGTAATATGATCAAATTTTTTGGTTCTAGTCAGGATTCTAGCAGCCGTATTTAGCACTAACTGAAGTTTATTTAGTGCTTTATCCGGGTAGCCGGAAAGTAGAGCATTGCAGTAGTCCAGCCTAGAAGTAACAAAAGCATGGATGAATTTTTCTGCGTCATTTTTGGACAGAAAATTTCTGATTTTTGCAATGTTACGTAGATGGAAAAAAGCTGTCCTTGAAACAGTCTTGATATGTTCTTCAAAAGAGAGATCAGGGTCCAGAGTAACGCCGAGGTCCTTCACAGTTTTATTTGAGACGACTGTACAACCATCCAGATTAATTGTCAGATTCAACAGAAGATCTCTTTGTTTCTTGGGACCTAGAACAAGCATCTCTGTTTTGTCCGAGTTTAAAAGTAGAAAGTTTGCAGCCATCCACTTCTTTATGTCTGAAACACAGGCTTCTAGCGAGGGCAATTTTGGGGCTTCACCATGTTTCATTGAAATGTACAGCTGTGTGTCGTCCGCATAGCAGTGAAATTTAACATTATGTTTTCGAATGACATCCCCAAGAGGTAAAATATATAGTGAAAACAATAGTGGTCCTAAAACGGAACCTTGAGGAACACCGAAATTTACAATTGATTTGTCAGAGGACAAACCATTCACAGAGACAAACTGATATCTTTCCGACAGATAAGATCTAAACCAGGCCAGAACTTGTCCATGTAGACCAATTTGGGTTTCCAATCTCTCCAAAAGAATGTGGTGATCGATGGTATCAAAAGCGGCACTAAGATCTAGGAGCACGAGGACAGATGCAGAGCCTCGGTCTGACGTCATTAAAAGGTCATTTACCACCTTCACAAGTGCAGTCTCAGTGCTATGATGGGGTCTAAAACCAGACTGAAGCGTTTCGTATACATTGTTTGTCTTCAGGAAGGCAGTGAGTTGCTGTGCAACAGCTTTTTCTAAAATGTTTGAGAGGAATGGAAGATTCGATATAGGCCGATAGTTTTTTATAATTTCTGGATCAAGATTCGGCTTTTTCAAGAGAGGCTTTATTACTGCCACTTTTAGTGAGCTTGGTACACATCCGGTGGATAGAGAGCCGTTTATTATGTTCAACATAGGAGGGCCAAGCACAGGAAGCAGCTCTTTCCGTAGTTTAGTTGGAATAGGGTCCAGTATGCAGCTTGAGGGTTTGGAGGCCATGATTATTTTCATCATTGCGTCAAGAGATATAGTACTAAAACACTTTAGTATCTCCCTTGATCCTAGGTCCTGGCAGAGTTGTGCAGACTCAGGACAATGGAGCTTTGGAGGAATACCCAGATTTATAGGAGAAAGCCCTACCTCCAGCCGTTTGCTTAGAAATTCTAGGGACAATTAGGAGGCCTGCGTCTTGTGACCGTAGCGTACGTGTAGGTATGTACGGCAGGACCAAATCGGAAAGATAGGTAGGATCAAGCCCATGTAATGCTTTGTAGGTTAGCAGTAAAATCTTGAAATCAGCCCTTGCCTTAACAGGAAGCCAGTGTAGGGAGGCTAGCACTGGAGTAATATGATCAAATTTTTTGGTTCTTGTCAGGATTCTAGCAGCCGTATTTAGCACTAACTGAAGTTTGTTTAGTGCTTTATCCGGGTAGCCGGAAAGTAGAGCATTGCAGTAGTCCAGCCTAGAAGTAACAAAAGCATGGATTAATTTTTCTGCGTCATTTTTGGACAGAAAGTTTCTGATTTACCATAGAAAAATAAAAGCTTTCTATGGTCAGGAAGTGACAGTATGTTTTTTCTGTGTGTGTGTGTTTCTGTGTGAGTGTGTTTCTGTGTCTCTGCGTGTCTTTTCATTAAATTGTCATGAACAATTTTGGCCCCACTTTATTTGAAGTGCATCTTATGAAGGCTTCATAAGCACTGCATAGATGCTTCACAAATCATCTATAACCGTATATCATGATCTACAAATATTCATAATGTGGCATAACTGTGACATAACCATCAATTTCTTTGTTCACATTTTTTAAACCTTACGGTTATAGATGATTTGTGACCAATTTATTTAGTGCTTATGAAGCCTATTTGAATGCTTTATGAAGCCTTCATAAGTACTTAAACTAAAGCGGGACCAAATATGTTTACCCTCCTGTCCTGTACTGTTAAGTCTTGTTTGAGGAAACATTGAATTTGTCTTTATTGCTTTTATCCCATAGAAATGCATTGAATAACAGATTCATACATAGAAAAACAGTGAATTAAAGATTAATAACCTTCTCAATAAGGACTCAGTGCTGTACTGTATCTGCCATGACTCTCACAGAGAACAAATTGATTCCAATGACTGAGCAGCAACAAGCATGGGAGAGAGAGTTTCAAAAACCCGACCCTAGGCAACACAGTGACTAGGGTCTGGTTTCAATTATGAACTCTTTTGGCATAGAGGACCTACGTCACTGCCTATGTGACTACTTTATCCGCCCAAATAGAATACAAAACTGTAGCTAGCAAGATGGAGATCATAGAGGTTATTTTGAATGAGTGCATTTCACAAGTGCTAGTTTGGATCAACTAACTTAACTAAAACCATTGCAAAGGCTTTGCCTGCAAACTTTGATTTTGAATTGCGACATTCTGGTATGTCTCCCTCGTCATTAGTCTCCAGAAAGTTTTTTTTCCCTTATCGATGTAGGCAGTGACATAGTTCCTCTATGCCAAAAGAGTCCATCATTGAAAAGACTCGTGCCACCTTTGGTCAGGTTTTTGAGACCAGGGGAGAGAGGGTAGAGGCCAAAGGGGGAGGGAAAGAGGGAGTGAAAGAAGGAAGGAGAGGGAGATGGAGTGATCAGTTGTTCATGGGGATAGAGCTTGGAGGTTGAGAGAAAGGTACACTCTTAGAAAAAAAGTGTTCCAAAAGGGTTCTGTGGTTGTCCCCATAGGAGAACCCTTTTTGGTTCCAGGTAGAACCCTTTTTAGTTTCAGGTAGAACTCTTGGAAAGGGTTCTACATGGAACCTAAGAGGGTTCTATCTGGAACCAAATAGGGTTCTTCAAATGGTTCTACTATGGGGACAGCCGAATAAACCTTTTTGGTTCTAGACATCACCCTTTCTTCTAAGAGTGTAGGAGGGAGGGAGAGAGAGGGGAAGGGCAACAGCAATGGTCTGCTCGGTCTATTTGGGTCGAGGCCATGCACTTTAATTCATTCTCTCCATATTCTTGGCTTTTACAGTAAATTGTCAATTCCTCCCAATAACATTGAGGAAAATGCCAGACATCAAAAGAAAAACATTTACTCTGACTGAAGTGTGTGTGTGTGTGTGTGCACGGCTGGCTCTAGCCTTTTGGGGGCCTTTTAGCTGACATGGCTAATTTGAGTGTCTGTCAGTGACATAAGTAAAAAATTGCTGATGCACAACCAAATTTCGTACGTGCACCTTGTGTATTCTACTATTCTAACTCTCAACAGTTTTGCATGGAGCCGCCCTGTGTTTGTGTGTTAATGTGTGTGTGTGCCTGTTAATGTGTGCATGTGTATGTGTGTGTTTAAAACTGCACAAACTGCTGTGTTGGCAAAATTATTAGGTTGTGTGAGGATTCCTTACACAGCCACACAGGCAAAGCGCTAACTCAGAATGAGACGCTAATCTGCTAACGGTGCGGGGGGAAAAAAAACACGCAACGTCTGATAAAATACAGCCAGCTACTCACTCTTATACCGCTTAGGAGAAACGCTCATTATTTTGGATGTAGGGGTGTGTATTATAAGTGTGTCTGGTATCGGCATTTATTTGTGTACATGCATTAGTAATGGTTCATGATAGATAGTGTATCATCTGTACATGCATTGCTACACACACACACACACACACACAAACTGGACCCACTCAAATTTGCTTACCGCTCCAACAGATCCACTGAAGATGCAATTTTCATCGATATTCACATGGCCGAGGCACATCTGGACAAGAGGAACACCTGTGTGAGAATGCTGTTCATTGACTACAGTTCAGCATTCAACACTATTGTTCCCTCCAAGCTCGACACGAAGCTCAGAGCCGTAGGTCTGGACACCACCCTCTTCAACTGGATCCTGGACTTCCTGACAGGCAGATCAGGCTGCGAAGATTGGCAACAACACCTCTTCCAAGCTGACTCTTAACACAGAGGCCCCCCAGGGGTGTGTCCTCAGCTGTACTCCCTGTTAACCCACGACTGCGTGACTTTGAATGACACCAACTCCGTCAAGTTTGCTGATGACACCATGGTTGTAACCAATAACAGCGAGTCAGCCTACAGGGAGGAGGTAAGTGAACTGGCATTGTGGTACCAGGACAGCAATCTCTCCCTCAACTTCAACAAAACAAAAGAGTTGATTGTTGACTTCAGGAAGCAGAGGAGGGAACATGCCCTGATCCACATCAACAGGACTGCAGTAGAGAGAGACAGCAGTTTTACTGCGTCCACATCATTGAGGACTTGTCATGGACCAAAAACACTACCACTCTTGTCACAACAAGCTCTGTCTCATGTCAGAATTAGACGTTCATCCATGTTTCTCAAACGTCAAATTTCAAACTTGTTCCAAACATATTTTGAAGTGTTTAACGTTAAGTTTAGGCATTAACCACATTTTTAAGGTTATGGTTAAGTTTAGGCATTACCTATGAAATCTTAAGGGTAGGCATTAACACTGAATGGTTAAGGTTAGGGTTAAAAAAAAAATCTCAAAAACAACTTTCTACCACTGGACTTAAACACGCAACCTTTCGCACCAGAGGCAGATGCTTATGTCCATCCGCCATACCTGTCCACAATGCCATAGAAAAACCAAAACCTAATTGATGGTATCAGCGCTCACTGTTGCCCCTAGTGGCCGGTTTCCACATCATCTCGACGTCCTCAGACATGGATGGAAGTCGAATACTGACTTGTATCACCGGTGACCTAGCTGCTTGTCAAGAGGGTGCAACAGCGCCTCTATTTCCTAAGGCGGCTGAAGAAATGTGGCATGCCACCCCGGGTCCTCTCCAAATACTACCGCTGCACCATTGAGAGCGTCAAGACCGGTTGCATCACGGACTGGTACGGGAATTCCTCCATCCACAACCGTAAGGCGCAGGAGATCGAACTTGGTATAAACGGAGTAGTTTAATAAGTGCTCAAAAGTCCGAAAACCAAAATATACAAAATAATACCAATGGGTATGAAACCCGTCGCACACCAGAACATATCTTGGACATAGCTTACAAAACAAACAATCACCAGCAAGGACAATGAGGGGGAACAGAGGGTTAAATACACATGTAATGAATGGGATTGGAACCAGGTGTGATACAAGACAAGACAAAAGGAAAATGAAAAGAGGATCAGCGATGGCTAGAAGGTTGGTGACTTCGACCGCCGAACGCCGCCCGAACAAGGAGAGGGACCAACTTCGGCTGAAGTCGTGACACCCTGGTTTGAATCCAGGCTGTTTCACAACCGGCTGTGATTGAGAGTCCCATAGGGCAGTGCACAATAGGCACAGCGTTGTCTGAGTTTGGCTGGTGTAGGCCATCATTGTAAATAATAATTTGTTGTTAAATGACTTGCCTAGTTAAATAAATAAAAAATATTTGTTCTATTCAACATAGCTCTGTTCTGCCCTGCCTTGCCCCCTTGTGGAGCTCAAAAGTTAGTTTCTTACTGTTATAACTCAAATTTGTGATTTTGTCAATGCAATGTACTATTTTTATAGCAGTGTTTGTTTTATTGCTATATCCTTTTATTGTATTCTAATGAATAATTGCTCTTTATTCTGTTCTTTCAGAAACCACAAACAGTATTTGCCAATATCATAACAGGAACTGGAGCTGGACATTTTTCAGGCTGAAGATTGGGGCCAGCTTTTATATGCTAGCGTACACTCAACAGTTTTACTGGATGAAAACACAGCAAGGAAACACATAGGCCAATATGTAATAGTCGTCGATTTTATTGCAGTATTGGTGGTTGGTTCATCAACAACTCGTTTTACTAGAGGAAAAAAAATGAATATGCATAACACATATTTAGTATTCATGCAGTGACTGAACAACTGCATTTCCACCCCCACCTCTAAAGGCATAGTATCATGGCAGGTCACCTGTCAAGTCACCTGTCAGGTCAGTCAGTCACTTATTGCTGCAGATGTGCTCAATAGTGCTTGAGCATATGATACTCCTCAAAGCATGGTGAAATACATAGGTGTATCACAAGCTAAACATGTATTTTGTCAACTTCCTCTGCTTAATTTCTGCTTACTTCTCCTGGTACCCGACAGGCCGACTTTGCAGTGCCTCCGTGTGTGACTACCTTGAGCAGCAGTTTGAGGGACTTTGCAGGGAAAATGCTGTGCAGTGAGGCGTAGGGGATTGTCCGCAGCAGGACGATCCCCAGTGGATAGGTGCCGAGGGGTGTGGTGCTCCTCCAGCAGTTCTCTCATGAGGTTCTCTCTGTACTTTTGGTAGGTAATTACTTTACCTAAGGGAGTGGGGAGGATGCGGAAAGGGAGAGGATGATGAGGCAGTGGGTAGGTGGGTGAGATATTGTCACTATAATTGCATAATGGATTTGTATGTGAACTGTACATTCAATTACAAAAATACCTTATTCAGTAATCATCTCACCTGTTAGTTGGCGGTGAACTATGCTGCCGTTGAGGGCAGCAGTGTCGATCAGATGGAAAAATATCTTCTTATACCACTGTCGTTTTCTGAGTGCATTCTAGAAAGCTGTTTATCATGTCCGCCTTATCCACTGCCCCCATTTTCAGGTTATAGTCAAGCACACAGTCTTGTTTGATTTTTCTCTCTCCTGTCAGGTAGTCCACCTTCCCTGTGGCCGACACGGTTGCTGTATGGACAGTGGAGAAGACATGGACGTCTCGTTTGTCATGCCACTTTACTGCCAGCTGTTGACCGTTCTCCTTGAACTCCACCTCCCCTCTCTGCATCTTCCTGCATCCAAATGCCGGCATCCCCTTCCTGTTCAACCTGACTGTGCCACAGGCACATGTGCTGTTGGAGAGCAGATGCTGGAAGAGTGTGGGACTGCTGTACAAATAGTCCACGTACAAAGTTTGTCCCTTGCCGAGATGTGGAGCCAGCATGGTCATCACCACGGACCCGGACACCCCAAGCCCCTCATAATGTTTGATGTCAGTGGTGGACGCTGTGTAAACAATAATGTCCTGGACAAATCCTGTCTTCACGTTGCACATGACAAAGAACTTGACCCCAAACCTGTGCCTTTTGGAGGGAATATATTGATGGAACACCAGCCTACCTTTCCATAACATCAGGTACTCATCAATGCATAGGTCCTTGTATGGCACAAAGACCCAACCAAATGCTGATGTCAGGCTGGTAAGAACATTTCTTATTTTGTATAACGGGTCACTTAGGATGGCAGTAGCATTGTTGACGAAATGCAGGCATTGCAGCAGAACTAGGAAGTGGTCTTGGGAAAAGAGGGTGGCAAAGGAGGGAGTTGCAAACATAGGACCTGTGCTCCAGTATTCTCTTAGGGAGTTCTTCTTTACTATCCCCATGAGGAGGACTGTCACCAGGAAGGTATACATTTCACTAATTGTGGTTGCCCCTCCACCCCTGGCTCCCTCTTCTCTAGTGGCTCCAAGGCATAGCGATTGGTCTCCTCTACTATGTTTCCCACCAGCTCCTCTGTCAGAAACAACTTGAAGCACTCTGCCTCAGTTGGAAATGGCAAGGGGCATTGCACTCCAGACTGAGCCCGTCAAAGCAAACAGCAGGGCCAGGAGGGGTGAAATGATTGGCGGCCTTCCAGCTACCACAGAACTCCTGTACTTCATCTACTGTCGGTCTGCCTCCATCACCACCAGCATCTTCAATGGGACCTGGTACTTTGTTAGTGGACAGGGGAACCTCAGATTCAGGGTTCTCAATGTCTACAAGGTTGGGGGGCAGCTCCTCACTGTCACTGTCAGAATCTGATTCCTGACTTTCATACTCAGACTCAATGTCAGAATTTTTAAAACTCTCCAGAATTTCCACATTTGTGAGTTGTCTCCTTTTGAAAGACATTGCTAATGCTACTTTTTGAAGGTTGTACTGATTATGATGAGCTAAGCTAATTCTAGCTGTGTATCTATGTTTGTTGACATACAATGCATTCTAGGTTTCACGTAATCGTCTGTTTGACCAAAGATGTTATCACAAAATTAGGTGAGTAAGGGTTCACTCATTTTTTGAGGACTTCTGGAAAAGGTGGGATGTGAACGATGGTAGATGACACACCCCTTCATCATGCATACTATAAACAGACCAAACTCTTCTTGTCTTCTCTTATTATCTTTGGTTTCTGTGAGGAAAAAAAGCATGGCTGCACACAAACTATTCGTTGGATTACTTTCGATTGCTAGAAAGTGTTTTACTCAGTTATTTCGATCAATGGTGAGCTCACCCGTGATGTGATTAATTATACATAGTAATAGCTATTAGCTAATTCATATTGTAGTTTATGTCAGCCTAGAGTTAGAAAATATGACCGCTTGTGTTGGTCAATCATTCCTCAGTTAGCGCTAGGACAAATGTTGCCTACATTTTTCCGGTTTGGATGATTGTGTTACGCTATAGATACTTCTGTGAATATCTGAACATTGCATCCAAAAATAAACTGCTCACATTCTGGACATAACTTTGTAAGGACTGTGTTTGTGTAAATAGCTTCTGAAAAAAGTGTGGCCAGCTGAAATGCTGATTGTTGTGTCATTCGAAACTGGCCGTTCTAAATAAGCATTCTAAATAAGCGTTGTAATCACACGGGTCTGATTCTACAGTGGTCCCTGAAGCGTACAAAGATCACACCTGTGTGATAGTATGTGTGAAAGGGTTAACCTCTATGGGACCGGCGGGACGAATTCGTCCCACCTACGTAACAGACACTTGAATCCTGTGGCGCGATTTTCAAAACCTTTGAAATGCTATTACTTCAATTTCTCAAACATATGACTATTTTACAGCTATTTAAAGACAAGACTCTCGTTAATCTAACCACACTGTCCGATTTCAAAAAGGCTTTACAACGAAAGCAAAACATTAGATTATGTCAGCAGAGTACACAGCCAGAAATAATCCGACACCCATTTTTCAAACTAGCATATAATGTCACAAAAACCCAGAAGACAGCTAAATGCAGCACTAACCTTTGATGATCTTCATCAGATGACACACCTAGGACATTATGTTATACAAAACATGCATTTTTTGTTCAATCAAGTTCATATTTACATCAAAAAACAGCTTTTTACATTAGCATGTGACGTTCAGAAAAAGCATACCCCCGCAAACTTCCGGGGGAATTTACTAACAATTTACTAAATTACTCACGATAAACGTTCACAAAAAGCCTAACAATTATTTTAAGAATTATAGATACATTACTCCTCTATGCACTCGATATGTCCGATTTTAAAATAGCTTTTCGGATGAAGCACATTTTGCAATATTCTGAGTAGATAGCCCGGCATCACAGGGCTAGCTATTTAGACACCCGGCAAGTTTAGCCTTCACCAAAATCCCATTTACTATAACAAAAATGTTCTTACCTTCCCTGTTCTTCGTCAGAATGCACTCCCAGGACTTCTACTTCAATAACAAATGTTGGTTTGGTCCCAAATAATCCATCGTTATATCCAAACAGCGTCGTTTTGTTCGTGAGTTCTAGACACTATCCGAAATGGTAAATAACGGTCGTGCGCATGGCGCATTTCGTGACAAAAAAATTCTAAATATTCCATTACCGTACTTCGAAGCATGTCAACCGCTGTTTAAAATCAATTTTTATGCCATTATTCTCGTAAAAAAGCGATAATATTCCGACCGGGAATCTGCAATTAGCTAAACAGCCGAAGGAAAATACTGCACGGGGTCGAATCGGGCACGCGCCTAATTCCATTGTCCTCTGATGGGCCACTTGGAAAAGGCGATAATGTGTTTCAGCCTGAGGCTGCCTCGTCATCGTTCAGGTTTTTCCCGGGCTCTGGGAGCCTATTGGAGCCCTAGGAAATGTCACGTTACAGCTAAGATCCTGACTCTTCAATACACAGAAGCAAGAACAACAACACCTTGTCAGACAGGCCACTTCCTGCATGAAACCTTCTCAGGTTTTTGCCTGCCATATGAGTTCTGTTATACTCACAGACACCATTCAAACAGTTTTAGAAACTTTAGGGTGTTTTCTATCCAAAGCCAATAATTATATGCATATTCTAGTTACTGGGCAGGAGGCGTAACCAGATTAAATCGGGTACGTTTTTTATCCGGATGTGAAAATACTGCCCCCTAGCCCAAAGAAGTTAAGATTTCCCTCCACTGGAACTAAGGGGCCTAGCCCGAACCATAAAAAACAGCCCCGGACCATTATTTCTACTCCACTAAGCTTTACAGTTGGCGCAATGCATTGGGGCAGGTAGCATTTCCCTAACATCCGCCAAAACCAGATTCGTCCATCGGACTGCCAGATAGTTAAGTGTGATTCCTCAATCCAGAGAATTCGTTTCCACTGCTCCAGAGTCCAATGGAGGCCCACTTTACACCACTCCAGCCGATGCTTGGCATTGCGCTTGGTGATTTCAGGCTTGTGTGTGGCTGCTCGGCCATGGAAACCCATTTCATCAACCTCCCGATGAACAGTTCTTGTGCTGACATTGCTTCCAGAGTTTGGAACTCGGTAGTGCGTTTTGCCCATGTAGCTCAGTTGGTAGAGCATGGACCTGGCAACGCCAGAGTTGTGGGTTCGATTCCCAAGGGGTACCAGTATGAAAATGTATGCTCTCACTACTGAAAGTCGATCTGGATAAGAGCGTCTCCCAAATTATGTAAATGTGAAAATGTTGCATCCGAGGACAGATGATTTTACGCACTACCCACTTCAGCACTTGGTGGTCCCCTTCTTTGAGCTTGTGTGGCCTCCAACTTCGCGGCTGAGCAGTTGTTGCTCCAAGACTTTTCCACTTCACAATAACAGCACTTATAGTTGACCAGGGCAGAAATTTGATCAACTGACTTGTTGGAAAGGTGGCATTCTGTGAGGATGCCACATTAAATGTCACTGAGCTCTTCAGTATGGGACATTCTACTGCCAATGTTTGTCAATGGATATTGCATGGCTGTGTGCTTGATTTATTACACCTGTCAGCACCGGGTGTGGCTGAAATAGTCGAATCCATTAATTTGAAGAATTTGTCCACATAACTAACACATTAGTAAACCTTCTACAGTCATGCAGTACAGTGTACATTCAGCAACATGAATTTTAGCATTTACACAGTTACACTGGTGGGCCCCATCCCCTCTTATGGAATGGTTCCAGACCTTGGTCCAACGCCATGACCGAGCATTTAACACATTGCTGGAGCAATTCCGTGAGTTGTCTATTAGGCAGCCTACCGCAACGGTGATCTCCCAGCCTACCCCAGTATCCCAAGAACCCCGCTACGCTGGAGATTCCGGAACCTGCCAGGCTTTTCTCTCCCAGTGCTCACTAATTTTCGAGCTGCAGCCTTCTTCGTTCCCCTTGGACCGCTCGAGGATAGCATACATCATAACGCTGATATACGGGAGGGCACTCACCTGGGACATGGCGGTGGGGGAGCAACAATCTGCCATCTGCCTCAGTCTGGAGGAGTTTGTGAAGGTTCGGAAGGTGTTTGATTCTTCGTTGTCCGAGAGAGAAGCTGCTCGCAAGCTGCTCCAGCTACGTCAAGACTCCTGTAGTGTGGCAAACTACGCGGCGGATTTCTGCACGTTGGCACCTAAAAGTGCATGGAACCCGGAAGCGGCGTTCAACATGTTCCTACACTGAGTATCGGAGGAAGTAAAGGATGAGCTTGCTGCCCGTGAACTACCGACGGATCTCGACTCGCTCATTGCCTTGACCATTCAGATCAATGGGCAACTACGCGAATGAAGGAAGGAGAGGAGATTTGATTCCACCTCACCTCCGATGTATTCCGGATGTCCCCGACGGCTCCTTTGCTGAGAGAACCCGAGGCTACCCGAGTTCCCCTGTGAGCCTCTGAAGACTGACGATTCACCTCTTTCCGAGCCCATGCAGTGAGGCAGAGCTAGGCTGTCTCCAGCTGAAAGGCTATACAGGCTTCACACTAAGAGCTGCCTGTATTGCGAAACTACTGGTCATTTCATCTCCATCTGTCCACTAAAAGACCAGGCTCACTGGTAGGAGCGGGTTCTCTGGTGGGTAATACGGATAACTTTTCCTCATCCCTTACTCGCATCCCTTTTTATGCCATGTTGCTGTGGGGGAACTAGTTGAAATCTCTCCGGGTACTCATCGATTCTGGGGCCGAAAAGAGCATAATGGACGCTACCCTGGCTTCCGAGCTGGATATCCTCACTCAGCCCCTCTCCATTCCCATGGACGCTAGAGCACTGGACGGACGCTCTATAGACAGGGGTGGTATTGTGGTTGACCCAATCAACCTACGTGTGTAGAGGGAACAACAGCAAGATGATCCAGTTTCTGCTCATTAAGTCTCCTCAGGTTCCCGTGGTATTGGGATTCTCCTGGCTCCAGCGACACAATCCCCTTATTGACTGGTCTGCTGGTGCAATCATGGGTTGGAGCCCGTTCTGCCTTGTTCAGTGCCTGAGGTCAGCGCAGCCTGCCCCAGGACGCATCCTGGGGGCTCGGAAGTTGCCCCGGAACTCTACGCCATTCCCGCGGAGTACCGGGACCTCCGGGAGGTTTTCAATAAGAACCGAACCACTTTGCTGCCGCTGCACCGACGATATGACTGCGGGATTGACCTTCTCCCAGCCACCACTCTACCCCGGGGACAACTGTACTCTCTGTCGGGTCTGGAGACCAAGACTATAGAGACCTACATTGAGAGCTCCCTAGCTGCTGGGTTCATCCGTCCTTCTGCCTCCCCCGCCGGAGCAGGGTTCTTCTTTGCGGAGAAGGACAAAACCCTGCGCCCGTGCATCAACTACCGAGGTCTCAAAAACATCACGGTGAAGAACCGCTACCTCTCATCTCCTCGGCCTTCGAGCCGCTCCAGAGGGCCACCGTGTTCTCCAAGCTGGACCTACGGAACGCCTACAACCTGCTGTGGATACGGGAAGGAGATAAATGGAAAACTGCCTTCAACACGTCCAGTGGTCACTATGAGTATCTGGTCATGCTATTTGGCCTTACCAACGCCCCTGCTGTGTTCCAGGCTCTGGTTAATGATGTTCTCCGTGACATGTTGAACCGGTTTGTCTTTCTCTACCTTGATGACATCCTCGTCTTCTCCCGCTCCACCCAAGAACATGTGCTCCACGTCCGACAGGTTCTCCAACGCCTCCTGTTGAACCCAATTTTTGTAAAAGCAGAGAAGTTTGAAT
Organism: Salmo salar; assembly: GCF_965601325.2. Lineage (NCBI taxonomy): Eukaryota > Metazoa > Chordata > Actinopteri > Salmoniformes > Salmonidae > Salmo > Salmo salar. Next base: position 64,950,015 of record NC_138308.1, read on the forward strand.
TCCATCGCTCCACCATCCCCTTTCAGTGTTACATCATCGCTGCAGGGAGTGTACAGATGGATCCCACGAAGGTGAGAGCGGTGGTGGATTGGCCACAGCCTACATCAAGAGTACAACTGCAACGCTTCCTGAGATTGGCCAACTTTTATTGTCGCTTTTTCCGGGGCTACAGCACCCTGGCTTCCCCCCTGTCTGCACTCACCTCTCCCAAGGTTACGTTCACATGGTCCCCAGTTGCTGACCTGGAACTCAAGTTACATCCCTGTGCCTTATTCTCCCACCGCCTCAACTCCATGGGGAGGAACTACGATGTGGGGAATCGTGAGCTTCTCACGGTGAAGATGGCAGTGGTGTGGACGCACAGCCTGGAGGGGGCGGAACATCCTTTCATTGTGTGGACTGACCACAATAACCTGGAATATCTCCGCAACACCAAGCTCCTCAATTCCAGGCAAACTAGGTGGGCCCTACTGTTCACCCGGTTCAACTTCTCCCTGTCATACTGGCCGGGATCCAAGAATGTCAAGCCGGATGCACTGTCACGCCTCTACAGCCCCATGGCTACTACCCCGGAACCTGAGACCATCCTTCCCACCTCATGCCTGGAGACATCACTCAGCTGGGGAATAGGGAAACATGTTTGTGAGTCACAGCATTCCCAGCCAAACCCGGGGGGGGGGGGGCAGATAACCGGATGTTTGTTCCTGATGCAGTCCGCTCCTCGGGCCTGGAGTGGGCCCTCTCCTCCAGGCTTGCCTACCACTCGGGCTCCCGTTCGACCCTGGCTTTTGTGCAACAACGCTTTTGGTGGTCTACCATGGTTCCTGAAATTTCTGCATTCGTCGCCGCTAACACGGTCTGTGCACAGAACAAGACTCCTACGCAAGCTCCGGCTGGTCTTCTCTAACCTCTGCCTGTCCCTCACCATCCCTGGTCTCACATCACCCTGGACTTTGTCATGGGTCTCCCCCCGTCTCCCGTCTAATAGAAATACCACCTTCCTGACCGTTGTGGATCGGTTTTTCAAAGCCGTCCACTTCATTCCTCTCCCCAAGCTACCCTCTGCCAAGGAGATGGCCCAGTTCATGGTGCAGAATGTCTTCCGGATCCATGGACTGTCAGGTGACATGGTCTCCAACCGGGGTTCTCAGTTCTCATCCTAGTTCTGGAAGGCGTTTTGCACCCTCATTGGGTTGTCGGCCAGCCTGTCTTCTGGGTTCCACCCCCAATCCAACAGCCAGTCGGAAGGAGCCAACCAGGACCTAGAAACTACACTGCACTGCCTGGTCTCAGCCAACCCCACCACCTGGAGCCAGCAGCTTGTGTCGGTCAAATATGCCCACAACACCCTTCTCTGCTCTGTCACGGGCTTATCACCCTTTGAGTGTTCCCTGGGGTATCAGCCCCCACTCTTCCCTGAGCAAGAAGAAGAGGTGGGCATACCTTCAGCCCAGATGTTTGTCCATCGCTGTCGTCGTACCTGGAGGAGAGCCCGGTCAGCCCTCCTCAAGACCACCTCCAGGTATTGATGACAAGCAGATCGCTATTGGACCCCGGCTCCCCGGTATCATCTCGGGCAGAAGGTATGGCTGTCCACCCATGATCTGCCCCTCCGGGTGGAATCCTACAAACTCTCCCACCAGTTTATTGGCCCTTTCCCCAAAGCCATTAGCCCCTCTTCTGTTGCCCCATACCCTCCGTATACATTCCACCTTTCATGTGTCCAGAGTTCAACCCATGTTTGAGTTTGAGTTTATTTTATTTTTACAGGGACAGTGCACATTAATCAACGTTTCAGTAAAAGTGCCGGTTTTAGCCAGCCGGCTAATTTTCAACCACAGTCCCTGGGCAGGTTATTAAAAACAATTACAATATAGACAATCATTGAACAGTGAGCACACACAGAGTAACATAGGACAAGCAAGACATAGCATACAGACAGAGCAACATAGGACAAGCAAGATGTAGCATACAGACAGAGCAACATAGAACAAAAAGCAACAAGACAAAATCCATAAAAACAACAAAGTGTTTCCACACCTCACAAGCTACAGACAACAGACAACATGGAAAGCGGCAATACACAGCTAGGGATTATGTTCACAAGTCTGATTGACCTTTAGCCATGTCTTCATGCATTTTGTGAAAGTGTGATATGTGGTGCAGTTATGTGTGTCTGATGGCAGTGTATTCCAGACATGGGAAGCTCTCACAGAGAAAGCAGATTTACTAAAGGTGCTTTTCCTTAAGGGAACTATACAGTCACCTCTCATGGCAGACCTTGTGGATCTGCTGCCATATGTTTGGGTTTTCTGTTTTACAAAAATACTGAGTGGAGGGGGAGCTAGGCCATTTAGGATCTTGAATACAAGACATGCGTCGGTGTATTGCACAAGATTTTCCCAACTCAGGAGCTCATGCTTTCTGAGGATGTAACAGTGATGATGGCTATTGGGCTTTCTATCGAGCACTTTGAGAGCCTGTTTGTAGACAGACTGAATAGGTTTTAATGTTGTATAGCAAGCTTGGGTCCAACTAGTCAAGCAGTATGTTAAGTAGGGGAGTATCATCGATTTGAAATACAGTTTTGCTACCTCTGTGGTCAAACAATTTCGTATAAATCGGAAATTAGCTAGGTTGAATTTGGTTATTTGAATTACCTTTTTCACCTGCTTTTTAAAAGAGAGGTTGGAATCAAGTATGATTCCAAGGTACTTAAAATCAGATACCACCTGGAGCTTCTCCCCTGACACATAGACATCTGGCTCAGTAGCATCTGTTGCCCTCTTTGTGAAGAACATGCAAACTGTTTTTTTCACATTGAGATGCAAACACAAGTCACTGAGCCACTTTGTAACCTGGACCATTACAGTAGTGAGTTCTTGTGCAGCTTGTTGTTTGCTCTTTGCATGCACATATATCACTGTATCATCTGCATACATTTGAACTTCAGACCCAGTGCAGACGGAAGGCAGATCATTAATGTACAGGCTGAACAGGAGGGGCCCCAGTATTGACCCTTGGGGCATGCCCACATCATAGCTAAGAGTGGGCGACAGCTCATTGCTCACTCTGACACACTGAGTTCTGCCTTCAAGGTATGATTTCATCCATCTCAAGGCATCGGGGGAAAAGTTGAACTTGGATAATTTTGTGATGAGAATCTCATGGTTAACAGTATCGAAAGCCTTCCTTAGGTCCAGAAACACAGCCCCAACAACGCCCCCTTTGTCCATCTTGGACTTCACATTTTCCAGAAGAAAGCAGTTGGCCGTTTCTGTGGAGTGTTTCGCTCTGAAGCCAAACTGCATGGAGTGTAATGTGAAGGGGCTGTTGTTGAGGTGGGAAATCAGTTGTTCTGCTACACACTTTTCAACAACCTTCGACACTACAGGTAGTATACTAATGGGCCTGTAGTTACTCACATCAGCAGGGTCGCCCGATTTAAAGATGGCCGTTATTATGGCTGACTTCCATACCCTTGGAAACACCCCCAGACCAATAGATGTGTTGGTGACCTTAGTAATGGGGCCAATGAGTGACTCTTTGTAGTTTTTAAGAAAGGTAGAGTCCAGCCCAAACACATCTTTGGATTTAGAGTTCTTTAGTGAGCTAATCACCTTGTTCACCTTTGACTCAGAAACCTCCCTTATGATGAAGACAGGTTGAGCGTCATTCACTAGCACTGAGCCCAATAAACCAGTGGAGGGGTTCTGTGTCAGTACCTTGACAGAGTCAATAAAGTAGGAATTGAAGGCTATTGCTATTTCAACTGCATCCTGTGTTAGATTGTTATTCACCATGATTTCTAGTCTTTTTGCGGTGTTACTATGGTCTTTCCCTGTTAACCTTTTTAGATTCTCCCAGATCAATTTAGAATTTCCCTTTGCCTCACCAATTATGTTAATAAAAAAGTTTGCCTTGGCCTGTCTGATTTCTTTCATCACCTTATTTCTCAACATGGTAAACCTACGTCTGTCATGCTCTAATTTGGATTTTAGGGCTGTTTTTGGAGCATAATCTCGTTCTTTCATCAATTTCCAAATTTCTCCATTTAGCCAAGGAAGAGTGCTCTTTTGGCCAGGTTTGGATTTGATTTGATGTCTCTCAGCCCTTTGCCTCCCGTTTTCAGTATTCGATTAATTCTCTGATACTTTGATTGGGTGGACATCATGTCAGTTCATGCTGCAAGAGCTCTGATAGGTTGGAGGACGTCCTCCGGAAGTTGTCATAATTAATATGTAAGTCTATGGAAGGGGTTGAGAACCACAAGCCTCCTAGGTTTTGAAGACAATGTACCGAGGATAACGGAAACTAGCTGTACTCTGTCTACACCATGGTGCTTTTGAGGCTACTGCAGACCTTCATTGCAAAGAATTATTTGGTGACGTGAATATATTTAGTAGTTTTATCTAAAAAGGCTAACTTTAATGTTTCACAATAAAAACAAAATGAAATTCACTGAGGATGGTCCTCCCCTTCCTCCTCTGAGGAGCCTCCACTGACACACACACTGTATACATTCATCACACACACACACACACACACACACACACACACACACACACACACACACACACACACACACAAAATCACAACTGCTGCTACCAGACTCTCATTATGATTGCTAAATACAGCAAGTTAAACACTTGCCCCCTAATCCCCGCTTCCCCAAAACAAAGGGTAAATATTGGACTATAAATTGTGCCTTCCTGTATTATACTTATGGATGAAGGATTCTGGGGGTGAACTGTAGAGTTTGGCTTGGAGTCTCAGGAAGACATCATTATCAAGCCATGGTAGTTAGGCTGCTGTGGTAATAGTAACCCCCCCCAAAAAGATAACTCAAAATAGTCTGATCCTGGAGAAGATGTGAGCTGTTCTCGACTGCAAATGCTGAATGGTTGGCGATATAGTTGAGGTAGTACAGCCGTATGCACAAGAGGTAACACTTTATTTGGATAGTCCATCTGTAGATGATCTACAGACTATCAGTAACATTTCAACTAACTATCTACTACCCTAACCACTTATCCTAATGCTAGCTCTAACTCTAACCTTAACCCCTTTCCCTTATTTTAAACCTTACCCTAACCTTAGCAAGCAGTTGCTTATCAACATATAGTTTGTTGATAGTATGACCATCTGAAGAGCATCTACAGATGGACTATCCAAATAAATTGTGACTGAATGAGATGCCCACGTAGTGACCCAACCTTAGACCCCAGGAGTGCAAGCAGAAGCGACAGTGGCAAGGAAAAAACTCCCTTGAAGGAAGAAAACCTTGAATGGAACCCGGCTCAGCTGAATAGCAAATCCTCTTTTGGCTCATTGGGTAGGAGATGGTGAGGTAGATGGTGTCCCTGAAATGAGGCAGGGACTGGAATACTGTGCTTAAGTTAATGCAGGTTCTGAGAAATGAGCATGTTTCAATCAATCAAATTTATTTATAAAGCCCTTCTTACATCAGCTGATGTCACAAATTGCTGTACAGAAACCCAGCCTAAAACCCCAAACAGCAAGCAATGCAGGTGTAGAAGCACGGTGGATAGGAAAAACTCACTAGAAAGGCCAAAACCTAGTAAGAAACCTAGAGAGGAACCAGGCTATGAGGGGTGGCCAGTCCTCTTCTGGCTGTGCCGGGTGGAGATTATAACAGAACATGGCCAAGATGTTCAAATGTACATAGATGACCAGCAGGGTAAAATAATAATAACAATCACAGTGGTTGTAGAGAGTGCAACAGGTCAGCACCTCAGGAGTAAATGTCAGTTGGCTTTCATAGCTGATCATTCAGAGTATCTCCACTGCTCCTGCTGTCTCTAGAGAGTTGAAAACAGCAGGTCTGGGACAGGTAGCACATCTGGTGAACAGGTCAGAGTTCCATAGCCGCAGGCAGAACAGTTGAAACTGGAGCAGCAGCATGACCAGGTGGACTGGGGACAGCAAGGAATAATCAGGCCAGGTAGTCCTGAGGCATGGTCCTAGGGCTCAGGTCCTCAGAGAGAGAGAAAGAAAGAAAGATGAGAAAGAAAGAGAATTAGAGAGCATACTTAAATTCACACAGGACACCAGGTAAGACAGGATAAATACTCAAGATATAACAGACTGACCCTAGCCCTCTGACACAAACTATTGCAGCATAAATACTGGAGGCTGAGACAGGAGGGGTTGGGAGACATTGTGGCCCTGTCCGACGATACCCCCGGACAGGGCCAAACAGGCAGGATATAACCCCACCCACTTTGCCAAAGCATAGCCCCCATACCACTAGCCCTTTCACACGTACCATCACACGGGGTGTGATCGTTCTACAGTGGTCCCTGAAGCGTACGATCACACCCCATGTGATTAGAACACTAATTTAGAATGCTCATTTAGAACGGCCAGTTTCGAATGACGCAGCAATCAACAATTGAGCTGGCCACACTTTTTTCAGAAACTATTTACACAAACAGTCCTTACGTAAACTATACCATGAATTAGCTAATAGCAATTACTATGTACAATTATTGAAAGTAATCCGACAATTAGTTTCAGCACGCAGCTGGCCACACTTTTTTCAGAAACTATTTACACAAACACAGTCCTTACAAAGTTATGTTCAGAATGTGAGCAGTTTATTTTTGGATGCAATGTTCAGATATTCACAGAAGTATCTATAGCATAACACAATCATCCTAACCGGAAAAATGTAGGCTACATTTGTCCTAGCGCTGAGGAAAGATTGACGCAACACAAGCGGTCATATTTTCTAACTCTCGGCTGACATAAACTACACTATGAATTAGCTAATAGCAATTACTATGTACAATTAATCACATCACGGGTTTGCTCACCGTTGATCCAAATAATTGAGTAAAACACTTTCTAGAAATCGAAAGTAATCCGACGATTAGTTTCAGCGCGCAGCCATGCATTTTTTTCCTCACAGAAACCGAAGATAATAACAGACAAGATGAGTTCGGTCTGTTTATAGTATGCACGTTGAAGGGGTGTGTCTACCGTCGTTCACATCCCATCATTCATTTCCAGAAGTCCTCAAAAAATGAGTGAACTCTTACTCACCTCATTTTGTTACAACATCTTTGGTCAGACGATTACGTGAAACCCAGAATGCATTGTATGTCAACAAACATGGCTCCATACACATAGCTGGAATTAGCTTAGCTCATCATAATCAGTATAACCTTCAAATAAGTATTTTACACACATAATATGTGCCCATTACAATCTATGCAAGAATCGGAATGCATGATTTGTCACCTAGAATTGAAAACATGTGAATAAAACAGTAAATACACAAATAATTACCACACAAAACATTTTCTGATAGTGATTTATTGATACAAATGGCGGTGCAAGCAGTCAATCACAGTAACCTCTCACTCCCACTCTGAGCCATTCAGTGTTGTTGTTTATGTATGTAGCTAGTGAGCTAAGCTGTAGCATTAGCAATGTCTTTCAAAAGGAGACAACTCACAAATGTGGAAATTCTGGAGATTTTTTTAAATTCTGACAATGAGTCTGAGTATGAAAGTCAGGAATCAGATTCTGACAGTGACAGTGAGGAGCTGCCCCCCAACCTTGTAGCCATTGAGAACCCTGAATCTGAGGTTCCCTTGTCCACTGACGAAGTACCAGGTCCCTTTGAAGATGCTGGTGGTGATGGAGGGAGACCGACAGTGGATGAAGTACATTAGTTCTGTGGTAGATGGAAGGCCGCCAGTCATTTCACCCCTCCTGGCCCTGCTGTTTGCTTTGACGAGTCCCAGTCTGGAGTGCAACGCCCCTTGCCATTTCCAACTGAGGCAGAGTGCTTCAAGTTGTTTCTGACAAAGGAGCTCGTGGGAAACATAGTACAGGAGACCAATCGCTATGCCTTGGAGCTACAGGAGAAGAGAGAGCCAGGAGTGAGGGGGAAACTCGCTAAATGGGTGACAACCACAATTAGTGAAATGTATACCTTCCTGGTGACAGTCCTCCTCATGGAGATAGTAAATAAGAACTCCCTAAGAGACTACTGGAGCACAGATCCTATGTTTGCAACTCCCTTCTTTGCCACCCTCTTTTCCCAAGACCGCTTCCTAATTCTGCTGCGATGCCTGCATTTCGTCAACAATGCTACTGCCATCCTAAGTGACCCGTTATACAAAATAAGAATTGTTCTTATCAGCCTGACATCAGCATTTGGTCGGGTCTTTGTGCCATACAAAGACCTATGCATTGATGAGTCCCTGATGTTATGGAAAGGTAGGCTGGCGTTCCGTCAATATATTCCCTCCAAAAGGCACAGGTTTGGGGTCAAGTTCTTTGTCATGTGCGACGTGAAGACAGGATATGTCCTGGATATTATAGTGTACACAGGGTCTACCACTGACATCAAACATTATGAGGGGCTTGGGGTGTCTAGGTCCGTGGTGATGACCATGCTGGCTCCTCATCTCGGCAAGGGACACACTTTGTACGTGGACAATTGGTACAGCAGTCCCACACTCTTCCAGCATCTGCTCTCCAACAGCACAGGGGCCTGTGGCACAGTCAGGTCGAACAGGAAGGGGATGCCGGCATTTGGATGCAGGAAGATGCAGAGAGGGGAGGTGGAGTTCCAGGAGAACGGTCAACAGCTGGCAGTAACGTGGCATGACAAAAGAGACGTCCATGTCCTCTCCACTGTCCATACAGCAACCATGTCGGCCACATGGAAGGTGGACCACCTGACGGGAGAGAGAAAGATAAAACCAGATTGTGTGCTAGACTATAACCTCAAAATGGGGGCCGTGGATAAGGCGGACATGATAAACAGCTTTGTGGAATGCACTCGGAAAACGACCAAGTGGTATAAGAAGATATTTTTCCAGCTGATCGACACTGCTGTCCTCAACGGCAGCATAGTTCACCGCCAACTAACAGGTGAGATGATTACTGAACAAGGTATTTTTGTAATTGGATGTACAGTTCACATACAAATCCATTATGCAATTACAGTGACAATATCTCACCAACCTACCCACTGCCTCATCATCCTCTAACTTTCCTCATCCTCCCCACTCCCTCATAGGTAAAGTAATTACCTACCAAAAATACAGAGAGAACCTCATGAGAGAGCTGTTGGAGGAGCACCACACCCCTCGGCGCCCCTCCACTGGGGGTCGCCCTGCTGTAGACAATCCCCTACGCCTCACTGCACGGCATTTTCCCTGCAAAGTCCCTCAAACTGCTGCTCAAGGTAGTCGCACACGGAGGCACTGCAAAGTCTGCCTGTCTGGCGCCAGGAGAAGTAAGCAGAGGAAGATGACAAAATACATGTGTTTAGCTTGTGATACACCTCTATGTATTTCACCATGCTTTGAGGAGTATCACATGCTCAAGCATTATTGAGCACATCTGCAGCAATAAGTGACTGACTGACCTGACAGGTGACTTGACAGGTGACCTGCCATGATACTATGCCTTTAGAGGTGGGGGTGGAAATGCAGTTGTTGTTCAGTCACTGCATGAATATTAAATATGGGTTATGCATATTAAATTTTTTGTCCTCTAGTAAAACAAGTTGTTGTTGAACCAACTACCAATACTTCAATAAAATAGACGACTATTACATATTGGCCTATGTGTTTTCTTGCTGTGTTTCCATCCAGTAAAACTGTTGAGAGAACGTTAGCATACAAAAGCTGTCCTCAATCTTCAGCTCGAAAGATGTCCAGTTATGATATTGGCAAATATTGTTTGTGGTTTCTGAAAGTACAGAATAAAGAGGAATTATTAATTAGAATACAATATAAGGATATAGCAATAAAACAATATTACAAATAACATAATAAACACAGCTATAAAAATAGTTTATTGCATTGACAAAATCACAGATTTGAGTTATAACAGTAAGAAACTAACTTTTGAGCTCCACAAGGGGGCAAGGCAGGGCAGAACAGAGCTATGCTGAATAGACCAAATAAACAAACCATGGTCATATGTTTTATTTTATTTAACTAGGCAAGTCATTTAACAGCAAATTATTATTTACAATGATAGCCTACACCGGCCAAACTCGGACAACGCTGGGCCAATTGTGCGCTGCCCTATGGGACTCCCAATCACAGCCAGTTGTGATACAGCCTGGATTTGAACCAGGGTGTCTGTAGTAATGCCTCTAGCACTGAGATGCAGTGCCTTTGAGCGCTGCGCCACTAGGGAGTCATAAGGCCATGTAGCTTCAAAATACAACACAAGATAATACTTCTCTGACGCAACTAGCATTGTTTTACAGAGCTAATAGAAGAATGTAGCTAGCTACCTAAGCACGATTGAATATAACACCATGAAGGTGGGCCTCCCTGTGGCTCAATTGGTAGAGCATGGTGTTTACAATGGTGTTTGCAACGCCAGGGTTGTGGGTTCGATTCCCACAGGGGGCCAGTACGGAAGAAAAAAAAAACGTATGAAATGTATTCATTCACTACTGTAAGTTGCTCTGGATAAGAGTGTCTGCTAAATGACTAAAATGTAAAGTTATAAAATGAGTAACGTCCCCTCGCTTATAAGAAGTATACATTATTCTCGCTACGCATACGGAAACTATTATAACGTAATAAGGCACTTACTTAGAAACGCAGCATGGATTTGAACCAGGGAGTCTGTAGTGACGTCTCTAGCACCGTGCTGTGCCTTTTACCCCGTGCTGTGCCTTTGACCGCTGCGCCACTAGGGAGTCATAAGGCCATGTAGCTTCAAAATACAACACAAGATAATACTTCTCTGACGCAATTAGCATTGTTTTACAGAGCTGATAGAAAAATGTAGCTAGCTACCTAAGCACGATTGAATATAACATAAAGGTTATAAAATTAGTAACGTTACCTCACGTGTCCGCGGTTATAAAGAATATACACAAATCTATTATGCTCCATACATACAGTACGCTACAATAGAAACGACATACATAAACTATTACAACGTAATAATGCACTTACTTTAATAGAAACGCACACATTTCCAAAGTTATTATTAGTAACGAAAACAATGAGGGCAACAGATGGAAAATGTGAACACGTGTGCAGATCCTGTTCTGACGGGAGATTAGCAAATGTCTGCAGACTTGAACTGCACAAACAATTGGAAAGTGCTTGGGGAATTTTGTCCGGGTCAGAAATGTCCCAAAAATTAAATTGTCCGCAAAAGTAAAAATGACTATTTTTATGTGAATGAATGAGGAGGCGGAACACACCTAAATTCAAACTGTTCTTAGAAAATAAAAACTTGTTAGAAAATCATTTGAAATTGAAGTTGAAACAGCCTATAAATAAAAACAGTCTGCGTGCTTTGGTTTGAGGGCAGCGCGGATTAAATGCACTGTTACGTAACAATCACATTCTGGAATGGAGAGAACATTCTAACATCACGTGCATAAAAAAACTCACGCTGTGGCAACCGTTAGAGATATTTGGAACTCACGCGTGAAAGGGCTAGAGGGACATCTCCAACCACCAACCTACCATCCTGAGACAAGGCCAAGTATAGCCCACAAAGATTTCCCCCACGGCACAACCCAGAGCTGGTGTATGATAGGCTTGAGAGGACCAGTGTCCGAGGAGTTGTACGGTGTGGTCTGGGTTGCCATTTCGAGAAGTCATTGTTACAGCTCTGATGCGGAAACAGTGTCCGGAGATCTAGTCAGAAGGATAGAAGTACAGGGATAGTATTTGTCTGGGATTGTGCGGACTTCGGTGAGCCTGGGATGTGGCCGGCAGTTGTAGACATCAACTGAGGCAGTTGGTTACTGATCTAGGACAGGGTCTCAGCTGTTAAGACCAGGGGCCGAACTGCTGCAGGAGTGGTTGGCAAGTAACTGGCTGAGCTGGCTTGGATGAGGCAGTTCATGCTGGTAGGGATGGAAGGTGAGACGATGTGGGGGTGAAAGTCACGGGACCAATGGGGCCAGAGGTGTAGAGAGAGGTCATCACTGGCAGAAGAGGGGCTACCCCTGGAGTGTCAAATGGGTGTCGAAGGCCATTGGAGCATGGGGGACGATGACTGGAGGATGGAAGGTGGAATAGCGGAGCAGCAAGCAGAGGCAGTGTGGTGGATTCATCAGGGTCCACTGGCGTCCGGGGAGACAAGATGCAGGCAGGGTGGGATGGATGACCGCAGAAGTCGCAGGCGATGGACACCCTGCGGACAAAGAGGCAACAGTATATTTTGAGAGAGCACCCAGTACCTGCAGACATTCCACTGCAGGAGCATAGAGGCAGTGACCGTAGAAAACAGGTGATTGTTGTGCCACCAAAATGAATGGCCAGGGAGTGTCTGGCAGAGAGAAGAGGTGAGCCACTGCTGTAGTAGTGGTCACAGGGCCAGCAGGACCTTGTAGGATCTGTTGGCAAATCGAAAGAAGATACTGGATGTGAATTGAAGTGGAGTGTGTTGAGTGGAGGAAGAGCCAGGGTAGCCATCAAGAGGGAATGGTGAGCCGGAGGGCGGGGCTGCAACCAGCAGTGAAAACTGGACCATCGAGGCAGTCGGCTCACTGAACTGAGAGAAGTCCATAGCTGTGAGGAACAGGGGCCGAGCCACAGCTGGAGCAACAGGAGCAGCAGGTACAGATATTGTAGTTGGCTGAACCAGCTGAGCACTGCAGGGGTGGCGGTCACAAGACCAGTATGACCAGAGGCGACCGAGGTCGTCACTGGTGAGAGGGAGGGTGTGTCACCGTGGGAGTAGTGATCATGGGCCGGTGGGGCCTGAGGTGGGGAGAGAGCGTCACTGGCAGAGAGAGGTGGTGAGCAGCTGCACTTGGCCAGAGGGACCTGAGGTGGGGAGAGAGGTCGTAACTGGCAGAAAGAGGGGGTGAGCCGCTGCCGGAGCAGTGGTCACAGGACCAGTGAGACCTGAGGGGAAGAGGGGTCGTCATTAGCAGAGAGAGCGGGTGAGCCACTGCTGTAGCTGCGGATACGCAGCCAGCGGGACCTGAGATGGAAAGAGCTGCTAACGTAGGGGTTCCCAAGCTTTTTTGCCCCCAACCCCATTTTGATATCAAAACGTTTTTGAAACCGCACCATCTTAAAAAAAGTGTTGTATGGCCAATGTTTCCTTTCTTAAATTGGGACTATGACAGTCTTACAAATCAGCCTGACAGTACTTTTGACCGTATTCCAATCTGAAGGCAGTATGGTTTGAAGTGCACCAGAAAGGTATTTGGAAGTACAGAAGATACATATGTGTTCCTGAGAGTCTTCTCTTTCAGTGATGGGGTCATAATAATGTAGCTTAAACTGTTCAAAAGATAGCACCATATTTGTAGGAAGAAAGCAGAAACCTCTCTGTTTATTACAACCACATCTAGCAGCTATCGGAGGTTACAGAAGTAACCCCAGTTTTATGAACTACGGGCAATTTATTTATTTATTTTTCTTCTCGCAACCCCATTGTCAAATCAGGTGACCCCACATGGGGTCTCGACCCCTGTTTGGGAAATGCTGTGCTAGAGGCTGTGAAGATGGCACAAGCTATGTAGCCAGGAGGCCAGAGCGGCTGGCAGTGAAGACCGGAACAGAGACAGTCGCAGCTGGGAGGGCCAGACCTCTGCGGGGGCCGGAAGTCAAGTAACTGGCTAAGTAGGTGGGGATATGAGAGGTCGCTGCTGGCAGAAAGAAGAGGAGAAGCTGGAGTGGTGGCTGTGAAGATGGCGCAGGCAAGGGAGCCAGGAGTTCAGCGACACCTGAAGGAAAGAGAGAGGTTGACACGGCAGATGGAGAGGGTGAGCCGCTGCCGGAGAAGCGGTCACGGGGCCAGTGAGACCTGAGGTGGGAGAGGAACTGAGGCTGTGAAGATAGCGCAAGCAAGGTAGAGACTAGTTGCACCGCCGGCAGAGATAGAGCGTGAGAGCATGAGGAGGAGGGGGTAGAGGAAGCAGTATGCTGAGAGAGAGGGTGGGTGAGTCACTGCAGCAGCAGTTATGGGTCCAGTGGGGCCGGAGAGAAAAGTAGTTGCAAGAGGCAAGGGAGCCGGGGACCAGAGCAGCTGTTGGATGCAGGGAGTGCACTGCCGGCATGGAGGAGACAGGGGCAGTAAGAGAGATGAAGATGAAGAGTGCCAAGAAACATTTGTCATTTGCTCTTAACGATTTAAGTGCCTTTGTTTGAACGGGGTATGGTAGTAGGTGCCAGGCGCACCAATTTGAGTGTGTCAAAACTGCAACGCTTCTGGGTTTTTCCCGTTTAACCTGTTAGGGCTAGGGGGCAGTATTGACACAGCCGGATAAAAAACGTACCCGATTTAATCTGGTTACTACTCCTAACAGGTTAACGTGCTTCTTCTTCAGCCACTCCTTTGTTGCCTTGGCCGTGTATTTTGGGTCATTGTCATGCTGGAATACCCATCCACGACCCATTTTCAATGCCCTGGCTGAGGGAAGGAGGTTCTCACCCAAGATTTGACAGTACATGGCCCCGTCCATCGTCCCTTTGATGCGGTGAAGTTGTCCTGTCCCCTTAGCAGAAAAACACCCCCAAAGCATAATGTTTCCACCTCCATGTTTGACGGTGGGGATGGTGCTCTTGGGGTCATAGGCAGCATTCCTCCTCCTCCAAACACGGTGAGTTGAGTTGATGCCAAAGAGCTCCATTTTGGTCTCATCTGACCACAACACTTTCACCCAGTTGTCCTCTGAATCATTCAGATGTTCATTGGCAAACTTCAGACGGGCATGTATATGTGCTTTCTTGAGCAGGGGGATCTTGCGGGCGCTGCAGGATTTCAGTCCTTCACGGCGTAGTGTGTTACCAATTGTTTTCTTGGTGACTATGGTCCCAGCTGCCTTGAAATCATTGACAAGATCCTCCTGTGTAGTTCTGGGCTGATTCCTCACCGTTCTCATGATCATTGCTACTCCACAAGGTGAGATCTTGCATGGAGACCCAGGCCGAGGGAGATTTTTTAGTTTTTTTGTGTTTCTTCCATTTGTGAATAATCACACCAACTGTTGTCACCTTCTCACCAAGAGGCTTGGTCTTTGTAGTGGATGAATCAGAATTATTTGGGTAACATAGATACTCTTCAGCGTCTCATCCCATCAGCGGGATCAAAATCCAGCGAAAAATCATATCGCCAATTAGCATAAATTTTGTTTTTGTTTTATAGATACACCTCTCCTGAATCGACCCACGTCGTCCGATTTCAAAAAGGTTTTACAGGAAAAGCAAATCATTAGATTATGTTAGATGAGTCCATCGTAAAAAGCAGCAACATAGCCATTTTCCGACCAACCACTTGCATCACAAATAACCAAAAAACAGCACTAACCTTTTACAAACTTCATCAGATGACACACCTAGGACATCATGTTACACAATGCATGCATTCTTTTGTTCAATAAAGGTCATATTTATATATAAAAACAGCATTTTACATCGGCGTCTGACGTTGACTAACTATTTTCCCCTCAAATGCGTCCCGGGAAACAGTGCTACAATTCCCTAAATTACTATTCGAAAACGATTTTTTAAATTTATATTGTCAATCTAACATTTATAGATGAATCTCTCTTGAGAACACCTGTCATACCAGATTTTAAATTAACTTTACTGGGTAATCACACTTTGCAATAAAAGGAGATGCGATACTCAGAAAATGAGCTAATATACCGAGCTCTGCGCCATCTTGGAACAATCGCATGTCACATCTCATCTTGTATAATATTTTCAATAATCGCCTACCTTTAGTTGTCTTCATCAGAAAGCACTTCCAGAAATCCCAGGTCCACAACAGATGTATTTTCGGTCGAAAAAGTCCATCCTTCATTTCCATTAGCCTGCTGTTGGTAGCGCGTCCTAGGGCTCTCTCCAAATTCTCCGACGTGCGCAGGGCTGCAGTTTCGGATAAAATGAGATTTTCCCGCCTTTAGGTTCGTTCAAACATGTCAAACGTTGTAAAACATTAATCTTCAGGGCCTGTAACACCAAGAGAGCCAATCAGATTCGACGGGGACGGTTGTAGAGTGTTTTGAAACGTTTCCAAAGGTGGGGGTAGACAGGTCCGCCGGCGTCATAATGGTGATGGCCCATCCCCTGTGACCAATTTCCAATGCGTCTCATTCACTGAGTTTCGACTGTATAAGGCTCAAACCACTGTGAAAAGACTGGCGACATCTAGTGGAAGCAATAGGAAGTGCTCACTGAACCATTGTTAACGGTGTGATTAATAGGGAAAGATGAGAAATCGAGTCCACAATTCAGAATTCCACTTCCTGGTTCAATCGGTCTCGGGGTTTTGACTGCCATATGAGTGACACCATTCAAACAGTTTTAGAAACTTTAGGGTGTTTTCTATCCATTTAAAATAAGTATATGCATGTCCTAGCTTCTGAGTTTGATTAGTAGGCCGTTGAAATGGGAACGAATTTTTTTCAAAATGCGCTGTGGCGCCCCCTATCCTAGGGTATCCTCAAGAGGTTTTAAGATGTTTTATTTGCATAATATGGTTATGTGAGATACTCGTCATGAGAATGTATCCCTTTGGACTCTGGTGTTGACAGTTGCACGTCTTCCCTTAGCTAGGGCTCAGTTACTTGGGGCCCATAGAGGGGAGAGGTCAGGCTTATCTTTCACATGTCCCTGGTGCTATTCAGAATATCAGAAAGGGAAGAAGACAGAATGGAACATTGTCTACATATGTGTGTGCGTCTTACTGAGGATGGGCCTCTATGAGATAGCGCCTACAGAGGAGATTTACGATGTCTTTGGGTAATAAAGCCTAAAGAGCATTCCAGATAACATGAGCTAATGGTTCTGTTCTATACTGTACCAGGGAGAGACGGTTCCAGTTTGGAGTAGGAGGACCAGACACTGGTCAATACAATGAAAACTGTTGACACAGCAGTTGTTGTCTGCTATGTTTTATAGATATCTTTCATACAAAACTTAACCTGTTAGGGCTAGGGGGCAGCATTGACACGGCTGGATAAAAAACATACCCGATTTAATCTGGTTACCACTCCTACTCAGTAACTAGAATATGCATATACGTATTACATATGGATAGAAAACACCCTAAATTTTCTAAAACTGTTTGAATGGTGTCTGTGAGTATAACAGAACTCAAATGGCAGGTCAAAACCTGAGAGATTCCTTTACAGGAAGTGGCCTGTCTGACCATTTGTTGAACTTCTTTTCCATCTCTATCATTTACTAAGGATCTCTGCTCTAACGTGACACTTCCCACGTCGTCCATAGGCGCTCAGAGCCCGGGAAAAAACAGAATGTCGTCATTCCAGCCCCAGGCTGAAACACATTATCGCCTTTCTCAAGTGGCCCATCAAGAGACACTAGCTTATGCGCGTGACCCCGACCGCCCCCGCCTTTGGGATTTTTTCCTCTGTTTGCCGAAAAGGAGATTCCCTGTCGGAATATTATCGCTTTTCTACGAGAAAAATGTCGTAAAAATTGATTTTAAACAGCGGTTGACATGCTTCGAAGTACGGTAATGGAATACTTAGAATTTTATTGTCACGAATTGCGCCAAGCGCGTGACACTTCTTTACTATTTCGGATAGTGTCTGGAACGCACGAACAAAACGCCGCTATTCGGATATAACGATGGATTATTTTGGACCAAACCAACATTTGTTATTGAAGTAGCAGTCCTGGGAGTGCATTCTGACGAAGACAACAAAAGGTAATCAAACTTTTATAATAGTAAATCTGATATTGGTGAGTGCTAAACTTGCCGGGTGTCTAAATAGCTAGCCCGTGATGGCTGGGCTATGTACTTAGAATATTGCAAAATGTGCTTTCACCAAAAAGCTATTTTAAAATCGGACATATCGAGTGCATAGAGGAGTTCTGTATCTATAATTCTTAAAATAATTGTTATGCTTTTTGTGAACGTTTATCGTGAGTAATTTAGTAAATTGTTAGCAAATTCCCCGGAAGTTTGCGGGGGGTATGCTAGTTCTGAACGTCACATGCTAATGTAAAAAGCTGTTTTTTGATATAAATATGAACTTGATTGAACAAAACATGCATGTATTGTATAACATAATGTCCTAGGTGTGTCATCTGATGAAGATCATCAAAGGTTAGTGCTGCATTTAGCAGTCTTCTGGGTTTTTGTGACATTATATGCTAGCTTGAAAAATGGGTGTCTGATTATTTCTGGCTTGGTACTCTGCTGACATAATCTAATGTTTTGCTTTCGCTGTAAAGCCTTTTTGAAATCGGACAGTGTGGTTAGATAAAGGGGAGTCTTGTCTTTAAAATGCTGTGAAATAGTGATATGTTTGAAAAATTGAAGTTTTTGTATTTTTGAGAAATTTGTAATTCGCGCCACGCCTATCATTGGAAATTGGAGCAGGTGTTCCGCTAGCGGAACGTCTAGATGTAAGAGGTTAACCTTGTGACCCATTCTATGTATCTGTGGTTCGTCATGTACGTTGAGACGGGTGTATCTTGGCTATAAAATATCTTTAATTTTGTGTTGACACTTTCAATGGTTCATTAGAGATAGCGCATCATTGAAAGTCATATGCTTTTACAAAGCTCTTATTATTAAAGATGTAGTTTAACTTGTTATTGATCGGGGGCAGTATTTTCACGGCCAGATAAAAACGTACCCGATTTAATCTGATTATTACTCCTGCCCAGAAACTAGAATATGCATATAATTATTAGCTTTGGATAGAAAATACTCCAAAGTTTCTAAAACAGTTTGAATGGTGTCTGTGAGTATAACAGAACTCATTTGGCAGGCCAAAACCTGAGAAGATTCCAAACAGGAAGCGCCCTCTCTGACCATTTCTTGGCCTTCTTGATCATCTCTATCCAAAACAGGGGATCTCTGCTGTAACGTGACATTTTCAAACACTCCCATAGGCTCTCAGAAGGCGCCAGAACGTTGAATGATGACTTTGCAGGCCATGGCTGAAAAACAGTAGCGCATTTGGTAAGTGGTCGATCTGAGAACAATGAGACTGGTGCGCGCGTGCACGAGACGACTCCATGTTTTCATTTTCAGTCTTTGAACAAAAACAACGACTCCTGGTCGGAATATTATCGCTTTTTTACGAGAAAAATTGCTTAAATAATGTATTTTAAACAGCGTTTGACATGCTTGGAAGTACGGTAATGGAATATTTTTGAATTTTTATGTCACGAAATGCGCCGGGCGCTTCGGATAGTGTCTTGAACGCACAACAAAACGCAGCTATTTGGATATAACTATGGATTATTTGGAACCAAACCAACATTTGTTATTGAAGTAGAAGTCCTGGGAGTGCATTCTGACGAAGAACACCAAAGGTAATCCAATTTTTCTTATAGTAAATATGATTATGTTGAGTGCTAAACTTGCCGGGTGTCTAAATAGCGAGCCCGTGATGCCTGGGCTATGTACTTAGAATATTGCAAAATGTGCTTTCACCAAAAAGCTATTTTAAAATCGGACACTGCGATTGCATAAAGGAGTTCTGTATCTATAATTCTTAAAATAATTGTTATGTTTTTTGTGAACGTTTATCGTGAGTAATTTAGTAAATTCACCGGAAGTGTTCGGTGGGAATGCTAGTTCTGAACGTCACATGCTAATGTAAAAAGCTGGTTTTTGATATAAATATGAACTTGATTGAACAAAACATGCATGTATTGTATAACATAATGTCCTAGGAGTGTCATCTGATGAAGATCAAAGGTTAGTGCTGCGTTCCAGACACTATCCGAATGGTAAATAAGGGTCGCACGCATGGCGCATTTCGTGACAAAAGATTTCTAAATATTTCATTACCGTACTTCGAAGCATGTCAACCGCTGTTTAAAATCAATTTTTATGCCATTTTTCTCGTAAAAAAAAGCGATAATATTCCGACCGGGAATCTGAGTTTCGGTAAATAGAGGGAAAAACAGAAAGACGGGGGCGGCCAGTGCACGCGCCTAAGCCCACTGTCCCCTGATCGGCCACTTGACAAACGCGATAATGTGTTTCAGCCAGGGCTTTGAATTACGTCATTCAGCTTTTTGCCGCCTTCTGAGAGCCTGTGGCAGCCGTAGGAAGTGTCACGTAAGAGCAGAGATCCTTTGTAATGGATAGAGATGATAAAGAAGGCCAAGAAATGATCAGACAGGGTACTTCCTGTACAAAATCTTCTCAGGTTTTGGTCTGCCAAATGAGTTCTGTTATTAAATCGGGTATGTTTTTTATCCAGCCGTGAAAATACTGCCCCCTAGCCATAACAGGTTAACCTCTATGGGCTAGGTGGGACGCTTGTGGCAAAAGCACATTTTGCAATATTCTGAGTAGATAGCTCTCCATCACGGGCTAGCTAATTTGACACCCACCAAGTTTGGCGTTCACTAAACTCAGAATTACTATAAGAAAAATTGGATTACCTTTGCTGTTCTTCGTCAGAATGCACTCCCAGGACTTCAACAAGTGTTGTTTTGGTTCCAAATAATCCATAGTTATATCCAAATTGCTCCGTTTTGTTCGTTCAAAATATTCCATTACTGTACTTCCAAGCATGTCAAACGCTGTTTAAAATACATTATTTATGCTATTTTTCTCGTAAAATAGCGATAATATTCCAACTGGGCGACGTTGTATTCGTTCAAACACTGAAAGAAAAAAATTGAGTCGTCTCGTGCACGATTGCTCCAGTGTCATTTTTCTCAGCAGGACCACTCACAAAAACTCCTGCTGTTTTTCGCCCAGAGACTGGAGAGCTCTCATTCCACTTTCTGGCGCCTTCTGAGAGCCATTAAAAGCCTTAGAAAATGTTACGTTACAGCAGAGATGCTGTATTTTTGATAGAGATGCCCTAGAAGGAGAACAAATTGTCAGAGAGGGCACTTCCTGTATAGAATCTTCTCAGGTTTTGGCCTGCCATATGAGTTCTGTTATACTCACAGACACCATTCAAACAGTTTTAGAATCTTTGGAGTGTTTTCTATCCAAATCTACTAATTATATGCATATTCTAGTTTTTGGGCAGGAGTAGTAACCAGATTAAATCGGGTACGTTTTTTATCCGGCCATGAAAATACTGCCCCCTATCCCAACCAGGTTAAAAAACACCTGGGAACCAGAGATCTTTCTGATTGAGAGGGGGTCAAATACTTATTTCTCTCATTAAAATGCAAATCAATTTATAACATTTTTGACATGTGTTTTTCTGGATTTTTGTTGTTGTTCTGTCTCTCACTGTTCAAATAAACCTAGCATTACAATTATAGACTGATCATTTCTTTGTCAGTGGGCAAATGTACAAAAACAGCAGGGGATCTGCTGGTCATCTATGAACATCTTGGCCATGTTCTGTTATAATCTCCACCCGGCACAGCCAGAAAAGGACTTGCCACACCTCATAGCCTGGTTCCTCTCTAGGTTTCTTCCTAGGTTCCGGCATTTCTAGGGAGTTTTTCCTAGCCACCGTTCTTCTACACCTGCATTGCTTGCTGTTTTGGGTTTTAGGCTGTTTCTGTACAGCACTTAGTGACATCAGCCTATGTAAGAAGGGCTTTATCAATGAAGTTTGATTGATTACTATTGCTTGAATAGGAGTGTCTGAAATAAGAAATAGAAAGGTAATATTCTCCATGAATAGTTCCATAATTTGGAACTGAAGGATTTTGTCAAGGTTTTGAATGAGTTTCTCAATGGTTTTTAGGCCCCACAACGAGACAAACGTTTGAAAATGGTTTATAGTGCCCAGGGCACTTTCTTTCTTATTGTCTCTCCCTGTCTGTATTTCATTCACTGGAAGGAAAGACGGCCCACCTCTCAAAGCATTGGTTGTTCTAATTGTGAAGAAAGAACATGTCAAGTACATTACTTCTTAGGAAATAGTTTTCAGCAAGATATACCAGTCAATAACAACATCTGCCAGGTGCATAAATCAAGACTCTCCCATGAGCAACTTTAATTAACCCTCAAAGCTCGCTGGCTTAGGCTTCCAAAGAGGAACTGAGGGAGAACAGTCGGTAGACCTCAGATCTCATCTCTCAAAACATGCTGATTCACTCCTATGGGGCCTAGCGACTAGCCCATCAGAGAACAGGGGAAACAGACACACTCGAAGTACAATTGATTTTAAACAAGGCCCTATACCTTACCGACTTAGTGATATTCCTCTGAAATCTGCTCAATTTCAGTCTTTCTCCTCCACAGTCAGTATAGCCTTGTGTCACTCCCTTGAGATAGTTCCACAATTTGTTTTAGTGTTGTCTGTTTTTGGGTCATTTTCTTAAACTTCTCCCAATAGTGTGGGGTTTAAATTTAAATTCAAGAGATCAGCAGAGGGGATTTGCCCTCCCTCTGAGACGACCATTCATCACTGTCAGACTGGCTGCCATCCATGCTTACCGAATAAAAAACAAATAATGAGTTGTCTGCTCAGGCCTGTCCTGATTCAGCAACAGAGGAAATGCACCCATCGATAAGTCTTTTCCTCCAACACTGAGGCATCAGCAGTTCCTCTCTTGAGCCTGTCAGAGAAGGACTCTTGCTTCCTAGAGGGGACAGATCCAAAACAAGTCCATTTTATTTTTTAATTAATTTTTTTTTAACAAAATAATATATATATATATATATATATATATATATATATTTCACCTTTATTTAACCAGGTAGGTCAGTTGAGAACAAGTTCTCATTTACAACTGCGAGCTGGCCAAGATAGAGCAAAGCAGTGCGACACAAACAGAGTTACACATGGGATAAACAAACGTACAGTCAATAACACAATAGAAAAATCTATATACAGTGTGTGCAAATGTAGTAAGATTAGAGAGGAAAGACAATAAATAGGCCATAGTGGCGAAATAACTACAGTTTAGCAATTAAACACTGGAGTGATAGATGTGCAGAGTATGAATGTGCAAGTAGAAGTACTGAGGTGCAAAGGAGCAAAAAAATGTATAACAAAATGGAGATGAGGTAGTTGGGTGGGCTATTTACAGATGGGCTATGTACAGGTGCAATGATTGCTAAGCTGCTCTGACAGCTGATGCTTAAAGTTAGTGAGCGAGATATAAGTCTCCAGCTTCAGTGATTTTTGCAATTCGTTCCAGTCATTGGCAGCAGAGAACTGGAAGGAAAGGTGGCCAAAGGAGGAGTTGGCTTTGGGGGTGACCAGTGAAATATACCTGCTGGAGTGCATGCTACGGGTGGGTGCTGCTATGGTGACCAGTAAGCTGAGATAAGGCATGGGCTTTACATAGCAAAGACTTATAGATGAGTGTTGGAGTGTTGTATGGCATTGCAGCTCGTCTGGAAGTTTGTTAACACAGTCTCCAAAGAAGGGCCAGAAGTATACAGAATGGTGTCGTCTGCGTAGAGGTGGATCAGAGAATCACCAGCAGCAAGAGCGACATCATTGATGTATAGAGAGAAAAGAGTCGGCCCGTGAATTGAACCCTGTGGCACCCCCATAGAGACTGCCAGAGGTCCGGACAACAGGCCCTCCGATTTGACACACTGAACTCTATCTGAAAAGTAGTTGGTGAACCAGGCGAGGCAGTCATTTGAGAAACCAAGGCTGTTGAGTCTGCCGATAAGAATGCAATGATTGACAGATTCGATAGCCTTGGCCAGGTCGATGAATATGGCTGCACAGTAATGTCTCTTATCGATGGTGGCTATGATATTGTTTAGGACCTTGAGCGTGGCTGAGGTGCACCCATGACCAGCTCGGAAACCAGATTGCATAGCGGAGAAGGTAGGGTGGGATTCAAAATGGTTGGTGATCTGTTTGTTAATTTGGCTTTCGAAGACTTTAGAAAGGCAGGGTAGGATAGATATAGGTCTGTAACAGTTTGAAGAGGGGGATGATCGCGGCAGCTTTCCAATCTTTAGGGATCTCAGACGACACGAAAGAGAGGTTGAACAGGCTGGTAATAGGGGTTGCAACAATTGCGGCGGATACTTTTAGAAAGAGAGTGTCCAGATTGTCTAGCCCTGCTGATTTGTGGGAGTCCAGATTTTGCAGCTCTTTCAGAACATCAGCTATCTGGATTTGGGTGAAGGAGAAATTGGGGAGGCTTGGGCAAGTTGCTGTGGGGGGTGCAGAGCTGTTGACGGGGTAGGGGTAGCCAGGTGGAAAGCATGGCCAGCCGTAGAAAAATGCTTGAAAAACAAATGCTTAATTCTCGATTATCGTAGATTCATGGGTGGTGACAGTGTTTCATAGCATCAGTGCAGTGGGCAGCTGGGAGGAGGTTCTCTTCTTCTCCATGGACTTTACAGTGTCCCAGAACTTTTTGGAGTTTGTGCTACAGGATGCAAATTTCTGTTTGAAAAAGCTAGCCTTTGCTTTCCTTTAGAGTGATTGTAGAAATTAGGCCACTCCTTCCTCTTTGGAATTATTGAATGTCTGGACAATCCTTATCTGGCAGGGAAACTTTATATTTATACTTAATAAAAAAAAAAAAATATTTAATTTTATAAGGAAAGAATTTGTATTTGTAAATGTCTAAATATTTGTAATATCACTAATTTCCATGTCGGCTCTGTGACAGGAAATACCATTGTCAGAAGCGAAGGATCACAATTTCAAACACCCCCATAAAGTGTGTAAAAAAGTTATCTTAAAACTGTGATCAACTCCATGTACCTTATAGATTAACATAGAATATGAATTTGTTCAAATATATTTATTTTAATTAAGTTTTAGACTCAAAGCCACTGAGGAAAACTAAATTGCTACTTGAATAAAGAACAAAAATATGCAATTTTTGTCTAACGTCAACTCCGTCAAAGTGCTGAAAGATCTGAGATAATGGTTGTTTTTGTTGGGGATTGTCAGATGAATCATTTCCATATTTTACACGTTTGTATTGAACTTTTGTTTTTATAGACAAGAATATCGCTGTTTTGAATATCTTGATTCCTTGTCAACTCCGTCACTGATTACTAACCCCCTTAAGATATTAGCTCTGAAGCATTATAGTTGTATAAAACTAAACAAAAAGATGTTTGGAGATTAGTATTGCATATTTGAATAAGCTAATGTTAGAATACAACAATCAAGGCATTTAACCTGTTAGGGCTAGGGGGCAGCATTTGCACGTCTGGATAAATTTTTTTTACCCGATTTAATCTGGTTACTAATCCTACCCAGTAACTAGAATATGCATATACTTATTATATATGGATAGAAAACACTCTAAAGTTTCTAAAACTGTTTGAATGGTGTCTGTGAGTTTAACAGAACTCATTTGGCAGGCAAAACCCTGAGACATTTTCTGACAGGAAGTGGATACCTGATGTGTTGTATTGACTTTAAACCTATCCCATTGAAAAACACAGGGGCTGAGGAATATTTTGGCACTTCCTATTGCTTCCACTAGATGTCACCAGCCTTTACAAAGTGTTTTGAGTCTTCTGGAGGGAGATCTGACCGAACAAGAGCCATGGAACGATGATGTCCCATTAGACACCTGGCGCGCGAGTTCATGTTGGGTACCCTCGTTCCAATACGTTATAAAAGAGTATGCATTCGTCCACCTTGAATATTATTCATGTTCTGGTTAAAAAAGGCCCTAATGATTTATGCTATACAACGTTTGACATGTTTGAACGAACGGAAATATATTTTTTCCCCTCGTTCATGACGAGAAGTCCGGCTGGCTTAGATCATGTGCTAACAAGACGGAGATTTTTGGACATAAATGATGAGCTTTTTTGAACAAAACTACATTCGTTATGGACCTGTGATACCTGGAAGTGACATCTGATGAAGAGAATCAAAGGTAATGGATTATTTACATAGTATTTTCGATTTTAGATCTCCCCAACATGACGTCTAGTCTGTATCGCAACGCGTATTTTTCTGGGCGCAGTGCTCAGATTATTGCAAAGTGTGATTTCCCAGTAAGGTTATTTTTAAATCTGGCAAGTTGATTGCGTTCAAGAGATGTAAATCTATAATTCTTTAAATGACAATATAATATTTTACCAATGTTTTCTAATTTTAATTATTTAATTTGTGACGCTGACTTGACTGCCGGTTATTGGAGGGAAACGATTTCCTCAACATCAATGCCATAGTAAAACGCTGTTTTTGGATATAAATATGAACTTGATAGAACTAAAAATGCATGCATTGTCTAACATAATGTCCTAGGAGTGTCATCTGATGGAGATTGTAAAAGGTTAGTGCATCATTTTAGCTGGTTTTATGGTTTTGGTGACCCTGTCTTTGACTTGACAAAACATTACACACAACTCTTGTAAATGTACTGTCCTAACATACTCTAAATTTATGCTTTCGCCGTAAAACCTTTTTGAAATCGTAAAACGTGGTTAGATTAAGGAGATGTTTATCTTTCAAATGGTGTAAAATAGTTGTATTTTTGAAAAATTTGAATTTTGACATTTATTTGGATTCAAATTTGCCGCTCTTGAAATGCACCTGCTGTTGATGGAGTGCACCACGGGTGGCACGCTAGCGTCCCACCTAGCCCATAGAGGTTAAACACTTGTTGGACAATAAATATAAAAATGAAATGCCTTTTATGGTGTCTGATGGAGCTGACATGAATCCAGTTATGAGGTTGTTTCTTTACATGGTGTGATAGCTGATACTTTGGTTTATAAAAATATATATTTCAATGTACTTGTAATCCACACTTCCAGTGTGTCTGTGTCACTTTAAACCCCATACAGCCTTCAAGTTGCAAGATGTATTTATTATTCTTACAGTACCAGTCAAAAGTTTGGACACACCTACCAGGGTTTTTCTATATGTTTACTATTTTCTACATTGTAGAATAATAGTGAAGACATAAAAGCTATGAAATAACACACATGGAATCATGTAGTAAACAAAAAAGTGTTAACAGGCGTGCCTTTTAAAAGTTAATTTGTGGAATTTCCTTCCTTATTAATGCATTTGAGCAAATCAGTTGTGTTGTGACAAGGTAGGGATGGTAAACAGAAGACAGCCTAATTTGTAAAATACCAAGTCCATATTATGGCAAGAACAGCTCAAATAAGCAAAGAGAAATGTCAATTTTTACTTTAAGACATGCAGGTCAGTCAATGTGGAAATTAAAGTTTCTTTAAGTGCAGTCGCAAAAACCATCAAACGCTATGACGAAACTACCTCTCACGAGGACCGCCACAGGAAAGGAAGATCCAGAGTTACCTCTCCTGCAGTGGATAAGTTCATTAGAGTTACCAGCCTCAGAAATTGCATCCCAAATAAATGCTTCAGAGTTCAAGTAACAGACACATCTCAACATCAACTGTTCAGAGGAGACTGCGTGAATCAGGCCTTCATGGTTGAATTGCTGCAGGTATTTTTCTTAAAATGGCATTGTTGGTTAATAACCTCTATGGGCTAGGTGGGACGCTAGCGTGCCACCCGTGGTGCACTCCATCAACAGCAGGTGCATTTCAAGAGCGGCAAATTTGAATCCAAATAAATGTCAAAATTCAAATTTTTCAAACATACAACTATTTTACACCCTTTGAAAGATAAACATCTCCTTAATCTAACCACGTTTTACGATTTCAAAAAGGTTTTACGGCGAAAGCATAAATTTAGAGTATGTTAGGACAGTACATTTACAAGAGTTGTGTGTAATGTTTTGTCAATTCAAAGACAGGGTCACCAAAACCATAAAACCAGCTAAAATGATGCACTAACCTTTTACAATCTCCATCAGATGACACTCCTAGGACATTATGTTAGACAATGCATGCATTTTTAGTTCTATCAAGTTCATATTTATATCCAAAAACAGCGTTTTACTATGGCATTGATGTTGAGGAAATCGTTTCCCTCCAATAACCGGCAATCAAGTCAGCGTCACAAATTAAATAATTAAAATTAGAAAACATTGGTAAAATATTATATTGTCATTTAAAGAATTATAGATTTACATCTCTTGAACGCAATCAACTTGACAGATTTAAAAATAACCTTACTGGGAAATCACACTTTGCAATAATCTGAGCACTGCGCCCAGAAAAATACGCGTTGCGATACAGACTAGACGTCATGTTGGGGAGATCTAAAATCGAAAATACTATGTAAATAATCCATTACCTTTGATTCTCTTCATCAGATGTCACTTCCAGGTATCACAGGTCCATAACGAATGTAGTTTTATTCAAAAAAGCTCATCATTTATGTCCAAAAATCTCCGTCTTGTTAGCACATGATCTAAGCCAGCCGGACTTCTCGTCATGAACGAGGGGAAAAAATATATTTACGTTCGTTCAAACATGTCAAACGTTGTATAGCATAAATCATTAGGGCCTTTTTTAACCAGAACATGAATAATATTCAAGGTGGACGAATGCATACTCTTTTATAACGTATTGGAACGAGGGTACCCAACATGAACTCGCGCGCCAGGTGTCTAATGGGCCATCATCGTTCCATGGCTCTTGTTCGGTCAGATCTCCCTCCAGAAGACTCAAAACACTTTGTAAAGGGTGGTGACATCTAGTGGAAGCAATAGGAAGTGCCAAAATATTCCTCAGCCCCTGTGTTTTTCAATGGGATAGGTTTAAAGGTAATACAACACATCAGGTATCCACTTCCTGTCAGAAAATGTCTCAGGGTTTTGCCTGCCAAATGAGTTCTGTTATACTCACAGACACCATTCAAACAGTTTTAGAAAATTTAGGGTGTTTTCTATCCATATGTAATAAGTATATGCATATTCTAGTTACTGGGTAGGAGTGGTAACCAGATTAAATCGGGTATGTTTTTTTTATCCAGCTGTGTCAATACTGCCCCCTAGCCCTAACAGGGGCTTGAAAGTAAGCATTTCACTCTAAGGTCTACACCTCTTGTATTCAGTGCATGTGACAAATACAATTTGATTTGAAAGCACTACTAAAGGACACCCATAAGAAGAAGAGACTTGCTTGGGCCAAGAAACACGAGCAATGGAAATTAGACCGGTAGAAATCTGTCTTTTGGTCTGATGAGTCCAAATGTAAAAATGTTGGTTCCAACCGCCATGTCTTTGTGAGACGAAATTCTTTCTTGCAGGTTCCTTCTCGACAATGCAACAACAATAATAAATAATAAAATAGAAGGATATGAACATAAAGTAAATGGCTCAGTAGATTAGAATATACATTTTAGCATAAATCAAGGCTATAGACTACATTTTTACAACTCTTTCAGTTGATGGCACCAACACATGATTTGGTCGCACCAATTTTTCCTGGCTGCGCAGCGGTAATGACCTGACCTGTGTCCCATAATGTAACTGCATTCCATACGAAACCAGGCTAATAATGACTAACCATATTTTACGTTAGCATGCCCTTGCAGGGATTGACATTCAGGGGCTAGTGCCAACTGAAAGTTACGGGTAGAATTAAATTAATACTGGCCCAGGAAAGCGGGTGATGCGTGCATAGTTTAAATTGTATCTTTAATTTAGGGGCTGAGCAAGTAGCCTATAATGTCCTACACACCATACACAATAATTACATTTTAACGTGACAATATGATATTGACATTGATTGTTTGTAGGGAAAAAAATAAAACCTTTGCACAATCTCATAAATGGTGTTATTGTTTGCGATTTTAAACAGTCACTCTACAGTTTAGTTTTTGGGTAAATTCTGTATTCCCGGTTTTATATTTCCCGGTATTTCAGTTTTCCTAGTATTTTGGGATTTCATTCTCAATATCACACCTTTTTTGTAGAACTACATCAATTGTGTGAAAAATATTTGGAGGGTGTAGTTGCCCTTTAATTCACTTGCGCTCATAGTAAGAGACTTGTGTCTGGCTAGTAGTGTTTTTGCACTGTACAATGTAGACTACATGTGATGACAGTTTGCTAAACAAACCCACTGGGTACACCACATCATTTCAAAGTGGAGAATTGGGAAATATTATACAACTGCATATGTTATCACTGTGCTTGATCTAATTGCAGAACCAAATAACCTGGATTGCAATTAGTTGAGATTACATTAAAGTAAATGGTGCAAGTGATCAATGCCATTTGAGATTTTGTGCAGATTATTATAGCAGTTGATATTATTATAGCAGACCTGAGACCCTAAACACTGTCTATGATAACAGAAGAAGACATTTATTGTTACTGTAACCTCAATGTGGCCATGGATGTGTTTCTCATTTTAAGGTTGAGTAAACACTGTTATATTCGATTGTAAGATAGGCTATTTACCATCTTACAAAAGTAATTCTGAATTGTGTTTGGTTGACAAGGGAACCAAATATCAACATTTAAAGGAGATGTATCTACTGCTACAGAAGTTCCATCTGAGCCACTGGCTTAATAATCCTATTCTTTAACTTTTATTTTTGTTTGAGATGGAGACATGAATCTAAAGCACACTGTATATACAAAAGTATGTGGACACCCCTTGAAATTAGTGGATTTGGCTACACCCATTCCTGACAGGTGTATAAAAATCGAGCACACTGCCATGCAATCTCCATTGAAAACCATTGGCAGTAGAATGGCCTTACTGAGGAGCTCAGTGACTTTCAACATGACACCGTCATAGGATGCCACCTTTCCAACAAGTCAGTTCATCAAATTTCAGCCCTTCTAGAGCTGCCCTGGTCAACTGTAAGTGCTGTTATTGTGAAGTGGAAACGTCTAAGAGCAACAACGGCTCAGCCGAGAAGTGCTACGCCAAACAAGCTCACAGAACGGGACCGCCGAGAGTTGAAGCGTGCAATGCGCAAAAATCGTCTGTCCTCAGTTGCAACTCTCACTACCGAATTCCAAACTGCCTCTGGAAGCAACATCAGCACAATAACTGTTCGTCGTGAACTTCACAATGTGAAATGCCAAGCGTCGGCTGGAGTGGTGTAAAGCTTTCCACCATTGGACTCTAGAGCAGTGGAATCGTGTTCTCTGCAGTGATGAAACACGCTTCACCATCTGGCAGTCCGACAGACAAATCTGGGTTTGGCGGATGCCAGGAGAACGCCACCTGCACCAATGCATAGTGCCAACTGTAAAGTTTGGTGGAGGAGGAATAATGGTCTGGGGCTGTTTTTCATGGTTCAGGCTAGGCCCCTTAGTTCCAGTGAAGGTAAATCTTAATGCTACAGCATAAAATGAAATTATAGATGATTGTGTGCTTCCAACTTTGTGGCAACAGTTTGGGGAAGGCCCTTTTGTGTTTCGGCATGACAATGCCCCCATGCACAAAGCAAGGTTCATATGGTTTGTCGAGATCGGTGTGGAAGAACTTAACTGACTTGCACAGAGCCCTGACCTCAACCCCATCAAACACCTTTGGGATGAATTGGAACGCCGACTGCGAGCCAGTCCTAATTGCCCAACATCAGAGTGGAGGCTGTTATAGCAGCAAAGGGGGACCATCTCCAAATTAATGCCCATGATTTTGGAATGAGATGTTTGACAAGCAGGTGTCCACACACTTCTGGTCATGTAGTGTATCATTTGTTAAACTTGTCGCCAAGTTAATGGGCTATTTACCATATTGCAGAAGTGATATTGAACACAACCAAATATACACTTTTGAAGGAGATGTATGTTCTGATTAGATAGTTCCATTTGTGCCACTGAGTGGCCATTGAATTCCAAATTAATAATTTATATGTTGGATTCACATCTTCATTTCAACCAAAATTCTAAGTTAAAGAATTGGACTAAATCAAATCAAACTTGAAATGCTCCTTAAAAACTGTTTGATTTGATTGAATCCTTTACTTTAACTTGTATTTTTGGTTGTGATGGAGACGTGAATCAAACATTTATATTATTAACATGTATATTTCACCAAAGCTTGAAACCCTAGGCCTATAGGTATTGAACATTTTTAGTTGAATCCTGGGCTGAATTTAAACATTAGCTGTTGATGAGTTTCCAAATGTTATATAGACCTGAATAGCATAATTTATGATATGATTGATAAAGTATGGTTACATTTTGTTTTCTCTTTTGAACCTATCCTTTGAAATTACTTTGATAACAACAGTGAATCTATTAAGTGGAGCGGTTGCAAAAATCATTCTCACAATAGCACATTGGTTATAGTCAGTGACAAATATCAAAGCTAAGCAGGGCTTGGTTTAAAACCCTGCATGGACTAAATACTAAATAACTGTAGATAGATCAACTCTCCAGTAGGAGGTGCTTCTGAGCCTATTGTTTTTTTCTTATAGTGGATATTATGTTGACAATCTGATGTTTCAAATATAAAAATTCTACTTATTTTATACAAGGTTTGTCTATGTTGAAAATGTGTACTATAATGTGGTAATTTGACATTTTACCCTCAAAACAACAGTTGACTACTTTTTTCAAATCCAATGCATTTTCCACGTAGAGTCCATGTCACAATACGTTGACACATTGGGTTGAAAAGACGTTGATTTAATGAGTTTGTGCCAAGTGGGAATGCCCCACAATTGAAACAAATAATCATCAGTCAGGATTCCCCTGTTGCCAGACCGTCTCTTAACACCTTGATTCAGGCTTTGCTTCACAGCGCAGTTATTTCTGACATGTTTTCAAGATGGAAAAATAATGCCCTTGAACATCTTGCACACCATCTCACCAACTACTCCGAACGAACCCATCTTTCAGAGTATGTTTACATGGTGGAGTGTATATACATCTTGTAGTCCATACCCCAACGAATTGAGGATGTTCTGAGTATAAAGGGTTGTGCAACTCAATATTAGGAAGGTGTTCCTAATGTTTTGTACACTCTGTATATAGTGCCTTCAGAAAGTACTCATAACCCTTGACTCATTTGAATTTTGTGTTCCAGCCTGAATTCAGTGTTTTTTCTCACCAAGCTACACACAATACACCATAATGACAAAGTGAAAACATATTTTTAGAAATGTTTGCAAATGTATTGAAAATGAAATACAGAAATATCTAATTTACATAAGTATTCACACCTAAGTCAATACATGTAAGAATCACTTTTGGCAGTGATTACAGCTGTGAGTCTTTCTGGGTAAGTCTCTAAGTGCTTTTCACAAGTGGATTATACATTTGCCCATTATTCCTTTCAAAATTGTTCAAGCTCTCTCAAAATGGTTATTGATCATTGCTAGACAACCATTTTCAGGTCTTGCCATAGATTTTCAAGTAGATTTAAGTCAAAACTGTAACTCGGCCACATTCGTTGTCTTCTTGCTAAGCAACTCCAGTGTAGATTTGGCCTTGTGTTTAAAGTTATTGTCCTGCTGAAAGGTTAATTTATCGCCCAGTGTCTGGTGGAAAGCAGACTGAAACAAGTTTTCCTCTAGGATTTTGCTTAGCTCCATTCCGTTTCTTTTTATCCTGAAAAACTCTTAACGATTACAAGCATAACATGATGCAGTCACCACTATGCTTGAAAAAATGGAGAGTGGTACTAAGTTATGTGTTGTATTGCATTTTCCCAAAACATACTTTGTATTCAGGATAAATTGCCAAATGTTTTGCAGTATTACTTTAGCGCCTTGTTGCAAACAGGATGCATGTTTTGGAATATTCTGTTCAGGCTTCCTTCTTTTCACTCTGTCATTTAGGTTTGTTTTGTGCAGTTAAAAATGTAAAATGAAAAGTTGAAATGTCTTGAGTGAATAAGTATTCAACCCCTTTGTTATGGCAAGCCTAAATAAGTTCAGGAGTAACAATTGCCACATAATAAGTTGCATGGACTCACTGTGTGTGCAATAATAGTGTTTAACATTATTTTTGAATGACTTCCTCATCTCTGTACCACACACATTCAACTATCTCTAAGGTCCCTCAGTAGAGCAGTGCATTTAAAACATAGATTCAACCATATAGACCAGGGAGGTTTTCCAATATATTCCAAAGTAGGGCACCTATTGGTAGAAGGATCTTTTTTTTTTAAAGATTCAACAACAAGACTAGGGAGGTTTTTCAGTGCCTTCCAAAGAAGGGCACCTATTGGTAGATCGGTCAAAAATAAAAAAGCAGACACTGAATATTCCTTTGAGCATGGTGAAGTTAGGGATCGGACCCTTTTTTTTCAATTTTCTCCTAAAATGACATACACAAATCCAACTGCTTGTAGCTCAGGACCTGAAGCAAGAATTTGCATATTCTTGATAGCATTTGAAAGAAAAAACTTTGAAGTTTGTGGAAATGTGAAATTAATGTAGGAGAACACATTAGATCTGGTAAAAGATATTACAAAGAAAAAATGTTTTTTTCTTTTTTTTCCCCCCAGATCATCTTTGAAATGCAAGAGAAAGGCCAATTATCACTTAGGAGTCTAGGCGCAATTTAAATTGTGTCCAGTAGACAGCAGCAGTGTATGTGCAACATTCTAGACTGATCCAATGAACAATTGCATTACTGTTTAAAATGTTGTATCAAGTCTGCCTAAATGTGCCGAATTGGTCAATTGATACATTTTAAAGTACATAACTATAGAGAACATACGAAATGTATATGGTAAAAAAAATGTAAGTTTACACACTCCCAGGAATGTCATAAATGATGGAAAATCTGCTTCCCTACAGAAAAGACACTAACGTTTACACATCTAGATATGGGTGGGGGGGGGGGGGGGGGGGCAGGGGTTCACACTGTTGAACCCAGTTCCTACATTTGAATATTAAAATTGATTTTATCAAACAGAATTATGCTACATTTTATCTCTGGGACCCTCAGGATGACAAATCAGAGCAGGATTACTGAATGTAAGAACATTATTTACCTTCAGAGGTGAATGTATCAAACCAGTTGTCGTGATGTAAGTTTTTGTTGTTGTGCACTCTCCTCAAACAATAGCATGGTATTTTTTCACTGTAGTAGCTACTGTAAATTGAACAGTGCATTTAGATTAACAGTAATTTAAGCTTTCTGCCCATATAAGACATGTCTATGTCCTGGGAAATGTTCTTGTTACCAACAACGTCATGCTAATCACATTAGTGCACGTTAGCTCAACCGTCCCACTGGGGAGACACCGATCCCGTAGAGGTCAATTACACTTTGGATGGTGTATCAATATACCCAGTCACTACAACGATAGAGGCATCCTTCCTAACTCAGTTGCTGGAGAGGAAAGTAACCACTCAGGGATTTCACCATGAGGCCAATGGTGACTTGAAAACAGTTACAGAGTGTAATGACTGTGATAGGAGAAAACTGAGGATGGATCAACAACATTATAATTAGTCCAAAATACTAACCTAATTGAATGAAAAGAGGGAACCCTGTACCGAATACAAATATTCCAGAACATGCATCCTGTTTGCAACAAGGTACTAAAGTAATACTGCTAAAACATGTGTCTCGAATACAAAGTGCTATGTTTGGGGCAAATACAATACAACACATTACAGAGTACCACTCTCCATATTTCAAGCATAGTGGTGGCTGCATCATGTTATGGGTATGCTTGTAATCATTAAGGACTGGGGAGTTTTTCAGGATAAGAAAGAAACGGAATGAAACCAAGTACAGGTAAAATCGTTGCGGAAAACCTTGTTCAGTGTGCTTTCCACCTGACACTGGGAGATTAATTCACCTTTAAGTTGCACAATAACCTAAAACACAAGGTCAAATCTACACAGGAGTTGCTTACCAAGAAGACAGTGAATGTTCCTGAGTGGCCGAGCTATAGTTTGACTTAAATCTACTTTAAAATCTATGGCAAGACTCTAGAAATGATCAACAACCAATTTGATAGAACCTGGAGAATTTTGGAAAGAATAATGAGCAAATGTTGCACAATCCAGCTGTAATTGCTGCCAAAGGTGCTTCTACAAAATATTGACTCTGTGGTGTGAAGACTTATATAAAAGAGGATATTTCTGTATTTAATTCCCCCCCCCAAATTCTACCATTTCTAAAAACATGTTTTCATTTTGTCATTATGGGGTATTGTGCGTAGATGGGTAAGGAAAACACATGTATTTAATACATTTTGAATACAGGACGTGACACAACATAATATGGAATAAGTCAAGGGGTATGAATACAGACATGCAGTGTTATGCGTTGCTGCACACTGATGTTGTTGCTGTTCCTCTCTCTGCCTGGCTGGTGACCGCTTGCCAGATCAGATTAGAGGACAGGCAGAGAGATTGAGAGAGGCATAGAGAGAGAGAGACATAGACAGGGAGAGTAAGAGAGAGAGTAAGAGAGAGAGAGATGACAGGTGTTGACGTTGATCCACCTAAAGGTATTTTATAGGCTCACAAATGCTGCTCCTCTCCAGCTGCTCCTGAGTTTCTTAGGTAGTGTTGGGGGTTACGTAATCAGATTACTTTCTGATGCCCATAGAAATGTATAGAGGGTGCACCTATGATCTTTGCCATTGATCGCTTCTGAGATAGCAAAGCCCATAGACGGCTTTCCCGTATAGTGTGCCATCTATATATCTCTATGGGTCCGTGTAGTCTATAACCAGAACTGGCAGCTCGAGAGAAAGAATTTGAATGAAAATATAGGAAATCTGTACAGATTTTGGCTTACAGTTAATATGGCTAATTAAGCAGCTCATATATATAGCACAGCACTTGTAGACTATCACAGGAAAGCAGCACCACAGATGAAAGGAGAAACTAGTGATCAAACCTGAGTTAGTACTGTAAGTAGCCTGTCATTGGTAGGGACGGCTCGCCTAGCTTCCTCCGACAGTCAAACAAAGAAACTTTTGAGATTTTTTTTAATGAAACAAGGCAAAGTAATATAACGCAAAACTTTCCACACAAAGTAATATTGTAAAGTAACATGTTACTTTTCTTAAATGTAATGAGTAATATGTAATTTATCAAGTAACTAATCCAGACGCTGTTCTTAATCAATGTAGATGTTGCTAAATCAAACAAATCTAAAGCGAGAAGAGAGGGAAAAAGACGGCGGTAGAAATAAAGAGCAGGTAAACAGTCCCAGAGGGAAGGAGAGAAGACAGCATTGTTGTGTCTTGCTTCGTCTCTCTCCCACCCGAAATATACGTTAATCTAATTAGCTGTGAATTGCATAGCTCACTGTAGCCTAGAGAAGAACACAACAAGATGTCAGAGGAGACGTATCGCAGGGTTGCACAACTCAATATAACTGCCCATTAAAACTGAACCAAGGCTGTCATGACATAGGAGGGGGTCCATAGATGTTCTCCAGATACCCCACAGATTAGACCCTTCTCCATGCTATGCTAGTGCCAATTAGTGTGACTAGGGAGATTGATGTATGAAGGTTAGTTAGTATAACCTAACGCTTAGGGAGCTAGCAGGAGACTCTTACTTAGGGAGGGTGAGTTAATTTGGGGATGGGGAGGCCTTTTATAAATGTGCAGACCACAGTTTAAGGGGCGTTACTAGTTCAGGGAGGAGAGAGTAAAATACTGTATACCTGAGAAAATGAAAAAAAATGCACTGCAGAGAGAGAGAGGGAGACAGGTGAGAGTCAGAGACTGATGAGGCATGGGGTAATGAGTAAGTAACCACAGGGCTTAGCCATCTCTATTATTTCTAGGTCCTGTTGTCAGCACTGTGCTGTCCTCAGTTTAACCCAATCTATTTTACACACATTTTCACTTTCCCATTTCCTCTCAGGAAATACTTGTCCTCAAAATATTTGTGGGGAGTCAACAAATCGATGCTTGTACATTTTTTTGTAGAGGCTAACACTTATTGCATACACACTAGAACACAGTACCCCACCCCCAAACCTGCATCCTACCTGTTTCTTAAGGCAACAGACACCACTGCACCCCCTTTCCATTCCGACACATACTCATGCTTGCAGACAAACACACACTCCCTAAACGTCAATAGACACAATCCGCCCACGCATACATACAAACACAGCGTTCCCTTCCACCGCACAGACACACATTCCCCAAACACACAGTTACAGTATACAGACAGAAACACTACAGTATATGCATGGTGAAGCATTGTACTCAGAGCCAGTTCCAAGTTGTGTAGTCTAATTTATTTGGCACACACACACACACATCCTTCCATCCCTTTCTTCAGCAAGGCCCTCTATTCCCTTCTCTTTTTTTCTCCTTAACTATCATGATTTGGTCCCTCCCAGCCATTCTTGTTTTAAAAGCCTGTCTGGGTCTAATAAACTCTGCATCAACTCTGCATCAACCATACTGAAGGTCCAAGGCTCTTTACTGTCTGAAATCAAGTCTTTAATGAAGGCCCTCGCAATACAGAGTGTATGTGTGTGTTTGAGAGAGCAGGGAACATTTGTGTGTGTGTGGAAAAAACGCATAGCGCTGTTTGTAGTGCCCATATTCA
Source organism: Salmo salar (assembly GCF_965601325.2). Lineage (NCBI taxonomy): Eukaryota > Metazoa > Chordata > Actinopteri > Salmoniformes > Salmonidae > Salmo > Salmo salar. The sequence goes on from NC_138308.1 coordinate 64,988,218, forward strand.
GACACAATCATCAGATCCATTGACTGTGCATGAGTGTAAATAAGTGTGTTTGCTCTGTGGACAGCCCTGTCTGAGCAGAGAGGATTAGACCAGGGCCAGAGAGTGACTCACCTCATCACTCTCTCTCCCCCCTATCCATCTCTCTCTCTCCCTTTCCTCCTCTTTCTCCCTCCCTCTCTCTCTTGGTTGCCAGCTTGTTACCGTTAATGTGTTCATTCCCATGCCACTGCTGCCAGTGAGCCCTCATCACAAAGTCCCAATGCATTCTGGTACATGGGGCAACACGCCATACAATGACAGGACCGCACGTACACTTGACACCACACACACACACACACACACACACACACACACACACAGCATTTTATCAACTTAATTATGTGTGTGTATGTGTTCCCAAATCATCCCTCCTCCAGCATCTCAAAAGGAACGAGCAACGAAAGAGGTCGAGAGGGATTTTAATTTATGAGTCCCCCCCATATGGGGAAAAAAAGCTAATTACCCTCAACTGTATCTTATGCTTCACGGAGTTGTGGCTGAACGACGACATTATCAACATACAGCTGGCTACGCACTGTATCGGCAGGATAGAACAGCGTCCTCTGGTAAGACAAAGGGTGGCGGACCATGTTCTTTTGTAAATACACAGCTGGTATATCTAAGGAAGTCTTGAGGTTTTGCTCTCCTGTGGTAGAGTATCTTATGATAAGCTGTAGACCACACTATCTAACTAGACAGTTTTCATCTGTATTTTTCTTATAGCTGTCTACATACCACCACAGACAGAGGCTGGCACTAAGACCGCACTCAATGAGCTGTACTCCACCATAAGCAAACAGGAAAACGTACACCCAGAGGTGGCACTCATAGTGGCCGGGGACTTTAATGCAGGGAAACTTAAATCAGTCTTACCAAATTTCTATCAGCATGTTAAATGTGCAACCAGAGGGGGAAAAAAAATCTGGACCACATTTAATCCACACACAGACGCATACAAAGCTCTCCCTCGCCCTCCATTTGGCAAATCTGACCATAAATCTATCCTCCTGATTCCTGCTTAAAAGCTCAAATTAAAGCAGGAAGCACCAGTGACTCGATCAATAAAAAGTGGTCAAATGAAGCAGATGCTAAGCTACAGGACTGTTTTGCTAGCACGGACTGGAATATGTTCCGGGATTCCTCCGATGGCATTGAGGAGTACACCACATCAGTCAGTGGCTTCAACAAGAAGTGCATAATTGACGTCGTCCCCACAGCGACCGTACGTACATACCCCAACCAGAAGCCATGGATTACAGGCAACATCCGAGCTAAAGGTTAGAGCTGCCGCTTTCAAGGAGCGGGACTCTAACCCAGAAGCTTATAAGAAATCCCACTATGCTCTATGACGAACCATCAAACAGGCAAAGCATCAACACAGGACAAAGATTGAATTGTACTACACCGGCTCTGACGGTCGTCCGATGTGGCAGGGCTTGCAAACCATTACAGACTACAAAGGGAAGCACAGCCGAGAGCTGCCCAGTGACACGAGCCTACCAGACGAGCTAAACTACTTCTACGCTTTCTTCGAGGCAAATAACACAAACATGCATTAGAGCACCAGCTGTTACGGAAGAGTGTGTGATCACGCTCTCCGCAGCCAATGTGAGTAAGATCTTTAAACAGGTCAACATTCACAAGGCCGCAGGGCCAGATGGATTACCACGACGTGTACCGTGAGCATGCGCTGACCAACTGGCAAGTGTCTTCACTGACATTTTCAACCTCTCCCTGTCCGAGGTCTGTAATACCAACATGTTATAAGCAGACAACCATAGTCCCTCTGCCCAAGAACAGTAAGGTAACCTGCCTAAATGACTACAGACCCGTAGCACTCAAGTCTGTAGCCATGAAGTACTTTGAAAGGCTGGTCATGGCTCACATCAACATGATTATCCCAGAAACCCTAGACCCACAGATGATGCAATGTCTATTGCACTCCACACTGCCCTTTCCCACCTGGACAAAAGGAACACCTATGTGAGAAAGCTATTCATTGACTACAGCTCAGCGTTCAACACCAAAGTGCCCTCAAAGCTCATCAAGAAGCTAAGGACCATGGGACTAAACACCTCCCTCTGCAACTGGATCCTGGACTTCCTGATATGCCACCCCCAGGTGGTAGGGGTAGGTAACAACACATCCGCCACGCTAATCCTCAACACAGGGGTGCTTGCTCAGTCCCCTCCTGTACTCCCTGTTCACTCATGAATGCACGGCCAGGCACGACTCCAACACCATCATTAAGTTTGCAGATGACACAACAGTGGTAGGCCTGATCACCAGCAAGGACTAGACAGCCTATAGGGAGGAGGTCAGAGACCTGGCCATGTGGTGCCAGGACAACAACCTCTCCCTCAACGTGATCAACACATAGGAGATGATTCTAGACTACAGGAAAAAGAGGACCGAGCATGCCCCAATTCTCATTGACAGGGCTGTAGTGGAGCAGGTTGAGAGCTTCAAGTTCCTTGGTGTCCACATACCCAACAAACTAACATGGTTCAAGCACACCAAGACAGTCATGAAGAGGGCACGACAAAGTCTATTTTACCTCAGGAGACTGAAAATATTTGGCATGGGTCCTCAGATCCTCAAAAGTTTCTATAGCTGCACCATCGAGAGCATCCTAACTGGTTGCGTCACTGCCTGGTATGGCAACTGCTCGGCCTACAGAGGGTAGTGATCTACAGAGGGTAGTGTGTACGGCACAGTACATCATTGGGGCCATGCTTCCTGCCATCCAGGACCTCTATACCAGGTGGTGTCAGAGGAAGGCCCAAAAAATTGTCAAAGACTCCAGCTACTCTAGTCATAGACTGTTCTCTCTGCTACCACACGGCAAGAGGTCCCGGAGCGCCAAGTCTAGGTCCAAGAGGCTTCTAAACAACTTCTACCCCCAAGCCATAAGACTCGTGAACATCTAATCAAATGGCTACCCAGACTATTTGCACTGCCCCCCCACCCCCCCTTTTACACCGCTGACACTCTGTTGTTATCATCTATGCAAATTCGCTCCAATAACTCTGCCTACATGTACATATTACCTCGACTAACCGGTGCCCCCGCACATTGGCTCTGTACCTATACCCCGTATATAGTCTCACTATTGTTATTTTACTGGTGCTCTTTAATAACTTGTTATTTTTATATCTTATTTTTATTTGTACTGCATTGTTGGTTAGGGGCTCGTAAGTAAGCATTTCCCTGTTGTATTTGGCGCATGTGACTAATACAATTTGATGTAATTTGATTTGAACAACATGCTGATCAAATTGAGTCAATATACACAGACAAACGCGTACACTCACACACCATCCTCACGCATATACACACACATCGGATCTGACTCAGTCTGCTGTCTCTCCCTCGTTACCACCATCCACCCTCTCAATCTTTCTCACACACACACACACACACACACACACACACACACACACACACACACACACACACACACACACACACACACACACACACACACACACACACCCTAGAAATAGCATTTGACCTTGTGGGGACTAACAAAAAATCCGCAATATGTTAAAACATTTATTTTTCTTGTTTTGCCTTCTGCTGGTTTCCCCTTGAACTCAGTAGTGGGGATTACAGAATTCCGGGGATATGACTGTGTCTGTGTGGGTGAGTGGACCCATGGGACTCTAAATTAGTAGAGCACATTTTCCCGTTATCTCTACTTACTGTGCATTCTATGCTGGTGCCTTATTTTATGTCATACCAACATGTAGAGATGACACCAACCCATGGAGCTAGATAGAGGCCTCATCTTTATAGTTGTGCCATTACAACATCTGTGACAGCATGGGCAGCGCCACTGATGCAACAACTCATACAGTGAGGGAAAAAAAGTATTCGATCCCCTGCTGATTTTGTACGTTTGCCCACTGACAAAGACATGATCCGTCTATAATTTTAATGGTAGGTTTATTTGAACAGTGAGACACAGAATAACAACAAAAAATCCAGAAAAACACACGTCAAAAATTTTATGAATTGATTAGCTAAAATGCTACTCGAACCTTCAGCTCCCTCCACACATTTTCTATGGGATTAAGGTCTGGAAACTGGCTAGGCCACTCCAGGACCTTAATGTGCTTCTTCTTGAGCCACTCCTTTATTGCCTTGGCCATGTGTTTTGGGTCATTGTCATGCTGGAATACCCATCCACGACCCATTTTCAATGCCCTGGCTGAGGGAAGGAGGTTCTCACCCAAGATTTGACAGTACATGGCCCCGTCCATCGTCCCTTTGATGCGGTGAAGTTGTCCTGTCCCCTTAGCAGAAAAACACCCCCAAAGCATAATGTTTCCACCTCCGTGTTTGACGGTGGGGATGGTGCTCTTGGGGTCATAGGCAGCATTCCTCCTCCACCAAACACGGCGAGTTGAGTTGATGCCAAAGAGCTCCATTTTGGTCTCATCTGACCACAACACTTTCACCCAGTTGTCCTCTGAATCATTCAGATGTTCATTGGCAAACTTCAGACGGGCATGTATATGTGCTTTCTTGAGCAGGGGGACCTTGCGAGCGCTACAGGATTTCAGTCCTTCACGGCGTAGTGTGTTACCAATTGTTTTCTTGGTGACTATGGTCCCAGCTGCCTTGAGATCATTGACAAGATCCTCCAGTGCAGTTCTGGGCTGATTCCTCACCGTTCTCATGGTCATTGCAACTCCACAAGGAGAGATCTTGCATGGAGCCCCAGGCCGAGGGAGATTGACAGTTCTTTTGTGTTTCTTCAATTTGCTAATAAATCGCACCAACTGTTGTCACCTTCTCACAAAGCTGCTTGGCGATGGTCTTGTAGCCCATTCCAGCCTTGTGTAGGTCTACAATCTTGTCCCTGACATCCTTGGAGAGCTCATTGGTCTTGGCCATGGTGGAGAGTTTGGAATCTTATTGATTGATTGATTGCTTCTGTGGACAGGTGTCTTTTATTCAGGTAACAAGCTGAGATTATGAGCACTCCCTTTAAGAGTGTGCTCCTAATCTCAGCTCGTTACCTGTATAAAAAGACACCTGGGAGCCAGAAATCTTTCTGATTGAGAGGGGGTTAAATACTTTTTCCCCTTATTAAAATGCAAATCAATGTATAAAATATTTGACATGCGTTTTCTGGATTTTTTTGTTGTCTTTGTCTGTCACTTTTCAAATAAACCTACCATTAAAATTATAGACTGATCATTTATTTTTCAGTGGGCAAACGTACAAAATCAGCAGGGGATCAAATACTTTTTCCCCCCCTCACTGTAGGAATCACCATCCCAGTTGACTACTTTTTTCTCAATTTCCGCCTGACTGACGTGCCCAAAGTAAACTGCCTATTACTCAGGTCCAGAAGCCAGGACATGTATATAATTGGTACCATTGGATAGAAAACAATATGAAGTTTGTAGAAATGTTAAAATAATGTATGAGACTATAACAACAATAGATATGGTAGGAGAAAATCCGAAGAAAAACCAAGCAGAATGTTTTTGGGAGAGAGCCCATGCTCTTACAATTGAAAGTATAGGGGCATATCAAAATCCAGCTCCTTGATTGCCATTCCTATGGCTTTCCACTAGATGTCAACAGTCTTTGTTTATTAAAGTTTCAGGCTTGTTTCTTCCAAAACGAGGAAGAATTGTTTTGTTCTAGGACTCAGAGTTGGAAATTAGTCTGTGCGTGCGCGATGAATAGGATGCACACCTGCTAATATCGCTTTCCTATTGAACATTCTTCTTTCCATATGAAATATGATAGTTTAATTACATTTTAGGATACCTGAGGATTAAATAGAAACTTATTTTGATTTGTTGAAACAAAGTTTAGGGGTAGATTTTCAGATTCCTTTCTCTGCATGTTGAACGAGTGGATTACTCAAATCGATGGCGCCAACTAAACAGACTTTTTGGGATATAAAGAAAACTTATCTTACAAAACGACACTACATGTAATAGCTGGCACCTAATGCTAGCCACGTCCATCCTGGGCTGCAGTCCAAATACGAAGTAGACAGCCCTCCGACATTATACATTGTCGTGACTATCATTAATGTGATGACTGTTATTTTATCAAATCAATTAACTATGTTTAATTATTACGTGATTAAATTAATAATGTAACAATTAACTCATGAGTAACTTGCGGCACCACGGGAAAAGTTTGTTTAATGAGTTACCATTTCCCAAATTAACTCAAGAATATATCGATATCATACCAGTCATCAATCAATCATTTCCTCATATCAGTCTCATTCTGAACGTCATTGACCTCGTAAATCTTCATGAACCCTAGCCTAAGTGATGATTCAGCAAAACACAAATTGGCTTAGTAAATAAATAATTAAATAAATAAATAAAAACACAGAAATACATAAACACACACAAGGTATAGGTTATATTAATTACTAACGTAATGCAATGAAAAGTCCCTAGTGGATATTGTGAATTTTTCTGTACATATTTGGAAATTATTTATTTCAGAATGAGCCAGCAAAACTAGTACACTATGTGCTCTAGGTCATTGGACACCATTAGACATGCATGTGGTTATTCTTGTAACTTATGGCTAGGCTACTATGGTTCCACCTCTTGTTTTTTTTTCCAGAACAGGGTTCCCCTTTCAGGGGAGTCAGCAGGATAACATCTATTGGTTATTCCTGTAGAGTGCTAAGGCCTGTTGCTATGGTCCAACATGCATTAACCTGTTATGCAAGGGGGCAGTATTTTCACGTCCGGATGAAAAGCATGCCCAACTGCCTGCTACTCAGGCCCAGAAGCTAGGATATGCATATTAATAGTAGATTTGGATGGAAAACACTCTGAAGTTCCTAAAACTGTTTGAATTATGTCTGTGAGTATAACAGAACTCACATGGCAGGCAAAAACCTGAGAAAAAATCCAACCAGGAAGTGGGAAAAATGAGGTTTGTAGTTTTTCAAGTGATTGCCTATCCAATATACAGTGTAAATGGGGTCAGATTGCACTTCCTAAGGCTTCCACTAGATGTAAACAGTCTTTAGAAAGTTGTTTCAGGCTTCTATTGTGAGAGAGGAGAGAATAAGACCACTCACAGTAAGTCCCTCAGCTGAAAGCTATGAGTTGTTTTTCGCGCACGGCCGTGAGCACGAGCTCCATTCCCTTTCATACATGAAGCAAAGGAATTGGCCGGTTGGAATATTATTAAAGATGTATGATAAAAACATCCTAAAGATTGATTATATAATCGTTTGACATTTCTATGAACTTCAATGGAACTTTTTTGACTTTTCGTCTGGACATAGTGCCCGCGCTTTGTGCATTTGGATTAGTGAACTAAACGCAAACAAAAAGGAGGTATTTGGACATAAAGATGGACTTTATCGAACAAAACGAACATTTATTGTGGAACTGGGATTCCTGGAAGTGTATTCCGATGAAGATCAAAGGTAAGTGAATATTTATAACGCTATTTCTGACTTTTGTTGACTCCACAACTTGGCGGGTATCTGTATGGCTTGTTTTGGTGGCTGAGCGCTAAACTCAGATTATCGCATGGTGTGCTTTCACCGTAAAGCTTTTTTGAAATCTGACAAAGCGGTTGCATTAAGGAGAAGTTTCTCTAATCCTATGTATAACACTTGTATCTTTCATCAAAGTTTATGATGAGTATTTCTGTAAATTGATGTGGCTCTCTGCAAATTCACCGCCGGTTTTGGAGGCAAAACATTACTGAACATAACGCGCCAATGTAAACTGAGATTTTTGGATATAAATATGAACTTTATCGAACAAAACATACATGTATTGTGTAACATGAAGTCCTATGATTGCCATCTGATGAAGATCAAAGGTTAGTGATTCATTTTATCTCCATTTCAGCTTTTTGTGACTAATCTCTTTGGCTGGAAAATGGTTGTTTTTTGTGACTAGGCGCTGACCTAACATAATCGCATGGTATGCTTTCGCCGTAAAGCCTTTTTGAAATCGGACACTGTGGTTGGATTAACAAGAAGTTTATCTTTAAAATGGTGTATAATACTTGTATGTTTGAGACATTTTTAATTATGAGATTTCTTTTTGAATTTGGCGCCCTGCAATTTCACTGGCTGTTGTCAAATCGATCCCGTTAACGGGATTTGAGACAAAAGAAAAACTATTTCTGTGACTCTACAGGTTGCATATCCTAATATGAAGGCAATATGATAATGGTGGTTAAATGCCAGAGGTGATGAGCCATTAAGAGGAGTTACTATGAGTATGATGTAAGGAGGACAAATGTTTAAAACATGTGTGCCAAGGCTGGAAGTCAGTTGTATTCATGATGCAGCTTGGCTTTTATTATGAAGTAATAACAAGTCTATTTGAACTTTCATGCTCCGGTATTTGTGAAACATGATTGACCAAATATTTCCACGACATAAATGGTGAGCTTGCCAGGAGTGGCGAAAAGGGACCAGAGACGGTGAAAATCTGCAGCTGTGAATGGGCTTCCTGGACGGACTGCACAAAGCACAAGCGGCCGCTTGTTAAGACAGTAAACTGAGTTTTTACCTATAATAGAGTTATTGTGTAGTCCGCTCTAGGAAGCTGTTTTCAAAGGTAGGTCACCATAGGTCTCTCCAAATTTGACGAACCATAGAAATATTGGGAGATTTTAAGTTCAATGAAATTATTAATGACTTTTTTGTACATAAATACCCATTGAAGGAACATGATACTAAACATTATAGTAACTTAGTAATAAATGCCAAGACGACATCAGCGATTGCCTGGTAAGCCGTTAAAAATTGCGTACTAGAAAGTGGAAGAATATACAGTCTATAGTAATTGGAATATTTGTAGTAAGAATAGACTCAAAAAGAGAGAACAATAAAAAAAACGGACAATAACTAATAGTCTGAGTACAATAATCAGAGAGAGGAAAAGAACATGGATATAAATAGGAGAGAATAAGGTGTGGTCAAAGTCTTTAGGGCTTGAACCGATTGTTACAGTTTTTAGCCCTGGATCTGTAGGGAGTAATATAAGAACAAGATAGTGGTTTAATAAGGGAATAGCACAATGAAACAAAACTAGGGAGCAAAGAATAAATATGAATATCACGGGAAAATAGTTAGAGGCTTGGAAAATAGTTATTTAAAAAAACCATGGAGTCGCTGAAAGAAGCGCATGTAAATTTTACCAATTCGGCTCGAATATGAAAGAGCAAACTAGGTAATGTAGAGCAACATTACCCTGTTAACCTGTTATGGTTAGGGGGCAGTATTTTCACGGCTGGATAAAAAACGTACCCGATTTAATCTGGTTACTACTCCTGCCCAGTAACTAGAATATGCATATAATTATTGGCTTTGGATAGAAAACACTCCAAAGTTTCTAAAACTGTTTGAATGGTGTCTGTGAGTATAACAGAACTCAAATGGCAGGTCAAAACCTGAGAGATTCCTTTACAGGAAGTGGCCTGTCTGACCATTTCTTGAACTTCTTTGCCATCTCTATCTTTTACAAAGGATCTCTGCTCTAACGTGACACTTCCTACGTCTTCCATGGGCGCTCAGAGCCCGGGAAAAACCTGAATGTCGTCATCCCAGCCCCAGGCTGAAACACATTATCGCCTTTGTCAAGTGGCCGATCAAGGGACTGTGGGCTTAGGCGCGTGCCCTGGCTGCCCCCGTCTTTGTCATTTTTCCTCTGTTTGCCGAAAAGGAGATTCCCGGTCGGAATATTATCGCTTTTTTACGAGATAAATTGCATAAAAATTGATTTTAAACAGCGGTTGACATGCTTCGAAGTACGGTAATGGAATATTTAGAAATGTTTTGTCACGAATTGCGCCATGCGCGCGACCCTGATTTACCATTTCGGATAGTTTCTGGAACGCACGAACAAAACGCCGCTATTCGGATATAACGATGGATTATTTGGGACCAAACCAACATTTGTTATTGAAGTAGCAGTCCTGGGAGTGCATTCTGACGAAGACAACAAAAGGTAATCAAACGTTTATAATAGTAAATCTGATTTTGGTGAAGGCTAAACTTGCCGGGTGTCTAAATAGCTAGCCCGTGATGGCTGGGCTATGTACTTAGAATATTGCAAAATGTGCTTTCACCAAAAAGCTATTTTAAAATCGGACATATCGAGTGCATAGAGGAGTTCTGTATCTATAATTCTTAAAATAATTGTTTTGCTTTTTGTGAACGTTTATCGTGAGTAATTTAGTAAATTGTTAGTAAATTCCCCGGAAGTTTGCGGGGAATTATAACATAATGTCCTAGGGTTGTCATCTGATGAAGATCATCAAAGGTGAGTGCTGCATTTAGCTGTCTTCTGGGTTTTGGTGACATTATATGCTGGCTTGAAAAATGGGTGTCTGATTATTTCTGGCTTGGTACTCTGCTGACATAATCTAATGTTTTGCTTTCGTTGTAAAGCCTTTTTGAAATCGGACAGTGTGGTTAGATTAACGAGAGTCTTGTCTTTAAATGGCTGTAAAATAGTAATATGTTTGAGAAATTGAAGTAATAGGATTTTTAAGGTTTTGAAAATCGCGCCACAGGATAGCAGTGGCTGTTACGTAGGTGGGACGAATTCGTCCCGCCTAGCCTAGAGAGGTTAACAGGTTTATGTGATAGATCTGTTCCTGGGGCCATCGACCTGGCTGTCGGATCCGATAATTAACTTCTCCTATTCTCTCCAGTACTTCATATGGTCCTTTCCATGTGGCTAGTAGTTTCACTCTACCGTGGGGATCAGCACTAACACCTTATCTCCCGGTTGAAATTCCCTCAGGGTAGTCTGCCAGTTATAAGTGTGCCGCTGGTGCTCTTGTGCTTGTTTCATGTGCTCTCTGACGATGGGCATGACTGTGGCTATCCTGTCTTGCATGGCCGTGACGTGCTCTATGACATTAGTATACAGGGTGGATTGGTGCTCCCAGGTTACCCGGGCGATGTCTAAGATTCCCCGGGGGTGCCTCCCATATACCAGCTCAAAGGGAGAAAACCCCAGCAAGGCTTGAGGAACCTCTCTAATGGCAAACATCAGATACGGCAACATGCAATCCCATTTTTTCCCATCCTTATCGATTACCTTCCTGAGCATTGACTTCAGGGTACGGTTGAATCTCTCAACCAGCCCATCCGTTCTGAGGATAGTAAACCGATGTCCTCAACTGTTTCACCTGCCACAATTTACAAAGGTCCACCATAAGGCGGGACATAAAGGGGAGTCTCCTGGTTAGTACGGATCTCCTTTGGAACCACTACCCTGGTGAACAAGAGCACTAATTCCTTGGCAATATTTTTGGAAGCCATTGTGAATGGCTTTTGGGTAGCGAGTGGCATAATCTAGAATGACCAGAATGTATTGGTGCCCTCTGGCGGATTTGGGTAGTGGGCCCACTATATCCATCGCTATCCTCTCAAATGGCGTTTCGATTATGGGGAGTGGCACTAACGGGCTTCTAAGAGCTGGTCGGGGAGCTGTTAACTGGCACTCCGGGCATTCTCCACAATGCCGAGCCACTTCAGCCTGAATTCCTGGCCAGTAAAACCTCCTTACAATCCGGTCTTGGGCTTTATCGATACCAAGGTGTCCACCCAGAATGTGCCCATGAGCTAGATCCAGTACTGTCCTCCGGTACCGGGCGGGGACCAACAACTGTTTCACCACATCAACTCCTATTTTTGAGACTCTGTACACCAAACCCTTTTTCATGATGAAGTGGGGAATACTATTAGGCGTCACCCCATCATTTATCGGAGTACCATCTATGACCTGCACATCTGCTCTGGCTTGCTGCAGGGTTGGATCCTGGATTTGGGCCATCCCGAAATTAGTCAATGACCCTGTCAGGTCGGCTGGTTCTAGATAGTCGTCCTCTGGATTCAGATCAACCCCAGCCCCACTAGTACCGGGCTGTTCGTTATCATCAAGGTCTGCCACTTCATCCTCATCCTCCCCTACTAGCACCTGTGAGGTTGGCCCCTGGAAGACCTCTTTTCTTGGCTTTGGTTGAAGGCCTCATGCTTCTTCCTGCTTGGTCAGGGTTGTTGACTTCTCAAATATGCCGTTCTTTTGACCTAACTTCGCAAAGTTAGGAAAGTATCTACCCAATATTACATCATATGTCATCTTTGGGACCACGCCGACCTCATAATCCAGCAGACCGTCCTCTGTTCATACATGCTCACTAAGGCTGTTGGGTACAGACGGGTATCCCCATGAATGCACGTAACACTGATATCCTGACTTGTATCCAGTTTATGAGTCGGCACTAGGTTTGCAACGACCAGGGTTAGCATACTGCCGGAATCCAGCAGTGCTTCAACCTCTTTCCCTTCAATATTCACCCTGCACATATGTTTGTTTCTTGATCTTTCAAGTACAGTGGTTACCACAGGACATGCATACCATATATAATCTTTTCCACCGAGGTTACATTGCATTAGCTCTTCTTTAATAGGGCAGTGGGCTGCAATATGTCCCGGTCGATTACAATTGTAACAGTTAATAAGGTTTCGGGGGGGAGAACCCTCGACCCCTGGTCCTGGTTTCCGGATTTTTCCTTAGTGTCTTGGCTTGATTCTGATTATTTCCTCACGGCCCCACGCTGCTCTCTTCCCCCTCCATATGTTGGGACATTCTTACCCTGTCCGCTAGTTCACCCATGCCTGGGGAATGGACATCTTTCCTCCTGTGCCTGCTCAGCTGTTCCTGCCATACAATACCGTTCAACGAGGCCCACAAGATGGTCGGCGGAAAGTACCTCATTCTGGCCAACCCATCGTTGCACTTCTTGGGGTAGACCTCGCTGAAACTGCTCGAGTACGATGGTCCTGACGATCTCGGTGGATGAACGGATCTCCGGTCGCAACCATTTCCGTGCCAGGTGAATCAAGTCGAACATCTGTGTTCGGGGGGGTTGTCCAGGTCGGTAGGAGCACTGGTGGAAGTGGTGTGCCCTCATGGTATCGGTCACTCCCAGTCTAGTCAGAATCTCTCCCTTTAGTTTATCGTAATTCTGTGCATCTTTCAACTCCAGGTCGAAATACGCTTTTCGAGCGTCCCCTGCCAGATATGGTGCCAGAAGCCCTGCCCATTCTTCTTTCGGCCACTTCTCCCTCTCTGCCGTCCTTTCGAAGGTGGTATGATATGCTTCCACAGCATCCTGCTTTGTCATTTAAAAAAAAAAATATTTGTCCGCCTCTGGGTATTTGCAGCCGGTAACTGAGCCCCAATTTGGTCCGCTAGCCCCTTTAGGCCTTCTCTTAACTCCCAGGTGTTTCTCTCTTGCTCTTCTCTGAGCAGCTGGTTGGTGCGTTGCTGGACCTGTAACGTGTCCTGATACATTCGCATTGCATCCTGATGAGCTATTTGTTGAACTCCAGTTGCCTCTTGGAGGGCGGCTGCCGCTTGTAACAGGGCCTGTATGGCTCCCTCCATACTAATTTTCCTGAGAAATTGTTCTAACCAAACAATGCCAAAAAAAAACCTGATTCCCCTTTGGAGTGCTAACTGAATTTCTTTTTTCTTCTACCCAACCAGCGGTATGGTTAGTCCATTGCCCGCATTTTCCACCACGTGTGGCAAACCTCTTCATGGTTAGGAGCGTTTGACACAAATTAACCTGTTATGGCTAGGGGGCAGTATTTTCACGGCTGGATAAAAAACGTACCCGATTTAATCTGATTATTACTCCTGCCCAGAAACTAGAATATGCATATAATTATTAGCTTTGGATAGAAAACACTCCAACGTTTCTAAAACTGTTTGAATGGTGTCTGTGAGTATAACAGAACTCAAATGGCAGGTCAAAACCTGAGAGATTCCTTTACAGGAAGTGGCCTGTCTGACCATTTATTGTCTTTCTTTGACATCTCATTCCATTACAAAGGATCTCTGCGGTAACGTGACACTTCCCACGGCTCCAATAGGCTCTCAGAGCCCGGGAAAAACCTGAATGTCGTCATTCCAGCCCCAGCCCCAGGCTGAAACACATTATCGCCTTTCTCAAGTGGCCGATCAAGGGAATGATATTTTATTTAAACGACTGCGTCTTCATAACCACAAATGTCTAATTACATCTACTTAAGTATGATCTCAAATTAGAGACAATGAGGACCCGCTGCCTCTAATTGGAGATCATCCCAAACAAAACCAACATAGAAATACAAAACTAGAACATGAACATAGAAATACAAAACATAGAACAACGCCCCCTGTCACACCCTGACCTACTCTACCATAGAAAATAGCATCTTACTATGGTCAGGACGTGACAAATGCACAAAACATGATTCATCTATTTTAGCCTCCATCAATAGATGAATGCCAATTCTGTGCAGCATGACTCATTTGAACATAACTTTTAAAAAGCTCAGATAACAAAATCCCAACTTTCAATACTGTGTAACATTGCAACATTCCCCACAAACAAACTTAACTATTATAACATAAGCACAGTTCTCAAAATAACACTTTCAACTGAAGTGGTAGATTCCATTCAATTAAAAGCTGTGCTGAAGGATATAAAATAAAAATAATGAGATAGTGATGTGCCAACATCCATTTCACAGTCTAATAGCTTGACTATATTCAACTGTTTAAAATGAAGATTAATGTTCACAATTTACATTTCTTCCTCCACGACAATTTTCAGTCCATTATGTTTACAAAACAAAGTTATACTAGCAGATTTATAAAATGTACATAGGCACGCAATGTTTCGGTCCTAAAACTTCATTCCTGGCTAAAGTGTAGGGCCGAATCATTAAATGGGCATATAAACATTCTAAATGCAAGTAGACAGTATGTGCGAACATTGTTTTCCCAACGTTCTTACATTTGAAGTAGGAAGTTTACATACACCTTAGCCAAATACATTTAAACTCAGTTTTTTACAATTCCTGACATTTAATCCTAGTAAAAATTCCCTGTTTTAGGCCAGTTAGGATCACCACTTTATTTTAAGAATGTGAAATGTGAGAATAATAGTAGAGAGAATGATATATTTCAGCTTTTATTTCTTTCATCACATTCCCAGTGGGTCAGAAGTTTACATACACTCAATTAGTATTTAGTAGCATTGCCTTTAAATTGTTTATCTTAGGTCAAACATTTCGGGTAGCCTTCCACAAGCTTCCCACAATGAGTTGCGTGAATTTTGGCCTAAGTTAAACAACTGAGTCAGGTTTGTAGACCTTGCTCGCACACGCTTTTTCAGTTCTGCCGACACATTTTCTATGGGATTGAGGTCAGGGATTTGTGATGGCCACTCCAATACCTTGACTTTGTTGTCCTTAAGCCATTTTGCCACAACTTTGGAAGTATGCTTGGGGTCAATGTCCATTTGGAAGACCCGTTTGCGACCAAGCTTTAACTTCCTGACTGATTTCTTAAGATGTTGCTTCAATATATCCACATAATTTTCCTTCTTTATGTTCCATCTATTTTGTGAAGTGCACCAGTCCCTCCTGCAGAAAAGCACCCCATAACATGATGCTGCCACCACCGTGCGTCATGGTTGGGATGGTGTTCTTCAGCTTGCAAGCATCCCCCTTTTTCCTCCAAACATAACAATAGTCATTATGGCCAAACAGTTCTGTGTTTGTTTCATCAGACCAGACCACATTTCTCCAAAAAGTACGATCTTTGTCCCCATGTGCAGTTGCAAACCATAGTCTGGCTATTTTATGTTTTGGAGCAGTGGCTTCTTCCTTGCTGAGCGGCCTTTCAGGTTATGTCCTTATAGGACTCATTTTACTGTGGCTATCTATACTTTTGTACTTGTTTCCTCCAGCATCTTCACATGGTGCTTTGCTGTTGTTCTGGGATTGATTTGCACTTTTTGCACCAAAGTACATTCATCTCTAGGAGACCGAACGCATCTCCTTCCTGAGCGGTATGATGGCTGTGTGGTCCCATGGTGTTTATACTTGCGTACTATTGTTTGTACAGATGAACGTGGTGCCTTCAGGCATTTGGAAATTGTTCCCAAGGATGAACCAGACTTGTGGAGGTTTACAATTTTTTCTGAGGTCTTGGCTGATTTCTTTTGATTTTCCCATGATGTCAAGCAAAGAGGCACTGAGTATGAAGGTAGGCCTTGAAATACATCCACAGGTACATCTCCAAATGACTCAAATTATGTCAATCAGCCTAATTAGCCTATCAGAAGCTTCTAAAGCCATGACATCATTTTCTGGACTTCTCCAAGCTGTTTAAAGGCACAGTCAACTTAGTGTATGTAAACTTCTGACCCACTGGAATTGTGGTAAAGTGAATTATAAGTGAAATAATCTGTCTGTATACAATTGTTGGAAAAATGACTTGTGTCATGCACAAAGTAGATGTCCTAACCGACTTGCCAAAACTAGTTTGATAACAAGAAATGTGTGGTGTGGTTGAAAAACGAGTTTTAATGACTCCAACCTAAGTGTATGTAAACTTCTGACTTCAAAACGGTATATGTACCGGTCTACAATACTACACAGGTATGCAAAAGACCTCTCCTTACAACTCCATGAAGATTCCCTATCCATTTTCATCTTCTGGGACATCAACCATTTTTCGTATGATGATGTCAGCAATGTGAGATTTGTGGCCAATGCATCTAAAGCTTTCTATATACAAGGATTTAGGCCAACAACTTAATCGCTGATTTGTAAGGGAACTTCACAATGCCAGTGTTCAGTTTTCCCAAACAATAACACTTTCAAATAAACTCTCCACCAACTGAAGTCAAGTTACTCTTGTGTCTCTGTACATGTTAAGATTAAAGGCCAAAAGTATTGTGACCGGTTTGACAGATCAAATCAAATGCATGCAGACATTTTAGTTGGCATTTGCCTACCAAATATTTTGTCATCTTCAGTTGTTTTTGATTTATTTTTATCCCTATTTTTTTTTCCTTATAGGATAACGTAACTATTTACAATTGTTTAGTGCAATAAATTATTTTTGTATTGGTATTTTACAGTTGGTTTTTCAAAGCAAGGACCTTTGGCTTCATTCTGTCTCCATCAAAGTTTAACAACACTTTTTGTATAAACCCAAATGTGTTCTTCATGCAATTTGGGTATCCATGTTGCAGTGAGTACATTAGTCCGCACAAACATACAAGTGCATCAGGCCAGCACCGGAAATCCTTCATAACCACCTTCTCCTCAAGGACCAGGTAAACTCTTCCTGGATGGAATGGCGCAGCAGCTACATCTCCATCGTCATGATTGAGATGATTGCTGCGGGTCTCCTGATGGCTGCAGGGTCTTGGGGTCTTGGCAGGTTAGCTGTATCTAGCTAGCCTGAACCTCACATATCATATTCACATATATAAACATACCAACATGCAGTACATCAAGTTAGCTTTCTACATACCATTAGAACAAAAACGTCTCCTGTCCCGTGTGTTGTTGTTTGCTAGCAGTGGCAAAGTAATCGTAAATGAGAAAGTACAATGGAAGTAATCGCGACGCTGCAGGCGAACCCTGAAAATTCTTAGCAGGAAGCAAGTAATGTTAGCTAATGATCCTCTAGCCGCTACATTGCATGACATATCTAGGCTAGGAATTTTGACACGAAATTATATGTAAACAAAATTAGGTGAATTTCCAAGTAAAAACATATTACTTAAATTAGGCTATTTTTATTGCTGTCAGCTGGACGAAAACCTGTAAGTCATATTAGATAAATAAGCTGTAAATGGAAGACACACTAAAAAGTTGCTCCTCTCCGTGTGTGTGTGTGTGTGTGTGTGTGTTTTTGAGTGTGTCTATCAATGTGTGTGTGCATCCGTATCAATCCATCCAATCTCTTAACAGACCAATCTCGTGAGAAGTGCTGCGGTAGCTCAATTAGTGAGGCAAGCAGCAAATTTCTGTGTTTTTTCTCCTCTCACCTCACCATTTTGTTTCCTCTCAGTGCAGATTTCCCCCACAGTGAGGACCAAACAAACACAGTAAACAGAGGGGTCGGCTACACACACACACACACACACACACACACACACACACACACACACACACACACCACCACCAGACAAACCGAGCGATTGACCTTGTGACCTCCTCTTTCCACAGTGGAGAGAGGTGGGGAACCGTCTACTTCTGATTGGACCCTTTGACCCATGAAGGCGAAAACCAAGGGAGCCAATTAGAGAGCAGTAACAGCCCTTGTGCCCTCACCCTCTCCCAAATAGCCCTTCCACGTTCATCCATAGCCACGGTGACGCCTCTAAATCCTATCAATGTCAGAGACAATCACATTCAAGCTAATGGACTAAATATTGCATTATGTCTGTTGAATATTAGCCGCATACTTTCCAATATGGCTCAATGATTGGACACCAATATTGGATCTGGCTAGCAGCTAGCAGTGGATTGGTTCAGCTAGCAATGGCTTGGCTGGGTATCCTTACACTTTTGACCATTGACCTTTGATATTTAGCCATTGGTGGCTTTGCATATGCCAACATTCAACATGGCAGTTGGCAGTATGTGGCGTCATTGGCGGATAAACTGCTCCTGTTGAGTCTGTAAGTGGGGGTAATTAGTGAGGGTTTCTTGCTGTGGGAGCTCAGGTGGAACATCTGACACCTGGGCAAAAGGCCTCCAGGAGGAGTATTGTTATAACCCTCCACTGCCATACACAGACCAGCTCAGTTGACCAGATTTGACTGAATCATGCTTTTTAATTACTTGCAGTCAAGTGAGAGCTGATAACTATATTTAGTAAACATCAATAATACAAGGATTATGTTGGAGCTGTAATTTTTTTAAATGTATTTAACCTTAATTTAACAAGGCAAGTGAAGAACATATTCTTATTTTACAATGATGGCCTACCCCGGCCAAACCATCCCCGAACCCGGACGTCACTGGGCCAATTGTGCACCGCTCTATGGGACTCCCGATCACGGCTGGTTGTGATAGAGCCTGGGATCGAACCAGGGTCTGTAGTGACACCTCTAGCACTAAAATGCAGCGCCTTAGACCACTGTGCCACTCGGGAGGAGATCCAAACATCAACATTTTCCATGAATTCCTTTAGCTTGTGTTTCTTTGATGGCTGAAACTGTGTTTGCTTGGAATGCTATTATTGACATTGTCCTCTCATTCAGTATTTTAGATGGAGTGTACAAGGACTGAAGTACAATATCACCAACATCTGCATATTTCTCTGTCTATCACTCTTGATGTATCAGTCAGCAGTGAATTCAGGCGAGGCCGCTGCACAGAAAACAAAATCATCTATGTTTAATCTTTTGTGCAAGGTGGTCAACATCTTGTGAAATTGCAGAGTGCCAAATTCAAATTACAGAAAAAGTAATAATAAACATTCATGAAAATACAAGTGTTATACATCAGTTAAAAGATAAACTTCTTGTTAATCCAGCCGCTTTGTCATATTTCAAAAAGGCTTTACGGGGAAAGCATAACATGCAATTATCTGAGGAAAGAGCCCCGCACACAAAAGCATACGAACATTTTCCTAACCTAGCAGAGGAGTCACGAAAGTCAGAAATAGCGATAAAATGAATCACTTACCTTTGAAAATCTTCATCTGGTTGCAATCACAAGGGTTCCAGCTACACAATAAATGGTCATTTTGTTCGATAAAGTCCCTCTTTATATCCCCAAAACTCAGTTTTGTTGGTGCGTTTTGTTCACTAATCCACTGGCTCAAAGGCGGTCAAAACATGCAGAAGAATACATCCTAATAGTACCGGTAAAGTATGTCAAACGATGTTTATAATTAATCCTCAGGGTGTCAATTATCTCAGTAATCGATAATATTTCAACCGGACAATAGCATATTCAATAGAAAGGAAAAACAACGAAGAGTGCTCACACAGTCACTCGCGCGAACCCGTACTGCATGATTCCATAGTCCCATGACCAAAAGGTCTCATTCTTCTTCATTTTTCAGAAAACAAGCCTGAAACCATGTCTAAAGACTGTTGACATCTAGTGAAAGCCATAGGAACTGCAATCTGGGCCCTAACCCATTACATAGTCAATAGGCATTCAATAGAAAACCGACTCACATAAAAAAATTCCACTTCCTGGATGGATTTTCCTTGGGTTTTCGCCTGCCATATCGGTTCTGTTATACTCACCGACATTATCTTAACAGTTTTAGAAACTTCAGAGTGTTTTCTATCCACATCTACCAATTATATGCATATCCTAGCTTCTGGGCCTGAGTAACAGGCAGTTTACTTTGGGCACGCTTGTCATCCAGACGTCAAAATACTGCCCCTTAGCACAAAGAAGCTAATGCACAGGAATCCATCTGTATAACTGACACCATCACCAGAAACAAAGCACAATCACAATCCTGCCTGTCAAGGTGAACATGACTCAAGAGGTGGACGGAAGATCTTTATGTCAGCACATAAACAGTCATAAGAACAAATACATGTCTAGACAATGTGAATAACAACACTCTAAATACAGTAGGTCGTTCATCAAGGATTAGCATCATACAGTGCCTTTGGAAAGTTTTCAGACCACTTGACTTTTTACACATTTTGTTTTGTTACAGCCTTATTCTAAAATGGATGAAATAAAAACAATTCCTCAGCAATCTACACACAATACCCCATAATGACAAAGTGAAAACAGGTATATTTATTAACCTGTTAGGGCTAGGGGGCAGTATTGACACGGCTGGATAAAAAAAACATACCCGATTTAATCTGGTTACCACTCCTACCCAGTAACTAGAATATGCAAATACTTATTACATATGGATAGAAAACACCCTAAATTTTCTAAAACTGTTTGAATGGTGTCTGTGAGTATAACAGAACTCATTTGGCAGGCAAAACCCTGAGACATTTTCTGACAGGAAGTGGATACCTGATGTGTTGTATTACCTTTAAACCTATCCCATTGAAAAACACAGGGGCTGAGGAATATTTTGGCACTTCCTATTGCTTCCACTAGATGTCACCAGCCTTTACAAAGTGTTTTGAGTCTTCTGGAGGGAGATCTGACCGAACAAGAGCCATGGAACGATGATGGCCCATTAGACACCTGGCGCGCGAGTTCATGTTGGGTACCCTCGTTCCAATACGTTATAAAAGAGTATGCATTCGTCCACCTTGAATATTATTCATGTTCTGGTTAAAAAAGGCCCTAATGATTTATGCTATACAACGTTTGACATGTTTGAACGAACGTAAATATATTTTTTCCCCTCGTTCATGACGAGAAGTCCGGCTGGCTTAGATCATGTGCTAACAAGACGGAGATTTTTGGACATAAATGATGAGCTTTTTTGAACAAAACTACATTCGTTATGGACCTGTGATACCTGGAAGTTACATCTGATGAAGAGAATCAAAGGTAATGGATTATTTACATAGTATTTTCGATTTTAGATCTCCCCAACATGACGTCTAGTCTGTATCGCAACGCGTATTTTTCTGGGCGCAGTGCTCAGATTATTGCAAAGTGTGATTTCCCAGTAAGGTTTTTTTTAAATCTGGCAAGTTGATTGCGTTCAAGAGATGTAAATCTATAATTCTTTAAATGACAATATAATATTTTACCAATGTTTTCTAATTTTAATTATTTAATTTGTGACGCTGACTTGACTGCCGGTTATTGGAGGGAAACGATTTCCTCAACATCAATGCCATAGTAAAACGCTGTTTTTGGATATAAATATGAACTTGATAGAACTAAAAATGCATGCATTGTCTAACATAATGTCCTAGGAGTGTCATCTGATGGAGATTGTAAAAGGTTAGTGCATCATTTTAGCTGGTTTTATGGTTTTGGTGACCCTGTCTTTGAATTGACAAAACATTACACACAACTCTTATAAATGTACTGTCCTAACATACTCTAAATTTATGCTTTCGCCGTAAAACCTTTTTGAAATCGTAAAAAGTGGTTAGATTAAGGAGATGTTTATCTTTCAAAGGGTGTAAAATAGTTGTATGTTTGAAAAATTTGAATTTTGACATTTATTTGGATTCAAATTTGCCGCTCTTGAAATGCACCTGCTGTTGATGGAGTGCACCACGGGTGGCACGCTTGCGTCCCACCTAGCCCATAGAGGTTAACCTGTTGGGGCTAGGGGGCAGTATTTGCGCGGCCGGATAAAAAACGTACCCGATTTAATCTGGTTACTACTCCTGCCCAGTAACTAGAATATGCATATAATTATTGTCTTTGGATAGAAAACACCCTAAAGTTTCTAAAACTGTTTGAATAGTGTCTGTGAGTATAACAGAACTCATTTGGCAGGCCAAAACCTGAGAAGATTCCTTACAGGAAGTGGCCTGTCTGACAATTTCTTGCCCTCCTTGATCATCTCTAACAAATACAGGGGATCTCTGGCATGACGTGACACTTCCTACGGCTCCCATGGGCTCTCAGAAGGCGGGAAAAAGTTGAACGATGTAATTCCATCCCCAGGCTGAAACACATTAGCGCGTTTGGCAAGTGCTCTATCAGAGGGTCATTAGACTGAGGCTCGTGCATGAGGGGATAGCATGCTTTTACTTTCACTCTCTTTGTAATAAAAAACGATTTCCCGGTCGGAATATTATCGCTTTTTTACGAGAAAAATTGCAAAAAAAATAATTTTAAACAGCGGTTGACATGCTTCGAAGTACGGTAATGGAATATTTAGACAATTTTTGTCACGAAATGCACCATGCTCGTCACCCTTATTTACCCTTTCGGATAGTGTCTTGAACGCACGAACAAAACGCCGCTATTTGGATATAACAATGGATTATTTGGGACCAAACCAACATTTGTTATTGAAGTAGAAGTCCTGGGAGTGCATTCTGACGAAGAACAGCAAAGGTAATAACATTTTTCTTTTAGTAAATCTGACTTTGGTGAGTGCTAAACTTGCTGGGTGTCTAAATAGCTAGCCCTGTGATGCCGGGCTATCTACTGAGAATATTGCAAAATGTGCTTTCACCAAAAAGCTATTTTAAAATCGGACATATCGAGTGCATAGAGGAGTTCTGTATCTATAATTCTTAAAATAATTGTTATGTTTTTTGTGAACGTTTATCGTGAGTAATTTAGTAAATTCACCGGCAGTGTTCGGTGGGAATGCTAGTCACATGCTAGTCACATGCTAATGTAAAAAGCTGGTTTTTGATATAAATATGAACTTGATTGAACAAAACATGCATGTATTGTATAACATAATGTCCTAGGGTTGTCATCTGATGAAGATCATCAAAGGTTAGTGCTGCATTTAGCTGTGGTTTGGGTTTATGTGACATTATATGCTAGCTTGAAAAATGGGTGTCTGATTATTTCTGGCTGGGTACTCTGCTGACATAATCTAATGTTTTGCTTTCGTTGTAAAGCCTTTTTGAAATCGGACAGTGTGGTTAGATTAACGAGAGTCTTGTCTTTAAAATGGTGTAAAATAGTCATATGTTTGAAAAATTAAAGTTTTTGTATTTTTGAGGTATTTGATTATCGCGCCACGGGATTACACTGGCTGTTGAGTAGGTGGGACGCATAGAGGTTAAACATAAAAAAAACAGATACCTTATTTCCATAAGAATTCAGACCCTTTGCTATGACACTCGATTTGAGCTCAGGTGCATCCAGTTTCCATTGATTATCCTTGAGATTTTTCTACAACTTGATTGGAGTCCACCTGTCGTAAATTCAATTGATTGGACATGATATGGAAAGGCACACACCCGTCTATATAAGGTCCACACAGTTGGCAGTGCATGCCAGAGCAAAAACGAAGCCATGAGGTCAAAGGAATTGTCTGTAGAGCGCCATAGAGTTTGGAACCACCAAGACTCTTCCTAGAGCTGGCCGCCCGGCCAAACTGAGCAATCGAAGGAGAAGGGCCCTGGTCAGGGAGGTGACCAAGAACCCGATGGTCAGAGCTCTAGAGTTCCTCTGTGGAGATGGGAGAATCTTCCAGAAGGACAACCATCTCTGTAGCACTCCACCAATCAGGCCTTTATGGTAGAGTGGCCAGACAGAAGCCACTCCTCACTAAAAGGCACATGACAGCCGACTTGGAGTTTGCCAAAAGGCACCTAAAGACTCTCAGACCATGAGAAACAAGATTCTCTGGTCTGATGAAACCAAGACTGAACTCTTTGGCCTGAATGCCAAGTGTCACATCTGGAGGAAACCTGGCACCATCCCTATGGTGAAGCATGGTGGTGGCAGCTTCATGCTGTAAGGATGTTTTTCAGCGTCACACACGGTGAGACTAGTCAAGATCGAGGCAAAGATGAATGGAGTAAAGTACAGAGAGATCCTTGACGGGACCTCAGACTGGGACGAAGGTTCAACTGGGACGAAGGTTGCACGTGACAGGACAACAACCCCCAGCACGCAACAAAGACAACGCAGGAGTGGATTCGGGACAAGTCTCATAATGTCTTTGAGTGGCCCAGCCAGAGCCCGGATTTGAACCCGATCTAACATCTCTGAAGAGACATGAAAATAGCTGTGCAGCAACGCTCCACATCCAACCTGACAGAGCTTGAGAGGATCTGCAGAGAAGAATGGGAGAAATTACAGGTGTGCCAAGCTTGTAGCATCACACCCAAAAAGACTATAATTGCTGCAAAAAAAGCGCTTCAACAAAGTAAATTGTCTGAATATTATGTAAATGTGATATTTTCTTTTTTTCTTTTTAATAAATGATCAAACATTTCTAAAAACCTGTTTCAGCTTTGTCATTATGGGTTATTGTGTGTATATTGATGAGGAAAAAAACAATTTAATACATTTTACAAGAAGGCTGTAACCTAACAAAATGTGGAAAAAGTCAAGGGGTCTCAATACTTTCCGAAGGCACTGTAGGTATTGTCCACTAATTTCTGTATTATCAAGTGAGGAGAGACAAACTTATCACACAAGTCAGAGTTATAAATAAACTCGATCTTATTAGTGAGAGCTTTGCAATAGCAATGACTTGTCAACGATTCACCATTTTCTAATGATCCGTTTGAGAGTCATAACACAATGGCTACTGAGATCTTTTATAGCAAAGATCCACCCCCTAGTCGACATAACGAACCACAGATATTAGGAACAGTTCACAAAGTGAGACTTTATAAATGAGAAAGGAGTATCCCGTAGCCAGATAGCATTCGCTATAAATTACCGTTCAGTTTGGCCCCTAAGACGAGGTTCCTATCTCGTTCCTGTTACTCCTAGCACAAAAACACCAACTCGACCAATGGCATAAATCAATTGTCAACTCCAGACACTACCACACACATCCCCCAAGGCCAAAGGAGGGAATGACTGGCACACAAACATTGTGGAAACCAGTAATTGGTTCCCCATTAATCACACCATCCCTTCACATGGTTTAGAATGGGTAAAGACACATTCACATATGAAGACAATGTTCCCTCCTGTTCTCTTCCCTTTCTGAAATTCTGCATAGCACCAGGGACACGTGAAAGACAAGCCTGAACTCTCCCCTCTCTGGGCCCCAGGTGACTGAACCCCAACTGAGGGAAGAAGTGCAACTGCCAACACCAGAGTCCAAAGGGATACATTCTAATAACAAGTATATCACATAAGCATATTATGCAGATACGACATCTTAATTATCTATGTTACCCAACTAATTCTGATTCATCCGCCACATTCCCCTCTCAAGGGACTCCGTCCCTTCTGGAGAATCAGAACAGTAATATGGTACCTTACTAACAGTAGTTGAAGAGTATATGAATTATATAGTGTATAAAAAAATCCATAATCAAAACTGAAAGAAAATAGAGAATCAAATCCCTTCAATGTCGAGTACCTTATTTCCATGTAAGCTTTCTCCCTTCAGAAACTGAGTTTACAACCTTTACAACCAACAAGACAGACTTGCACATGCTTAATCATACAGAATAATACATTGTTGAGGAAAATACAAAAAAAACAGAACATAGAAATGCTCCCTAAATTACAGGACAACCAGTGTCTAAACACAGGCCTCATCACAACAGAAAGGACAGTCATCTCTCTGAGTCCCCATGCTCAGAATTGGGGTCCCCACCATCAGAAATGTAGTCAAGAATAGGGAATAGGACAGGGAAATCATTCATATACTGTGAACCCTCTCTATCTGCACTGTCCAGTGAGAATACTTCACTGTGTTCAGCTGATTGTCATCCATCAATCTCAGATTCTACATCTACACCTACTTCATTTGCAAGCAAGGGCATAGTAAGAACAACATCAACCACTTTATTAAACAATTTCTTCACACACATGATAATTAGCAACAGAGCAATCAGTAATATTAGACCATAGATGAGCCAGTGGAAAATAGTCGCTCCCCAAGCACCAAACACTGACTGAACCCACCCTAACGGGTTCCAGTCGATGTCAGGCTGGTGTTCCCTGTTGAGAACACCACTAAGCTCCTTCAAATGTTCCACTACAATAGTCAAATTTTCATCTCCCTGGGGTATGAACGTACAGCAGTGATCGCCTATAATTTGACACACCCCTCCTTCACGTGCTAGCAACATGTCAAGTGCCACCCTAACATGTCAAGTGCCACCCTTTTGTGTCGCCATGAGTCGAGTGGCTTGCAGCTCTGGTCTTTTAATAGAAAACCCTGAAGTGGTCAAATTTACCAGGGATTCCAAATGATATCCTACCCGATCCAACTCATGTGCATTCTCCGATGCCCCATACCAGGGGATTAAACCGCGCCAGAACTTTTCCAATTTCGAGGATCGTCGCGAGTCACTGGAGACATAATTGGATTGTGAGATGCCCCTCTTAATTCATCTTAACCTGCTTGGAATGGAGGAATTAGTTTTATGCATTACCAAAAGGGAGATGTTTAGTTTACCAAAAATACAGCACCCTGTCCAATTTGTTGGTAGGTAGAGATAAGCTTTATCACCACAGATCCAATAATGATCAGTAAATGTTGCCGAGCCAAATTGATGAGGAGAACGATCGTCAGTTTCCGCATCAATAATGGTGTGCCCCACCCTCAGTCTAATGGGGTTTCCAGAGCTGCATGTTCCCTTCTTCCAGCTACATCCTATTGGGAAAACACTATAATTGACACGTTGACATTTGAGTTTGAGTTCATTTTATTTTTACAAGAACAGTGCACATTAATCAACGTTTCAATAAAAGTGCTGGTTTTAGCCAGCCAGCTAATAATCAACCACAGTCCCTGGGCAGGTTATTAAAAAGAATTACAATATAGACAATCATTGAGCAGTGAGCACACGCAGAGCAACATAGGACAAGCAAGACATAGCATACAGACAGAGCAACATAGAACAAAAAGCAACAAGACAAAATCCATAAAAGCAACAAAGTGTTTCCATACCTCACAAGCTACAGACAACAGACAACATGGAAAGCGGCAATAAAGAGCTAGGGATTATGTTCACAAATCTGATTGACCTTTAGCCATGTCTTCATGCATTTTGTGAAAGTGTCATATGTGGTGTAGTTATGTGTGTCTGATGGCAGTGTATTCCAGACATGGGAAGCTCTCACAGAGAAAGCGGATTTACTAAAGGGGCTTTTCCTTAAGAACTATACAGTCACTTCTCATGGCAGACAGTGTGGATCTGCTGCCATATGTTTGGGTTTTCTGTTTAACAAAAATACTGAGTGGAGGGGGAGCCAGGCCATTTAGGATCTTGAATACAAGACATGCGTCGGTGTATTGCACAAGATTTTCCCAACTCAGGAGCTCATGCTTTCTGAGGATGTAACAGTGATGATGGCTATTAGGCTTCCTATCAAGCACTTTGAGAGCCTGTTTGTAGACAGACTGAATAGGTTTTAATGTTGTACAACAAGCTTGGGCCCAACTAGTCAAGCAATATGTTAAGTGGGGGAGTATCATAGATTTGAAGTACAGTTTTGCTACCTCTGTAGTCAAACAGTTTTGTATAAATCGGAAATTAGCTAGGTTGAATTTGGTTATTTGAATTACCTTTTTCACATGCTTTTTAAAAGAGAGGTTGGAATCAAGTATGATGCCAAGGTTCTTAAAATCAGATACCACCTGAAGCTTCTCCCCTGACACATAGACATCTGGCTCAGTAGCATCTGTTGCCCTCTTTGTGAAGAACTTACAAAGAGGTTTTTTCACATTGAGATGCAAACACGAGTCACTGAGCCACTTTGTAACCTGGACCATTACAGTAGTGAGTTCTTGTGCAGCTTGTTGTTTGCTCATTGCATACACATATCACTGTATCATCTGCATACATTTGAACTTCAGACCCAGTACAGACAGAAGGCAGATCATTAACCTGTTAGGGCTAGGGGGCAGCATTTGCACGTCTGGATAAAAAAAATGTACCCGATTTAATCTGGTTACTAATCCTACCCAGTAACTAGAATATGCATATACTTATTATATATGGATAGAAAACACTCTAAAGTTTCTAAAACTGTTTGAATGGTGTCTGTGAGTATAACAGAACTCATTTGGCAGGCAAAACCCTGAGACATTTTCTGACAGGAAGTGGATACCTGATGTGTTGTATTGACTTTAAACCTATCCCATTGAAAAACACAGGGGCTGAGGAATATTTTGGCACTTCCTATTGCTTCCACTAGATGCCACCAGCCTTTACAAAGTGTTTTGAGTCTTCTGGAGGGAGATCTGACCGAACAAGAGCCATGGAACGATGATGGCCCATTAGACACCTGGCGCGCGAGTTCATGTTGGGTACCCTCGTTCCAATACGTTATAAAAGAGTATGCATTCGTCCACCTTGAATATTATTCATGTTCTGGTTAACCTCTATGGGCTAGGTGGGACGCTTGCGTCCCACCTACGTAACAGCCACTGGCAGCCTGTGGCGTGATTTTCAAAACGTTAAAAATCCTATTACTTCAATTTCTCAAACATATGACTATTTTACAGCTATTTAAAGACAAGACTCTCGTTAATCTAACCACACTGTCCGATTTCAAAAAGGCTTTACAACGAAAGCAAAACATTAGATTATGTCAGCAGAGTACCAAGCCAGAAATAATCAGACACCCATTTTTCAAGCCAGCATATAATGTCACCAAAACCCAGAAGACAGCTAAATGCAGCACTCACCTTTGATGATCTTCATCAGATGACAACCCTAGGACATTATGTTATACAATACATGCATGTTTTGTTCAATCAAGTTCATATTTATATCAAAAACCAGCTTTTTACATTAGCATGTGACTTTCAGAACTAGCATACCCCCCGCAAACTTCCGGGGAATTCGCTAACATTTTACTAAATTACTCACGATAAACGTTCACAAAAAGCATAACAATTATTTTAAGAATTATAGATACAGACCTCCTCTATGCACTCGATATGTCCGATTTTAAAATAGCTTTTTGGTGAAAGCACATTTTGCAATATTCTAAGTACATAGCCCAGGCATCACGTGCTCGCTATTTAGACACCCGGCAAGTTTAGCACTCACCATAATCATATTTACTATTATAAAAGTTTGATTACCTTTTGTTGTCTTCGTCAGAATGCACACCCAGGACTGCTACTTCAATAACAAATGTTGGTTTGGTCCAAAATAATCCATCGTTATATCCGAATAGCGGCATTTTGTTCGTGCGTTCCAGACACTATCCGAAATAGTAAAGAAGTGTCGCGCGCATGGCGCAATTCGTGACAATAAAATTCTAAATATTCCATTACCGTACTTCGAAGCATGTCAACCGCTGTTTAAAATCAATTTTTACGACATTTTTCTCGTAGAAAAGCGATAATATTCCGACAGGGAATCTCCTTTTCGGCAAACAGAGGAAAAAATCCCAAAGGCGGGGGCGGTCGGGGTCACGCGCATAAGCCCAGTGTCCCTTGATCGGCCACTTGAGAAAGGCGATAATGTGTTTCAGCCTGGGGCTGGGATGACGACATTCTGTTTTTTCCCGGGCTCTGAGCGCCTATGGACGACGTGGGAAGTGTCACGTTAGAGCAGAGATCCTTAGTAAATGATAGAGATGGAAAAGAAGTTCAAGAAATGGTCAGACAGGCCACTTCCTGTAAAGGAATCTCTCAGGTTTTGACCTGCCATTTGAGTTCTGTTATACTCACAGACACCATTCAAACAGTTTTAGAAAATTTAGGGTGTTTTCTATCCATATGTAATAAGTATATGCATATTCTAGTTACTGGGTAGGAGTGGTAACCAGATTAAATCGGGTATGTTTTTTATCCAGCCGTGTCAATACTGCCCGAACAAGAGCTTTCGACTTGATATTGTGCTTCAATTATGTAAGTCGCTCTGGATAAGAGTGTCTGCTAAATGACTTAAATGTAAATTCTTATCGGACAGGATTACCAACACAGATTGACCAGCTCAAATAGACAGAAGCCTTCTATATAGCAGACCAATCCCAACTCCTCTCTCGGCATGTCCATCCCACTCATCATCTCAGCCAATCATGGCTAGTAGGAAGGTTACTCTCTTTTTCTGTGGCTTAACCAACAAGCCTCATAATTTAACAATTTTATTCGTATGTACAGATTGCATACAAGTTTGTTATTCAGGCAAATGAACATTCACATGTTCCAGAAGGCATTTCTGCCCAAAAATGCATTTTGACAAAAAATAAAAAACAGATAGAGCCTGTGAAGTCGTGACTTGCGACATATGCCTAGTTTCACAAATAAACCAGTTACATTCAGGACATAAAATGACCTTTTTCTACTTCCCCAGTGTCAGATGAAACCATGGGTACCATTTTTATGTCTCTGTGTCCAGTATGAAGGAAGCTAGAGGTCATTTCTATGTTTATTTGCTTGCGTGCCAAAATCCCGAAGTATCCCTTTAACTCTGAATTTTAAGGTTAGGGTTAAGTTTAGGCATTAACTCCAAATTCTTAAGGTTAGCCATTTACTCAGAATGGTTAAGGTAAGGATTAAGGTTTGGGATAGCCTTAAAACAAAAATAGCAAAACTGAAACTTACTTGAAGGTAACAGCACTCACTGTTGACCCTACTGGCTGGTTTCCAAATCATTGTAGCAGTGAGTGATGCCATAATGGGACATTGTGCCACAATCCTCTGAGCAGCAGTCTCTCTTTTCTCTCTATCTCTCTCCTCTTCCCCTTTCCTAATTCTCTCTCTACCCATCCTCCTCTCTCCACCCTTATTTCTCACTTTCTGTCTCTCTCTCTCTCTCTCTTCCATTTCCTTCTCCCTTCCTCTCTCTCTGTATTTTAGTGGAGCTTAAAAGCCGGGTTGCAGCGCAGCAACAGGGGTGTCTCGGGCTCTTTGCAAGATTAATGTTGGGATCCTGTCCTGAGCTCCGCTACTGTACATAATGAAAGTGACTTAGGAATTAACTGACTACAGGAGATAGAGAACGGCCAGGCAGTCACCGGTGAGATGCTGCCTCGGCAGAAAATACATTCATTCCTCTTTTCCCTCCCTCCCTCTACCTCTCCATATTCCTCCACTCCAGTTAATTACTGTAATGGCTTGGCCGTCCTTGGGGGTGCTTGGAGGGCAGAGGGTAGGCCTGCAAGGTCCAGCTCTGTCACGGTTTACCCTCCCATCCCCCCTTTCAAAAGCAGCTTAAACATAGAGAATGTAAGAATGAACTTCATAGCCATTTAATTATACCGTGCATTATAGGGAATTATACAACTGATGCGTCTAATCTTGAATGCTGATTGGTTAAAATCACATTCCAGCTGGTGTCTACTCCACAAGTTACCACCGGCTAAATCTATGATGTTAAAATGCCTATTTACTCTGTTCCATCTGACTGCGCAATCCACTGTCTCATCAGCCCAGCCAAGCAATTTATAAACTTGAACTTCACTATAAAAAGTATCTCACATTTCTTTTAGACTAACATGTAGCTTTCAACAGCAGAGATTTGTATAAACCTTGCTGTCTGTCTCTCCGACATTTGCAACATTGTTTCAATATTCAAATTCAATTTCCAGCTGTCCCATAGTAATGAATGTGTCGGGATGAGACAGACAGGCATGCAGCTTTTCTCAGCCAGACAAAATCACGAATCAGATGGCATAATGATTGATATGTATATAAATAATTGTCAATAGAAAAAAGGTAAAACGAAACGAAGTGCAACTAGTTTGCAGTCTTTCCAGCTTCAGTTTGAAGTGATTGTGTTAGCTGACGAGTGAGCACATTTTTTATGCCAGGCAAAATCACACCTCATTAGCACATAGTTATGGATGTATCCAAATAAACGTCACTAGAAAACAGCTGTTTGCTGTTATTCTGGCTGCACTTTTTGACGTGACTGTAAGTTAGCCATAATTGGCTAACTAGCAAGCAAGAGGGATACGAATGTTGCCAGCCAGTTTGGCAATGGAACATTTAGAACAAACGGCTGGGTCACATCCATAGATACAGAACAAAAAGTCTGAACATCTGGGTCGCTTCTCTGGAAATCGAATGGATAGAATGAACGACCCGCTGGCTTCGGTACAACCCTAGATTGTTGTCGGGACTATATCTCGTGGAAGGATGAAATAGTATGAATAAATTCATCAAAATAAAGTTTCTAATGAAAACATGTAAATCATTATTTGAATATTTTGGTAACCAGTTGTACACTGTACATTTTTTATTTCCTTGAATATTTTTGCACAACACATATTTTTATGTAAAATTAATAAAACATTTTACTTATGGCATGGCGTTGTTAAATACTTGTTTCTGATTGGTTGAAGGGCATTCTAGAGCTTGTATTATTTAAGTGATAATGCCCGAGAAGCCGGTGTTTGAAGGATATATTGGCACAGGTGTTGACAGGTTGAGGGCTTGCAAACTGTGCCAATATATCCTCCAAACACTGTCTTCAAGGGCATTATCACTTAAATAATACATGCTCTAGAATGCCCTTCAAGCCAATCAGAAACAAGTATTTAACAATGCCATGGTATAAGTAAAATGTTTTATTAATTGTACATAAAAATGTGTTGTGCAAAAATATTCAAGGAAATAAAAAAAAATTGCAGTGTACCAACTTAACATGAGGAACAGGAATTACTGACTGACTCTCAAGGGTGGCCACAAATAACTATCTGAAAATCACACCTCCTAAAAATAACATATGGATTACATAAAAAAAGACCCAGCTGCTGGGTCAACCCAGCATGATGGTTAAATTAACCAATTTTTTACGGAAAAAAAAATGTATGAAATGTATGCAATGTAAGTCGCTCTGGATTAGAGCGTCTGCTAAATGACTAAAATGTAAATGTAAATATGTAATCCAAACATACCAACATGTTGGGTTATTCACGCAACCCAACTGGCTGGGTCAAATAACCCAGCATGTGTTCTGTCGAATATTTACTCAGCGCTGGATTACCAAATAACCCATGCAGTAGCTAGCTGTATATTAAGCTGTTTTGTAGAAATGCTGTATGGAAAGCTGTTTCCCAGTGAGTTTGAAAATTATTCAGCCAGAGCGAGTCCACTCAATAAAACATCTGTTGGAGAAATACCAATGCTGCCTTTTTACTGCTGATAAATGATGCTGCTATTGAAAGATTCACATAAAGTGGTTATTCACTCAATCCTGATTGTATAAACCATGTAGCACATGCCAACACATATGCACACACACACTCGCAAACAAATGCACACAAACACGTAGACACACACACTTCATTTTATGGTCGGACCTGCACTCTTAGAAAAAACATTGCTCTCTGGAACCTAAAAGAGTTCTGCGGCTGTCCCCATAGGAGAACCCTTTTGGAACCCTTTTTTTAAGAGTGTACAGAAGGCTGTTATAGCCTATTCCTCCACAAGCAAGAGGCTAATATGCATATTAGAGAATATAGAGGATGGAGTCTAATAGGTTACATTTTGGTCATAAGGCAGTGGGTTGTATGAGGTTATGAATACACTCAGTGTACAAAAATGAAGAGTTCCTTCCTAATATTGAGATGCACACCCTATTGCCCTCAGAACAGCCTCAATTCGTCGGGGTATGGACTCTATAAGATCTCGAAAGCATTTCACAGGGATGCTGGCCCATGCTGACTCCAATGCTTCCCACACTTGTGTCAAGTTGGCTGGATGTCCTTTGGGTGGTGGAACATTCTTAATACTCACGGGAAACTGTTGAGGGTGAAAAACCCAGCAGCGTTGCAATTTTTGACACAGTCAAACCGGTGCGCCTGGCAACTACTACCAATCCCCATTCAAATGCACTTAAATCTTGTCTTGCCCATTCACCCTCTGGCACACAATTCATGTCTTAATTGTCTCAAAGCCTAACATCCTTCATTAACCTAACAAGTAACATCAATACGGGATCAAAGCTTTAAACTGGATTCATGGATTTCCATGACCAGTCTATGTCATGGAAAGAACAGGTTTTCCTAATGTTTTGTACACTCACTGTATATTTATCTATTTTCTGTTGACAGTAGAGTTAATAAGCTCTGGCATTTACCCATTTACCCGTTCACACACATATAAATGCACAAGTGCACATTCAAGCACACATATTCTGCATACACACGCACGCACAGACACACACACACATTAAGCTCTAAGATTGCATTAATGTGGCGGCTATGACCTTGAGATAACTCTGCAAGTGCATGCTTCATTACCCACTCATATTTACTTATACTCATCACATGAAATCTCACACAGATGTCATGTGTGGATCACACTCCGCACCCATGAAGAAAGAAAAAGAAAATACATATTAAGAATAGGGTAGAGAGAGGGCATGTCGATAGCAGGTGTTTACATGGTATTCAAGTATTAACTTTTTCTACCTACAGTAGGCTGGTGGCGCAAGCCCTACTCTCCCCCCCCCCCCCCCCCCCTTCTCTCCCCTCTCTTTCTCACTAGCTCTAGGCTGTAGTTGTGTAGTTATGTGGTTTGGCCAGCCGTAACCATAGTGCTGACTGGTTAATGTCCCGAGGGACTTCGAGCTGTGCTGATGCCATGCCAACTCCTCTCACAACCAGGAAATGTACTGCAGCCTGACCACCAGGGTCACCAGTTTTAATAAGCAGAGCAAACAGGACACTACACAGACAGATTTAGCACACAGACAAATAGGGTTATAGCAATTTCTGAAACCCTTCTCTGTCTGTGTGTACACAGACACAGACACAGACACAAAGACAGACACATACACATAAACAGACAGTTACAGTCATGGGCACAGACACACACAACACTGACAGACAGATACACAGACATGGACAGGACCCAGGTGACTCAACCAGCTGTGTGATATCCCTGACCGTGATTCAGTTGATAGTTAAACCCACACTGACTACACATTAAACAGCGAAGTGGACAACCAGAAAATTAGAAAATTGGATCCACTATGTACAAGCATACGAGAGAATATCCATTAGGTTTTAGCCCCGAAACAATTTCTGAACGTTATATTACAGACCAATTTGACCAGATAGTGTGCATATAAATCCAATTCAATGTGTGTGTGCGTGCACATGTGCACACTCGTGGGTATGTGCACAGTGTGCCAAAACGTGAGAGAAGGAAAGAGAGAAGGAGAAAGATAAATATGTACAGAGATTGGAAGAAAATAGTAGTGAGATGCAAGAGCCAGTGAGACACTTTCATTCAGTATTCTATAACACCATATTGTTGTCTGATGTGTTTCCATCTCTGTCCCTCATGTCTGTATAACAGCTTTAGCTCTTTAACACTCTCTCTCAGAGGTGTGACTAGTTTCATTTACGTCATTTAGCAGAACCTCTTATCCAGAGCGAGTTACATTAGTGAGTGGACACATTTTTTGGTAATGCAAGTGCCAAGCTCTACCAACTGAGCCACACGGGACCCCACAGTGCTTTGGGACCACAGACAGTATGTCTCGGCAGCTAAGATGCCAATCCCTCTAACACCCCATCAACTCTAAGAACACAGCCAGTGATGCGTTCTCTGGCAACGACAACTCTGTCGATGTTATCGTGTCATCCAGACAGGGGCAGACCTGGTTGCCAAAGTTGTTATGACAGTGTTTCAAAATCCAAGAATCTCAACCCAAAACAGAAGGCATGGACCACAAACTCCAACACACCCACCCACATTGTCAACCATACAACTGTTTAGTCCAATACACCAACTGGAATTTTTGCAAAAACGTGGTTTCTTGTACAAAACACTATTCCAGCTCATACAAGGTCAAACTTGCACTCATCCCCTCAAGCACCTCTGTAGGCTAGCTAACTCTGTAGCTGTCCAGTTTGATTCACCAATAAATATTTATACTTGGGGGCTTTTAGAGCAATGTATTCTGGGGATGGAAAACGACTGGCAGATTTTTTAAGGTTAGGTCAGTGTGTGTGTGTGTGTGTGTGCTTCTGCCTGTGTGAGTATTACGCTTGTCATGCTAGCCTGGCTGCATCTCTCTTGCCTGACCTTTTAACACTGAGAGATTTCCTGGGTGGGTAAGAGAAGACTGTGTGAGAGACTGCGTGTATGTGGATTGGTATGTGTGTGTGAATCCGATTTTGTGTGTGTGTGTGTGAGAAAGAGTGTGAGAGAAAGCCGCCCTCCCCAAGCCCCCAGTCTACTCACACTCAGGCCAGGATGTCAAGAAGGTTTCACAGCCCAGTGAGTCTGTCTGTATGCTAGCCTTCACCCTCTACTCTCACCCATCCTCACCCCCACCACCCCCACACTACAGTCCCCATAGATCGATCCCCGGAATAACAAACATGCTACTTTACCAGCAGTAAACACATACCAAACACAAACATCTTGTGTTCTACTCCTCTTGACACCTGTGTGTGTTTGTTGGGGGAGTTGTCTGGTCCGACGAAGGTAGAAATGAGGATTCGGAAACGGATGAGCAAGCACCACGCCTCATAGGTTCACACACACACACACACACACACACACACTTCTGATGGTAGTCACCAGCAAAACCTTAGGTGGCCAGACAAGTTATTAACATTATACATTGTTGCTATTAATGTCAATGGGGGACTTGCATATCATTTTTGTAACTACCGACTTCAAGTTAGAGATCATCCCTTAGACTGTAACTCGTAGCAAAGTAATATGAATGATGATGCCATATCCACTAAGTGCTACTTAATATTCAGTGGTGTGTCTTAATGCATTACCAGACACCCCACCAGTCCTTTCCCAAGCTGACCTCTATAGGGCTGTGTGGCAGACCCCCATAGGACTCTGTGCTATGTAATGGTGTGGAATCAAAAATAAAAAAAAACTCTGTCCAGCTGGCTGGCTGTTTTTGAAGACTAAAGGGTAATTATTTTCTGGTTATATTATATACTTTGTATAATGTAAGTTATAATGTAACTTCTAAAGGGAGACATAAATAACTGCACCCACCTGTTGAGATGTTTTATTGGCTTTTAAAGTCACACACAAATGATTTATTATAAATGTATCAAATTTCAAATTATTGATTACATTCTACAACAAGTGCATCATATGTGCACCAAGACACAGAGATACAATAATATGGTTTAGCACAACATTGCATCACAAAAGAATAACATATGATAGATTCCAGATATACACTGAGTGTACAAAACTTTAGGAACACCTTCCTAATATTAAGTTGCCCATACTTTGGCCCTCAGAACAGCCTCAATTTGTCAGGGCATGGACTCTACAAGGTACCCAGCTGCGTTGCAGTTCTTGACACACTCAAACCGGTGTGCCTGGCACCTACTACCATACCCCGTTCAAAGTCACATCTTTTGTCTTGCCCATTCACCCTCTGAGTTGTAAACATATACAATCCATGTCTCAATTGTCTCAAGGCTTAAAAATGACTCTTTAAACTGTCTTCTCCCCTTCATCTATGCTGAGCGAAGTGGATTTAACAAGTGACATCCAAAAGGATCATAGCCTTTAGCTGGATTTACCTGGTCAGTCTACGTCATGGAAAAGCAGGTGTTCCTAATGTTTTGTACACAGTGTACAGTTCAGATAACTGAGAAATGCATGCCTTTTCTTGACGTTTACACTTATTTAATCCTCCTGTAGGATTTAAGTATAGATATCTAATGATGGAGCAAGTGAAAGCTAAATCCTTCAACCTGATTTGCAGCCCATTCTCTCGACAATGAGTAACATTTTCCTGGCTGATGCTTCCCTCGTGTGGACAAACAGTGACAGAGCAAGCCCTCCTAATAGTACATAAAGTTGCCACCCTCCCATCATTCCCATATCCTCACACTGAGTGTCCTGAGTGTTAGGTGTCATTACGTTCATTATATGATATTACATTACAGCTTCTTTCTTTAAATGCACTCGTTGTAAGTAGCTCCCGATAGTATAGACTGCTCTGATAAATAACTGTTTAGTTCTGACGGCAAACCTGACTGAGAAGTCATGCAGTGCTTGCAATTACTAAATCAATGTCAACTCCCTCCATCTGGGACACACTGCATTACAAATCAAAGACTGTTCTTCTGAAAGCCCCACCTACATCAGGGATGGGCAACTTAAGTCCTCAAGGGCCTGTTTGGTGACACACTTTTGCCACAGTCAATGCTAACACACATAACTCCAATTTTTATTCAACCTTTATTTAAATAGGCAAGTCAGACGACGCTGGGCCAATTGTGTGCTGCCCTATGGGACTCTCAATGATGGCCAGTTGTGACACAGCCTGGGATTGAACCAGGGTCTGTAGTGACACCTCGAGCACAGAGATGCAGTGCCTTAGACCACTGCACCACTAATCATGGTCGTCAGTTTAGAATGCAATTAGTTGAGTCATGCATGTTAGCTATATGGCTTGGAAAAAGTGTGACATCAATCAGGCCCAACCATGGACTGGAGTTGCCCATACCTATCTACCTCTACTCCTCTGGCTCCTCAGGGGTCCCCCTGGTGGCCGCCTGCTGTAACAGCAGCTCCTTAGCCAGATCGGGCCGACCGCTCTTGGTCAGGCAGCGGGCAAGCTGTGCAGCCTTGGCTGAGTGTGGGGTAGCAGGGAGCCCCCTCCTCCACAGACCGATGACGTGGTAGGCCTGAGCGGCCAGGCTGTCTGGGGTCTGCAGCCTCACCAGCTGAATGGAGCTACAGCGCAGGCGGAAGGAGAGGACCAGCAGGGCCACTCTGAGAGCTCCTCAGAGAGCCAGTGCAGGGTGAAGTCGAACAGGGGATGTGGAGGAGAGGAAAGATTGTTGTAACTCCTATATCCATACACACATATTTATTTTATTTTTATTTAACCAAGTAGGCCAGTTTAGAACAAGTTCTCATTTACAACTGCGACCTGGCCAAGATAAAGCAAAGCAGTATGTAAAAAAAGGAAACAGACATACACATAGGATGAACAAAAGTACAGTCAATAACAATACAAAAATCTTTATACAGTGTTTGCAAATTGAGTAAGGAGGTAAGGCAATAAATAGGCCATAGTACTAAAGTAATTACATTTTAGCAAATTAACACTGAAGTGATAGATGTGCAGATGATGATGTGCAAGTAGAAATACTGGTGTGCAAAAGAGCAAAAAAGTAAATAAAAATAATATGGGGATGAGTTAGGTAGTTGGGTGGGCTATGTACAACTGCAGCGATCGGTAAGCTGCTCAGATAGCTGATGCTTAAAGTTAGTGAGGGAAATATAAGTCTCCAACTTCAGCGATTTTTGCAATTCGTTCCAGTCATTGGCAGCAGAGAACTGTAAGGAAAGGTGGCCAAAATGGGTATTGGCTTTAGGGATGACCAGTGAGATATACCTGCTGGAGCGCGTGCTACGGGTGGGTGTTGTTATGGTGACCAGTGAGCTGAGATAAGGCAGAGCTTTACCTAGCAAAGACTTATAGATGACCTGGAGCCAGTGGGTCTGGCGACAAATATGTAGCGAGGGCCAGCTGACGAGAGCATACAGGTTGCGGTGGTGGGGGTATATGGGGCTTTGGTGACAAAATGGATGGAACTGTGATAGACTGCATCCAGTTTGCTGAGTAGAGTGTTGGAGGCTATTTTGTAAATGACATCGCCGAAGTCGACGATCGGTAGGATAGTCAGTTTTACGAGGGTATGTTTGGATATCACACACACACACACACACACATACACACACACACACACACACAAAGCCTCCTTCACTCACGTTGTAGATAGATAGATAGATAGATAGATAGATAGATAGATAGATAGATAGATAGATAGATAGATAGATAGATAGATAGATAGATAGATAGATAGATAGATAGATAGATAGATAATACAAATGTCACGACACCGACGGATGGTGGCGCCCCTCCTCGGCCGGGCGGAACTCGGCGGTCGTCGTCGCCGGCCTACTAGCTGCCATCGATCCTTTTTTGTTTCACTTTCTGTTGGTTAGGTCTAGGTAGGCACGCACCTATTTTGGGTTAGTTATTAGTAGGGGGGGTTATTTAGTTTAGCGTAGGATGTCTGTGTTTGTGCGTGATTATGTTTCTTGTCCGTTTTGTGTGCTTGAGGAACGTGTGCTGGTTTTCCTCTGCCTGTGGTTGGTTTCTTTGTGTTCACCAGCGCAGAAGTATTTAAGGGCTGCATCCCTATTTTTTGCCGACCATATCTACTTTCTGGAATAAAGAAGTGTGGTCAAGAATTCTCTGTCTCCTGCGCCTGACTCTACCTCTCCTGCTTTCTTGAGCCAGCCTGTGACAACAAATCCATGGACATTTTAACTTTACATTTTTTTATTGTATTTATTTCTTGACATTTTTTATTTAACTAGGCATGTCAGTTAGAACACATTCTTATTTACAATGACGACCTTTCAAAAGGCCTCCTGCGGGGACGGGGGCTGGGATTAAAAATAAAAATATGACAAAACACACATGACAAGACAGACAACTCAACACTACATAAAGAGAGACCTAAGACAACAACATAGAAATGGCAGACATGACACAAGCAAGAGAAAGATAGAGGGGAGAGGGGGGTTGACCTACCTGACTGATCATGTGTTATAATCTTAGCACTCAAGGGTCGATTTATAGGCCTCACTTTCTGAAAATACAGGGCAACAACCAGAAACTGAAAACATTGAAAAAGGAATGCCTACATGTTCAACTTCTACTCTTAACCCTCAGGTTGTCAATCGTCTAAATAATCGATAACATTTCAACCGGACAATAGCGTATTCAATAGAAAGGAAAAACAATGAAGGGTGCCTACTCGGTCATGCGCGCAAACCAGCACTGCATGATTCCTCAGTCCACTGACAGAAAGGTCTCATTCTTCTTCATTTGTCAGAAAACAAGCCTGAAACAATGTATAAAGACTGTTAACCTCTTGGGGCTAGGTGGGACGCTAGCGTGCCACCCGTGGTGCACTCCATCAACAGCAGGTGCATTTCAAGAGCGGCAAATTTGAATCCAAATAAATGTCAAAATTCAAATTTTTCAAAAATACAACTATGTTACACCATTTGAAAGATAAACATCTCCTTAATCTAACCACGTTTTACGATTTCAAAAAGGTTTTACGGCGAAAGCATAAATTTAGAGTATGTTAGGACAGTACATTTACAAGAGTTGTGTGTAATGTTTTGTCAAGTCAAAGACAGGGTCACCAAAACCATAAAACCAGCTAAAATGATGCACTAACCTTTTACAATCTCCATCAGATGACACTCCTAGGACATTATGTTAGACAATGCATGCATTTTTAGTTCTATCAAGTTCATATTTATATACAAAAACAGCGTTTTACTATGGCATTGATGTTGAGGAAATCGTTTCCCTCCAATAACCGGCAGTCAAGTCAGCGTCAGAAATTAAATAATTAAAATTAGAAAACATTGGTAAAATATTATATTGTCATTTAAAGAATTATAGATTTACATCTCTTGAACGCAATCAACTTGCCAGATTTAAAAATAACCTTACTGGGAAATCACACTTTGCAATAATCTGAGCACTGCGCCCAGAAAAATACGCGTTGCGATACAGACTAGACGTCATGTTGGGGAGATCTAAAATCGAAAATACTATGTAAATAATCCATTACCTTTGATTCTCTTCATCAGATGTCGCTTCCAGGTATCACAGGTCCATAACGAATGTAGTTTTGTTCAAAAAAGCTCATCATTTATGTCCAAAAATCTCCGTCTCGTTAGCACATGATGTAAGCCAGCCGGACTTCTCGTCATGAACGAGGGGAAAAAATATATTTCCGTTCGTTCAAACATGTCAAACGTTGTATAGCATAAATCATTAGGGCCTTTTTTAACCAGAACATGAATAATATTCAAGGTGGACGAATGCATGCTCTTTTATAACGTATTGGAACGAGGGTACCCAACATGAACTAGCGCGCCAGGTGTCTAATGGGACATCACCGTTCCATGGCTCTTGTTCGGTCAGATCTCCCTCCAGAAGACTCAAAACACTTTGTAAAGGCTGGTGACATCTAGTGGAAGCAATAGGAAGTGCCAAAATATTCCTAAACCCCTGTGTTTTTCAATGGGATAGGTTTAAAGTCAATACAACACATCAGGTATCCACTTCCTGTCAGAAAATGTCTCAGGGTTTTGCCTGCCAAATGAGTTCTGTTATACTCACAGACACCATTCAAACAGTTTTGGAAACTTTAGAGTGTTTTCTATCCATATATAATAAGTATATGCATATTCTAGTTACTGGGTAGGATTAGTAACCAGATTAAATCGGGTACATTTTTTTTATCCAGACGTGCAAATGCTGCCCCCTAGACCCAACAGGTTAACATCTAGTGGAAACCATAGGAACTGCAATCTGGGTCCTAACCCATTAGATACTCTATAGGCATTCAATTGAAAATACACAAATCGAAAGAATCCCACTTCCTGGATGGATTTTCCTCAGGTTTTCGCCTGCCATATCAGTTCTGTTATACTCACAGACATTATCTTAACAGTTTTGGAAACTGTAGTGTGTTTTCTATCCAAATCTACCAATTATATGCATATCCTACCTTCTGGGCCTGAGTAGCAGGCAGTTTACTTTGGGCACGCTTTTCATCCAAAATTCCGAATGCTGCCCCCTACCCTAGTGAGGTTAAAATTGGATACCACCTGGAGCTTCTCCCAAGACACATACATTTACATTACATTTTAGTCATTTAGCAGACGCTCTTATCCAGAGCGACTTACAAATTGGTGCATTCACCTATAATATCCAGTGGAACAACCACTTTACAATAGTGCATCTAAATCTTTTAAGGGGGGGGTTAGAAGGATTACTTTATCCTATCCCAGGTATTCCTTGAAGAGGTGGGGTTTCAGGAGTCTCCGGAAGGTGGTGATTGACTCCGCTGTCCTGGCGTCGTGAGGGAGCTTGTTCCACCATTGGGGTGCCAGAGCAGCGAACAGTTTTGACTGGGCTGAGCGGGAACTGTGCTTCCTCAGAGGTAGGGAGGCGAGCAGGCCAGAGGTGGATGAACGGAGTGCCCTTGTTTGGGTGTAGGGCCTGATCAGAGCCTGAAGGTACGGAGGTGCCGTTCCCCTCACAGCTCCGTAGGCAAGCACCATGGTCTTGTAGCGGATGCGAGCTTCGACTGGAAGCCAGTGGAGAGA
Organism: Salmo salar; assembly: GCF_965601325.2. Taxonomy (NCBI): domain Eukaryota; kingdom Metazoa; phylum Chordata; class Actinopteri; order Salmoniformes; family Salmonidae; genus Salmo; species Salmo salar. The sequence continues at coordinate 65,031,756 of NC_138308.1, forward strand.
GCGGAGGAGCGGGGTGACGTGAGAGAACTTGGGAAGGTTGAACACCAGACGGGCTGCGGCGTTCTGGATGAGTTGTAGGGGTTTAATGGCACAGGCAGGGAGCCCAGCCAACAGCGAGTTGCAATAATCCAGACGGGAGATGACAAGTGCCTGGATTAGGACCTGCGCCGCTTCCTGTGTGAGGCAGGGTCGTACTCTGCGAATGTTGTAGAGCATGAACCTACAGGATCGGGTCACCGCCTTGATGTTGGTGGAGAACGACAGAGTGTTGTCCAGGGTCACGCCAAGGCTCTTAGCACTCTGGGAGGAGGACACAAGGGAGTTGTCAACCGTGATGGCGAGATCATGGAACGGGCAGTCCTTCCCCGGGAGGAAGAGCAGCTCCGTCTTGCCGAGGTTCAGCTTGAGGTGGTGATCCGTCATCCACACTGATATGTCTGCCAGACATGCAGAGATGCGATTCGCCACCTGGTTGTCAGAAGGGGGAAAGGAGAACATTAATTGTGTGTCATCTGCATAGCAATGATATGAGAGACCATGTGAGGATATGACAGAGCCAAGTGACTTGGTGTATAGCGAGAATAGGAGTGGGCCAAGAACAGAGCCCTGGGGGACACCAGTGGTGAGAGCACGTGGTGCGGAGACAGATTCTCGCCACGCCACCTGGTAGGAGCGACCTGTCAGGTAGGACGCAATCCAAGCGTGCGCGGTTCCGGAGATGCCCAGCTCGGAGAGGGTGGAGAGGAGGATCTGATGGTTCACGGTATCAAAGGCAGCAGATAGGTCTAGAAGGATGAGAGCAGAGGAGAGAGAGTTAGCTTTAGCAGTGCGGAGAGCCTCCGTGACACAGAGAAGAGCAGTCTCAGTTGAATGCCCAGTCTTGAAACCTGACTGATTAGGATCAAGAAGGTCATTCTGAGAGAGATAGCAAGAGAGCTGGCCAAGGACGGCGCGTTCAAGAGTTTTGGAGAGAAAGGAAAGAAGGGATACTGGTCTGTAGTTGTTGACATCGGAGGGATCGAGTGTAGGTTTTTTCAGAAGGGGTGCAACTCTCGCTCTCTTGAAGACGGAAGGGACGTAGCCAGCGGTCAAGGATGCGTTGATGAGCGAGGTGAGGTAGGGGAGAAGGTCTCCGGAAATGGTCTGGAGAAGAGAGGAGGGGATAGGGTCAAGTGGGCAGGTTGTTGGGCGGCCGGCCGTCACAAGACGCGAGATTTCATCTGGAGAGAGAGGGGAGAAAGAGGTCAAAGCACAGGGTAGGGCAGTGTGAGCAGGACCAGCAGTGTCGTTTGACTTAGCAAACGAGGATCGGATGTCGTCAACCTTCTTTTCAAAATGGTTGACGAAGTCATCCGCAGAGAGGGAGGAGGGGGGGGGGGGAGGGGGAGGAGGATTCAGGAGGGAGGAGAAGGTAGCAAAGAGCTTCCTAGGGTTAGAGGCAGATGCTTGGAGTTTAGAGTGGTAGAAAGTGGCTTTAGCAGCAGAGACAGAAGAGGAAAATGTAGAGAGGAGGGAGTGAAAGGATGCCAGGTCCGCAGGGAGGCGAGTTTTCCTCCATTTCCGCTCGGCTGCCCGGAGCCCTGTTCTGTGAGCTCGCAGTGAGTCGTCGAGCCACGGAGCAGGAGGGGAGGACCGAGCCGGCCTGGAGGATAGGGGACAGAGGAAATCAAAGGATGCAGAGAGGGAGGAGAGGAGGGTTGAGGAGGCAGAATCAGGAGATAGGTTGGAGAAGGTTTGAGCAGAGGGAAGAGATGATAGGATGGAAGAGGAGAGAGTAGCGGGAGAGAGAGAGCGAAGGTTGGGACGGCGCAATACCATCCGAGTAGGGGGAGAGTGAGAAGTGTTGGATGAGAGCGAGAGGGAAAAGGATACAAGGTAGTGGTCGGAGACTTGGAGGGGAGTTGCAATGAGATTAGTGGAAGAACAGCATCTAGTAAAGATGAGGTCAAGCGTATTGCCTGCCTTGTGAGTAGGGGGGGAAGGTGAGAGGGTGAGGTCGAAAGAGGAGAGGAGTGGAAAGAAGGAGGCAGAGAGGAATGAGTCGAAGGTAGACGTGGGGAGGTTAAAGTCACCCAGAACTGTGAGAGGTGAGCCATCCTCAGGAAAGGAACTTATCAAGGCATCAAGCTCATTGATGAACTCTCCAAGGGAACCTGGAGGGCGATAAATGATAAGGATGTTAAGCTTGAAAGGGCTGGTAACTGTGACAGCATGGAATTCAAATGAGGAGATAGACAGATGGGTCAGGGGAGAAAGAGAGAATGTCCACTTGGGAGAGATGAGGATTCCAGTGCCACCACCCCGCTGGCTCGATGCTCTAGGGGTATGCGAGAACACTTAGTCAGACGAGGAGAGAGCAGTAGGAGTAGCAGTGTTATCTGTGGTGATCCATGTTTCCGTCAGCGCCAGGAAGTCTAGGGACTGGAGGGTAGCATAGGCTGAGATGAACTCAGCCTTGTTGGCCGCAGACCGGCAGTTCCAGAGGCTGCCGGAGACCTGGAACTCCACGTGGGTCGTGCGCGCTGGGACCACCAGGTTAGAGTGGCAGCGGCCACGCGGTGTGGAGCGTTTGTATGGCCTGTGCAGAGGAGAGAGAACAGGGATAGGCAGACACATAGTAGACAAGCTACAGAAGAGGCTACGCTAATGCAAATGAGATTGGAGTGACAAGTGGACTACACGTCTCGAATGTTCAGGAAGTTAAGCTTACGTTGCAAAAATGTTAGACATCTGGCTCAGTAGTAACAGTTGCCCTCTTTGTGAAGAACATGCAGACTGTTTTTTTTTCACATTGAGATGCAAACTTGAATCACTGAGCCACTTTGTAACATGGACAATTACAGTAGTGAATTATTGTGCAACTTGTTGTTTTCTCTTTGCATGCACATACACTACCGGTCAAAAGTTTTAGAACACATACTGATTCAAGGGTTTTTCTTTATTTTTACTATTTTCTACATGGTAGAATAATAGTGAAGAGATCAAAACTATGAAATAACACATATGGAATTATGTAGTAATCAAAAAAATGTAAACAAGTGAAAATATATTTTATATTTGAGATTCTTCAAATAGCCACCCTTTGCCTTGGCGACAGCTTTGCACAATCTTGACATTCTCTTAGCCAGCTTCATGAGGTAGTCACCTGGAATGCATTTCAATTAACAAGTGTGCCTTCTTAACAGGTCCAAGCAGGTCAGGGACATAAGATAGCCCTATTTGGTAAAATACCAAGTCCATATTATGGCAACAACAGCTCAAATAAGCAAAGAGAAATGACTGTCCATCATTACTTTAAAGGAGAGCACAATCATCCCAGTGACCAACAAAAACAAGGTGACATGCCCAAATTACTATCGCCCTGTCACATTCACCACGTCATGAAGTGCTTCGAGAGGCTGGTCATGGCCCACATCAAGCCCAGCATGCCAGGCACACTGGACCAACTCCAATTTGTCTACTGCTCTAACAGATCCATGGAAAATGCAATTTCCATTGCTATTCACAAGTCCAAAACACATCTTGACAAGAGGAACACCTACAGAGCCTTCAGAAAGTATTCACACCCATTTACTTTTTCCATATTTTGTTGTGTTACAGCCTGAATTGAAAATGTAATACATTTAGATTTTTTGTAACTGGCCTTCACAATTCACCATCATGACTTGCCTAGTTAACCTTTTAGGGACAGACGTTCCGATAGCGGAATGCCTCACCAATATCCAAATGGTAGAGCGTGGCGCGAAATACAAATACCTCAAAAATGCTATAACTTCAATTTCTCAAACATATGACTATTTTACACCATTTTAACCTGTTGGGGCTCGGGGGCAGTATTGAGAAATTTTGAAAAAAATATGTGCCCATTTTTAACTGCCTCCTACACCAACTCAGAAGCTAGGATATGCATATTATTAACACATTCGGATAGAAAACACTCTGAATTTTCTAAAACAGTTTGAATGGTGTCTGTAAGTATAACAAAACTCATATTGCAGGCAAAAACCTGTGAAAAATAGATCAAAAAAATTTTGAATTTTGTGACTGTACTATTTAGTGTCATTGTTTTATAGATACCATAGTGAGAAAGGATTCATTTCGCAACTCCTACGGCTTCCACTAGATGTCAACGATCTTTATAAAGTTGTTTGAAGCGTCTATGATGAACAGAGACCGGATGACAAGGAAGAGAAGTTGACCTCCCTGGGATGTCGTCACTTCATTATTGGCTGCACCTGCGCAATCATGTGATGCGATACATTTTTCAAAGACGTTTTTCAAGACACAGGAGAGGTCGGGTTGAAACATTACTGATGTTTCACGTTAAAAATGGCTCTAAAGATTGATGCTAAACAACGTTTGACATGTTTGAACAATGTAAATAGATTATTTTTTTTACTTTTCGCCGTGACTTCCCCCCCCCCCCCCCGCTACTTTTTAGTAGCCTACCGAAGCGCTAACAACATGGAACAACTTGGAGTTATTTGGACATCAATTATGAACTTTGTTGAAAGAAACCACATTTGCAGTGGACCTGGGATGCGTGGAATTGCCAATGGATGAAGAGAATCAAAGGTAAGGGAATATTGACAATAGTAATTTTGATATTACATGGGTACAAGATGGTGCTAACCTGTATAGCCTAGCCTATTGTTCTTAGCACAGCACCCGGTTTATTGCAAATGGTGATTTCCCAGTAAAGTTATTTTGAAATCTGGCATTGCAGTAGCATTTACGAAATGTTAAACTATGAATATTTGAATGACAATAATATAATTTACCAATGTTATCGAATAGTAATTTTGTGATTTGTAACGTTGTTCACCGGAAGCATTTGAGAGAAAAAAAAAATCTGATTTTCACCGCTTCGGTAAAATGCTGTTTTTGGATATAAATATGAACTTGATGGAACAAAAAATGCATGTATTGTGTAACATAATGTCTTAGGAGTGTCATCTGAGGAAGATTGTCAAAGGTTGGTGCATAATTCTAGCTGGTTATCCGCTTATGGTGACGCCTGTCTTTGAATTGACAAAACATTACACACAGCTATTTTCAATGTACTCTCCTAACATAACCTAACTTTATGCTTTTGCCGTAAAGCCTCTTTGAAATCGGACAATGTGGTTGGATTTAGGAGATGTTTATCTTTCAAATTGTGAGAAATAGTTGATTGTTTGAGAAATTGAAATTATTAGATTCTTGCAGTTTTTGAATTTCCCGCCCTGGTCTCTTGACAATGAATCCCGATATCGGGATAAGATCCCCAACAGGTTTTAAGGTAGAGACTTCATATTCAGGATTATTTTATGTCTACCGCAAAGACAACGTGTGTGGAGCAAGAGCTTCCTGTGACAACCGGAAGTTGTTAAAAACAGCCTAGAGCTATAGTCATATAAAACGCACATAGTGAAAATCACGCAACTCAACCATCTGTCAATCAGTCAATTCTCAAGGTAGAGACTTCTTATTCAGGATTCTGTTTATGTCTACCCAACGACAACGTGTGTGGAGCAAGAGCTTCCTGTGACAACCGGAAGTCGTTAAAAACAGCCTAGAGCTATTGTCATATAAAACGCACATAGTGAAAATCACGTCAAGCAACCATCTGTCATTCAGTCAATTCTTAAGGTAGAGACTTCTTATTCAGGATTCTATTAATGTCTACCCCAAAGACAACGTATGTGGAGCAAGAGCTTCCTGTGACAACCGGAAGTTGTTAAAAACAGCCTAGAGCTATAGTCATATGAAACGCACATAGTGAAAATCACGCAACTCAACCATCTGTCAGTCAGTCAATTCTTAAGGTAGAGACTTCATATTCAGGATTCTGTTTATGTCTACCCCAAAGACAACGTGTGTGAAGCAAGAGCTTCCTGTGACAGCCTAGAGCTATTGTCATATAAAACGCACATAGTGAAAATCACGCCAAGCAACCATCTGTCATTCAGTCAATTCTTAAGGTAGAGACTTCTTATTCAGGATTCTATTTATGTCTACCCCAAAGACAACGTATGTGGAGCAAGAGCTTCCTGTGACAACCGGAAGTTGTTAAAAACAGCCTAGAGCTATAGTCATATGAAACGCACATAGTGAAAATCACGCAACTCAACCATCTGTCAGTCAGTCAATTCTTAAGGTAGAGACTTCTTATTCAGGATTCTGTTTATGTCTACCCAACGACAACGTGTGTGGAGCAAGAGCTTCCTGTGACAACCGGAAGTTGTTAAAAACAGCCTAGAGCTATTGTCATTTAAAACGCACATAGTGAAAATCACGCAACTCAACCATCTGTCAGTCAGTCAATTCTTAAGGTAGAGACTTCTTATTCAGGATTCTGTTTATGTCTACCCGAAAGACAACGTGTGTGGAGCAAGAGCTTCCTGTGACAACCGGAAGTTGTTAAAAACAGCCTAGAGCTATTGTCATATGGCCAACCAGCAGATAGTGAAAATCAAGCAACTCAACCATGTGCCATTCAGTAAATTCTTAAGGTAGAGACTTCATATTCAGGATTCTGTTTATGTCTACCCCAAAGACAACGTGTGTGAAGCAAGAGCTTCCTGTGACAACCGGAAGTTGTTAAAACAGCCTAGAGCTATTGTCATATAAAACGCACATAGTGAAAATCACGCAACTCACCCATCTGTCATTCAGTCAATTTTTAAGGTAGAGACTTCTTATTCAGGATTCTGTTTATGTCTACCGCAAAGACAACGTGTGTTGAGTAAGAACTTCCTGTGACAACCGTAAGTTGTTAAAAACACCCAAGAGCTATTGTCAAAAGGCCAACCAGCAGATAGTGAAAATCACGCAACTCAACCGTGTGCCATTCAGTCAATTTTTAAGGTAGAGACTTCATATTCAGGATTCTGTTTATGTCTACCGCAAAGACAACGTGTGTGGAGCAAGAGCTTCCTGTGACAACCGGAAGTTGTTAAAAACAGCCTAGAGCTATTGTCATATGGCCAACCAGCAGATAGTGAAAATCACACAACTCAACCATCTGTCATTCAGTCAATTTTTAACCTGTTGGGGCTCGGGGGCAGTATTGAGAAATTTTGAAAAAAATATGTGCCCATTTTTAACTGCCTCCTACACCAACTCAGAAGCTAGGATATGCATATTATTAACACATTCGGATAGAAAACACTCTGAATTTTCTAAAACAGTTTGAATGGTGTCTGTAAGTATAACAAAACTCATATTGCAGGCAAAAACCTGTGAAAAATAGATCAAAAAAAAATTGAATTTTGTGACTGTACTATTTAGTGTCATTGTTTTATAGATACCATAGTGAGAAAGGATTCATTTCGCAACTCCTACGGCTTCCACTAGATGTCAACGATCTTTATAAAGTTGTTTGAAGCGTCTATGATGAACAGAGACCGGATGGCAAGGAAGAGAAGTTGACCGCCCTGGGATGTCGTCACTTCATTATTGGCTGCACCTGCGCAATCATGTGATGCGATACATTTTTCAAAGACGTTTTTCAAGACACAGGAGAGGTCGGGTTGAAACATTACTGATGTTTCACGTTAAAATGGCTCTAAAGATTGATGCTAAACAACGTTTGACATGTTTGAACAATGTAAATAGATTATTTTTTTTACTTTTCGCCGTGACTCCCCCCCCCCCCCCCCCCGCTACTTTTTAGTAGCCTACCGAAGCGCTAACAACATGGAACAACTTGGAGTTATTTGGACATCAATTATGAACTTTGTTGAAAGAAACCACATTTGCAGTGGACCTGGGATGTGTGGAATTGCCAATGGATGAAGAGAATCAAAGGTAAGGGAATATTGACAATAGTAATTTTGATATTACATGGGTACAAGATGGTGCTAACCTGTATAGCCTAGCCTATTGTTCTTAGCACAGCACCCGGTTTATTGCAAATTGTGATTTCCCAGTAAAGTTATTTTGAAATCTGGCATTGCAGTAGCATTTACGAAATGTTAAACTATGAATATTTGAATGACAATAATATAATTTACCAATGTTATCGAATAGTAATTTTGTGATTTGTAACGTTGTTCACCGGAAGCATTTGAGAGAAAAAAAAAATCTGATTTTCACCGCTTCGGTAAAATGCTGTTTTTGGATATAAATATGAACTTGATGGAACAAAAAATGCATGTATTGTGTAACATAATGTCTTAGGAGTGTCATCTGAGGAAGATTGTCAAAGGTTGGTGCATAATTCTAGCTGGTTATCCGCTTATGGTGACGCCTGTCTTTGAATTGACAAAACATTACACACAGCTATTTTCAATGTACTCTCCTAACATAACCTAACTTTATGCTTTTGCCGTAAAGCCTCTTTGAAATCGGACAATGTGGTTGGATTTAGGAGATGTTTATCTTTCAAATTGTGAGAAATAGTTGATTGTTTGAGAAATTGAAATTATTAGATTCTTGCAGTTTTTGAATTTCCCGCCCTGGTCTCTTGACAATGAATCCCGATATCGGGATAAGATCCCCAACAGGTCCAAGCAGGTCAGGGACATAAGATAGCCCTATTTGGTAAAATACCAAGTCCATATTATGGCAACAACAGCTCAAATAAGCAAAGAGAAATGACTGTCCATCATTACTTTAAAGGAGAGCACAATCATCCCAGTGACCAACAAAAACAAGGTGACATGCCCAAATTACTATCGCCCTGTCACATTCACCACGTCATGAAGTGCTTCGAGAGGCTGGTCATGGCCCACATCAAGCCCAGCATGCCAGGCACACTGGACCAACTCCAATTTGTCTACTGCTCTAACAGATCCATGGAAAATGCAATTTCCATTGCTATTCACAAGTCCAAAACACATCTTGACAAGAGGAACACCTACAGAGCCTTCAGAAAGTATTCACACCCATTTACTTTTTCCATATTTTGTTGTGTTACAGCCTGAATTGAAAATGTAATACATTTAGATTTTTTGTAACTGGCCTTCACAATTCACCATCATGACTTGCCTAGTTAACCTTTTAGGGACAGACGTTCCGATAGCGGAATGCATCACCAATATCCAAATGGTAGAGCGTGGCGCGAAATACAAATACCTCAAAAATGCTATAACTTCAATTTCTCAAACATATGACTATTTTACACCATTTTAAAGACAAGACTCTCGTTAACCTGTTTAGGATAGGGGGCAGTATTTTCACTGCCGGATAAAAAACGTACCCGAATTAATCTGGTTATTACTCCTGCCCAGAAACTAGAATATGCATATAATTGTTTGATTTGGATAGAAAACACCCTAAAGTTTCTAAAACTGTTTGAATGGTGTTTGTGAGTATAACAGAAATCATATGGCAGGCCAAAACCTGAGAAGATTCTATATGGGAAGTGCCCTGTCTGACCATTTCTTGGCCTTCTGTAGCCTCTTTATCGAAAATAGAGGATCTCTGCTGTAACGTGACATTTTCTAAGGCTCCCATAGGCTCTCAGAAGGCGCCAGAACGTGGAATGATAACTCTGCAGTCCCTGGGCGAAAAACAGTAGGGGTTTTGGAAAGTGGTCGTTCTGAGAACAATGACACTGGCCCGCACGTGCATGTGACGACTCCATTTTCTATTTTCAGTGTTTGAACGGATACAACGTCTCCCGGTCAGAATATTATCGTTATTTTAGGAGAAAAATCGCATAAACATTTATTTTAAACAGCGGTTGACATGCTTCGAAGTACGGTAATGGAATATTTTGAATTTTTTTGTCACGATATGTGCCGGCGCATCACCCTTCGGATAGTGTCTTGAATGCAAGAACAAAACGCAGCTATTTGGATATAACTATGGATTATTTCGAACCAAAACAACATTTGTTGTTGAAGTAGAAGTCCTGGGAGTGCATTCTGACGAAGAACAGCAAAGGTAATCCAATTTTTCTAATAGTAAATCTGAGTTTGGTGAGGGCCAAACTTGGTGGGTGTCAAATTAGCTAGCCGTGATGGCCGGGCTATCTACTCAGAATATTGCAAAATGTGCTTTCACCGAAAAGCTATTTTAAAATCGGATACCTCGATTGCATAAAGGAGTTCTGTATCTATAATTCTTAAAGTAATTGTTATGTATTTTGTGAATGTTAATCGTGAGTAATTAAGTAAATTCACTGGAAGTTAGCGGTGTGTATGCTAGTTGCTAGTTCTGAACATCACATGCTAATGTAAAAAGCTGGTTTTTGATATAAATATGAACTTGATTGAACAAAACATGCATGTATTGTATAACATAATGTCCTAGGAGTGTCATCTGATGAAGATCATCAAAGGTTAGTGCTGCATTTAGCTGTGCTTTTGGTTTTTGTGACATATATGCTAGCTTGAAAAATGGCTGTTGTTATTTCTGACTATGTACTCTCCTAACATAATCTAATGTTTTGCTTTCGCTGTAAAGCCTTTTTGAAATCGGACAGTGTGGTTAGTTTAACGAGAGTCTTGTCTTTCAAATGGTGTAAAATAGTCCTATGTTTGAGAACTTTGAATTATGACATTTTGTGGTTTTAAATTTGGCGCTCTTATGTGTCACTGGCTGTTGAATAGTGCGGGATGATTTCGTCCCACCTACCCTAGAGAGGTTATTAAGCACTCACTACCTGAACTTGCTTCCCAACTCTCAGTGCACTTGTTATATAATGAGACAAGACAGTCCGGCGTTGGTGGTAATGTTCCAGTTCAGTGACGCCCAGAAGGCCAGTGACGTAGACCTCCGCAGCTGGTGAACGGTATGAGCAGGAGTACCGGGGGAATCCGTGACATGCTGAGCACTTGTTGGCTGCCTTTCCTTCACTCTGCAGTCCAACTCATCCCAAACCATCTCAATAGGGTTGAGGTTGGGTGATTGTGGAGGCCAGGCCATCTGCTGCAGCACTCCATCACTCTTCTTATGTGTCTAATAGCCCTTACACAGCCCTGGAGGTGTGTTGGATCATTGTGCTGTTGAAAAACAAATGATAGTCCCACTAAACGCAAACCAGATGTGATGGCGTATTGTTGCAGAATGCTGTGGTAGCCATGCTGGTAAAGTGTGCCTTGAATTCTAAATAAATCACTGATAGTGTCACCAGAAAAGAACCCCACACCATCACACCTACTCCTCCATGCTTCACGATGGGAACCACACATACGGAGATCATCCGTTCACTTACTCTACGTCTCAAAAACACACGGAGGTTGGAACCAAAAATCTCAAATTTGGACTCATCAGACCAAAGACAGATTTACACCGGTTTAATGTCCATTACTTGTGTTTCTTAGCACAAGCAAGTCTCTTCTTATTATTGGTGTCCTTTAGTAGTGGTTTTGTTGCAGCAATTCGACCATGAAGGCCTGATTCACACAGTCTCCTCTGAACAGTTGATGTTGAGATGTTTCTGTTACTTGAACTCTGTGAAGCATTTATTTGGGCTGCAATTTCTGAGGCTGGTAACTCTAATGAACTTATCCTCTGCAGCAGAAACAGTTTTATCAAAGCGCTTGATGGTTTTTGCGACTGCACTTGAAGAAACTTTAAAAGTTGAAACATTTTCCAGATTGACTGACCTTCATATCATTGCTTATTTGAGCTGTTCTTGCCATAATATGGACTTGATCTTTTACCAAATAGGGCTTTCTTATGTATACCACCCCTACCTTTTCACAACACAACTGATTGTCTCAAATGCATTAAGAAGGAAAGAAATTCTACAAATGAACTTTTAACAAGGCACGCCTGTTAATTGAAATCCTTTCAAGGTGACGACCTCATGAAGCTGGTTGAGAGAATGCCAAGAGTGAGCAAAGTTGTCATCAAGGCAAGGGGTGGCTACTTTGAAGAATCTCAAATATAAAATATATTTTTATTTACTTAAACACATTTTTGTTATTTCATAGTTTTGATGTCTTCACTATTATTCTACAATGTGAAAATAAAGTAAAACCCTTGAATGAGTAGGTGTGTCAAAACGTTTGACTGGTACTGTAAATAGAATCTCAAAACATGAACTACATGACATTTGAGAGTTAACCTCTTGGGGCTAGGTGGGACGCTAGCGTGCCACCCGTGGTGCACTCCATCAACAGCAGGTGCATTTCAAGAGCGGCAAATTTGAATCCAAATAAATGTCAAAATTCTAATTTTTCAAACATACAACTATTTTACACCATTTGAAAGATAAACATCTCCTTAATCTAACCACGTTTTACGATTTCAAAAAGGTTTTACGGCGAAAGCATAAATTTAGAGTATGTTAGGACAGTACATTTACAAGAGTTGTGTGTAATGTTTTGTCAAGTCAAAGACAGGGTCACCAAAACCATAAAACCAGCTAAAATGATGCACTAACCTTTTACAATCTCCATCAGATGACACTCCTAGGACATTATGTTAGACAATGCATGCATTTTTAGTTCTATCAAGTTCATATTTATATCCAAAAACAGCGTTTTACTATGGCATTGATGTTGAGGAAATCGTTTCCCTCCAATAACCGGCAGTCAAGTCAGCGTCACAAATTAAATAATTAAAATTAGAAAACATTGGTAAAATATTATATTGTCATTTAAAGAATTATAGATTTACATCTCTTGAACGCAATCAACTTGCCAGATTTAAAAATAACCTTACTGGGAAATCACACTTTGCAATAATCTGAGCACTGCGCCCAGAAAAATACGCGTTGCGATACAGACTAGACGTCATGTTGGGGAGATCTAAAATCGAAAATACTATGTAAATAATCCATTACCTTTGATTCTCTTCATCAGATGTCACTTCCAGGTATCACAGGTCCATAACGAATGTAGTTTTGTTCAAAAAAGCTCATCATTTATGTCCAAAAATCTCCGTCTTGTTAGCACATGATCTAAGCCAGCCGGACTTCTCGTCATGAACGAGGGGAAAAAATATATTTACGTTCGTTCAAACATGTCAAACGTTGTATAGCATAAATCATTAGGGCCTTTTTTAACCAGAACATGAATAATATTCAAGGTGGACGAATGCATACTCTTTTATAACGTATTGGAACGAGGGTACCCAACATGAACTCGCGCGCCAGGTGTCTAATGGGACATCATCGTTCCATGGCTCTTGTTAGGTCAGATCTCCCTCCAGAAGACTCAAAACACTTTGTAAAGGCTGGTGACATCTAGTGGAAGCAATAGGAAGTGCCAAAAATATTCCTCAGCCCCTGTGTTTTTCAATGGGATAGGTTTAAAGGTAATACAACACATCAGGTATCCACTTCCTGTCAGAAAATGTCTCAGGGTTTTGCCTGCCAAATGAGTTCTGTTATACTCACAGACACCATTCAAACAGTTTTGGAAACTTTAGAGTGTTTTCTATCCATATATAATAAGTATATGCATATTCTAGTTACTGGGTAGGATTAGTAACCAGATTAAATCGGGTACATTTTTTTTATCCAGACGTGCAAATGCTGCCCCCTAGCCCTAACAGGTTAAAGCCTTTTTGAAATCTGACAAAGCAGCTGGATTAACAAGAAGTTCATCTTTAAGCCGATGTAGAACACTTGTATTTTTTATGAATGTAAATGATGACTATTTCTGTATTTTGAATTTGGCGCTCTGCAATTCCACCGGATGTTGTCGAGGTGGGTCGCTAGCGGAACGCCTGCGCCAGAAAGGTTAAAACATGTTCCAAGGTCAAATAAATGCCCCCAATAAAATGTGAAATATAATATACTGCTCAAAAAAATAAAGGGAACACTAAAATAACACATCCTAGATCTGAATGAATGAAATAATGTTATTAATCTAACCACACTGTCCGATTTCAAAAAGGCTTTACAACGAAAGCAAAACATTAGATTATGTCAGCAGAGTACCCAGCCAGAAATAATCAGACACCCATTTTTCAAGCTAGCATATAATGTCACATAAACCCAAACCACAGCTAAATGTAGCACTAACCTTTGATGATCTTCATCAGATGACAACCCTAGGACATTATGTTATACAATACATGCATGTTTTGTTCAATCAAGTTCATATTTATATCAAAAACCAGCTTTTTACATTAGCATGTGACTTAGCATGTGACTAGCATTCCCACCGAACACTGCCGGTGAATTTACTAAATTACTCACGATAAACGTTCACAAAAAGCATAACAATTATTTTAAGAATTATAGATACAGAACTCCTCTATGGACTCGATATGTCCGATTTTAAAATAGCTTTTCGGTGAAAGCACATTTTGCAATATTCTCAGTAGATAGCCCGGCATCACAGGGCTAGCTATTTAGACACCCAGCAAGTTTAGCACTCACCAAAGTCAGATTTACTATAAGAAAAATGTTATTACCTTTGCTGTCTTCGTCAGAATGCACTCCCAGGACTTCTACTTCAATAACAAATGTTGGTTTGGTCCAAAATAATCCATCGTTATATCCAAATAGCGGCGTTTTGTTCGTGCGTTCAAGACACTATCCGAAAGGGTAAATAAGGGTGACGAGCATGGCGCAATTCGTGACAAAAAAATTCTAAATATTCCATTACCGTACTTCGAAGCATGTCAACCGCTGTTTAAAATCAATTTTTATGCCATTTTTCTCATAAAAAAGCGATAATATTCCGACCGGGAATCTGCGTTTAGGTAAACAGACAAAAGAAAATAAAGCATGGGGTCGACTCGGGCACGCGCCTAAGCCCATAGTACTCTGATCGGCCACTTGCCAAACGCGATAAGGTGTTTCAGCCAGAGGCTGCCTCGATAACGTTCAGCTTTTTCCCGGGCTCTGAGAGCCTATGGGAGCCGTAGGAAGTGTCACGTTATAGCAAAGATCCTCCGTCTTCAATAAAAAGAGCCAAGATGAAACACAACTTGTCAGACAGGCCACTTCCTGCATGGAATCTTCTCAGGTTTTGTCCTGCCATATGAGTTCTGTTATACTCATAGACACCATTCAAACTGTTTTAGAAACTTTAGGGTGTTTTCTATCCAAAGCCAATAATTATATGCATATTCTAGTTACTCGGCAGGAGTAGTAACCAGATTAAATCGGGTACATTTTTTATCCGGCCGTGTCAATACTGCCCCCTAGCCCTAACAGGTTAATGGGCTAGGGGGCAGCAATGTCAGAGCTGAACGTACTAGGATACAGTAGAATAGTATAGAATACAGTATATACATATGAGATGAGTAATGCAAGACATGTAAACATTAAGTGACTAAGATACCGTAGAATAGTATAGAATACAATATATACATATGAGATGAGTAATACCAGATATGTAAACATTATTAAAGTGACTAGTGTTCCATTCCTTAAAGTGGCCAGTGATGTCTAGTCTATGCCTATAGGCAGCAGCCTCTAAAATGCTAGTGATGGCTGTTTAACCTGATGGCCTTGAGATAGAAGCTGTTTTTCAGTGTCTCGGTCCCAGCTTTGATGCACTTGTACTGACCTTGCCTTGTGCATGATAGCGGGGTGAACAGGCAGTGTCTTGGGTGGTTGATGTCCTTGATTATCTTTTTGGCCTTCCTGTGACATTGGGTGCTGTAGGTGTCCTGGAGGGTGAGTAGTTTGCCCCCGGTAATGCATTGGGGAGACGGCAACACCCTCTGGAGAGCCTTGCGGTTGCGGGTGGTGCAGTTGCCGTATCAGGCGGTGATACAGCCCGACAGGATGTTTCAATTGTTTGTAAATTATGCCTGAGTGTAGGAGTGTGCCCCGGGCTAACTGTAAATCAAATAAAAAAGAAAATTGTACCGTCTGCTTAATATAAAGAAATATAAATGATTTACACATTTACTTTTTCTTTTGATACTTAAATATACACTGCTCAAAAAAATAAAGGGAACACTTAAACAACACAATGTAACTCCAAGTCAATCACACTTCTGTGAAATCAAACTGTCCACTTAGGAAGCAACACTGATTGACAATAAATTTCACATGCTGTTGTGCAAATGGAATAGACAACAGGTGGAAATTATAGGCAATTAGCAAGACACCCCCAATTAAAGGAGTGGTTCTGCAGGTGGGGACCACAGACCACTTCTCAGTTCCTATGCTTCCTGGCTGATGTTTTGGTCACATTTGAATGCTGGCAGTGCTTTCACTCTAGTGGTAGCATGAGACGGAGTCTACAACCCACACAAGTGGCTCAGGTAGTGCAGCTCATCCAGGATGGCACATCAATGCGAGCTGTGGCAAGAAGGTTTGCTGTGTCTGTCAGCGTAGTGTCCAGAGCATGGAGGCGCTACCAGGAGACAGGCCAGTACATCAGGAGACGTGGAGGAGGCCGTAGGAGGGCAACAACCCAGCAGCAGGACCGCTACCTCCGCCTTTGTGCAAGGAGGAGCAGGAGAAGCACTGCCAGAGCCCTGCAAAATGACCTCCAGCAGGCCACAAATATGCCTGTGTCTGCTAAAACGGTCAGAAACAGACTCCATGAGGGTGGTATGAGGGCCTGACATCCACAGGTGGGGGTTGTGCTTACAGCCCAACACCGTGCAGGACGTTTGGCATTTACCAGAGAACACCAAGACTGGCAAATTCGCCACTGGCGCCCTGTGCTCTTCACAGATGAAAGCAGGTTCACACTGAGCACGTGACTGACGTGACAGAGTCTGGAGACGCCGTGGAGAACGTTCTGCTGCCTGCAACATCCTCCAGCATGACCGGTTTGGCGGTGGGTCAGTCATGGTGTGGGGTGGCATTTCTTTGGGGGGCCGCACAGCCCTCCATGTGCTCGCCAGAGGTAGCCTGACTGCCATTAGGTACCGAGATGAGATCCTCAGACCCCTTATGAGACCATATGCTGGTGTGGTTGGCCCTGGGTTCCTCCTAATGCAAGACAATGCTAGACCTCATGTGGCTGGAGTGTGTCAGCAGTTCCTGCAAGAGGAAGGTATTGATGCTATGGACTGGCCCGCCCGTTCCCCAGACCTGAATCCAATTGAGCACATCTGGGACATCATGTCTCGCTCCATCCACCAACGCCACGTTGCACCACAGACTGTCCAGGAGTTGGCGGATGCCTTAGTCCAGGTCTGGGAGGAGATCCCTCAGGAGACCATCCGCCACCTCATCAGGAGCATGCCCAGGCGTTGTAGGGAGGTCATACAGGCACGTGGAGGCCACACACACTACTGAGCCTCATTTTGACTTGTTTTAAGGACATTACATCAAAGTTGGATCAGCCTGTAGTGTGGTTTTCCACCTTAATTTTGAGTGTGACTCCAAATCCAGACCTCCATGGGTTGATAAATTGGATTTCCATTGATTATTTTTGTGTGATTTTGTTGTCAGCACATTCAACTATGTAAAGATAAAAGTATTTAATAAGATTATTTATTTCATTCAAATCTAGGATGTGTTGTTTAAGTGTTCCCTTTATTTTTTGAGCAGTATATTTGCATGAGTTACTTAGCTGGGGTTGGCGTACATTATAATATCAGCATCTGGATGAGAAGCGGCACATGCCGCACCACCCTACCTTAATCTTCTTCTTTTGTATGATGGTGTTCGCAACAATTATATGTGCCTTCCACCACCAACTGTAGAGATGGATAATAAGGATCCAAAAAGGAAAAAATGAGGGGTAGAAAAATACAATAATTCTTAAACTAACTAACTTTGAAATGTTAATTCAACTAAATCAGCCTGCCTTTCTGTTTTAATCAGGTCACTATTCAGGTTCAGAAGGATCCTGTGATGGTGGAATATTTCCTCGTGACAGTAGTCCTTGCAGTGCTTCTGCCGTTAAGTCTTGGAGGCCCAAAAACTTCTCGGCTGCAGATATAGTGATGTCCAGCTTCTTGTACTTCTTGTATACTTGTGCAGTACATTTAATAACTGTGGCTATACATGCTACAACAGCCACCTTCTTCACAATAAGTGTATCCAATTCACTTGATTGACGTATAACATTGGCAACTGGTTGTGGCACATCCACTGCCATATCTTCTTCAGAACTGTGGCCTCTTGCCCCTTCTACGCTCTTCACCACCTCCACATAGGAAATTTGCTGCACTGCCCTGATCTTTGACACCTCAACCTCTTTCACCCTAACAGGATACTCAGGGAATTCTGAAATATGATCCCCACCACAGTTGCAACAGTTTACATTCACAGACTCTTCAATAACATATTCCTTCCATCTGCAAACACTTGACACATGGCCAAAGTGTTTACACCTCTTGCATTGCATCGGGTTTTGCAGTTTCGCTCTTACATATTACGCATCTTATATATCCCAACTTTACATAGGGAGGTAAATACTAAACAAACAACAATACAGATAAACTTTGCTCATTGACTCCATTCTCCATATGGGTCAAGCGACGTGCATTAACTACTCCTGGAGTTTTTAGCCTAAGATTATGACTATCAATGTCCAATGGGACGCCAGAGATAACCCCTTTTACCGGTGCCCTGCTCTGAAAATCAAAGCTGTTCACTTTGTGCTTCGATAATTCCGCAAGCCAAAATGCATGCTCCTTTTGCTCTAACATGCACATAATAATATTATTTTGACTGCATCCACTTTTCCCAATGCCTTCTTCACCATCCTCGTGACTTCAAAAGGGTTTCCCAAATAAACATCCTTATCCAAAAAACGTACTCCAACAAGCAACGATTTATCAGACACATTTCCCACAACAATTTTAGCCCTTTTTGTTCCATTCTTGGACATCGCTGTTGTCCACTCATCTTTCTCGCTAACTGTACTCGCTGTGCTTTCAACTTCAAACTACACTTGTGCTTCCGCCATCCCACCACCCTCCCTTCCATCTGCCGTCGTTCTTGAATGGATGTTTAATATTTAGAATTGCTACCATGAGGGAGCTGGAAGCAGTGTTGTAGGCTATACAATAACCTCTGGTTAAACTGGAGAGTGCACAATTCAAATATATAATCATACAAATGATGGATATTAAACATTTAGGTACATACAAGTGTTTCATATCAGTTAAAAGCTTAAATTATTGTTAATTTAACGGCACTGTCCGATTTACAGTAGGCTTTAAAGCATGCCATGCAATTGTTTGAGGATGGCGCCCCACATCAAAATATTCTTCCACTGGCACAAGTTTAATAAATTCACATAGTGATTAAATATTCAGTTACTTTTTGAAAATCTTCCTCTGATTTGTCATCCAAAGCTGATTTGTCATCCAAAGGGTCCCAGCTACAGCATGTAGTGTCGTTTTGTTAGATAAAATCATTTTTTATATCCCAAAAAGTCTGTTTAGTTGGTGCCATCGATTTTGAATAATCCACACATTCAACATGCAGAGAAAGGAATCCAAAAAGCTACCGCTAAGCTTTGTTAAAACAAGTCAAAATGCGTTTCTAATTAATCCTCAGATACCCTGAAATGTAATTAAACTATAATATTTAATACGGAAAGAAGTATGTTCAATAGGAAAACGATATTACGGTGCGTGTCCTCTTCATCGTGCATCCAAGTCTGTGTCCCTGTATCAAAACTCATTATTCTTCCTCGTTTGGGAAGAAAAAGCCTGAAAACTTTAACAAAGACTGACACCCAGTGGAAGCCATAGGAATTGCATACTGGTAGCTAGATTACACTTCTTTTCCTATACGTTCCACTGGGAGAGCATGGGCTCTCAAAAATGGGCTCTTTGGATTTTCTCCTACCATATCTATTGTGTTAGTCTCCTACATTATTTAAACATTTCTACAAACTTGAGTATTTTCTTTCCGATGGTACCAATTATATGCTATCCTTTACTTTGGGCACGTCAGTCAAGCAGAAATGGAGAAAAATAGACCCTAGCCTGAAGAATTAGACTGCAGGTTCGCTGACAACAACACACATATCCCAGAGTAAGCATGGCTCCGAATCAGGCCCACTACTGGCATTTACATTTTTGGATGAATAAGTACTTTTCTATTTACTTTCTGTGGGCTGTACTTTTACTATTACTCATCCATTGTCATCCAAAGGGTCCCAGCTACAACATGTAGTGTCGTTTTGTTAGATAAAATAATTTTTTATATCCCAAAAAGTCTGTTTAGTTGGACTCACCAGTCATTTCTGAAGGAATGTAACGGCTGTCTGTGGAAGTAGATCAAGGTGCAGCGGAGTTAGTGTTCATCTTTGAATTTTAATAAACGTAAGAACACTGTACACACAAAACAAGAAAACCGACAGCCAAACAGTCCTGTCAGGTGCAAAACACTAAACAGAAACAATCCCCCACAAAACCCAAAGGAAAAACAGGCTCCTTATGTGTGACTCCCAATCAGCAACAACGAACTACAGCTGTGCCTGATTGGGAGCCACACACGGCCAAACCAAAGAAACAAACCAACATAGAAAAAGGAACATAGAACACCCACCCATGTAACACCCTGGCCTAACCAAAATAGAGAACAAAAAAAACCCTCTCTCTGACCAGGGCGTTACAGTACCCCCCCTCAAAGGTGCGGACTCCCGGCTGCAAAACCTGACTCAGAAGGGGGGGGTCTGGGTGGGCCTTCCTTCGGCGGCGGCTCAGGTGCGGGACGTGGGCCCCGCTCCACCTTCGGCTCGCCCACTTAGGTGGCGCCCCTGGCTGTGACCGGATGGCGGGCGACTCTGGCTGTGACCGGATGGCGGGCGACTCTGGCTGCGACCGGATGGCGGGCGACTCTGGCTGCGACCGGATGGCGGGCGACTCTGGCTGCGACCGGATGGCGGGCGACTCTGGCTGCGACCGGATGGCGGGCGACTCTGGCTGCGACCGGATGGCGGGCGAATCTGGCTGCGGGCGACTCTGGCTGCGACCGGATGGTCGGGCGACTCTGGCTGCGACCGGATGGTCGGGCGACTCTGGCTGCGACCGGATGGTCGGGCGACTCTGGCTGCGACCGGATGGTCGGGCGACTCTGGCTGCGACCGGATGGTCGGGCGACTCTGGCGGGCGACCGGCTGGTGGGCGACTCTGGCGGGCGACCGGCTGGCGGCGACCGGCTGGCGGGCGACTCTGGCAGGCGACCGGCTGGTGGCGACCGGCTGGCGGGCGACTCTGGCGGCGACGCTGGCGGCTCCGGACTGGCGGGCGGCGCTGGCGGCTCCGGACTGGCGGGCGGCTCTGGCCCAGGATTCACCAGGCTGGGGAGACATGAAGGAGGCCTGGCTCTGGGCGCAGGCACTGGACTCACCAGGCTGGAGAGACCTACTGGAGGCCTGGTCCTGGGAGGAGTCACAGGACTGACCAGGATGGGGAGACCCATTGGAGGCCTGGTCCTGGGAGGAGGCACAGGACTGACCAGGATGGGGAGACCCATTGGAGGCCTGGTCCAAGGAGGAGGCACAGGATAGACCGGGCTGTGGGGGAGCACTGGACTACTGGTACGTAGGCTATCCACCCATACTCCAGGCTGAATACCCACTTTGTCCCGGCATGGGCGGAGTGCAGGCATTGGGCGAACTGGGCCCTCCCAGCGCCCCGGAGACACAGTGCGCAGCGCCGGCGCAGGATAGCCTGGACCGAGGAGGCGCACTGGAGACCAGACGCGCTGAGCTGGCACAATCCGCCCTGGCTCGATGCCCACTCTCGCATGGCACTTGCGGGGAGCTGGAATGTAGCACTCCGGGCTGTCAACGCGCACTGGGGACACCGTGCGCTCTACCGCATAACACGGTGCCTGACCAGTACTGCGCTGCCTGCCGTAAGCACCGGGAGTTGGCCCAGAATTCCTTCTTTGCTCCGCCACACTCCCCGTGTGCCCCCCCCAAAAAAATTGGGGGTGGCTGCCTCTCGTGCCTGTTGCTCTCCCTCGCTTCGTACCAGCGCCTCTCAGCTATCGCCGCTTCGATCTCCCACTGCGGGCGGCGATACTCCCTAGCCTGAGCCCACGGTCCACCTCCGTCGAGCAATTCCTCCCATCTCCAGGAATCCTGAACGCACCTCTCCATCTCCTCCAAAGTCCATGAGTCCATATTTCCCCTCTCCTGGTGCTTCTCCTTCCTCCGCTGCTTGGTCCGTTGTTGGTTGGGGGATTCTGTAACGGCTGTCTGTGGAAGTAGACCAAGGTGCAGCGGAGTTAGTGTTTTCTTTTAATTTTAATAAACGTAAACCAAAGAAACAAACCAACATAGAAAAAGGAACATAGAACGCCCACCCATGTAACACCCTGGCCTAACCAAAATAGAGAACTAAAAAAAAACTCTCTCTGACCAAGGCATTACAAGGTAGGAAATTCCTTTTTACTCCATTATATTTTACCAAATTACTTCTGTTACAGTGAAGTAAATTATTATACTGTTGCTGTTGGTTAAAAGGCTTCTAACCACTTTTGGGTTTTTTTTTTGTTGCATTTATCGATACTCTTGGTTCCTATTGACAACTCTATGAAAGTTTCACAACCCCTTGACCAATGAAATATATTCAAAACTCTTAAGTCCATTGGCTCTCAAAGTTGTCCATCAAACCCAGCTCTTGAATTAACCTGTTATGGCTAGGGGGCAGTATTTTCACGGCTGGATAAAAAACGTACCCGATTTAATCTGGTTACTACTCCTGCCCAGTAACTACAACATGCATATAATTATTGGCTTTGGATAGAAAACACCCTAAAGTTTCTAAAACTGTTTGAATGGTGTCTGTGAGTATAACAGAACTCATATGGCAGGCAAAAACCTGAGAAGATTTCATGCAGGAAGTGGCCTGTCTGACAAGGTGTCATTCTTCTTGTCTCTGTTTATTGAAGAGTGAGGATCTTAGCTGTCCCGTGACACTTCCTACGGCTGCCATAGGTTCTCAGAAGGCGGCAAAATGCTGAATCGTGGCTTTGCAGGCTCTGGCTGAGAAAAAGTAGCGCGTTTGGGTAGTGGCTGGTTAAAGTACTGTGAGACTCAGGCTCGTGCCCGCGTCGACCGAAAGCTTTGTTTTCTTTCCTCTGTTTAGCTAGATGGACATTCCCGGTCGGAATATTATCGCTTTTTTACGAGAAAAATGGCATAAAAATGGATTTTAAACAGCGGTTGACATGCTTCGAAGTACGGTAATGGAATATTTAGATTTTTTTTGTCACGAATTGCGCCATGCGCGCGACCCTTCTTTACCATTCGGATAGTGTCTGGGACGCACGAACAAAACGCCGCTATTCGGATATAACAATGGATTATTTTGGACCAAACCAACATTTGTTATTGAAGTAGCAGTCCTGGGAGTACATTCTGACAAAGACAACAAAAGGTAATCAAACTTTTATAATAGTAAATCTGATATTGGTGAGTGCTAAACTTGCCGGGTGTCTAAATAGCTAGCCCGTGATGCCTGGGCTATGTACTTAGAATATTGCAAAATGTGCTTTCACCAAAAAGCTATTTTAAAATCGGACATATCGAGTGCATAGAGGAGGTCTGTATCTATAATTCTTAAAATAATTGTTATGCTTTTTGTGAACGTTTATCGTGAGTAATTTAGTAAATTGTTAGCAAATTCCCCGGAAGTTTGCGGGGGGTATGCTAGTTCTGAACGTCACATGCTAATGTAAAAAGCTGTTTTTTGATATAAATATGAACTTGATTGAACAAAACATGCATGTATTGTATAACATAATGTCCTAGGTGTATCATCTGATGAAGATCATCAAAGGTTAGTGCTGCATTTAGCTGTCTTCTGGGTTTTTGTGACATTATATGCTAGCTTGAAAAATGGGTGTCTGATTATTTCTGGCTTGGTACTCTGCTGACATAATCTAATGTTTTTCTTTCGCTGTAAAGCCTTTTTGAAATCGGACAGTGTGGTTAGATAAAGGAGAGTCTTGTCTTTAAAATGCTGTGAAATAGTCATATGTTTGAAAAATTTAAGTTTTTGTATTTTTGAGGAATTTGTAATTCGCGCCACGCCTATCATTGGATATTGGAGCAGGTGTTCCGCTAGCGGAACGTCTAGATGTAAGAGGATAAAGTGCACTTCAATTCTTGGGGTTTTAGCCAGACGTGATCAGAGGTAAGTTGCACTTTCATTAACGTCTGCCTTTGTATTGTAATATATTTCTGGAGTAAGATAAGTATTTGTAAGAAATAATTATTCTGTTGAAATTGTGCTTTGAGGACACATGCCAATCAGAGCTTCACGAGAGTTTCATAACTATAACGACACAAGTCGTGACCCAGATGCAGACACGGGAGGCAGATGGTTTGAGCTCCGATATTTATTATAGACCAAAGGGTAGGAAAAAGGCAGGTCGGGGACAAGCAAGAGTTCAAAACTAGGTCAGAGTCCAAAACGATACAGGGCGGCAGACAGGCAAGGGTCAGAACCAGGAGAATGAGAAAAATAGAGACTGGGAAAACCAGGAGCTAGGCGAAAACAGCTGGTTGACTTGGCAAACAAGACAAACTGGCACAGACAGACAGAAAGCACAGGTATAAATACACAGGGCATAATGGGGAAGATGGGCGACACCTGGAGGGGTATGGAGAGAAGAAAAAGGACAGGTGAAACAGATCAGTGTGTGATAATAACATTCGGGGCTCAGTCCTGAAGACCAGGGGCTCAGGGGTTTGTGGGTCAGAGAAAAAAAAGAGCCTTTTCTAAAATCATTTCCTTCAATTCTACGTCATTTTACATGACTGGAGACATTAAAATAATATGTTTTTATTGCACACAAATTATAAAAATGAGAAGCAAAGTATACAACATTTGTATACTTTCCCCATAGGGTATTCAAGTTATTTGACATCTTTTTGTATTGTTTAAAAAGGTAATAAGGCCTACTTCGTTTCAACAACAATATATCTGAAACCACTATAGGCTTCATTGACTTACTGAATGTACTTTTTTAATTGTGTATTCGCATCAGTAGGCCAAGTGACTGAAATGCAGCAGAAAATATCGGAATGTTCAGGTTGCTTTTCATTTATTATAACCAGCAGTGTAGTGCTATTATTTTAGGTATCCTACCAGAGCACCATTTTTGTATTATTATTATTATTAAGCCATAATTTCTGAATGAAAGTTGGTACCGACATGAAGCCTATTGTATAAAATCATTTTAGAATATACATACAATGCATCATCAAAATTGCATGATTGCCTAGTGCTACACTGTAAGTGGCTAAAGGAACATTTTACATTTAAACAAATCTTAAAACACCAAATTAGGCTGAACTTATTATAAATTAGGATCATCACTGTCAATCGTGAATGATAATTCTTCACGTTTTACAGGTGAAACGTGCATGCTGCATGCATGCCAACCGATACCAAACAGTTTCATGGGAATATGCATTTCGATCTTCTTGAATAATCTAGGTAGGGGTGGCCAACCGGCCTAACTAATCAAATTTTAGAGCTGACAGGGTTAAAAAAAGCCACTACATTAGAAGAAAAATAATCTACATTTCAGCAAAATCATCCTAAATCTTATGTTTTTGGTATAACAGTAGCCTGATATTATCATGCTATTATATTCGGTTTGTTATGTAGAATACTAATTCATCAATAAGTGATCTTGCGAGACATTGCACCATTTGGAGAAGTGGCGGTGTGTTCCTCCCCTGTGCACAGGCAGCACTACACACCTGATTATTATGGTTGGATGACTTCAGGAATTTTACATAATCACAGCTCTATGAACTAAGTGGCGGATTCAGTTGACTACAATTTTTTTTAAACCATTGCAACAGCGCAAAAGATTCAGGGCTGACCCAAAATCATTCGGAGCTAGAGCTCCGAAAGCCAAGTCCTGTTGACGTCCATGGTGCAAATCAAGTGACTAAGCTGCTAACTAGCTAGGTAGTTAGCTAGATTTGGCTAACCCAGAATCTGACAGAAAAAGTTTAACCACTTAAATCTGCCCTCGTGCCTTGAACCTCGTGCATCCCCTTGAATACATTTTTTATTCAACGTCGTCTAAAATGAGAATGGCAGCCCCTATCTCCTGAAAGCTGGGGATCTTGGCTTTCCAGCCATACCATTGGTGCGTTAGGTAGCCTAGTTGTTAGAGCATTGGGCCAGTAACCAAAAGATGGCTGGATTGAATCCCCGAGCTGATAAGGTAAAAATCTGTCACTCTGCCCTTGAACAAGGCAGTTAACCCACTGTTCCCCGGTAGGCCATCATTGTAAATAAGAATTTGTTCTTAACTGACTTGCCAAGGTAAAAAAAACAACACAATCTTTGGCCATAAAAGGTCATACCCATGAGCCGATTTCAAGATGGCTGCAACTCAGTCTGTAGTGTGGAGTAGCCAAAACTACACGGAACAAACATATAAACACAACATATAGGCCCAGCCAATAAGAATGAGGTTTTCCCCACAAAAGGACTTTATTACGGACAGAAACACACCTCAGTTTCATCAGCTGTCCAGATGGCTGGTCTCAGACAATCCCACAGGTGAAGAAGCCAGATGTGGAGGTCCTGGGCAGGCATGTGGTCTGCGGTTGTGAGGCCGGTTGTATAGTGGTTCCTCCTTTAAAAGTAGCGTGCTTACACTGCGAGACATAGAGGTACCCAGCATCACGGCTTCATTGCTCCAGACCACCACAAGGGGGAGTTAGAGCACTCATTATGCATTTGGGTCCGAAGGTTTTTATATGACCAATCATATCGAGTGGTTCCAGTGACAAATTTGACGCGAACCACCTGTCCCTGGTGACATTCTTCAGTAAAGATGGCTGACAAAACATTACGGGGTAAGAAAATGTAAGTAGTTATAACGTCATAACGAGCCAAGCAAAAAACGTACAATTGAGCGGAATATGTTAATGTAGAGACAAACGATTGTGCTTATTTTTTGTCATGAAGTTAATTTACGAAAATCGCTATTTAGCAAGTTTTTTTTCCAGTCATATCCAATATCAGGTGCATCAAACTCCATTCTGTGAATGATGCTGTGTCTGCATATATCTATTACAATTATACACATCAACAGTGTTTTCCACTCCTGCTCCTGGGACATCAATGATTACACATTGTAACTATGCAATAGACTAGAAACATTATTTAAGTAAAGGCTGATTTGTAATTCATATATACAGAATAAAAACAGTACATCCTGCCAGCACGCCCACAAGCGTGCTGAATGACACATGGAAAAGAGCGAGGAATGAGATGGGAGTAACAAACCAGGCTATTTGGTCTGAGACCAGCTTAATAATGTAATGAAACGAGCAGGTTTCGAACCCTCAACATTCTTGCCTGTAGTCCAGCACCCTATCGACTGTGCCCAAATGTATTAATTGGGGTTGGGGCCGATTGTGGCTAAAAACACTTTATCAATTGGAATCTTTAACATGTGGAAAGGGGAAAAGGTATTATTGTTAGTTTTTCACAAGTGTAGTAGGATGGGCTATTAGCTGAAAAATAGACTTTTCAACCTTCACTAAAGAATTGTCTAACAGCCCATCCTGAGCTAGGTGTGAACTCCCCTCCCCAACTTGCAACAAATCATTTGTATCTATCTTTCCACATCTACCTACACACGTATCTACCTACACATGGTTAATGTTCTGGAAAAACGTGTATATATATGTATATATATATATATATATATATATATATATATATATATATATATATATATATACACACTCCTCAAAAAATAAAGGGAACACTAAAATAACACATCCTAAATCTGAATGAATGAAATAATCTAATTAAATACTTTTTTCTTTACATAGTTGAATGTGGTGACAACAAAATCACACAAAAATAATCAATGGAAATCCAATTTATCAACCCATGGAGGTCTGGATTTGGAGTCACACTCAAAATGAAAGTGGAAAACCACACTACAGGCTGATCCAACTTTGATGTAATGACCTTAAATCAAGTCAAAATGAGGCTCAGTAGTGTGTGTGGCCTCCACGTGCCTGTATGACCTCCCTACAATGCCTGGGCATGCTCCTGATGAGGTGGCGGATGGTCTCCTGAGGGATCTCCTCCCAGACCTGGACTAAAGCATCCGCCAACTCCTGGACAGTCTGTGGTGCAACGTGGCATTGGTGGATGGAGCGAGACATGATGTCCCAGATGTGCTCAATTGGATTCAGTTCTGGGGAACGGGCGTGCCAGTCCATAGCATCAGTGCCTTCCTCTTGCAGGAACTGCTGACACACTCCAGCCACATGAGGTCTAGCATTGTCTTGCATTAGGAGGAACCCAGGGCCAACCGCACCAGCATATGGTCTCACAAGGGGTCTGAGGATCTCATCTCGGTACCTAATGGCAGTCAGGCTACCTCTGGCGAGCACATGGAGGGCTGTGTGGCCCCCCAAAGAAATGCCACCCCACACCATGACTGACCCACCGCCAAACCGGTCATGCTGGAGGATGTTGCAGGCAGCAAAACGTTCTCCATGGCATCTCCAGACTCTGTCACGTCTGTCACATGTGCTCAGTGTGAACCTGCTTTCATCTGTGAAGAGCACAGAGCGCCAGTGGCAAATTTGCCAATCTTGGTGTTCTCTGGCAAATGCCAAACGTCCTGCACGGTGTTGGGCTGTAAGCACAACCCCCACCTGTGGACGTCGGTCCCTCATACCACCCTCATGGAGTCTGTTTCTGACCGTTTGAGCAGACACAGGCACATTTGTGGCCTGCTGGAGGTCATTTTGCAGGGCTCTGGCAGTGCTCCTCCTGCTCCTCCTTGCACAAAGGCGGAGGTAGCGGTCCTGCTGCTGGGTTGTTGCCCTCCTACGGCCTCCTCCACGTCTCCTGATGTACTGGCCTGTCTCCTGGTAGCGCCTCCATGCTCTGGACACCGCTGACAGACACAGCAAACCTTCTTGCTACAGCTCACATTGATGTGCCATCCTGGAAGCACCGCCAGCATTCAAAAGTGACCAAAACATCAGCCAGGAAGCATAGGAACTGAGAAGTGGTCTGTGGTCACCACCTGCAGAACCACTCCTTTATTGGGGGTGTCTTGCTAATTGCCTATAATTTCCACCTGTTGTCTATTCCATTTGCACAACAGCATGTGAAATGTATTGTCAATCAGTGTTGCTTCCTAAGTGGACAGTTTGATTTCACAGAAGTGTGATTGACTTGGAGTTACATTGTGTTGTTTAAGGCAAGGGCTGATTTCAAGGTTTTACTGTTAACTTACAAAGCATTACATGGTCTTGCTCCTACCTATCTTCACGATTTGGTCCTGCCGTACATACCTACACATATGCTACGGTCACAAGACGCAGGCCTCCTAATTGTCCCTAGCATTTCTAAGTAAACAGCTGGAGGCAGGGCTTTCTCCTATAGAGCTCCATTTTTATGGAATGGTCTGCCTACCCATGTGAGAGACGCAGACTCGGTCTCAACCTTTACTGAAGACTCATCTCTTCAGTAGGTCATATGATTGAGTGTAGTCTGGCCCAGGAGTGTGAAGGTGAATGGAAAGGCACTGGAGCTATGAACCGCCCTTGCTGTCTCTGCCTGGCCGGTTCCCCTCTCTCCACTGGGATTCTCTGCCTTTAACCCTATTACAGGGGCTGAGTCACTGGCTTACTGGTGCTCTTCTCTAGGAGGGGTGCATCACTTGAGTGGGTTGAGTCACTGACGTGGTCTTCCTGTCTGGGTTGGTGCCCCCCCTTGGGTTGTGCCGTGGCGGAGATCTTTCGGGCTTTACTCAGCCTTGTCTCAGGATGTTAAGTTAGTGGTTGAAGTTATCCCTCTAGTGGTGTGGGGGCTGTGTTTGGCAAAGTGGGTGGGGTTATATCCTGCCTGTTTGGCCCTGTCTGGGGGTATCATCGGATGGGGCCAGAGTGTCTCCTGACCCCTCCTGTCTCCAGCCTCCAGTATTTATGCTGCAGTATTTTGTGTCGGGGGGCTAGGATCAGTCTGTTATATCTGGAGTATTTCTCCTGTCTTATCCGGTTTCCTGTGTGAATTTTAGTGTGCTCTCTTTCTTTCTTTCTTTCTTTCTTTCTTTCTTTCTTTCTTTCTTTCTTTCTCTCTTTTCTCTCTTTCTCTCTTTCTCTCTTTCTCTCTTTCTTTCTCTCGGAGGACCTGAGCCCTAGGACCATGTCTCAGGACTACCTGGCATGATGACTCCTTGTTGTCCCCAGTCCACCTGGCCGTGCTGCTGCTCCAGTTTCAACTGTTCTGCCTGCGGCTATGGAACCCTGACCTGTTCACTGTGATTACTATTATTTGAACATGCTGGTCATTTATGAACATTTGAACATCTTGGCCATGTTCTGTTATAATCTCCACCCGGCACAGCCAGAAGTGGACTGGCCCCCCCTCATAGCCGGGTTCGTCTCTAGGTTTCTTCCTAGGTTTTGGCCTTTATAGGGAGTTTTTCCTAGCCACCATGCTTCTACACCTGCATTGCTTGCTGTTTGGGGTTTTAGGCTGGGTTTACTTTGATATATCAGCTGATGTAAGAAGGGCTATATAAATACATTTGATTTGAATTTGATTTGATATAAGCCACCTGCATTTGTTTATTAGCCTAATGTGCAGTCTGACAAGTAAAAATAGCAAACAGCACATACTGTAGAAAACATGGGAAAGTGCCTAATTCCTTACATAAGGGAAAGCAGGCCATGTCCAGACTTTCTCTGTGACCTCAAGAACTCATTAAAACCTCTCTAACAGAACTGATATGGCAGGCAAAACCCTGAGAAAAATCTAACCGGGAATTGAGAATTCTGGTGCTTGTAGTCCTTTCAAGTCATTGCCAATCGAACACACAGTGAGTTAGGGTTCATTTCGCACTTCCTAAGGCTTCCACTAGATGTCAACAGTCTTTAGAGAGTTGTTTGAGTCATCTATGATGAACAGACACTGAATGAGAAGGCTGAGAAGTTGGTGACCCCGGGAAGGAGACGCGCATTTACGCGAGTGGTAGCTCCACGTTCCAAAATGTTTTTCAAGACACTGGTTTCGTCCGGTTGGAATATTACTGAATCTTCACGTTCTAAATGGCCTAAAGATTGATACTTTACAACGTTTGACATGTTTGAACGAACGTAAATAGATTTTTTTTGTACTTTTCTTCGTGACATTTTCCTTGCGCATTCTACATTTGGAGTAGCTGAACTGAACGCACGAACAACAAGGAGCTATTTGGACATAAATTATGGAGTTTATCGAACAAAACAACATTTATTGTGGACCTGGGATTCCTGGAAGTGCCTTCTGATGAAGATCATCAAAGGAAGGCGAATATTTCTAGTTTTATTTAGGCTTTTAGATGACTCCAAAATGGCGGCAATCTGTATTGCTTGATGTCTTTTTCTGAGCGCAGTACTCAGATTATTGCAAAGTGTGCTTTCCACGTAAAGTTATTTTGAAATCAGACAATGTGGTTGGATTCAGGAGATGTTTATCTCTAATTCTTTGAATAACAATTTAATATTTTATCAAGGTTTATGAATAGTATTTTTGTAAATCGTTGTGCTGCTCCACCGGCAGTTTTGGAGGCAAAAACATTTCTGAACGTCACGAGCCATTGTAAAATGCAGTTTTTGGATATAAATATGAACTTGATCGAACAAAAAATGCATGTATAGTGTAACATGATGTCCTAGGAGTGTCATCTGATGAAGATCATCAAAGGTTAGTGCTGCATTTAGCTGTGGTTTGGGTTTATGTGACATATATGCTTGCTTGGAAAATGGCTGTGTGATTATTTGTGTCTATGTACTCTCCTAACATAATCTAATGTTTTGCTTTCACTGTAAAGCCTTTTGGAAATTGGACAACGTGGTTCGATTCAGGAGAAGTGCATCTATAAAATGGTGTAAAATAGTCCTATGTTTGAGAACTTTGAATTATGACATTTTGTGGTTTTAAATTTGGCACTCTGATTTTTCACTGGCTGTTGAATAGTGTGGGATGATTTCGTCCCACCTCCCCTAGAGAGGTTAAACTGTTAGGGACAGATGTTCCGCTAGCGGAACGCCTCACCAATTTGCAATGGTATAGAGTGGCGTGAATTACAAATACCTCAAAAATGCTAAAACTTCAATTTCTCAAACATATGACTATTTTACACAATTTTAAAGACAAGACTCTCCTTTATCTAACCACATTGTCTGATTTCAAAAAGGCTTTACAGCGAAAGCAAAACATTAAACTATGTCAGGAGAGTACCCTCCCAAAAGTAATCACACACCCATTTTCAAAGCAAGAATATATGTCCCAAAAACCAAAACCACAGCTAAATGCAGCACTAACCTTTGATGATCTTCATCAGATGACACTCCTAGGACATTATGTTATACAATACATGCATGTTTTGTTCAATCAATTTCATATTTGTATCAAAAACCAGCTTTTTACATTAGCATGTGATGTTCAGAATTAGCATACCCACCGCAAACTTCCGGTGAATTTACAAAATTACGCACGATAAACGTTCACAAAAAACATAACAATTATTTAAAGAATTATAGATACAGAACTCAGATTTTCAAATAGCTTTTCGGTGAAAGCACATTTTGCAATATTCTGGATTACCTTTGCTGTTCTTCGTCAGAATGCACTCCCAGGACTTCTACTTCAACAACAAATGTTGTTTTGGTTCGAAATAATCCATAGTTATATCCAAATAGCTCCGTTTTGTTCGTGCGTTCAAGTCACTATCCGAAGGGTGAGGCGCATTTCGTGACAAAAAAATGCCAAATATTCCATTACCGTACTTCGAAGCATGTCAAACGCTGTTTAAAATAAATGTTTATGCTATTTTTCGCGTAAAATAACGATAATATTCCAAACGCGCGACGTTGAGTTCATTCAAACACTGAAAGAAAAAAATGGAGTCGTCTCGTGCACGCACGCCTCAGTGTCATTGTTCTCAGAAGGACCACTCACAAAAACCCCTGCTGTTTTTCGCCCAGAGACTGGAGAGCTCTCATTCCACTTTCTGGCGCCTTCCTAGAGCCAATGGAAGCCTTAGAAAATGTCACATTACAGCAGAGATGCTATATTTTTGATAGAGATGCCCTAGAAGGAGAACAAATTGTCAGACAGGGCACTTCCTGTATAGAATCTTCTCAGGTTTTGGCCTGGCATATGAGTTCTGTTATACTCACAGACACTATTCAAACAGTTTTAGAAACTTTTGAGTTTTTTTCTATCCAAATCTACTAATTATATGCATATTCTAGTTTCTGGGCAGGAGTAGTAACCAGATTAACCTCTATGGGCTAGGCGGGATGTAATCGTCCCACCTACGTAACAGCCAGTGTAATCCAGTGGCGCGATTTTCAAATACCTTAAAAATCCTATTACTTGAATTTCTCAAACATATGACTATTTTACAGCTATTTAAAGATTAAAGACAAGACTCTCGTTAATCTAACCACACTGTCCGATTTCAAAAAGGCTTTACAACGAAAGCAAAACATTAGATTATGTCAGCAGAGTACCAAGCCAGAAATAATCAGACACCCATTTTTCAAGCCAGCATATAATGTCACCAAAACCCAGAAGACAGCTAAATGCAGCACTCACCTTTGATGATCTTCATCAGATGACAACCCTAGGACATTATGTTATACAATACATGCATGTTTTGTTCAATCAAGTTCATATTTATATCAAAAACCAGCTTTTTACATTAGCATGTGACGTTCAGAACTAGCATACCCCCCGCAAACTTCCGGGGAATTCGCTAACATTTTACTAAATTACTCACGATAAACGTTCACAAAAAGCATAACAATTATTTTAAGAATTATAGATACAGACCTCCTCTATGCACTCGATATGTCCGATTTTAAAATAGCTTTTTGGTGAAAGCACATTTTGCAATATTCTAAGTACATAGCCCAGGCATCACGGGCTCGCTATTTAGACACCCGGCAAGTTTAGCACTCACCATAATCATATTTACTATTATAAAAGTTTGATTACCTTTTGTTGTCTTCGTCAGAATACACACCCAGGACTGCTACTTCAATAACAAATGTTGGTTTGGTCCAAAATAATCCATCGTTATATCCGAATAGCGGCGTTTTGTTCGTGCGTTCCAGACACTATCCGAAATGGTAAAGAAGGGTCGTGCGAATGGCGCAATTCGTGACAAAGAAATTCTAAATATTCCATTACCGTACTTCGAAGCATGTCAACCGCTGTTTAAAATCAATTTTTATGCCATTTTTCTCGTAGAAAAGCGATAATATTCCGACCGGGAATCTCCTTTTCGGTAAACAGAGGAAAAATCACAAAGACAGGGGCGGTCAGTGCACGCGCCTAAGCCCACACTCCCTTGATCGGCCACTTGAGAAAGGCGATAATGTGTTTCAGCCTGGGGCTGGAATAACGACATTCAGGTTTTTCCCGGGCTCTGAGAGCCTATTGGAGCCGTGGGAAGTGTCACGTTACCGCAGAGATCCTTTGTAATGGAATGAGATGTCAAAGAAAGACAATAAATGGTCAGACAGGCCACTTCCTGTAAAGGAATCTCTCAGGTTATGACCTGCCATTTGAGTTCTGTTATACTCACAGACACCATTCAAACAGTTTTAGAAACTTTGGAGTGTTTTCTATCCAAAGCCAATAATTATATGCATATTCTAGTTACTGGGCAGGAGTAGTAACCAGATTAAATCGGGTACGTTTTTTATCCAGCCGTGTCAATACTGCCCCCTAGCCCTAACAGGTTAAATTGGGTACGTTTTTTATCCGGCCGTGAAAATACAGCCCCCTATACCATAACAGGAGCGTCTCATCCCGTAAGCGGGATCAACATCCAGCGAAAAACTCCTAGCGACATTAGCATAACAAAATGTAATATATATTTTTTTCAAATATAGGACTGTCTCATATCGTTTTATAGATACACCTCTCCTGAATCGACCCACGTCGTCCGATTTCAAAAAGGTTTGACAGGAAAAGCAAAACATTAGATTATGTTAGAGGAGTACATGGTAAAAGGAGCAACATAGCCATTTTCCGACCAACCACATGCATCACAAATAACCAAAAAACAGCTAAATGCAGCACTAACCTTTTACAAACTTCATCAGATGACACACCTAGGACATCATGTTACACAATGCATGCATTCTTTTGTTCAATAAAGTTCATATTTATATATAAAAACAGCATTTTACATCGGCGTCTGACGTTGACTAACTATTTTCCCTCAAATGCATCCCGGGAAACAGTGCTACAATTTACTGAATTACTATTCGAAAACATTTTTCAAATGTAATATTGTCATTCTAAGATTTATAGATGAATATCTCTTGAAAGCACCTGTCATACCAGATTTAAAAATAACTTTACTGGGTAATCACACTTTGCGATAAAAGGGGATGCGATACTCAGAAAATTAGCTAGTAATTCCAGCTCGGCGCCATCTTGGAACAATCGCATATCACATCTAATCTTGTATACTATTGTCAATAATCCCTTACCTTTAGTTGTCTTCATCAGAAAGCACTTCCAGGAATCCCAGGTCCACAACAAATGTATTTTCGGTCGAAAAAGTCCATCCTTTATGTTCCATTAGCTTGCTGTTGTTAGCGCGTCTGAAGGCTGTATCCAAATGCTCCGTCGGGCGCGGGACATGTCAAACGTTGTATAACATACATCTTCAGGGCCTGTTTTAACAAGAGAGCCAATAAGATTCGAGGGGGACGATTGTATTGTGTTTCAAAACGTTTCGAAAGGAGGGGGTAGACAGGGCCGCCGGCGTCATAATGGTGATGGCCCTCCCCCTGTGACCAATTTCCACAGCGTCTCATTCATTCAGTTTCGACAGTAGAAGGCTGAAACCACTGTGTAAAGACTGGGGACGTCTAGTGGAAGCAATAGAAAGTGCTCAATGAACGATAGCTCACGGTGTGATTAACCTCTCTGGGCTAGGCGGGACGAATTCGTCCCACCTACGAAACAGCCACTTGAAGCCTGTGGCGCGATTTTCAAAACCTTAAAAATCCTATTACTTCAATTTCTCAAACATATGACTATTTTACAGCTATTTAAAGACAAGACTCTCGTTAATCTAACCACACTGTCCGATTTCAAAAAGGCTTTACAACGAAAGCAAAACATTAGATTATGTCAGCAGAGTACCAAGCCAGAAATAATCAGACACCCATTTTTCAAGCTAGCATATAATGTCACAAAAACCCAGAAGACAGCTAAATGCAGCACTAACCTTTGATGATCTTCATCAGATGACAACCCTAGGACATTATGTTATACAATACATGCATGTTTTCTTCAATCAAGTTCATATTTATATCAAAAACCAGCTTTTTACATTAGCATGTGACGTTCAGAACTAGCATACCCCCCGCAAACTTCCGGGGAATTCGCTAACATTTTACTAAATTACTCACGATAAACGTTCACAAAAAGCATAACAATTATTTTAAGAATTATAGATACAGACCTCCTCTATGCACTCGATATGTCTGATTTTAACCTGTGACGGCTAGGGGGCAGTATTGACACGGCTGGATAAAAAACATACCCGATTTAATCTGGTTACCACTCCTACCCAGTAACTAGAATATGCATATACTTATTACATATGGATAGAAAACACCCTACATTTTCTAAAACTGTTTGAATGGTGTCTGTGAGTATAACAGAACTCAAATGGCAGGTCAAAACCTGAGAGATTCCTTTACAGGAAGTGGCCTGTCTGACCATTTGTTGAACTTCTTTTCCATCTCTATCATTTACTAAGGATCTCTGCTCTAACGTGACACTTCCCACGTCGTCCATAGGCGCTCAGAGCCCGGGAAAAAACAGAATGTCATCATTCCAGCCCCAGGCTGAAACACATTATCGCCTTTCTCAAGTGGCCGATCAAGGGACACGGGCTTATGCGCGTGACCCCGACCGCCCCCGCCTTTGGGATTTTTTCCTCTGTTTGCCGAAAAGGAGATTCCTTGTCGGAATATTATCGCTTTTCTACAAGAAAAGTGTCGTAAAAATTGATTTTAAACAGCGGTTGACATGCTTCGAAGTACGGTAATGGAATATTTAGAATTTTATTGTCACGAATTGCGCCATACGCGTGACACTTCTTTACTATTTCGGATAGTGTCTGGAAAGCACGAACAAAACGCCGCTATTCGGATATAACGATGGATTATTTTTGACCAAACCAACATTTGTTATTGAAGTAGCAGTCCTGGGTGTGTATTCTGACGAAGACAACAAAAGGTAATCAAACTTTTATAATAGTAAATCGGAGTTTGGTCAGGGCTAAACTTGGTGGGTGTCAAAATAGCTAGCCGTGATGGCTGGGCTATCTACTCAGAATATTGCAAAATGTGCTTTCACCGAAAAGCTATTTTAAAATCGGACACCTCGATTGCACAAAGGAGTTCTGTATCTATAATTCTTAAAATAATTGTTATGTTTTTTGTGAACGTTTATCGTGAGTAATTTAGTAAATTCACCGGAAGTGTTCGGTGGGAATGCTAGTTCTGAACGTCACATGCTAATGTAAAAAGCTGGTTTTTGATATAAATATGAACTTGATTGAACAAAACATGCATGTATTGTATAACATAATGTCCTAGGCGTGTCATCTGATGATCATCAAAGGTTAGTGCTGCATTTAGCTGTGGTTTTGTTTTTTGTGACATTATACGCTAGCTTGAAAAATGGATGTCTGATTATTTCTGGCTTGGTACTCTGCTGACATAATCTAATGTTTTGCTTTCGCTGTAAAGCCTTTTTGAAATCGGACAGTGTGGTTAGATAAAGGAGAGTCTTGTCTTTAAAATGCTGTAAAATAGTCATATGTTTGAAAAATTGAAGTTTTTGTATTTTTGAGGAATTTGTCATTCGCGCCACGCCTATCATTGGATATTGGAGCAGGTGTTCCGCTAGCGGAACGTCTAGATGTAAGAGGTTATTAAGAACAAATTCTTATTTACAGCAGTGGGTTAATTGCCTTGTTCAGGGGCAGAATGACAGATTTTCACCATGTCAGCTCAGAGATTCAATCTAGCAACCTTTCAGTTACTGGCCCAACGATCTAACCACTAGGCTACCTGCCACCACAAAAACATTACCCACCCTAGCAGTGCTGGTTTGGCTGTTTTAATGTTATCCAGAGTGTTGGTGACTGCAACTGTGCTGTCAGATTGTCAGTTCGCAAAATCAGAGTGTTTTGCTCTCGGAGCGTTCAGTGCGCACACTGGATGCTTTGACCGATGAGTATGGTTGATCCAAGCGTTCTGACCTCACAACAGCAGTCAAGCACCAAAGCTAACTGGCTAACATTGGCTAGCTTACTAGCTACTTCCAGACAAGAGTGTGCTCCTAATCTCAGCTCGTTACCTGTATAAAAGACACCTGGGAGCCAGAAATCTTTCTGATTGAGAGGGGGTGAAATACTTATTTCCCTTATTAAAATGCAAATCAATTTATAACATTTTTGACATGCGTTTTTCTGGATTTTTTTGTTTGTTATTCTGTCTCTCACTGTTCAAATAAACCTACCATTAACATTATAGACTGATCATTTCTTTGTCAGTGGGCAAACGTACAAACTCAGCAGGGGATCAAATACTTTTTCCCCTCACTGTATACACACACATGATTACATACGCACTATACACACATGTACACATGGATTTTGTGTTTTAGATATGTGGTAGTGGAGTAGGGGCCTGTATTGTAATGTTTTTAAAATTGTATAACTGCCTTAATTTTGCTGGACCCCAGGGATCCATAATAAATACAAATACAAAATTTCAACAATCTAACTTTAGCTAGCAAACTTAGCTAGCTCGTTGAAAAAAAAGCAGATGCTTACCTCTCAGACAAAGATGATTCTTTGAGTTGATCCAGAAGGCCAGCCCAGATTGGCTCAGGGCCCAATCCCCACGTTTTCGTTCGAAGTGAAAACTCAACGCAAGTAGTGGGGAGCGGGAAGCGGATTCCCGCTTTAAGTACATTGAGATTTCTTTATGAATGTAATTATTGCATTGACTGTTCCCAGATATAAAAGGTTCCCACAAGCTCCATGATCCCAGAAAAAAATTACCTTTGGAGTCTCCCAATGCATTATGGAAACTTTTGTCAAATTTTCACTACTTTTACTCTTTCCATCTCTCAATCTCTCTCTCACCCCTTCTGTTATTATTACCCTCACCTACTTTAAAGGCTCTCCAATGATTCCAGACAAAAGTAATCACACTTAATCTCCACCTCACCCAATGGTCTCTAGGTTGTGTAATATCATCAGGCGGATGTCATCAGTGCCGTGGGAGACTGTAGAGAGTGGCGTTCTCAACTTCTCACTCCTCCCCCCGAGGGTTGTCCTCAACAACAAAGTGTAAATCGTCTCCTTTCGTCCGATTTCGTCAACCTCTGTCACATGTTGAACCTGTCTGGAACCTGTGTGAAAGCGCTACCCCCAAAGCTAGGATTTGGTGTGTTAGGGAAGGGCTGTGTGTGCGTGTGTGTGTCAAGGTAAAGGGGATCAGTGATCCGTCTGCTTGTCTGTGTGTCACTGCAAAGCCCCTTAATGTCAAGCCTGAAAGCCCCCCTCTCTCTCTCCCTTTCCGAAAACCTCACTTCTCTTTATCTGAGTATTTGCTTTTTCAGAGTTATCAGAACTTGATCATTATCTTCTGGACCAAACAAACTTTAATATAACATTTCCCATTGTATACAGTCTATTTATTCATTTAAAATTAGTGTTTGGCTCCCTCTTTTTCAAAGCAGAAAAGCAATTTACACCTCACATTTGTTTGTTTTTGTACAAATTCAACTTAATCACACTTCAGATTATAGCTTTGACCTAAAAGTGAAGTCATTGCTAATTTTTTATCGAAGTTACAGCACCTAATTGTCTAAAGGCTATCAAGGGCCTTTCTGTGCAGTCCTTTTTTAACTGTAGTTCCACCGTATCACCAGTGGGTGACCCCATGCCTCCACTGATAAGCTCCCAGTTGTTGGTTGGTTCTCAGGCAGTAGAATGAGTGGTGGTTTAGGAGTTTTTTCTTTCCTCTGTATTCTCTCCTCCTCTGTTCTGTTCTCCACATGCAGACTCTATTATTAAAGGCTTTTAGCTCTATAGCTGTGCCTTAACTGCTTGCTGAACCGTGAGTGTGTGTGAGTGTGTGTTCATTCTTGAGAATTGGAGAAAATAAAAAACAGGAAAAAGTGAGAGATGAGTTAGAACAACAAGATAAAGGAAAGAGAAGGAGCAGTAGAGCAGATAGAGCGTAGGGAGTGATAGAGGGAGGAAAAAACAAGTGCAGTGCAGGAGAGATATGGACAGGCCGAGTGGAAGAGTATCAGGTCAGTGTGTCCATTATCTTGATTGAGAGATATAAAGGCCTCATTGCTCCCTAGGCAGTCCTCTGGGCCTAGCTCTCAAACATTACTACCTCTCTGCTCATGGTGTTTGTGTGTGTGTGTGTGTGTGTGTGTGTGTGTGTGTGTGTGTGTGTGTGTGTGTGTGGTGTGTGTGTGTGAGAGAGAGAGCGAATTAGAGTATGAGAGTGTGAGGATGTGTGTGTACGTGAGTTTGTGCATCTGTCTGTCTGTTTGAAGTGTGTGCACATGTGTGTGTGTCTGTGTGTGTGTGTGTGTGTGTGTGTGTGTGTGTGTGTGTGTGTGTGTGTGTGTGTGAGAGAGAGCGAATTAGACTATGAGAGTGTGAGGATGTGTGTGTACGTGAGTTTGTGCATCTGTCTGTCTGTTTGAAGTGTGTGCACGTGTGTGTGTCTGTGTGTATGTGTTCGACCACAACTTCTGTTGATCTCTCCATCAACAACCCCCTCCTCCCTCCATCACTCCATCATAGTATTTACACATGCTGCTCACAATAAAAAACATGTTCTTCCACAAAAAAAAACATAATTAAAGCAATAAATTATGTCTAACCCACATTACGTATAATTATCAGCACTTAGTGGCATAAGTCATTTGATCCTATTTTCATTCATATCCCCATCTCTCCATTCTCCATCTAGAGGGAGGGAGAGAAAGCTCCATATAAAATGTGATAAAGTTCACAGCCCTATGGTGGCGTTTGCGGGTTGGCT
Source organism: Salmo salar (assembly GCF_965601325.2). NCBI lineage: Eukaryota > Metazoa > Chordata > Actinopteri > Salmoniformes > Salmonidae > Salmo > Salmo salar. The sequence continues at coordinate 65,072,660 of NC_138308.1, forward strand.
CCGTGCTACTATACTAAATTGGTGCAATAGTAAAGCCCCAGGGAGAGGTGCACATGCTCCCTGTCAGAAATTAGGGTTAGCTGCTCCCTGCTATTGTTAACATCCCACCTTTATTTGAGAGGAAGGATCCCTTGTGGACCCTATTAAGCGTCTTAATTTCGGCCGTTTTTCTTTTTTTTTCTGCAACCATCTTCTCTACCTCCCTGTGCGTCAGTCTTTTAAGGTCCCCTCTTTTCTTTTCTGACCACATCTCTATATAAATCTTTAATCTCTCTCTCTATCTCATCGGAAAGCATAATGTCCTTGGCTAAATCTTCATTGGGGTATTTCTGGCCTGTATAGGATCCATAAATAGATTTGCATGTCAAGGTCACTAATTTAAGAAACTTGCAAAGGGATTGAGTGAAGTGTCCGGTCGCCCCTTCCACTCATTCTATCCCGTCTCCCTGCACATACACAGACACAATACAGTGCAGTATTTTTTTCGATGTAATCTTTATTTAACTAGAAAAGTCAGTTAAGAACAAATTATTATTTGCAATGACAGCCTACCCCAGCCAAACCCAGAAAACACTGGGCCAATTGTGCACCACCCTATGGGACTCCCAATCACAGCCAGATGTGATACAGCCTGGATTCAAACCAGGGACTGTAGTGACACCTCTAGCATTGAGATGCAGTGCCTTAGACCACTGCTACACTTGGACAGTACAGTACAGTGCACCATCAGTATCTACTGGGAGCATCAGATTCAGGTCAACTTTATTGGAGAGAGAGAAAAAAGGAGACAGGGTGTTTTCATCCAGCATACTTTGCAATGATAGTGACATTATTGATATGAATAATGCAACATCTGCATGGCCCTCTTTAATCCAGTACAACATCCAGCAATAATGTATTCTAATTCACTGTGGTGAGAGAACATTATGGTAACATAATGTACTTATGCTTTATCCACCATCACTGCAAAGATTCAGGGCTTTTTGTTGCAGTTTTCAACTTTATATTAAGTGTGAATGTTAGGGTTTTGGACCGTTAGTAATCGTCAGTAGTTTGACGCAACATCAACATCGTGAGTGGGAATTTAAGGTTATGGACAGGTGTCTGGTTTGACACAGTCTATTTTGACTTGGTTTCTGACAATGTGGCAATGTGACCCAATACTTTCAATGTTGTTGCCTTGGGACACCAGTGAAAGAGGGTCACCGATGTCTCCAGTGCAAAATGCTCATTATTTGGCTGCTCATTATTTGCTAGTGCTGGTTTGGAGTGTGGGGTAATGAAATACTCTGCAGCCCCCAAATCCCTGTTCACCAGACACACTTTCTGTGTGGCTAGTACCACAGTAATGTGGGTCTATAAATATGGGAGAGGTTTGTTTTCTGGTTAGATATTTGTTATAGGATTTCTATTAATCACAGAGAATAATACGGTATGTGTTTGTATCATTTGTGAGTGAGCACGTGTGTGTGTATATGTAGTCTGTGTGTATGGTTGTGAACCAACCTACACCTGTTCTCCCCCTGTGTGAATTCATGTGTGTGTGTCTGTGTTTGTATATGCGATGCAGCTCTCTATAAAAATCTGTGTCCGTGTGTGTGTGGGTGGGTGTGTGCACCTGAAAGACCCACTGTGTGTGTAAAGCATCATTGTCTCTCTGTGTCTCCCTACAGGAGATGTACTCTAAAGGCCTAATCCTGTGTGGTGTGATGAAGCAGGTGCAAGGGCAGGGGGACAACTGCTTCGAAGTGGTCACCTCCCTCAGGACCTTCTAATTTCGGGTGGAGAGTGAAGGTAAAGGGAGCACAACTGCCATCTCACACCTTACATAAACTAGTACCTACACCCTCCCTCTATCTCCTCCCTCTATCCTTCCTCTCCTCCCCCAGTAAAATATAAAATAACCTCCACTGGCGATGCCTGTTAAACGTATGCATTAGAGCTGTTTGTGGAGTGCAGTGTAGCCTTGTAGCTTGGTAGCTTGCCTTCTCTCTTGCCAGTCTCTCACTCGCTCTCTCATCTCTTCCACTTTCCCTTCCTCCCTCAAATTTTCTCTCCGTCTCCTCTCTACCTTATGTATCTCTCTCCCCCTTTTCCCTCTCCCCCTTCCTTCTTTACTCTCTCTTTCGCTATTTATTTTCAAACAGAATAGTGGAAGAGCTTTCTTTATGTAAACATCTCAGCCAATTAGGTCCCCCCTAACCACGTTTGATGTCATCCGCGGCCCGGGTCAAGCCTCGACCTGCTTCTGCCAAAAAAGTGACAAAGCGCTGATGACATCATGCAGCGTTATAAGCCTCTTAGTGAATGGTGATTCTCGGCTCTGTGTGTGTGTGTCTGTGTGTGCGTGCGTGCGTGCTTGTGTGAGTAGGCTATAGGCTAAAACAAACACTTCTGACAGTCTGTCCTCATTATGAGAAGGCGATGTATACTTTACTTGATTAAGGAAATGTGTTGTCATGGCAACAACAGTGACAATGGTGTGTGTGTGTGTGTGTGCCCCTCTTCAGTTCTTTCTGTACAAGTCGATACAAATCTATGCAAAAAAGTTACTGATTTTGAGCTCATCCATGTGACCCTAGGCATATCACCATTGAAAGCTTAACCTCTCTAGGCTAGGCGGGACGAATTCGTCCCACCTACGTAACAGCCACGGCTATCCTGTGGCGCGATTTTCAAAACCTTAAAAATCCTATTACTTCAATTTCTCAAACATATGACTATTTTACAGCCATTTAAAGATAAGACTCTCGTTAATCTAACCACACTGTCCGATTTCAAAAAGGCTTTACAACGAAAGCAAAACATTAGATTATGTCAGCAGAGTACCAAGCCAGAAATAATCAGACACCCATTTTTCAAGCCAGCATATAATGTCACCAAAACCCAGAAGACAGCTAAATGCAGCACTCACCTTTGATGATCTTCATCAGATGACAACCCTAGGACATTATGTTATACAATACATGCATGTTTTGTTCAATCAAGTTCATATTTATATCAAAAACCAGCTTTTTACATTAGCATGTGACGTTCAGAACTAGCATACCCCCCGCAAACTTCCGGGGAATTCGCTAACATTTTACTAAATTACTCACGATAAACGTTCACAAAAAGCATAACAATTATTTTAAGAATTATAGATACAGACCTCCTCTATGCACTCGATATGTCCGATTTTAAAATAGCTTTTTGGTGAAAGCACATTTTGCAATATTCTAAGTACATAGCCCAGGCATCACGGGCTCGCTATTTAGACACCCGGCAAGTTTAGCACTCACCATAATCATATTTACTATTATAAAAATTTCATTACCTTTTGTTGTCTTCGTCAGAATACACACCCAGGACAGCTACTTCAATAACAAATGTTGGTTTGGTCCAAAATAATCCATCGTTATATCCGAATAGCGGCGTTTTGTTCGTGCGTTCCAGACACTATCCGAAATAGTAAAGAAGTGTCACGCGCTTGGCGCAATTCGTGACAATAAAATTCTAAGTATTCCATTACCGTACTTCGAAGCATGTCAACCGCTGTTTAAAATCAATTTTTACGACATTTTTCTCGTAGAAAAGCGATAATATTCCGACCGGGAATCTCCTTTTCGGCAAACAGAGGAAAAAATCCCAAAGGCGGAGGCGGTCGGGGTCACGCGCATAAGCTAGTGTCTCTTGATGGGCCACTTGAGAAAGGCGATAATGTGTTTCAGCCTGGGGCTGGAATGACGACATTCTGTTTTTTCCCGGGCTCTGAGCGCCTATGGACGACGTGGGAAGTGTCACGTTAGAGCAGAGATCCTTAGTAAATGATAGAGATGGAAAAGAAGTTCAACAAATGGTCAGACAGGCCACTTCCTGTAAAGGAATCTCTCAGGTTTTGACCTGACATTTGAGTTCTGTTATACTCACAGACACCATTCAAACAGTTTTAGAAAATTTAGGGTGTTTTCTATCCATATGTAATAAGTATATGCATATTCTAGTTACCGAGTAGGAGTGGTAACCAGATTAAATCGGGTATGTTTTTTATCCAGCCGTGTCAATGCTGCCCTCTAGCCCTAACAGGTTAATCCAACAGCCACAGCAATGTTAACAATAACCAAACTACATAACCTACTCCTGAGATATATTGTACAGTGAGGGAAAAAAGTATTTGATCCCCTGCTGATTTTGTATGTTTGCCCACTGACAAAGAAATGATCAGTCCATAATTTTAATGGTAGGTTTATTTGAACAGTGAGAGACAGAATAACAACCAAAAAATCCAGAAAAACGCATGTCAAAAATGTTATGAATTGATTTGCATTTAGAACGGCCAGTTTCGAATGACGCAACAATCAGCATTTGAGCTGATTGACTCAACACAAGCGGTCATATTTTCTAACTCTCGGCTGACATAAACTACAATATGAATTAGCTAATAGCAATAACTATGTATAATTAATCACATCACGGTTGAGCTCACCGTTGATCAAAATAATTGAGTAAAACACTTTCTAGAAATCGATAGTAATCCGACGATTAGTTTCAGTGCGCAGCTTTTCCCAAGACTGCTTCCTAGTTATGCTGCTATGACTGCATTTCATCAACAACGCTACTGCCATCCTAAATGACCCGTTATACAAAACAAGAAATGTCAACAGCTGGCAGTAAAGTGCCATGACAAACGAGACGTCCATGTCCTCTCCACTGTCCATACAGCAACCATGTCGGCCACAGGGAAGGTGGACCACCTGACGGGAGAGATAAACATCAAACCAGACAGAGAGAAACATCAAAGTGAGTGTGCTCCTAATCTCAGCTCATTACCTGTATAAAAGACACCTGGGAGCCAGAAATCATTCTGATTGAGAGGGGGTCAAATACTTATTTCCCTCATTAAAATGCAAATCAATTTATAACAGTTTTGACATGTGTTTTTATGGATTTTTTTGTTGTTTTTATTCTGTCTCTCACTGTTCAAATAAACCTACCATTAAAATTATAGACTGATCATTTCTTTGTCAGTGGGCAAACATACAAAATAAGCAGGGGATCAAATAATTTTTTCCCTCACTGTAGCTACCCTCGCGACCGCATTGTCGTCACACACACACGCACACACACACACACACACACATCATCATTCCGTATGTCCCTCTGTCAATATGTCAAGCGTATTGATATGCCGCTGACTCATCCATCATACTGTCTGGGAGATCATCTTCATAAGTCACACTCAGCCTTCCTGACAGTGGAGGGTCGTGTTTGATGTTGCGCAATGGACACTGGGTGAGTTTGGGGAAAGTCTCACACAGTTGTTGAGAGGGGGGGAGGGATCTAGAGAGAGAGGGAGGAACGTAGGGAGGGAGATAGGGATGGACAGGTGGGGTGGTGGGGAGAAAAGAGGGAGAGAGAAGAGAGAGTGGGAGAAAGAGGAAAGCTTTGCCCCGTCACCTCATGCATCTTTAAACAGGCCCCTGGATCAGTCTGAAAGAGTCATCAATCTTTGGGCAAACATGAGCGAGCATAGGAGAAAGGGATAGATTGGAAAACGAAAGTGAAAAGGACAGCATGGAGAAAGATGTAGCTTTAGAAAACCAAAAGACACAGACGGATAGAGAGAGAGTGAAAGCAAGAGAGCAAGGAATTTTGAATTGAGAAACAGAATGACAAAAACATAGTCAGACACACTGAGGTAGAGAAAGACATTGAAAGAGATAGAGAGAGACAAAGAGAGACAGAGAGAGGGAGGGAGTGAAAGAAGGAGATAAAGAAGAGAGATGGAGCAGAGAGCAGATTAATAATTTAACGACATAGAGAGTCCCCACAGCTCTCCACTGCATGTGTTTTCACTGGACTGCAGGTGCCCTGTTCCCCCAGATGTACCTCACCTGGAGATAGATGGAGGGAGGGAGGGAGGTATGGATGGAAGGATTGAGAGAGGGAAGGAGGGAGCACATGAGGGAGGGAAAGAGAATTGAGATGATGGAGAGAGAATGCATTAGAGCAAAATAAATATATTGAGGGAGTGACAACACGGACAGGATCAAGTGGAAGGTTAGCGAGAGATCAATAATGGTAGAAAGCATTGAATAAAAAAGTGTGAGAGAATGGGAATTATGGTTATGAAGAGGTTTGAACATTTGGACGATTGAAATATTGGCCATAAGACTTTGCCATTGCGATAAGAATGGACAGGCCACAGCGTTTTGGAACATTCAGAAATAAATATTTGATGTAGAAAAAACTTGCCTCCCCGACAGATAGAATAAGGAATTGTCTGCTTTAGTCATGGCATTTCTATCAGCAATGTTCAACAACAGCTCTTCAAGATCACACACGCCACCCTGTTCACCCCTGAACTGTACCTCACCTCTCTGAGGTTCCCCTCTCTTTTACGATGGAGAGAAAGAGAGGGATAGACAGTGAGACGGTGATAGACAGACATGAAAATACGTTTGCATCCCAAATGGAAGCCTCTTCCCTATTCTCACCCTATTCCCTATCAGCCCTGGTCAAAAGTATTGCACAATGTAGGGAATAGGGTGCCATTTTGGATTCAGCCAGTGTGTGTCTCTGCTTTGTTTTTCCTTACTCCATTGACGTGAGTCATGATGGCGTCTGTGTGGGCTGTTATTTCAGTGATGTCTGCTGTTGTCCATTTAACAGACTAAAATCCCCATTTAATTTCATCTACAATGAATACTTTTTAGCCTTCCTATCCCTTCATGGTCTCTAGCTCTCGCTCTCCCTTCAGAACATATAGCCGCTCTGCTTTGAATGGCATCATAGTTGCTGAAGGCTGTTTCTCTCTGAACTCGTTTGTTTTTTCATGTGAAGAGAGGAAGGCGAAGAAGAGACGAGTGGTCCACAGTGTGAAGAGGACGTGGTCTAACTGTCCTCTTTATTCTGTACACATGCTTTAGATACAGTTGAAGTCGGAAGTTTACGTACACATAGCCAAAATAAATTTAAACTCAGTGTTTCATAATTCCTGACATCTAACCCTAGTAAAAATTCCTGTCTTAGGTCAGTTAGGATCACCACTTTATTTTAAGAATGTGAAATGTCAGAATAATAATAGAGAGAAATATTTATTTCAGCTTTTATTTCTTTCATCACATTCCCAGTGGGTCAGAAGTTTACATACACTTTGGCCCATTCCTCCTGACAGAGCTGGTGTAACTGAGTCAGGTTTGTAGGCCTCCTTGCTCGCACACACTTTTTCAGTTCTACCCCCACATTTTCTATGGGATCGAGGTCAGAACTTTTTGATGCCCACTCCAATACCTTGACTTTGTTGTCCTTAATAAGCCATTTTCCAACAACTTTGGAAATATGCTTGGGGTCATTGTTCATTTGGAAGACCCATTTGCGACCAAGCTTTAACTTCCTGACTGATGTCTTGAGATGTTGCTTCAATATATCCACATCATTTTCATTCCTCATGGTGCCATCTATTTTGTGAAGCGCACCAGTCCCTTCTGCAGCAAAGCACACCCACAACATGATGCTGCCACCCCCGTGCTTCATGGTTGGGATGGTGTTCTTTGGCTTGCAAGCCTCCCCCTTTTTCCTCCAAACATAACAATGGTCATTATGGCCAAACAGTTCTATTTTTGTTTCATCAGACCAGAGGACATTTCTCCAAAGAGTGCGATCTTGGTCCCCATGAGCATTTGCAAACCGTAGTCTGGCTTTTTATGGCGGTTTTGGAGCAGTGGCATCTTCCTTGCTGAGCGGACTTTCAGGTTATGTCGATATAGGACTCGTTTTGCTGTGGATATAAATACTTTTGTACCCGTTTCCTCCAGCGTCTTCACAAGGTCCTTTGCTGTTTTTCTGGGATTGATTTGCACTTTTCGCACCAAAGTACATTCATCTCTAGGAGACAGAGCGCATCTCCTTCCTGAGCGGTATGACGGCCGCGTGGTCCCATGGTTTTTATGGTTGTACAGAACGTTTGTAAATTGCTCCGAATGATTAGCCAGACTTGTGGAGGTCTACAATTTGTCTTTTACAGTCTTTTGATTTTCCCATGATGTCAAGCAAAGAGGCACTGAGTTTTGAAGGTAGGCCTTGAACTACATCCACAGGTACACCTCCAATTGACTCAAATTATGTCAATTAGTCTATCAGAAGCTTCAAAAGCCATGACATAATGTTCTGGAATTTTCCAAGCTGTTTAAAGGCACAGTCTACTTAGCGTATGTAAACTTCTGACCCACTGGAATTGTGACACAGTGAATTATAAGTGAAATAATCTGCTGTAAACAATTTTTGGAAAAATTACTTGTGTCATGCACAAAGTAGATGTCCTAACCGACTTGCCAAAACTATAGTTTGTTAACAAGAAATGTGTGGAGTGGTTGAAAAATGAGTTTTAATGACGCCAACATAAGTGTATGTAAACTTCCGACTTCAACTGTACATGCTGCATACACACACACATGACCTCTACAAACCCCTCTGTATCCGTGTGTCTCAGCTGGTTGTGAGAAATTTACGCAGGCCTGTTTGTGTCTCTTCCGCGCCTGTGGACGGCCAGGCTCTCTCTCTCTCTCTCGCTCTCTCTCGCTCTCTCTCGCTCTCTCTCGCTCTCTCTCGCTCTCGCTCTCTCTCTCAGTGACGAGGCAGTGCAGATAGAGAAGAGGAAGGAAGGCCCTAAATAAATGAACATGCAAATATGAGTCTCCCAGACAGACATGTAATGGATCTAAGAAACCAGGGCAAAAACAATAAGGACTGGTGATGTAAAGATCTGTGAATTATTAAAGGCTTTATGGATTATTAATCTGGTTTCTTAGTGAATTCATAATATATTGAGGTTTTTGGGAGCACAGAGGGGATAGTGTTGGGATGGGTATGAAGGGGTTGGGGTAGGTTTGAGGAGGTTCTTCTCTATACAAACAGGCACATTTTGTCCTCGGTCAGTGAAGGTCAATAGTGACTTACCACCTGGATTCGATCTTATGTAGCAAAACTTGGAATGGTGTTTTTTACATTATATAAAAGTAGAGACTCAGAGCTACAAAATGGTATATCATACACTGCATTTGGGGAACAATGGGAAACTAATTCTGCTTTGAAAGTTGATCAACTTGTAAACTCACTTTTAAGAAAATCGCCTTTGAATGTTTTACTATCTAGTGAAGAGCTCTTCTTTGTTGACACCCATTCAGCATCTTTCACACCCTCACCCTAAGCTTTAGCCCCAACCATCCTGTTTCCCTCTAGAAGCGCACACTTGACACTCTGACTGATGATTTTCTTACCACTGGATAACATGAAAACAGCCAAACCACCTCTGCTGGCAACAATTTCATTACACTTTTTTGCAGACATTTACTGACACCGACCATATTCAACAGGTGTTGTACACACCTCACATAATGTTAGCTAACGATCCAGCCAGCGGGCATTAGCTAGTTTAACCTTTCTGGGAAGGGGATTCCGCTAGTGGAATACCTGGTCTACAGCCAGTGAAATTGCAGGGCGCCAAATTCAAACAACAGAAATCTTATAATTAAAATTCCTCAAACATACAAGTATTATACATACTTTTAAAGATAAACGTCTTGTTAATCCAACCACAGTGTCCGATTTCAAAAAGGCTTTACGGCGAAAGCACACCGTGCGATTATGTTAGGACAGCGCCTAGCCACAAAAAAACCATACAGACATTTTCCAGCCAAGGAGAGGTGTCACAAAAGTCAGAAATAGCATTAAAATTAATCACTAACCCTGGATGATCTTCATCTGGTGGCACTCCCAGGACTCCATGTTACAAAATAAATGTTTGTTTGTTCGATAAAGTTAATCTTTATGTCCAAAAACCTCATTTGAAATTGGCGCGTTATGTTCCGAAATGCATTGTCTCAAACAAACATCCGGTGAAATTACAGAGAGCCACATCAAATTACAGAAATACTCATCATAAACATTGATGAAAGATACAAGTGTTAGAACATAGGATTAAAGATAAACTTCTTGTTAATCCAGCCGCTGTGTCCGATTTCAAAAAGGCTTTACGGCGAAAGCACACCATGCAATTATGTTAGGTCAGCGCATAGCCACAGAAAACCATACTGCCATCTTCCAGCCAAGGAGAGGTGTCACAATGTCAGAAATAGCGTTAAAATGAATCACTTACCTTTGATGATCTTCATCTGATGGCACTCCACATTTTTCATCCAAACTTTCCAATGCTGCTCCCTATCCCAAAAAGGTTTTTAACAATAAACAGTGCCAACAATGCCACAGTGCTGGGAGCTAACCAACCATGTTCAATGTTAGCTAGCTAATATTAGGCTCTAACTTGAACAGCACACGGCTCTGGGAAATGAACAATAAAGTCAGCTATGGAGCCAGCCAGATAACATTAGCTAGCTAGCTAACAGTACACATTAGCTTGAAATGAAACCACTTTCTGTCAAAATTAGAAAACGTGTAATATCTGAAAATGTAACATTATCTAGCTAACACTAGACAGTCTTACCTGAATACATCATCGTGCATGGACGCGTCTCCATGTCAGGAATGCCACGCCATGGTTGCCCTTAGTTTGAAGATGTAATCCGGAGACAGGTGTTTCCTCCATCTCTTTAGCTATCATACTCTAATTCCACTGATTTCAAAACTTGATCCTCCAGAAAGTGGAGAGCCACACTTATGTAGCTCCACTACACAATACATTTTTTTAAAAGCCACGTTCAACAGGATTACCAACACAGACTGACGAGCTTCTATGGCAGACCAATCCGAACTCCTCTCTCAGCATGTCCAGCCCACTCATTATCTGAGCCAATCATGGCTAGTGGGAAGGTTGCTCACTTTATCTGTGGCTTAACCAACATGGCTGGTAATTTAACAATTTTATTCATATTTACAGATGTCATACTCATTTGATATTAAGGCACATGAAAGTATACATGTTCAAGAAGAGATTTCTGCCCAAAAACGTATTTACATTCAAAAGTCTCTCCTGTGAAGTCATTACTTGCGACATACGCCTAGTTTCCAGAATCAGGTCACAATAGGTAAAGCTCGGACGGAACTGTGTGTGTGTGCGTTTGTGTAGTTGATAAAAAAGATAGCATCTGTGTCTGTGCTTGCATGTTTTGGTTCTTTCTTTCTTTGTGTCTGTATGTCTAGTGGTGTAAAAACAAACTTGACACATTACATTTGTCATTTTAGTCATTTAGCAGACACTCTTATCCAGAGCGACTTACAATTAGTGCATTCATCTTAACCTCTATGGGCTAGGTGGGACGCTAGCGTGCCACCCGTGGTGCACTCCATCAACAGCAGGTGCATTTCAAGAGCGGCAAATTTGAATCCAAATAAATGTCAAAATTCAAATTTTTCAAACATACAACTATTTTACACCCTTTGAAAGATAAACATCTCCTTAATCTAACCACGTTTTACGATTTCAAAAAGGTTTTACGGCGAAAGCATAAATTTAGAGTATGTTAGGACAGTACATTTACAAGAGTTGTGTGTAATGTTTTGTCAAGTCAAAGACAGGGTCACCAAAACCATAAAACCAGCTAAAATGATGCACTAACCTTTTACAATCTCCATCAGATGACACTCCTAGGACATTATGTTAGACAATGCATGCATTTTTAGTTCTATCAAGTTCATATTTATATCCAAAAACAGCGTTTTACTATGGCATTGATGTTGAGGAAATCGTTTCCCTCCAATAACCGGCAGTCAAGTCAGCGTCACAAATTAAATAATTAAAATTAGAAAACATTGGTAAAATATTATATTGTCATTTAAAGAATTATAGATTTACATCTCTTGAACGCAATCAACTTTCCAGATTTAAAAATAACCTTACTGGGAAATCACACTTTGCAATAATCTGAGCACTGCGCCCAGAAAAATACGCGTTGCGATACAGACTAGACGTCATGTTGGGGAGATCTAAAATCGAAAATACTATGTAAATAATCCATTACCTTTGATTCTCTTCATCAGATGTCACTTCCAGGTATCACAGTTCCATAACGAATGTAGTTTTGTTCAAAAAAGCTCATCATTTATGTCCAAAAATCTCCGTCTTGTTAGCACATGATCTAAGCCAGCCGGACTTCTCGTCATGAACGAGGGGAAAAAATATATTTACGTTCGTTCAAACATGTCAAACGTTGTATAGCATAAATCATTAGGGCCTTTTTTAACCAGAACATGAATAATATTCAAGGTGGACGAATGCATACTCTTTTATAACGTATTGGAACGAGGGTACCCAACATGAACTAGCGCGCCAGGTGTCTAATGGGACATCATCGTTCCATGGCTCTTGTTCGGTCAGATCTCCCTCCAGAAGACTCAAAACACTTTGTAAAGGCTGGTGACATCTAGTGGAAGCAATAGGAAGTGCCAAAATATTCCTAAACCCCTGTGTTTTTCAATGGGATAGGTTTAAAGTCAATACAACACATCAGGTATCCACTTCCTGTCAGAAAATGTCTCAGGGTTTTGCCTGCCAAATGAGTTCTGTTATACTCACAGACACCATTCAAACAGTTTTGGAAACTTTAGAGTGTTTTCTATCCATATATAATAAGTATATGCATATTCTAGTTACTGGGTAGGATTAGTAACCAGATTAAATCGGGTACATTTTTTTTATCCAGACGTGCAAATGCTGCCCCCTAGACCCAACAGGTTAAACAGCGGTTGACATGCTTCGAAGTACGGTAATGGAATATATAGAATTTTTTTGTCACGAATTGCGCCATGCGCGCGACCCTTCTTTACCATTTCGGATAGTGTCTGGAATGCACGAACAAAACGCCGCTATTCGGATATAACGATGGATTATTTTGGACCAAACCAACATTTGTTATTGAAGTAGCAGTCCTGGGAGTGCATTCTGACGAAGACAACAAAAGGTAATGAAACTTTTATAATAGTAAAGCTGATATTGGTGAGTGCTAAACTTGCCGGGTGTCTAAATAGCTAGCCCGTGATGGCTGGGCTATGTACTTAGAATATTGCAAAATGTGCTTTCACCAAAAAGCTATTTTAAAATCGGACATATCGAGTGCATAGAGGAGGTCTGTATCTATAATTCTTAAAATAATTGTTATGCTTTTTGTGAACGTTTATCGTGAGTAATTTAGTAAAATGTTAGCGAATTCCCCGGAAGTTTGCGGGGGGTATGCTAGTTCTGAACGTCACATGCTAATGTAAAAAGCTGGTTTTTGATATAAATATGAACTTGATTGAACAAAACATGCATGTATTGTATAACATAATGTCCTAGGGTTGTCATCTGATGAAGATCATAAAAGGTTAGTGCTGCATTTAGCTGTCTTCTGGGTTTTTGTGACATTATATGCTAGCTTGAAAAATGGGTCTCTGATTATTTCTGGCTTGGTACTCTGCTGACATAATCTAATGTTTTGCTTTCGTTGTAAAGCCTTTTTGAAATCGGACAGTGTGGTTAGATAAAGGAGAGTCTTATCTTTAAAATGCTGTGAAATAGTCATATGTTTGAAAAATTGAAGTTTTTGTATTTTAGAGGAGTTTGTATTTCGCGCCACGCCCATCATTGGATATTGGAGCAGGTGTTCCGCTAGCGGAACGTCTAGATGTAAGAGGTTTTAACATGTTTCTACAAACTTTACTGATACTTTTTGGATTTTTTGACTGTCTGTTGTGATTGCCTTTGAGCCTGTGGATTACTGAACAAAACGGAGGTTTTTGGATATAAAGAGGGACTTTATCGAGCAAAACAAACATTTATTGAGTAAATGGGAGTCTTGTGAGTGCAACCATATGAAAATCATCAAAGGTAAGTGATTAATTTTATCACTATTTCTGACTTGTGTAACTCCTCTACTTGGCTGGTAACTGTTTAATGATTTGTTTGCTGGGCGCTGTTCTCAGATAATCGCATGGTACGCTTTTGCCGTAAAGCCTTTTTGAAATCTGACACCGTGGTTGAATTAACAAAAAGTTAATCTTTAAACCGATGTATAACACTTGTATGGTTTATGAATTTTTATAATGAGTATTTCTGTTTTTGAATTTGGCGCTCTACAATTTCACTGGATTTTGGCCAGGTGGGACAGTAGCATCCCACACCCCCTAGCCCTTTCACACGTACCATCACACGGGGTGTGATCGTTCTACAGTGGTCCCTGAAGCGTACGATCACACCCCGTGTGATTAGAACACTCATTTAGAACGGCCAGTTTCGAATGACGCAACAATCAGCATTTGAGCTTGCCACACTTTTTTCAGAAACTATTTACACAAACACAGTCCTTACAGAGTTATGTCTAGAATGTGAGCAGTTTATTTTTGGATGCAATGTTCAGATATTCACAGAAGTGTATATATAGCACAACACAATCATCCTAACCGGAAAAATGTAGGCTACATTTGTCCTAGCGCTAACTGAGGAAAGATTGACCCAACACAAGCAGTCATATTTTCTAACTCTCGGCTGACATAAACTACAATATGAATTAGCTAATAGGTAATTACTATGTATAATTAATCACATCACGGGTGAGCTCACCATTGATCAAAATAATTAGGTAAAACGCTTTCTAGAAATCGACAGTAATCCGACGATTAGTTTCAGCGTGCAGCCATGCATTTTTTCCTCACAGAAACTGAAGATAATAAAAGACAAGATGAGTTTGGTCTGTTTATAGTATGCATGTTGAAGGGGTGTGTCATCTACCGTTGTTCACATCCCACCATTCATTTCCAGAAGTCCTCAAAAAATGAGTGAACTCTTACTCACCTCATTTTGTTATAACATCTTTGGTCAAACAGACAATTACGTGAAACCCAGAATGCATTGTATGTCAACAAACATGGCTACACAGCTGGAATTAGCTTAGCTCATCATAATCAGTATAACCTTCAAATAAGTATTTTACACACATAATATGTGCCCATTACAATCTATGCAAGAATCGGAATGCATGATTTGTCACCTAGAATTGAAAACGTGAATAAAACAGTAAATACACAAATAATTACCACACAAAACATTTTCTGATGGTGATTTATTCATACAAGTGACGCATGCCGGCAGTCAACCACGTACCCTCTCACTCTGAGCCATTCAGTGTTGTTGTTTATGTATGTAGCTAGTGAGCTAAGCTGTAGCATTAGCAATGTCTTTCAAAAGGAGACAACTCACAAATGTGGAAATTCTGGGGATTTAAAAAAATTCTGACAATGAGTCTGAGTATGAAAGTCAGGAATCAGATTCTGACAGTGACAATGAGGAGCTGCCCCCCAAACTTGTAGCATTGAGAACCCTGAATCTGAGGTTCCCTTGTCCACTGATGAAGTACCAGGTCCCTTTGAAGATGCTGGTGGTGATGGAGGCAGACCGACAGTGGATGAAGTACAAGAGTTCTGTGGTAGCTGGAAGGCCGCCAGTCATTTCACCCCTCCTGGCCCTGTTGTTTGCTTTGACGAGTCCCAGTCTGGAGTGCAACGCCCCTTGCCATTTCCAACTGAGGCAGAGTGCTTCAAGTTGTTTCTGACAGAGGAGCTGGTGGGAAACATAGTAGAGGAGACCAATCGCTATGCCTTGGAGCTACAGGAGAAGAGAGAGCCAGGAGTGAGGGGGAAACTCGCTAAATGGGTGACAACCACAATTACTGAAATGTATACCTTCCTGGTGACAGTCCTCCTCATGGGGATAGTAAAGAAGAACTCCCTAAGAGAATACTGGAGCACAGATCCTATGTTTGCAACTCCCTTCTTTGCCACCCTCTTTTCCCAAGACTGCTTCCTAATTCTGCTGCGATGCCTGCATTTCGTCAACAATACTACTGCCAACCTAAATGACCCGTTACACAAAATAAGAAATGTTCTTATCAGCCTGACATCAGCATTTGGTCTGGTCTTTGTGCCTTACAAGGACCTATGCATTGATGAGTTATGGAAAGGTAGGCTGGCATTGCGTCAATATATTCCCTCCAAAAGGCACAGGTTTGGAGTCAAGTTCTTTGTCATATGCGACGTGAAGATAGAATTTGTCCAGGATATTATAGTTTACACAGGGTCCACCACTGACATCAAACATTATGAGGGGCTTGGGGTGTCTGGGTCCATGGTGATGACCATGCTGGCTCCTCATCTCGGCAAGGGACACACTTTGTACGTGGACAATTGGTACAGCAGTCCCACACTCTTCCAGCATCTGCTCTCCAACAGCACAGGGGCCTGTGGCACAGTCGGGTCGAACAGGAAGGGGATGCCGGCATTCGGATGCAGGAAGATGCAGAGAGGGGAGGTGGAGTTCTAGGAGAACGGTCAACAGCTGGCAGTAAAGTGGCATGACAAACGAGACGTCCATGTCCTCTCCACTGTCCATACAGCAACCATGTCGGCCACAGGGAAGGTGGACCACCTGACGGGAGAGAGAAAGATCAAACCAGATTGTGTGCTAGACTATAACCTCAAAATGAGGGCCGTGGATAAGGTGGACATGATAAACAGCTTTGTGGAATGCACTCGGAAAACGACCAAGTGGTATAAGAAGATATTTTTCCAGCTGATCGACACTGCTGTCCTCAACGGCAGCATAGTTCACCGCCAACTAACAGGTGAGACGATTACTGAACAAGGTATTTTTGAAATTGGATGTACAGTTCACATACAAATCCATTATGCAATTACAGTGACAATATCTCACCCATCTACCCACTGCCTCATCATCCTCTAACTTTTCTCATCCTCCCCACTCCCTCATAGGTAAAGTAATTACCTACCAAAAATAGAGAGAGAACCTCATGAGAGAGCTGTTGGAGGAGCACCACAACCCTCGGCGCCCATCCACTGGGGGTCGCCCTGCTGTAGACAATCCCCTACGCCTCACTGCAAGGCATTTTCCCTGCAAAGTCTCTCAAACTGCTGCTCGAGGTAGTCCCACACGGAGGCACTGCAAAGTCTGCCTGTCTGGCGCCAGGAGAAGTAAGCAGAGGAAGATGACAAAATACATGTGTTTAGCTTGTGATACACCTCTATGTATTTCACCATGCTTTGAGGAGTATCACATGCTCAAGCACTATTGAGCACATCTGCAGCAATAAGTGACTGACTGACCTGACAGGTGACTTGACAGGTGACCTGCCATGATACTATGCCTTTAGAGGTGGGGGTGGAAATGCAGTTGTTGTTCAGTCACTGCATGAATATTAAATATGGGTTATGCATATTCCGTTTTTTGTCCTCTACTAAAACAAGTTGTTGTTGAACCAACTACCAATACTGCAATAAAATAGACGACGATTACATATTGGCCTATGTGTTTTCTTGCTGTGTTTTCATCCAGTAAAACTGTTAAGGAGTGTACGCTAGCATACAAAAGCTGTTCTCAATCTTCAGCTTGAAAGATGTCCAGTTCCAGTTATGATATTGGCAAATACTGTTTGTGGTTTCTGAAAGTACAGAATAAAGAGTAATTATTAATTAGAATACAATATAAGGATATAGCAATAAAACAATATTACAAATAACATAATAAACACTGCTATAAAAATAGTTTATTGCTTTGACAAAATCACAGATTTGAGTTATAACAGTAAGAAACTAACTTTTGAGCTCCACAAGGGGGCAAGGCAGGGCAGAACAGAGCTATGCTGAATAGACCAAATAAACAAACCATGGTCATATGTTTTATTTATTTAACTAGGCATGTCATTTAACAACAAATTATTATTTACAATGATGGCCTACACCAGCCAAACTCAGACAACGCTGGGCCAATTGTGCACTGCCCTATGGAACTCCCAATCACAGCCAGTTGTGATACAGCTTGGATTTGAACCAGGGTGTCTGTAGTGATGCCTCTAGCACTGAGATGCAGTGCCATAGACCGCTGCGCCACTAGGGAGTCTTAAGGCCAGAGCAGCTTCAAAATACAACACAAGCTAATACTTCTCTGACGCAACTAGCATTGTTTTACAGAGCTAATAGAAGAATGCAGCTAGCTTCCTAAGCACGATTGAATATAACACCATAAAGGTTATAAAATGAGTAACGTCCCCTCGCGTGTCCGCGGTTATAAGAAATATACATTATGCTCCATACATACAGTGAGCTACAGCAGAAACGGCATACAGAAACTATTATAACGTAATAAGGCAGTTACTTTGATAGAAACGCAGCCTGGATTTGAACCAGGGAGTCTGTAGTGAAGTCTCTAGCACTTATGTGCTGTGCCTTTGACCGCTGCGCCACTTGGGAGTCATATGGCCATGTAGCTTCAAAATACAACACAAGATAATACTTCTCTGACGTAATTAGCATTGTTTTACAGAGCTAATAGAAGAATGTAGCTAGTTACCTAAGCACGATTGAATATAACACCATAAAGGTTATAAAATGAGTAACGTTACCTCACGTGTCCGTGGTTATAAAGAATATACACAAATATATTATGCTCCATACATACAGTACGCTACAATAGAAACGACATACAGAAACTATTACAACGTAATAATGCACTTACTTTGATAGAAACGCACACATTTCCAAAGTTATTATTAGTAACGAAAACAATGAGGGCAACAGATGGAAAATGTGAACACGTGTGCAGGTCCTGTTCTGACGGGAGATTAGCAAATGTCTGCAGACTTGAACTGCATAAATAATTCGAAAGTGCTTGGGGAATTTTGTCCGGTTCAGAAATGTCCCAAAAATTAAATTTTCCGCAAAAGTAAAAATGACTATTTCTATGTGAATGAATGAGGAGGCGGAACACACCTAAATTCAAACTGTTCTTAGAAAATAAAAACTTGTTAGAAAATCATTTGAAATTGAAGTTGAAACACCCTATAAATAAAAACAATCTGCGTGCTTTGGTTTGAGGGCAGCGCGGATTAAATGCACTGTTACATATCAATCACATTCTGGAATGGAGAGTACATTCTAACATCACGTGCATAAAAAAACTCACGCTGGGGCGACCATTAGAGATATTTGGAACTCATGCATGAAAGGCTAGAGAGGTTAACCTGTTGAGGACCTAATCCCGGTATTGGGATTTATTGTCAAGAGACCATGGCGGGAAATTCAAAACTGCAAGAATCTAATAATTTCAATTTCTCAAACAATCAACTATTTTTCACCATTTGAAAGATAAACATCTTCTAAATCTAACCACATTGTCCGATTTCAAAGAGGCTTTACGGCGAAAGCATAAAGTTAGGTTATGTTAGGAGAGTACATTGAAAATAGCTGTGTGTAATGTTTTGTCAATTCAAAGACAAGTGTCACCAAAAGCAGATAACCAGCTAAAATTATGCACTAACCTTTGACAATCTTCATCCGATGACACTCTTAGGACATTATGTTATACAATACATGCATTTTTTGTTCCATCAAGTTCATATTTATATCCAAAAACAGCATTTTACAGTAGCGGTGAAATTCAGATTTTTTTTTCCCTCAAATGCTTCCGGTGAATCAGCGTTACAATTTACAAAATTACTATTCGAAAACATTGGTAAATTATAATATTGTCATTCAAAGAATTATAGATTAACATCTCGTAAATGCTACCGCATTGCCAGATTTCAAAATAACTATACTGGGAAATCACACTTTGCAATAAACGGGGTGCTAAGCTAAGAACAATAGGCTAGGATATACAGGTTAGCACCATCTTGTAACCATATAATATCAATAATAATATTGTAAATAATTCCTTACCTTTGATTATCTCCATCAGAAGGCACTTCCAGGTATCCCAGGTCCACAACAAATGTGGGTTTTTTCGACAAAGTTCATAATTTATGTCCAAATAACTCCAAGTTGTTCCATGTTGTTAGCGCTTCGGTAGGCTACTCAAAAGTTGGGCGGGGGGAAGTCACGACGAAAAGTTAAAAAAAAATCTATTTACGTTCATTCAAACATGTCAAACGTTGTTTAGCATCAATCTTTAGGGCCATTTTTAATGTGAAACATCAGTCATATTTCAACCCGACCTCTCCTGTGTCTTGAAAAACGTTTTGAAAAATGTCTCGCCTCACATGAATGCGCATGTGCGCACAATAATGAAGTGACGACATCCCAGGGACGTCAACTTCTCTTCATTGTCATCCGGTCTCTGTTCATCATAGACGCTTCAAACAACTTTATAAAGATCGTTGACAGCTAGTGGAAGCCGTAGGAAGTGCGAAATGAATCCTTTTTCACTGTGTGATCTATTAGCAATGACTCGAAAATAGTAAAGCCACAAAATTCTCATTTCCTGGTTGTATTTTTCTCAGGTTTTTGCCTGACATATGAGTTTTGTTATACTTACAGACACCATTCAAACAGTTTTAGAAAATTCAGAGTGTTTTCTATCCAAATCTGTTAACCTGTTGGGGATAGGGGGCAGTATTTACACGGCCGGATAAAAAACGTACCCGATTTAATCTGGTTACTACTCCTGCCCAGTAACTAGAATATGCATATAATTATTGGCTTTGGATAGAAAACACTCAAAAGTTTCTAAAACTGTTTAAATGGTGTCTGTGAGTATAACAGAACTCAAATGGCAGGTCAAAACCTGAGAGATTCCTTTACAGGAAGTGGCCTGTCTGACCATTTCTTGAACTTCTTTGCCATCTCTATCTTTTACAAAGGATCTCTGCTCTAACGTGACACTTCCTACGTCTTCCATGGGCGCTCAGAGCCCGGGAAAAACCTGAATGTCGTCATCCCAGCCCCAGGCTGAAACACATTATCGCCTTTGTCAAGTGGCCGATCAAGGGACTGTGGGCTTAGGCGCGTGCCCTGGCCGCCCCCGTCTTTGTGATTTTTCCTCTGTTTGCCGAAAAGGAGATTCCCGGTCGGAATATTATCGTTTTTTTACGAGATAAATTGCATAAAAATTGATTTTAAACAGCGGTTGACATGCTTCGAAGTACGGTAATGGAATATTTAGAATTTTTTTGTCACGAATTGCGCCATGCGCGCGACACTGATTTACCATTTCGGATAGTGTCCGGGATGCACGAACAAAACGCCGCTATTCGGATATAACGATGGATTATTTTGGACCAAACCAACATTTGTTATTGAAGTAGCAGTCCTGGGAGTGCATTCTGACGAAGACAACAAAAGGTAATCAAACTTTTATAATAGTAAATCTGACTTTGGTCAGGGCTAAACTTGCCGGGTGTCTAAATAGCTAGCCCGTGATGGCTGGGCTATATACTTAGAATATTGCAAAATGTGCTTTCACCAAAAAGCTATTTTAAAATCGGACATATCGAGTGCATAGAGGTGTTCTGTATCTATAATTCTTAAAATAATTGTTATGCTTTTTGTGAACGTTTATCGTGAGTAATTTAGTAAATTGTTAGCAAATTCCCTGGAAGTTTGCGGGGGGTATGCTAGTTCTGAACGTCACATGCTAATGTAAAAAGCTGTTTTTTGATATAAATATGAACCTGATTGAACAAAACATGCATGTATTGTATAACATAATGTCCTAGGTGTGTCATCTGATGAAGATCATCAAAGGTTAGTGCTGCATTTAGCTGTCTTCTGGGCTTTTGTGACATTATATGCTAGCTTGAAAAATGGGTGTCTGATTATTTCTGGCTTGGTACTCTGCTGACATAATCTAATGTTTTGCTTTCGTTGTAAAGCCTTTTTGAAATCGGACAGTGTGCTTAGATAAAGGAGAGTCTTGTCTTTAAAATGCTGTGAAATAGTCAAATGTTTGAAAAATTGAAGTTTTTGTATTTTTGAGGAATTTGTAATTCGCTCCACGCCTATCATTGGATATTGGAGCAGGTGTTCCGCTAGCGGAACGTCTAGATGTAAGAGAATAAGAGTGCTAAAATGTAAAAGTAATAAATAGGAACTATGTACTTGTGTGAGACATAATTCCATCATCAGATAAATTAAAGGACCAATGCATCTGCTTTTTATCTAACTATCAAATATGTTCTGGGTAACAATTAAGTACCTTACCGTGATTGTTTTCAATGAAAATGGTCAATAATACAGAGCAATTTCTCAAGCAATAATTTTGCTACGACTGTCTGGCAGTGGTCTGACTGGGGAGGGGAAAACTGAAAACGAGCTGTTTTTGGCAGAAATGTTTGGAACTCTCTTTCTTATTGGTCTATTAACTAATTTACCACCTGGTGATGTCACCATACAGGCGAGAATGCCAAAACAGGCAGAAATGTATTTTCAAACAGCTCTTACACTAAAAGGGCATTACTATAATTTTCACAATATAACAGTATTATTCCAACCTCATAGTGTGGAAATATACACTGCTCAAAAAAATAAAGGGAACACTTAACCTCTATGGGCTAGGTGGGACGCTTGCGTCTGACCTACTCAACAGCCAGTTGAATCCTGTGGCGCGTTATTCAAATACCTTAGATATGCTATTACTTCAATTTTTCAAAAATATGACTATTTTACACCATTTTAAAGATAAGACTCTCGTTAATCTAACCACACTGTCCGATTTCAAAAGGCTTTACAACGAAAGCAAAACATTAGATTATGTCAGCAGAGTACCCAGCCAGAAATAATCAGACACCCATTTTTCAAGCTAGCATATAATGTCACATAAACCCAAACCACAGCTAAATGTAGCACTAACCTTTGATGATCTTCATCAGATGACAACCCTAGGACATTATGTTATACAATACATGCATGTTTTGTTCAATCAAGTTCATATTTATATCAAAAACCAGCTTTTTACATTAGCATGTGACTAGCATGTGACTAGCATTCCCACCGAACACTGCCGGTGAATTTACTAAATTACTCACGATAAACGTTCACAAAAAGTATAACAATTATTTTAAGAATTATAGATACAGAACTCCTCTATGCACTCGATATGTCCGATTTTAAAATAGCTTTTCGGTGAAAGCACATTTTGCAATATTCTCAGTAGATAGCCCGGCATCACAGGGCTAGCTATTTAGACACCGAGCAAGTTTAGCACTCATCAAAGTCAGATTTACTATAAGAAAAATGTTATTACCTTTGTTGTCTTCGTCAGAATGCACTCCCAGGACTTCTACTTCAATAACAAATGTTGGTTTGGTCCAAAATAATCCATAGTTATATCCAAATAGCGGCGTTTTGTTAGTGCGTTCTAGACACTATCCTAAAGAGTAAATAAGGGTGGCGAGGATGGCGCAATTCGTGACAAAAAAATTCTAAATATCCCATTACCGTACTTCGAAGCATGTCAACCGCTGTTTAAAATCAGTTTTTATGCAATTTTTCTCATAAAAAAGCGATAATATTCCGACCGGGAATCTGCTTTTAGGTAAACAGACAAAGGAAAAGAAAGCATTCGGTCGAAGCGGGCACGCGCCTAAACCCATAGTACTCTGAGTGGCCACTTGCCAAAAGCGATAAAGTGTTTCAGCCAGAGCCTGCCTCGATATCGTTCAGCTTTTTCCCGGGCTCTGAGACCCTATGGAAGCCGTAGGAAGTGTCACGTTATTGCACAGATCCTGAGTCTTCAATAAAAAGAGCCAAGATGAAACACTACTTCTCAGACAGGCCACTTCCTGCTTGAAATCTTCTCAGGTTTTGGACTGCCATATGAGTTCTGTTATACTCACAGACACCATTCAAACAGTTTTAGAAACTTTCGGGTGTTTTCTATCCAAAGCCAATAATTATATGCATATTCTAGTTACTGGGCAGGAGTAGTAACCAGATTAAATCGGGTACGTTTTTTATCCAGCCGTGTCAATACTGCCCCCTAGCCCTAACAGGTTAAACAACACAACGTAACTCCAAGTCAATGACACTTCTGTGAAATCAAACTGTCCACTTAGGAAGCAACACTGATTGACAATAAATTTCACATGCTGTTGTGCAAATGGAATAGACAACAGGTGGAAATTATAGGCAATTAGCAAGACACCCCCAATAAAGGAGTGGTTCTGCAGGTGGTGACCACAAACCACTTCTCAGTTCCTATGCTTCCTGGCTGATGTTTTGGTCACTTTTGAATGCTGGCGGTGCTTTCACTCTAGTGGTAGCATGAGACGGAGTCTACAACCAACACAAGTGGCTCAGGTAGTGCAGCTCATCCAGGATGGCACATGAATGCGAGCTGTGGCAAGAAGGTTTGCTGTGTCTGTCAGCGTAGTGTCCAGAGCATGGAGTTGCTACCAGGAGACAGGCCAATACATCAGGAGACGTGGAGGAGGCCGTAGGAGAGCAACAACCCAGCAGCAGGACCGCTACCTCCGCCTTTGTGCAAGGAGGAGCAGGAGGAGCACTGCCAGAGCCCTGCAAAATGACCTCCAGCAGGCCACAAATGTGCATGTGTCTGCTCAAACGGTCAGAAACAGACTCCATGAGGGTGGTATGAGGGCCGGACATCCACAGGTGGGGGTTGTGCTTACAGCCCAACACCGTGCAGGACGTTTGGCATTTGCCAGAGAACACCAGATTGTCAAATTCGCCACTGGCGCCCTGTGCTCTTCACAGATGAAAGCAGGTTCACACTGAGCACATGTGACAGTCGTGACAGAGTCTGGAGACGCCGACGAGAAAATTCTGCTGCCTGCAACATCCTCCAGCATGACCGGTTTGGCGGTGGGTCAGTCATGGTGTGGGGTGGCATTTCGTTGGGGGGCCGCACAGCCCTCCATGTGCTCGCCAGAGGTAGCCTGACTGCCATTAGGTACCGAGATGAGATCCTCAGACCCCTTGTGAGACCATATGCTGGAGCGGTTGGCCCTGGGTTCCTCCAAATGCCAGACAATGCAATACCTCATGTGGCTGGAGTGTGTCAGCAGTTCCTGCAAGAGGAAGGCATTGATGCTATGGAATAGCCCGCCCGTTCACCAGACCTGAATCCAATTGAGCACATCTGGGACATCATGTCTCGCTCCATCCACCAACGCCACGTTGCACCACAGACTGTCCAGGAGTTGGCGGATGCCTTAGTCCAGGTCTGGGAGGAGATCCCTCAGGAGACCATCCGCCACCTCATCAGGAGCATGCCCAGGCGTTGTAGGGAGGTCATACAGGCACGTGGAGGCCACACACACTACTGAGCCTCATTTTGACTTGTTTTAAGGACATTACATCAAAGTTGGATCAGCCTGTAGTGTGGTTTTCCACCTTAATTTTGAGTGTGACTCCAAATCCAGACCTCCATGGGTTGATAAATTGGATTTCCATTGATTATTTTTGTGTGATTTTGTTGTCAGCACATTCAACTATGTAAAGAAAAAAGTATTTAATAAGATTATTTCATTTATTCAGATCTAGGATGTGTTATTTTAGTGTTCCCTTTATTTTTTTGAGCAGTGTATATAAAAACAGGCAAATCACATTGTTGACTGCACTGGGCCTTTAAGAACCATGTTGTGTTGTGATAGTGGTACTTGTTATTTCTATCGCTCCTCTCTTCCGCCCTCCTCTCTTGCTTCCTCTGCTCTATCGCTCTGTCCCTTTTGGTCTCTCTTCTTTCTTGTTCTGATGCCGGAAAGATCTTGATAATTCAAAGGCCTGACTGCCATTTGTAAATCAGTGGAGGCTGGTGGGAGGAGCTATAGGAGGACGGGCTCATTGTATTAGCTGGAATGGAATGAATGGAACATGTTGTTTCCATTTGTTTGTGTTTGATACCGTTCCATTAATTCCATTCCAGCCATTACAATTAACCTGTCCTCCTATAGCTCCTCACACCAGCCTCCTCAGGTGTAACTATAATCTCCTATCTATCTATCTATCTATCTATCTATCTATCTATCTATCTATCTATCTATCTATCTATCTATCTATCTATCTATCTATCTATCTATCTATCTATCTATCTATCTATCTATCTATCTATCTATCTATCTATCTATCTATCTATCTATCTATCTATCTATCTATCTATCTATCTATCTATCTATCTATCTATCTATCTATCTATCTTCATACCTCACAACAAGTCATTCTTCCGAGAGTGCCTTGAAAAAAAACATCTCTTCTCCTCCCCTCATCCATTTGTGAAACGCGCCTAATCAACAATGATGGTGTCAAGTCATTCCCCCTCTTTGTTTGTGGTATGGAGAATAAACTGTGTCGTTGGTGATGGACTGTTCTGCTCAGCGCAGAAAACAACATTCTTGATAACAGCCAAGGTTGAAATTATTTTATGTTTGGTGCCACTGCAGCGGTTTTCAACTCACTATTATGATGTATTAGACGAGGGGACTTTCTATTCTCCCTACCTGTCTCTTCTTCTCTCTCTCACTATTTTCTCTTTCTGTCTTCCTCTCCATCCCTCGCTCTTCTACTTTTCTCGCTTCCTCCCTCTTTCCCAATCTCTCTCTCAATCTCTCTCACAATGTCTTTCTCAATCTTTCATTTTTTCCCTCTCCCTCTCTCTATCTGGGGGCAAAATAACAGTGTCTCCTCAGCTATTGTGAGCACAGTAGCAGGGGAACACAGTGGGGGTCGAGTAAATATGCTACTATGCTATTCCGTGTGAAGCCAGTGCTTATTCTTTTCTAGTGTTGTGTCCATGAACACACAGAGACATAAAGCCAAAGACAGTCATTAGTTTTGCTTCCCAGTCCCAGATGTGCACTTTGCTGCTACTGGTGGACCTAAATATATGCACGCGCGCACACACACACACACACCACAAGAAAGGAAATGAAAAGATTGGAAAAATGCTAAAACAGCTACAGTAAACCAACAAGTGAGTATGGTTATTTTACATTTTTTATGTTGTTATATAGACTTTTTTTCATGTTTTGTAGAACAACTTTTCTCTTTTGGCCTCATCCTCTCACACCTTCTACTTTGTCGTAACTAGTGTGACTCTATGCAAAGGCCCCTGGGAAATAGGGCGTGGCAGCAGACTTTAAGTGGGCGTTAAGACTCTATCTGTCACATACAGTGTTCATTAGTTTTCATTAGACCAAATGACACCTGAGTCTCGTCGGAGAGGCCAGATATGACTTCTAATGAGGTGTTATTCATATCCATCCCCATTATGATGATCTTTTCTACCTGGAGAAGGGGGCGGAGAGGATGGTACCTATCTAGTGTCCCTTGCGACTATGAGCCTATTATAGAGCAGCTATTAAAGCTCTTCCCTTAGGTACATTTTTGCATTGGCAATACAGACAAATTCACTCTCTGGGTAGTCAATACAAGAAGAAACTTGATGAAAACAGGACGCAAAGTTGATTGAAAGACAATGGAGGTATGGCAAAATTTGGTGACCAGTTCAAGTTTCATCACTGTGGCAATTACATGTATATATTGAATGACCCTTTTTGTGACAATAAATGAACCCTTCTATGTAAATGACCTATGACCCCCATCCTCTCTCTCTCAATTCAATTCAAAGGGATTTATTGGCATGGGAAACATATGTTTACATTGCCAAAGCAAACGGAATAGACAATAAACAAAAGGGACATTAACAAGGGAAGCATTAGTAAACATTACACTCACAACAGTTTTACAAGAATATAGACATTTCAAATGTTATATTATTGGCTATGTACAGTTTTGTAACAATGTGCAAGTAGTCGAAGTATGAAAGAGAAAATAAATAAACAGATACATATAAGTTGTATTTACAATGTTGTTTGTGCTCCACTGGATGCCCTTTTCTCATGGCAACGGGTCACAAATCTTGCTGCTGTGATTGTACATTGCGATATTTTGCCTAACAGAAATGGGAGTTTATCAACAATTGATTTGTTTTCAAATTCTTTGTGGGTGTGTGATCAGTGGGAAATATGTGTATCTAATGTGGTCATACATTTGGCAGGAAGTTAGGAAGTGTAGCATAGTTTCCACATCATTTTGTCGGCAGTGGGAACAGAGCCTGTCTTCTCTCGAGAGCCAGGTCTGCCTATGGTGGCCTCTCTCAATAGCAAGGCTATGCTCACTGACTTTGTATATAGTCAAGGATTTTCTTAATTTGCGGTCAGTCACAGTGGTTAAGTATTCTGCCACTGTGTACTCTGTTTAGGGACAGATAGCGTTCCAATTTGCTCTGTTTTTTGGATTGATTCTTTCCATTGTGTCAAATAGATATCTTTTTGCTTTCTCATAATTTGGTTGAGTCTAAATGTGTTTCTGTCCTGGGGCTCTGTTCACAAACACAAACAGACCCCACAGAGCCCCAGGACAGAAACACATTTGTGACCCGATTCAGAAAACTAAGCGTATGTCGCAAGTCACGACTTCACAGGAGAGCTGTTTGATCGTAAAAAAATGTGTTTATCAAAATGCGTCATTTTGGCAGAGATGCCTTCTCGAGCATGTGAACTTTCATCTGCCTTAATAGAAAACTTGTATGCCATCTGTAAATACGAATACAATTGTTAAATTACCAGCCTAGTTAGTTAAGCCACAGAAAAAGTGAGCAACCTTCCCACTAGCCATGATTGAGAGATGAGTTTGGATTGGTCTGCCATATAGTCTATTGGAGCTATGTCAGTATGTCCAGGTAATTGTGTCAAACACAGCCTTTTAAAACATGTATCATGTAGTAAAACTGCATAAACCTAATGCCAAGTTAAAGTGTACTGTTAGCTATCTAACATTAGCTGGCTGGCTCGCTAGCTAACATTATGTGTATACTCTCCACTTTCTGGAGGACCGTGTTCTGAAATCAGTGGAATTCGAGTATGATTCTGTAGCTAAGGAGATGGAGAAAACAGCAGTATGGATTACATCGTGCATGACATCAGACAGGAGATGCGTCCAACCATGATGTATACTGGTAAGATAGTCCAGCTAGCTACATTTTCAGATATTACACGTTTCTAATTTGACAGAAAGTGGTTTAATTTCAAGTGTACTGTTAGCTAGCTAACATTAGCTGGCTGCATTGTTAGCTAACGTTATGTGTATGATCTTATTCTTCGTATCTCAGATGCATTTGCTTGACTAGTTACAGTCATAGAACCTGGTTGGCTAGCTACCTGCAGATTCATGCAGGGTAGTAACATCATGAGTTGTGATTATGGTCCATTGTCTAGCTAGCTAGCTAACTACATGTCTTAACAAACGACTCCACTCTAATTTAGACAAAGTATTTTCATTTCAATTTAGTGTACTGTTAGCTAGCTAACTTTAGCTGGCTGTCTTGCTAACTAACATTACATCATGCGTTGGGATTCATTGTTTAGCTAGCTAGCTATCTAGCTACATTTCTTAACAAAAGACTCATCTTAGTGTGCCAGAGCGAAGAATAACTGATTAATTTATGAATGCTCAACGCCAGTTGAATATGTCCAGTGTCAGTAAACGTCGGCAACAAAACGTAATTCAATTGTTGCCAGCAGCACTGTTATAGTCACCAACGCTCTGCATAATTCGAAGACTGCCTAAGCAGCTCTTTTGGGGGGAGTAAAATGGTCAGAGTGGGGTGTTCTCTCATTATATGTCTGGAAGTAGCTAGCCAATGTAAGCCAGTTATCTTGGGTGCTTGACTGTCGTCGTGAGGTCAGAGCTTTCGAAACAACCGTACTTATTGGCCAGAGCGTCCAGTGTGCTCTCTGAACGCGAAACGCTCTGAATTTACCAACGGATAATCTGAGAGTACAGTTGCAGTCACCAACACTCTGGATAACATACTGTAACAGCCTAACCAGCTCTGCTAGGGTGAGTATGTTCAGTGAGCTGTTGTCTCTCTCTTAGATGTCTGGAAGTAGCTGACAAGTACAGAATGCATGGATCATCCCTTAAAGAGATGGGTGGGGATAAGGCTTAAGAGGGTGTGAACAATGCTGAATGGCTGTAGACAAAGAAGGGCTCTCCAATAGTAGTACCAAAACATTGAAAGGCCATTTTCTCAAAAGTGAGGTTTCAAGTTTATCAACTTTCAAAAGCAGAATTGCTTTCACATTGTTTCCTCAAATGCAGTGTATGATATACCATTTTGTAGCTCTGAGTGTCTATTTTTATCCAATGTAAAAAACTGAAATTCAAATGTTGCTACCTAAGACCGAATCCAGGTGGTGAGTAACATTTAGACCCAACCAAATTGAACAGAGCCCCAGAACCAGCTGGCTGAGGGGAATCTTCTCTAGGTTTCTTTATCTTTTTTTTCTCACCTTTATTTAACCAGGTAAACTAGTTGAGAACAAGTTCGCATTCACAACTGCGACCTGGCCAAGATAAAGCAAAGCAGTGCGACAGAAACAACAACACAGTGTTACACATGGAATAAACAAGCGTACAGTCAATAACACAATAGAAAAAAAGAAAGTCTATATACAGTGTGTGCAAATGGCATGAGGAGGTAAGGCAATAAATAGGCCATGGTAGCAAAGTAATTACAATTTAGCAGATTAACACTGGAGCGAAAGATAAGCAGATGATGATGAGCAGATGATGGTGTGCAAGTAGTGATACTGGTGTGCAAAAGAGCAGCAAATCAAAACAATATGGGGATGAGGTAGGTAGATTGGGTGGGCTACTTGCAGATGGACTATGTACAGCTGCAGCGATCAGTTAGCTGCTCAGATAGCTGATGTTAAAAGGTAGTGTCGGTGAAATATAAGTCTCCAGCTTCAGCGATTTTTGCAATTCGTTCCAGTCACTGGCAGCAGGAGGACTGGAATGTAAGGCGGCCAAACGAGGTGTTGGCTTTGGGAATGACCAGTGAGATATACCTGCTGGAGCGCGTGCTACGGGTGGGTGTTGTTATCGTGACCAGTGAGCTGTGATAAGGTGGAGCTTTACCTAACATAGACTTAGATGACCTGGAGCCAGTGGATCTGGTGACGAATATGTAGCGAGGGCCAGCCGACTAGAGCATACAGGTCACAGTGGTGGGTGATATAAGGCGCTTTGGTAACAAAACGTATGGCACTGTGATAGACTACATCCAATTTGCTGAGTTGAGTATTGGAAGCAATTTTGTAGATGACATCGCCGAAGTCGAGGATAGTCGGTAGGATAGTCAGTTTTACTAGGGTAAGTTTGGCAGCATGAGTGAAGGAGGCTTTGTTGCGAAATAAAAAGCCGATTCGAGATTTGATTTTGGATTGGAGATGTTTGATATGAGTCTGGAAGGAGAGTTTACAGTCTAGTCAGACACCTAGGTATTTGTAGTTGTCCACGTATTCTAGGTCAGAACCGTCCAGAGTAGTGATGCTAGTCGGGCGGGCGGGTGCGGACAGCGAACGGTTGAAAAGCGTGCATTTGGTTTTGCTAGCGTTTAAGAGCAGTTGGAGGCCACGGAAGGAGTGTTGTATGGCATTGAAGCTTGTTTGAAGGTTATTTAACCTCTATGGGACCGGCGGGACGAATTCGTCCCACCTACGTAACATCCACTGCCAGCCTGTGGCGCGATTTTCAAAATCTTCAAAATCCTATTACTTCAATTTCTCAAACATATGACTATTTTACAGCCATTTAAAGATAAGACTCTCGTTAATCTAACCACACTGTCCGATTTCAAAAAGGCTTTACAACGAAAGCAAAACATTAGATTATGTCAGCAGAGTACCAAGCCAGAAATAATCAGACACCCATTTTTCAAGCCAGCATATAATGTCACCAAAACCCAGAAGACAGCTAAATGCAGCACTCACCTTTGATGATCTTCATCAGATGACAACCCTAGGACATTATGTTATACAATACATGCATGTTTTGTTCAATCAAGTTCATATTTATATCAAAAACCAGCTTTTTACATTAGCATGTGACGTTCAGAACTAGCATACCCCCCGCAAACTTACGGGGAATTCGCTAACATTTTACTAAATTACTCACGATAAACGTTCACAAAAAGCATAACAATTATTTTAAGAATTATAGATACAGACCTCCTCTATGCACTCGATATGTCCGATTTTAAAATAGCTTTTTGGTGAAAGCACATTTTGCAATATTCTAAGTATATAGCCCAGGCATCACGGGCTCGCTATTTAGACACCCGGCAAGTTTAGCACTCACCATAATCATATTTACTATTATAAAAATGTCATTACCTTTTGTTGTCTTCGTCAGAATGCACACCCAGGACGTCTACTTCAATAACAAATGTTGGTTTGGTCCAAAATAATCCATCGTTATATCCGAATAGCGGCGTTTTGTTCGTGCGTTCCAGACACTATCCGAAATAGTAAAGAAGTGTCGCGCGCTTGGCGCAATTCCTGACAATAAAATTCAAAGTATTCAATTGCCGTACGTCGAAGCATGTCAACCGCTGTTTAAAATCAATTTTTACGTCATTTTTCTCGTAGAAAAGCGGTAAAATTCCGACAGGGAATCTCCTTTTCGGCAAACAGAGGAAAAAATCCCAAAGGCGGGGGCGGTCGGGGTCACGCGCATAAGCTAGTGTCTCTTGATGGGCCACTTGAGAAAGGCGATAATGTGTTTCAGCCTGGGGCTGGAATGACGACATTCTCTTTTTTCCCGGGCTATGAGAGCCTATGGACGACGTGGGAAGTGTCACGTTAGAGCAGAGATCCTTAGTAAATGATAGAGATGGCAAAGAAGTTCCAGAAATGGTCAGACAGGCCACTTCCTGTAAAGGAATCTCTCAGGTTTTGACCTGCCATTTGAGTTCTGTTATACTCACAGACACCATTCAAACAGTTTTAGAAAATTTAGGGTGTTTTCTATCCATATGTAATAAGTATATGCATATTCTAGTTACTGAGTAGGAGTGGTAACCAGATTAAATCGGGTATGTTTTTTATCCAGCCGTGTCAATGCTGCCCCCTAGCCCTAACAGGTTAACCTGTTGGGGCTAGGGGGCAGTATTGAGAATTTTGAAAAAAATATGTGCCCATTTTTTACCTCTATGGGCTAGGTGGGACGCTTGCCGACTCTTTTCACTGTATATATCAACGATGTCGCTCCTGCTGCAGGTGATTCCCTGATCCACCTCTACGCAGACGACACTATTCTGTATACATCTGGCCCTTCTTTGGACACTGTGTTAACCTCACTAGGGTAGTTTAACCTGTTATGGCTAGGGGGCAGTATTTTCACGGACGGATAAAAAACGTACCCGATTTAATCTGATTAGTACTCCTGCCCAGAAACTAGAATATGCATATAATTATTAGCTTTGGATAGAAAACACTCCAAAGTTTCTAAAACTGTTTGAATGGAGTCTGTGAGTATAACAGAACTCATTTGGCAGGCCAAAACCTGAGAAGATTCTGTACAGGAAGTACCCTGTCTGACCATTTCTTGGCCTTGTTGATTATCTCTATCTATTACAGGGGATCTCTGCTCTTACGTGACACTTTCTACGGCTGACATGGACTCTCAGAAGGCGGCAAAATGCTGAATCGTGGCTTTGCAGGCTCTGGCTGAAACAAAGTAGCGCGTTTGGGTAGTGGCTGGTTACAGTACTGTGAGACTCAGGCTCGTGCCCGCGTCGACCGAAAGCTTTCTTTTCCTTTGTCTGTTTAGCTAAACGGAGATTCCCGGTCGGAATATTATCGCTTTTTTACGAGAAAAATTGCATAAAAATGGATTTTAAACAGCGGTTGACATGCTTCGAAGTACGGTAATGGAATATTTAGAAATCTTTTGTCACCAATTGCGCCATGCTCGCGACCCTGATTTACCATTTCGGATAGTGTCTTGGAACGCACGAACAAAATGCCGCAATTTGGATATAACGATGGATTATTTTGGACCAAACCAACATTTGTTATTGAAGTAGCAGTCCTGGGAGTGCATTCTGACGAAGAAAACAAAGGTAAAGAAACTTTTGTAATAGTAAATCGGAGTTTGATCAGGGCTAAACTTGGTCGGTGTCTAAATTGCTAGCCGTGATGGCTGGGCTATCTACTGAGAATATTGCAAAATGTGCTTTCACCGAAAAGCTATTTTAAAATCGGACATATCGAGTGCGTAGAGGAGTTCTGTATCTATAATTCTTCAAATAATTTATGTTTTTTGTGAACGTTTATCGTGAGTAATTTAATAAATTCACCGGATGTTTGCGGGGGGTATGCTAGTTCTGAACGTCACATGCTAATGTAAAAAAGCTGGTTTTTGATATAAATATGAACTTGATTGAACAAAACATGCATGCATTGTATAACATAATGTCCTAGGGTTGTCATCTGATGAAGATCATCAAAGGTTAGTGCTGCATTTAGCTGTGATTTTGTTTTTTGTGACATTATATGCTAGCTTGAAAAATGTGTGTCTGATTATTTCTGGCTGGGTACTCTGCTGACATAATCTAATGTTTTGCTTTCGTTGTAAAGCCTTTTTGAAATCGGACAGTGTGGTTAGATTAACGAGAGTCTTGTCTTTAAAATGCTGTAAAATAGTCATATGTTTGAAAAATGGAAGTTTTCGGATTTTAGAGGAATTTGTATTTGGCGCCACGCCCATCGTTGGATATTGGAGCAGGTGTTCCGCTAGCGGAACGTCTAGATGTAAGAGGTTAAAATCAATTTTTATGCCATTTTTCTCGTAAAAAAGCGATAATATTCCGACCGGGAAAGCGTGTATACGTACAAAGAGAGAGAAAATAAAAACATCTCGTGCACGAGCCTGAGTCTCAGAGTACTCTGACCAGCCACTATTCAAACGCGATAATGTGTTTCAGCCTGGGGCTGCCTCGATATCATTCAGCTTTTTCCCGGGCTCTGAGAGCCTATGGGAGCCGTAGGAAGTGTCACGTTACAGCAAAGATCCTCAGTCTTCAATAAAAAGAGCCAAGATGAACAACAACTTGTCAGACAGGCCACTTCCTGTTCAGAATCTTCTCCGGTTTTTGCCTGCCATTTGAGTTCTGTTATACTCACAGACACCATTCAAACAGTTTTAGAAACTTTAGGGTATTTTCTATCCAAAGCCAATAATTATATGCATATTCTAGTTACTGGGCAGGAGTAGTAACCAGATTAAATCGGGTACGTTTTTTATCCAGCCGTGTCAATACTGCCCCCTAGCCCTAACAGGATTAAGATGGTGAGGAAATGACTTTTAAAGAACGAGCAGGCATCCTCGACTGACGGGATGAGGTCAATATCCTTCCAGGATACCCAGGCCAGGTTGATTAGAAAGGCCCGCTCGCAGAAGTGTTTTAAGGAGCGTTTGACAGTGATGAGTTGTGGTCGTTTGACCGCGGACCCATAGCGAATGCAGGCAATGAGGCAGTGATTGCTGAGATCCTGACTGAAAACTGTGGTGGATGAAACAGAATTAGTTGGGTAACATAGATGATTTAGCTGTTTTATTAGTATAATATGCTTATGTGAGATACTTGTCATTAGAAAGTGTCCTTTGGACTTTGGTATGTTTCAGTTGCACGTTTCCCTTAGCTGGGGCTCAGAGAGGGGAGAGGTCAGACTTGTCTTCATGGGAATGTGTCTTTACCTATTCTTAAACCATGTGAAGGGATGGCGTGATTAATGGGGAACCAATGACTTGTCTCCACAATGTCTGTGAGCAAGTCACTCCCTCCTTTTCTTTATTGTGGGGAGGTATATGGCAGTGTCTGGGACCATTGTCTCTTAGATCTCGCACTTATCCTGTGATAGTATATGGCCTAGAGGCTCACTCCCCCCAGTGAGCCTGTCCAGGAGTGGGGTCAAGAGGGGGTTTGCTTGAGATGGGAGTATCTAGAGTTGACAATTGATATATGCCATTGGATGAAATGGTGTTTTTGTTCTATGAAGTACCAGGGAGGGATGGTTCTAGGGGTACCCGATACTGGGCTATACAATGAAACCTGTTGACATAGCAGTTACTGCCTGCTGTGTTTTGTGGATATCTGTCATACAAAACTTAACCTTTGTGAACTGTTGCTAAGATCTGTGGTTTGTCAATGTACGTTTATATCTTTGCTATAAAATATCTCTGTAGCCATTGTGTAATCACCTTCCTGGTTCATTCGAGAGAGCGCATTATTGAAGGTCAAAGAGGCTTTTGCAAAAGTATCTTAAGTATTAAAGATGTAGTTTAACCTGTTAGGGATAGGGGGCAGTATTTTCACGGCCGGATAAAAAAAGTACCCGATTTAATCTGATTACTACTCCTGCCCAGAAACGAGAATATGCATATAATTAGTAGATTTGGATAGAAAACACTCTAAAGTTTCTAAAACTGTTTGAATGGTGTCTGTGAGTATAACAGAACTCATATGGCAGGCCAAAACCTGAGAAGATTCCGTACAGGAAGTGCCCTGTCTGACAATTTGTTATCCTTCTGTTGCATCTCTATCGAAAATACAGCATCTCTGCTGTAACGTGACGTTTTCTAAGGCTTCCATTGGCTCTCAGAAGGCGCCAGCAAGTGGAATGACGTGTCTCCTGTCTCTGGGCGAAGAACAGCAGGAGAATTTGTGAGTGGTCAGGCTGGGAACAGTGACACTGGAGATGCACATTCATGAGAATTCTCCATTCTTTTCTTTCAGCCTTTGAATGAATACAACGTCGCCCGGTTGGAATATTATCCCAAAAACATTTTTCCAAAAAACAGCATGAAACTCTTTCTAAAGACTGTTGGCATCTAGTGGAATCCCTAGGAACTGCAAACTGGGAGGTTTTCACGTTATAATAAAATTGACAGTCATTGAAAACAGTGGTAGGCTGAATTATTTGGGGGGGGATGGTTTGTCCTCGGGGTTTCGCCTGCCATATCAGTTCTGTTATACTCACAGACATAATTTTAACAGTTTTAGAAACTAGAAACCGTTTTAGAGTGTTTTCTATCCAAATTCACCAATTATTTGCATATCCTAGCATCTGGGCCTGAGTAACAGGCAGTTTACATTGGGCATGCTTTTCATCCGGACGTGAAAATACTGCCCCCTACCCAAGAGAGGTTAACGAGAGTCTTGTCTTTAAAATGGTGTAAAATAGTCATATGTTTGAGAAATAGAAGCAATAGCATTTCTAAGGTATTTGAAAATCGCGCCACGGGATTACACTGGCTGTTGCGTAGGTGGGACGATTTCGTCCCGCCTAGCCCAGAGAGGTTAACTCTTGACGGGCTCGTCCCGTATGCGGGACGGACATCCAGCGAAAAAATCCTATCGCCATTAGCATAATGAAATGTAATATATATATTTTTTCAAATATAGGACTATGTCATATCGTTTTATAGATACACCTCTCCTGAATCGAACCACGTCGTCCGATTTCAAAAAGGCTTTACAGCAAAAGCAAAACATTAGATTATGTTAGAGGAGTATATCGTAAAAGTAGCCACATAGCCATTTTCCGACCAACCACATGCATCACAAATAACCAAAAAACAGCTAAATGCAGCACTAACTTTTACAAACTTCATCAGATGACACTCCAAGACATCATGTTACACAATACTTGCATTCTTTTGTTCGATAAAGTTAATATTTATATATAAAAACAGCATTTTACATCGGCGCGTAACGTTGACTAACTATTTTCCCTCAAATGCATCCGGTGAAACAGCGCTACAATTTACTAAATTACTATTCGAAAACATTTTTAAAATGTAATATTGTCATTCTAAGATTTATAGATGAATATCTCTTGAAAGCACCTGTAATGCTAGATTTAAAAATAACTTTACTGGGTAATCACACTTTGCGATAAAAGGGGATGCGATACTCAGAAAATAGGCTAGCAATACAGGTCAGCGCCATCTTGGAACAATCGCATATCAAATCTAGTCTTGTATACTATTGTCAATAATCCCTTACCTTTGATTGTCTTCATCAGAAAGCACTTCCAGGATTCCCAGGTCCACAACAAATGTATTTTTGTTCGAAAAAATTAATATTTTATGTTCCAATAGCTTGTTCTTGTTAGCGCGTTCTGAAGGCTGCTCCAAAAGTTCCGTCGTGCGCGGGACACCTCTTTCGAAAAAATGCTTTTTTTACATTTTGGTTCATTCAAACATGTCAAACGTTGTATAACATAAATCTTTAGGGCTTTTTTCAACCAGAGCTCCAATAAGATTCAAGGGGGATGATTGCATTGTCTTTCAAAACGTTTCGAAACGGGAAGGTAGCCAGGGGCGCCGGTGTCATAATGGTGATGGCCCTCCTCAGGTGACCACTTTCCACAGAGTCTCATTCATTCAGTTTTCACAGTAGAAGGCTCAAATCACATTGTAAAGACTGGGGACATCTAGTGGAAGAAATAGGAAGTGCTCAATGAACCATTGCTCACTGTGTGAATTACAGGCAAAGTGGTGAAGTTGAGTCCGCAATTCAGAATTCCGCATCCTGTTACGATTGGTCTCGGGGTTTTGACTGCCATATGAGTTCTGTTATACTCACAGACACCATTCAAACAGTTTTAGAAACTTTAGGGTGTTTTCTATCCACAAGTATTAATTATATGCATATCCTAGCTTCTGAGTTTGAGTAGGAGGCCGTTTAAAATGGGCACACATTGTTTTCAAAAACCGCTGTAGCACCCCCTATCCTAGGCGACCGTCAAGAGGTTAAAACCTCTTCAGCATCTGATCCCGTTAGCGGGATCAAAATCCAGCGAAAAATCATATCGCCAATTAGCATTAAAAAAATATCATATTTTTTTTTTTTTTTAAATAATATATATATTTTTTTTTTATAGATACACCTCTCCTGAATCGACCCACGTCGTCCGATTTCAAAAAGGTTTTACAGGAAAAGCAAATCATTAGATTATATTAGATGAGTCCATCGTAAAAAGCAGCTTCATAGCCATTTTCCGACCAACCACTTGCATCACATATAATCCATAAACAGCTAAATGCAGCACTAACCTTTTACAAACTTCATCAGATGGCACCCCTAGGACATCATGTTATACAATGCATGCATTCTTTTGTTCAATAAAGGTCATATTTATATATAAAACAGCATTTTACATCTCTGTCTGACGTTGACTACCTAATTTCCCCTCAAAAGCGTCCCGGTAAACAATGCTACATTTCAATAAATTGCTATACTATAACGATTTTTTAAATGTATA
This sequence comes from Salmo salar, assembly GCF_965601325.2. Classification (NCBI taxonomy): domain Eukaryota; kingdom Metazoa; phylum Chordata; class Actinopteri; order Salmoniformes; family Salmonidae; genus Salmo; species Salmo salar. The sequence goes on from NC_138308.1 coordinate 65,111,551, forward strand.
TTGTCAATCTAACATTTATAGATGAATATCTCTTGAGAACACCCGTCATACCAGATTTTAAATTAACTTTACTGGGTAATCACACTTTGCGATAAAAGGAGATGCGATACTCAGAAAATGAGCTAATATACAGAGCTCGGCGCCATCTTGGTTCATGTTGTTGCGTCCATCTCATCTTGTATAATATTGTCAATAATCGCCTACCTTTAGTTGTCTTCATCAGAAAGCATCCCAGGTCCACAACAGATGTATTTTCGGTCAAAAAGTCCATACTTCACGTTCCATTAGCCTGATGTTGGTAGCGCGTCCTATGGCTCTCTCCAAGCGCAGCTCTGAAGTTCATAATATAAAAGCAATCCTCGCGCATGTAGGTTCGTTCAAACATGTCAAACGTTGTATAAAATAAATCTTCAGGGCCTCTAACACCAAGAGAGCCAATAAGATTCGAGGGGGATGATGTCATGGCCTTTAAAACCGTTTCCAAAGGTGGGGGCAGACATGGCCGCCGGCGTCATAATGGTGATGGCCCATCCCCTGTGACCAATTTCAAACTCGTGTCATTCACTGAGTTTTGACTCTATAAGGCTCAAACCACTGTGAAAGGACTGGCGACATCTAGTGGAAGCAATAGGAAGTGCTCACTGAACCATGGTTAACGGTGTGATTAATAAGGAAAGATGAGAAGTCAAGTCCACAATTCAGAATTCCACTTCTTGTTTCAATCGGTCTCGGGGTTTTGACTGCCATTTGAGTTCTGTTATACTCACAGACACCATTCAAACAGTTTTAGAAACTTTAGAGTGTTTTCTATCCATATATAATAAGTATATGCATGCCCTATCTTCTGAGTTTGATTAGTAGGCCGTTGAAAATGGGAACGATTTTTTTTCAAAATGCGCTGTGGCGCCCCCTATCCTAGGGTATCCTCAAGAGGTTTTAAGGACACTATGTTTGTCTATTGTTGTGACTTAGATGAAGATCATATCAAATTTGATGACCAATTTATGCAGAAATCCAGGTATTTCCAAACGGTTCACATACTTTTCCTTGCCACTGTATATACATGTAAAGTGTAATATTGGGATGCAAACTCAAAACTGAATACATTTCAACTCTATATCTGACATGGTACAGGTGTCTTTTTTTAAGTTGTTGGATTCTGCGTGAAACATGGAACACTGTTATACTCAGAAGTATAGTAAATAAAGGAGTGAAAGAGACTGGTTTTACGTCAGAAGGTAATATATACTCTAATTTAGGCACTCCTCCTTCTCTCCAATCCTTACATTTTATGGTTCGACAGGAAGAGGTTAATAGGGTAATAAACCGTAATTTCTCACTTCAGGGGATCTGACCTGACCTCAACCCCTCCTTCACCTAATCCACAGATGTCCATCCGCTTCCCCTCTAGCAATCCTGTGACTTTCTCCCATCCACCCAACACATTCCAAAGCCATCTGTCTCCTACAGCTAACCATTAACCCCTCTGGGCTAGGTGGGACGCTTGCGTCCCACCCACTCAACAGCCAGTTGAATCCTGTGGCGGGCTATTCAAATACCTTAACCTGTTAGGGCTAGGGGGCAGCATTTGCACGTCTGGATAAAAAAAATGTACCCGATTTAATCTGGTTACTAATCCTACCCAGTAACTAGAATATGCATATACTTATTATATATGGATAGAAAACACTCTAAAGTTTCTAAAACTGTTTGAATGGTGTCTGTGAGTATAACAGAACTCATTTGGCAGGCAAAACCCGGAGACATTTTCTGACAGGAAGTGGATACCTGATGTGTTGTATTGACTTTAAACCTATCCCATTGAAAAACACAGGGGCTGAGGAATATTTTGGCACTTCCTATTGCTTCCACTAGATGTCACCAGCCTTTACAAAGTGTTTTGAGTCTTCTGGAGGGAGATCTGACCGAACAAGAGCCATGGAACGATGATGTCCCATTAGACACCTGGCGCGCGAGTTCATGTTGGGTACCCTCGTTCCAATACCTTATAAAAGAGTATGCATTCGTCCACCTTGAATATTATTCATGTTCTGGTTAAAAAAGGCCCTAATGATTTATGCTATACAACGTTTGACATGTTTGAACGAACGTAAATATATTTTTTCCCCTCGTTCATGACGAGAAGTCCGGCTGGCTTAGATCATGTGCTAACAAGACGGAGATTTTTGGACATAAATGATGAGCTTTTTTGAACAAAACTACATTCGTTATGGACCTGTGATACCTGGAAGTGACATCTGATGAAGAGAATCAAAGGTAATGGATTATTTACATAGTATTTTCGATTTTAGATCTCCCCAACATGACGTCTAGTCTGAAACGCAACGCGTATTTTTCTGGGCGCAGTGCTCAGATTATTGCAAAGTGTGATTTCCCAGTAAGGTTATTTTTAAATCTGGCAAGTTGATTGCGTTCAAGAGATGTAAATCTATAATTCTTTAAATGACAATATAATATTTTACCAATGTTTTCTAATTTTAATTATTTAATTTGTGACGCTGACTTGACTGCCGGTTATTGGAGGGAAACGATTTCCTCAACATCAATGCCATAGTAAAACGCTGTTTTTGGATATAAATATGAACTTCATAGAACTAAAAATGCATGCATTGTCTAACATAATGTCCTAGGAGTGTCATCTGATGGAGATTGTAAAAGGTTAGTGCATCATTTTAGCTGGTTTTATGGTTTTGGTGACCCTGTCTTTGACTTGACAAAACATTACACACAACTCTTGTAAATGTACTGTCCTAACATACTCTAAATTTATGCTTTCGCCGTAAAACCTTTTTGAAATCGTAAAACGTGGTTAGATTAAGGAGATGTTTATCTTTCAAATGGTGTAAAATAGTTGTATTTTTGAAAAATTTGAATTTTGACATTTATTTGGATTCAAATTTGCCGCTCTTGAAATGCACCTGCTGTTGATGGAGTGCACCACGGGTGGCACGCTAGCGTCCCACCTAGCCCATAGAGGTTAAAAATGCTATTACTTCAATTTCTCAAACATATGACTATTTTACAGCTATTTAAAGACAAGACTCTCGTTAATCTAACCACACTGTCCGATTTCAAAAAGGCTTTGCGGTGAAAACATAGATTATAATAATCTGAGGACAACGTCCTGCAAACACAAGCATTAGTAGCATTTTCCAACCAAGCATTAGCGTCACTAAAGTTAGAAATAGTAATAAAATAATCAATTACCTTTGAAGATCTTCTTCTTTTGGTGATACAAAAGGCCCAATCTTCACAATAAATGGTCGTTTGTTCTATCAAATCCATTTTTATAGCATAACACGAAACATTTCCTAACCGGCTAGTGTCATGAATTTCGACTCCTTCAACTTTCGACAAAGCATTCGTTGTAATTACTCCCGCTAAACACACGTTTATCCAGTCTTGGTTGGCTTTGTTGCAATCTCCTGTTTGCTAGTAACACAACCATACTTGATTGTTCTTTTTGCGGGACGTATTGACCGAAAATACCTGATTCGAACACACCTAACAATGACCTCATTGCGCGCCAATGATATGACCAGTGCTTCATTGATTGACTGTATTTCGGACCAATCACCACTGATCGTCTTGAAATCTAGCTTGGCAGATAGCCAATGAGCTAAGGTAAATGGCAATATGCAATGGTAATACCCGGAATGACCAGCTCTTGAACGAAAGCCGAGCGTAACGCAGCCATTCACCATTGAAACTTCTACCCGCAGGAGCCACATTTGTTTGCGCGCAGCAGTTTTGAGTCGAGATAATTTCCAGCTATTTTATCGATAAAATTATGGCTAGTAAATCTGTTAAATCAAAGGCTAAGTCCAGGTATACAGATGTACATGACATAATTGATGAAATAGATAGAGATAGTGAAACCGAGTTACTTGAAGAGGAGTCGGATTGTGCGTCAAGTTTGGACTCTGAGTTTGAAGAAATGTTTTTGCATGGCAAGGACGCAGTTTTGGACTGGTGAGTACCTCTCATGCCGTTGTTTGAAATTAATAATATCAAATATTATTCATTTGAGTTGTTTGGAGATATATATATATATATTATTTTGTATTTATTTATTTGACATATATATGTAATGAACTGTGTGAAGTACACATGGCTAAACATTATGAGTGCGTGTCTGTGTCTGTATATATTAGATACATGTCAAAAAATATCTATATGTTTTACATGTATTTTATCTAGACATGGGGTTCCCAACTCGGTATATAATCTGTCTGTATATCTAAAATATTTTTTACATGTATTTTATCTAGACATGGGGTTCCCAACTCGGTATATAATCTGTCTGTATATCTAAAATATTTTTTACATGTATTTTATCTAGACATGGGGTTCCCAACTCGGTATATAATCTGTCTGTATATCTAAAATATTTTTTACATGTATTTTATCTAGACATGGGGTTCCCAACTCGGTATATAATCTGTCTGTATATCTAAAATATTTTTTACATGTATTTTATCTAGACATGGGGTTCCCAACTCGGTATATAATCTGTCTGTATATCGAAAATATGTTTTACATGTATTTTATCTAGACATTGGTTTCACAACTCTATATATAATCTGTGTGTCTGTGTCTTCACAGATCTTCTGATTCTGACTGGGAGCCCCCACTGCCAAGGTGCCCATCCCCCACAGGAGCTGAATCAACTAGCCGGACCCCTGCTGTCTCCGGCTCCACACCTACCCCCACCCGGCCAGGTGTGAAGTCTGTAACAAAGAAACGGAGATGGGGCAAAGCTAAACCAGCAATCAGAGAGGAGGAGGGTTGTTGGCACTCTGTGACGGTGGAGGATGTGGGCCCACCACCTCCAATATTCCGACCTAAAAGGCCACCAGGACCTCAGCTGGACATGACCTCCAACTACAGCCCCATGCAACTTTTTCAACTGTTTTTTACATCTTCAGTGATTGATTCCCTTGTCTTGAACACTAATAAATATGGTGCTAAGAAGCAGGCAGGCAAAAAAGAGGCATGGAAGTCTATTTCCATGTCAGATATTTTTTGTTATTTATCTATGGTCATATACATGGGCCTAGTGAAGCTGAAAACCCTGAAACAGTATTGGAAAACTGCACCCCTCTATCAACTGCCTTTCCCCTCCACTGTCATGTCGTGCAAAAGGTTTCTGACAATCTCACGGGCGCTTCATATCAGTGACCCAGAGGTTGACGGGGACAACGACAAGAAGCGAGGCACAGCAGGGTATGACAGGCTCTGCAAAATTAAACCTCTCTACCACAGTATGGTTGAGGCCTGCAAGACCTATTTTCAGCCCGCCCAGAACCTTTCCATCGATGAGAGGATGGTAGCCTCAAAGGCCAGAATCAGCCTAAAACAGTACATGCGTAACAAGCCGACCAAGTGGGGTTACAAACTGTTTGTTTTGGCTGATTCTGCGTGTGCCTACACGTGCAATTTTTTTGTTTACGATGGGAAGAGCAGTTTTACGACCGGTAAGGGACTCAGCTATGATTCTGTCATGGCATTATTGGATTTTCAACTGCTGGGGAAGGGCTACAAACTGTTTGTGGACAATTTCTACACAAGCCCTACCCTGTTCACAGACCTGAGGAAGCTGGAGGTGTGGGCTTGTGGCACCATTCGGCCCAACAGAGTGGGCTTTCCAAAAACCAAGGAGAACGACATGCCTAAGCGGGCTGAGCGGGGTACCATGCGGTGGATCCGTGAAGATGGCCTTCTCTTTGTGAAGTGGATGGATACCAGGGAGGTGGTCATGTGCTCCAGTATCCACAAGTCCTTCAGTGGAGATCACGTCGTCAGGCGTGTGAAGGGCGCTACTGGGGCATGGACAGCCAAAAATGTCCCCATTCCTGCAGCTATCAAGGACTATAACAATAGCATGGGGGGTGTAGACCTGTCAGATGCACTGATAGGCTACTATAATGTGCTCCACAAGACCATGAAATGGTACAATACTTTTTTTTATCATTTCATCGACATTGCTGTTGTTAATTCATTTATCATACAGAACGAAATGGCCAAGAGCTGTGGAAAGCCCCCCATCTCACAGCTAGCCTTCCGAGAGCTGCTCATCCAGGAGCTTGCTGGCTACAGCAAGTCCACTGCAGCACCTTCTGTCCCCTCTACCTCTGTCCCCTCTAGTTCTGTCCCCTCTACCTCTTCTGCTCCTTCAACCAGTGGTGTTCACCTGCCTAAATTCATCTCTGCAGGCATGAATGTGCCTCAGGGCAAAAAGGGCACAGTGGGGAGGCGACGCTGTGCCCTTTGTCACAGGAAATGCCCCATCACCTGCACCACCTGTTCAGTAACCCTCTGCTTTACAGCAGAAAGAGACTGCTATGGGCCATGGCACAAGCAGCACAATTTTGTGTAGAGGACTGAGGGTCCTCACAATACTGTACATTGAATGTATGTAAATAGTTACCCTTGTTATTAAAATTTTTCAACATTTTATATTTGTATTTTTCTTTGTACTTTTTTGGAGGGGTGTGTTAGAATATAATTTTTGCATTTTGTATATAGTTTTTACATCAAAATGTATCACTGTACCAATTTGGCCACTTGGGTACATTTGGGTACATTTGTGTGGGACACCTGGGTGACTTCATGCTCAATGTCATGTAGCTCGCTCATTCCTGAAGATATCTTTCTGAAACTTTTCTCAGATACTGTTGCCCTCTTACATTCTGCATAGAAATTATCCCCAGCATCCTATCTGAATGTTTGGCTGTTCCTTTTCAGTTGAAAGATGGTGCAACAACAATAGAAACCAGAAAACGTATGTTTGTTTCCTTGTATTTTCTTCTACCAGATCTATTGTGTTATATTCTCCTACATTCAATTCACATTTCCACAAACTTCAGAGTGTTTCCTTTCAAATGAAACCAAGAAAATGCATATCCTTGCTACTGGGCCTGAGCTACAGACAGTTAGATTTGGGTATGTCTTTAGGCGGAAATTAAGAGAAGTGGGGGGGTAGCCCTAACCCTCTTCAGCGTCTCATCCCGTCAGCGGGATCAAAATCCAGCGAAAAATCATATCGCCATTAGCATAACAAAATTTAATCATTTGAAGAAAAAAAAATATATATATTTATTTTTTCGTTTTATAGATACACCTCTCCTGAATCGACCCACGTCGTCCGATTTCAAAAAGGTTTTACAGGAAAAGCAAATCATTAGATTATGTTAGAGGAGTCCATCGTAAAAAGCAGCAACGTAGCCATTTTCCGACCAACCACTTGCATCACAAATAACCAAAAAACAGCTAAATGCAGCACTAACCTTTTACAAACTTCATCAGATGACACACCTAGGACATCATGTTACACAATGCATGCATTCTTTTGTTCAATAAAGTTCATATTTATATATGAAAACAGCATTTTACATCGGCGTCTGACGTTGACTAACTATTTTCCCGTCAAAAGCATCCGATGAAACAGTGCTACATTTTACTGAATTACTATTCGAAAACATGTTTAAAATGTAATATTGTCATTCTAAGATTTATAGATGAATATCTCTTGAAAGCACCTGTCATACCAGATTTAAAAATAACTTTACTGGGTAATCACACTTAGCGATAAAAGGGGATGCGATACTCAGAAAATGACCTAGTAAATACAGCTCGGCGCCATCTTGGAACAATCGCAGATCACATCTAATGTTGTATAATATTGTCAATAATCCCTTACCTTTAGTTGTCTTCCTCAGAAAGCACTTCCAGGAATCCCAGGTCCACAACAGATGTATTTTCGGTCGAAAAAGTCCATCCTTTATGTTCCATTAGCATGCTGTTGTTAGCGCGTCTCAAGGGAGTATCCAAAAGCTCTGCCGGCCGCGGGACAGCCGTGTCGGAAAAGCTATTTTTTCCCATTTAGGTTCGTTCAAACATGTCAAACGTTGTATAACATAAATCTTCAGGGCCTGTTTCAACAAGAGAGCCAATAAGATTCGAGGGGGACGATTTCAATGTGTTTCAAAACGTTTCCAAAGGTGGGGGTAGACAGGGCCGCCGGCGTCATAATGGTGATGGCCCTCCCCCTGTGACCAATTTCCAACGCGTCTCATTGACTGAGTTTCGACAGTAGAAGGCTCAAAACACTTTGTAAAGACTGGCGACATCTTGTGGAAGCAATAGGAAGTGCTCAAATAACGATAGTTCACGGTGTGAATAATAGGCAACGACGTGAAGTTGAGTCCACAATTCAGAATTCCACTTCCTGTTTCAATCGGTCTCGGGGTTTTGACTGCCATATGAGTTCTGTTATACTCACAGACACAATTCAAACAGTTTTAGAAACTATAGGGTGTTTTCTATCCACAGGTATTAATTATATGCATATCCTAGCTTCTGAGTCTGATTAGTAGGCCGTTGAAAATGGGCACGAATTTTTTCCAAAATGCGCTGTGGCGCCCCCTATCCTAGGGTAACGTCAAGAGGATATACTTGTGGTGGTGGAAACATGCTTTTGTCTGAATGCAGCTGTATCGACCCTTTGGCAAGAAGTAAACTTGGTTAACATCTCTCGTATCAGTGGGACGGTAGCGTCCCACCTCGACAACAGCCACTGAAATTGCAGGGCGCCAAATTCAAAACAACAGAAATCCCATAATTAAAATTCCACAAACATACAAGTATTATACACCCTTTTAAAGATAAACTTCTTGTAAATCCAACCACAGTGTCCGATTTCAAAAAGGTTTTTGTGCGAAAGCACACCATGTGATTATGTTCGGTCAGCGCCTAGTCAAAGAAAACCATATAGCCATTTTCCAACCAAGGAGAGGTGTCACAAAAGTCAGAAATAGCATTAAAATTAATCACTTACCTTTGATGATCTTCATCTGGTGGCACTCCCAGGACTCCATGTTAGACAATACATGTTTGTTTTGTTCGATAATGTCCCTCTTTATGTCCAAAAACCTTAGTTCAGTAATCCAAAGGCACAAAGCGCGCTCTCAACATCCAGACGAAAAGTCAAAAAGTACAATAAGAGTTCGTAGAAACATGTGAAAATATGTTTAACCTCTCTAGGCTAGGCGGGACGAATTCGTCCCACCTACGTAACAGCCACTGCAAGCCTGTGGCGCGATTTTCAAAACGTTAAAAATCCTATTACTTCAATTTCTCAAACATATGACTATTTTACAGCCATTTAAAGACAAGACTCTCGTTAACCTCTATGGGACCGGCGGGACGAATTCGTCCCACCTACGTAACAGCCACTTGCAGCCTGTGGCGCGATTTTCAAAATCTTAAAAATCCTATTACTTCAATTTCTCAAACATATGACTATTTTACAGCCATTTAAAGATAAGACTCTCGTTAATCTAACCACACTGTCCAATTTCAAAAAGGCTTTACAACGAAAGCAAAACATTAGATTATGTCAGCAGAGTACCAAGCCAGAAATAATCAGACACCCATTTTTCAAGCCAGCATATAATGTCACCAAAACCCAGAAGACAGCTAAATGCAGCACTCACCTTTGATGATCTTCATCAGATGACAACCCTAGGACATTATGTTATACAATACATGCATGTTTTGTTCAATCAAGTTCATATTTATATCAAAAACCAGCTTTTTACATTAGCATGTGACGTTCAGAACTAGCATACCCCCCGCAAACTTCCGGGGAATTCGCTAACATTTTACTAAATTACTCACGATAAACGTTCACAAAAAGCATAACAATTATTTTAAGAATTATAGATACAGACCTCCTCTATGCACTCGATATGTCCGATTTTAAAATAGCTTTTTGGTGAAAGCACATTTTGCAATATTCTAAGTACATAGCCCAGGCATCACGGCTCGCTATTTAGACACCCGGCAAGTTTAGCACTCACCATAATCATATTTACTATTATAAAAATGTCATTACCTTTTGTTGTCTTCGTCAGAATGCACACCCAGGACAGCTACTTCAATAACAAATGTTGGTTTGGTCCAAAATAATCCATCGTTATATCCGAATAGCGGCGTTTTGTTCGTGCGTTCCAGACACTATCCGAAATAGTAAAGAAGTGTCGCGCGCTTGGCGCAATTCCTGACAATAAAATTCAAAGTATTCCATTGCCGTACGTCGAAGCATGTCAACCGCTGTTTAAAATCAATTTTTACGTCATTTTTCTCGTAGAAAAGCGATAATATTCCGACCGGGAATCTCCTTTTCGGCAAACAGAGGAAAAAATCCCAAAGGCGGGGGCGGTCGGGGTCACGCGCATAAGCTAGTGTCTCTTGATGGGCCACTTGAGAAAGGCGATAATGTGTTTCAGCCTGGGGCTGGAATGACGACATTCTGTTTTTTCCCGGGCTATGAGAGCCTATGGAAGACGTGGGAAGTGTCACGTTAGAGCAGAGATCCTTAGTAAATGATAGAGATGGCAAAGAAGTTCCAGAAATGGTCAGACAGGCCACTTCCTGTAAAGGAATCTCTCAGGTTTTGACCTGCCATTTGAGTTCTGTTATACTCACAGACACCATTCAAACAGTTTTAGAAAATGTAGGGTGTTTTCTATCCATATGTAATAAGTATATGCATATTCTAGTTACTGAGTAGGAGTGGTAACCAGATTAAATCGGGTATGTTTTTTATCCAGCCGTGTCAATGCTGCCCCCTAGCCCTAACAGGTTAATCTAACCACACTGTCCGATTTCAAAAAGGCGTTACAACGACAGCAAAACATTAGATTATGTCAGCAGAGTACCAAGCCAGAAATAATCAGACACCCATTTTTCAAGCCAGCATATAATGTCACCAAAACCCAGAAGACAGCTAAATGCAGCACTCACCTTTGATGATCTTCATCAGATGACAACCCTAGGACATTATGTTATACAATACATGCATGTTTTGTTCAATCAAGTTCATATTTATATCAAAAACCAGCTTTTTACATTAGCATGTGACGTTCAGAACTAGCATACCCCCCGCAAACTTACGGGGAATTCGCTAACATTTTACTAAATTACTCACGATAAACGTTCACAAAAAGCATAACAATTATTTTAAGAATTATAGATACAGACCTCCTCTATGCACTCGATATGTCCGATTTTAAAATAGCTTTTTGGTGAAAGCACATTTTGCAATATTCTAAGTACATAGCCCAGGCATCACGGGCTCGCTATTTAGACACCCGGCAAGTTTAGCACTCACCATAATCATATTTACTATTATAAAAGTTTGATTACCTTTTGTTGTCTTCGTCAGAATGCACACCCAGAACTGCTACTTCAATAACAAATGTTGGTTTGGTCCAAAATAATCCATCGTTATATCCGAATAGCGGCGTTTTGTTCGTGCGTTCCAGACACTATCCGAAATAGTAAAGAAGTGTCACGCGCATGGCGCAATTCGTGACAATAAAATTCTAAGTATTCCATTACCGTACTTCGAAGCATGTCAACCGCTGTTTAAAATCAATTTTTACGACATTTTTCTCGTAGAAAAGCGATAATATTCCGACAGGGAATCTCCTTTTCGGCAAACAGAGGAAAAAATCCCAAAGGCGGGGGCGGTCGGGGTCACGAGCATAAGCCCAGTGTCCCTTGATCGGCCACTTGAGAAAGGCGATAATGTGTTTCAGCCTGGGGCTGGAATGACGACATTCTGTTTTTTCCCGGGCTCTGAGCACCTATGGACGACATGGGAAGTGTCACGTTAGAGCAAAGATCCTTAGTAAATGATAGAGATGGAAAAGAAGTTCAAGAAATGGTCAGACAGGCCACTTCCTGTAAAGGAATCTCTCAGGTTTTGACCTGCCATTTGAGTTCTGTTATACTCACAGACACCATTCAAACAGTTTTAGAAAATTTAGGGTGTTTTCTATCCATATGTAATAAGTATATGCATATTCTAGTTACTGGGTAGGAGTGGTAACCAGATTAAATCGGGTATGTTTTTTATCCAGCCGTGTCAATACTGCCCCCTATCCTAAACAGGTTAAAATCAATCCTCAGGTTGTTTTGTCATAAATAATCAATAATATTTCAACCGGACAAAAGCTTCGTCAATAGAAAAGGAGAAACAAGAAAGGCGCGCTCCCGATCACGCGCTGGACTCATGTCTGGAAATTTCCACCTGTCCACTCATTGAAAGTGCTGTATCTCCCTCATTTTTCAGAGTAAAAGCCTGAAACAATGCCTAAAGACTGGTGTCATGACGTTGCCCTCTTTGAGTACAGGGAGGACAGTTGACCCCCCTCCCTCTTTCACCCATCCCCCACCTACCTCCCCCCCACCCAGGCCCTGTGTGAAGGGGTTGTAAAATTCTAAGAGGAGAATCTCCCTGCCACATGGCCCATAGAGAGACACAGGAAATTCTTCCAACTCACAGAATTGGGGAACCAAATGACATTTATGTTCTGGAGAAGGTATGGAAGATTGGTGAAGAATCCAGCTACGAACTGGTCCGCTTGGTACAATTTTGTGATACTCAGAAGAGACAATATAGCCATATTAGCATAAAACTGTTTATATAATAGCCCTCAGCTATGGGACTTGCATCCAAATGGTTGTATCGAATGTATTAATAAGGATAAAGCTATTTGTGATACATTGAGATGCTGTGTACTGATGTTAATGTGATAAATACATTCTATGTTCAAAGATTAAATCAGTCCATCGGCACGCCCCCAGGGACACAGACAGGACCCAGGCGTCATGTGACAAGCCTGTTCTATGTTCACTATAAAATCCCCACCCCTGATTTACTTTCTTCAGACCAGGCCTCCACTCCATTGCGAGTTGGCCAATAGGTTTGACCATCCAATTCCTCTACTGAAAGTGAACTATACCACGTGGTTCACTTTTATACTATCGATACCGACAGAATAAGAACAAGTCTTTGATATTAATTATTAGTCTGCAGCTAAGTAAATTATATCATTGAACGCAAAGACCAACGAAACATCCATTCTATGACGACATTAATGAATGTCGCTTTGAAAGATCCATTCTAACACAGAGAGAGAGAGAGAGAGAAGAGAGAGAGAGAGAGAGAGAGAGAAGAGAGAGAGAGAGAGAGAGAGAGAGAGAGAGAGAGAGAGAGAGAGAGAGGAGAGAGAGAGAGAGAGAGAGAGAGAGAGAGAGAGAGAGAGAGAGAGAGAGAGAGAGAGAGAGAGAGAGAGAGAGAGAGAGAGAGAGAGAGAGAGAGAAAACTCTCCAACAGAACGACTCTCCAACAAGGATCCCGACGACACACTGAGCATAAATATATATTGATTGCAATTGTTCCCGAATGAGTGAGCGTTCATGTGCAAAGGAATAGCATATCAATTGTTAATATTAATGAACCCTGGTGTGCCTCCTCAGCTGACCTGTTATGACCCTTTGTGTAACAGGCCACCATGTCTGTTTAGCCCACATTACTCTACCAATTCTTTGTGACGATAATTACTGTTTGTATGCTTTCTGTGAATTACTTAGTTTAGTAAATAAATGATTTTAACCTCTTACATCTAGACGTTCCGCTAGCGGAACACCTGCTCCAACATCCAATGATGGGCGTGGCACGAAATACAAACTCCTCAAAAATACAAAAACTTCAATTTTTCAAACATATGACTATTTCACAGCATTTTAAAGATAAGACTCTCCTTTATCTAACCACACTGTCCGATTTCAAAAAGGCTTTACAACGAAAGCAAAAACATTAGATTATGTCAGCAGAGTACCAAGCCAGAAATAATCAGACACCCATTTTTCAAGCTAGCATATAATGTCACAAAAACCCAGAAGACAGCTAAATGCAGAACAAACCTTTTATGATCTTCATCAGATGACAACCCTAGGACATTATGTTATACAATACATGCATGTTTTGTTCAATCAAGTTCATATTTATATCAAAAACCAGCTTTTTACATTAGCATGTGACGTTCAGAACTAGCATACCCCCCGCAAACTTCCGGCGAATTCACTAAGAATTTACTAAATTACTCACGATAAACGTTCACAAAAAGCATAACAATTATTTAAAGAATTATAGATACAGAACTCCTCTATGCACTCGATATGTCCGATTTTAAAATGGCTTTTTGGTGAAAGCACATTTTGCAATATTCTAAGTACATAGCCCAGGCATCACGGGCTAGCTATTTAGACACCCGGCAAGTTTAGCACTCACCAATATCAGGATTACTATTATAAAAGTTTGATTACCTTTTGTTGTCTTCGTCAGAATGCACTCCCAGGACTGCTACTTCAATAACAAATGTTGGTTTGGTCCAAAATAATCCATCGTTATATCCGAATAGCGGCGTTTTGTTCGTGCGTCCCAGACACTATCTGAAATGGTAAATCAGGGTCGCGCGCATGGCGCAATTCGTGACAAAAAAAATCGAAATATTCCATTACCGTACTTCGAAGCATGTCAACCGCTGTTTAAAATCCATTTTTATGCCATTTTTCTCGTAAAAAAGCGATAATATTCCGACCGGGAATCTCCTTTTAGCTAAACAGAGGAAAGAAAACAAAGCATTCGGTCGACGCGGGCACGCGCCTGAGTCTCACAGTACTGTAACCAGCCACTACCCAAACACTCTACTTTGTTTCAGCCAGAGCCTGCAAAGCCACGATTCAGCTTTTTACCGCCTTCTGAGACCCTATGGCAGCCGTAGGAAGTGTCACGGGACAGCTAAGATCCTCACTCTTCAATAAACAGAGACAAGAAGAATGACACCTTGTCAGACAGGCCACTTCCTGCCTGAAACCTTGTCAGGTTTTTGCCTGCCAAATGAGTTCTGTTATACTCACAGACACCATTCAAACAGTTTTAGAAACTTTAGAGTGTTTTCTATCCATATGTAATAAGTATATGCATATTCTAGTTACTGGGTAGGAGTGGTAACCAGATTAAATCGGGCACGTTTTTTATCCAGCCGTGAAAATACTGCCCCCTAGCCATAACAGGTTAACCTCTATGGGACCGGCGGGACGAATTCGTCCCACCTACGTAACAGCCACTGCCAGCCTGTGGCGCGATTTTCAAAATCTTCAAAATCCTATTACTTCAATTTCTCAAACATATGACTATTTTACAGCCATTTAAAGATAAGACTCTCGTTAATCTAACCACACTGTCCGATTTCAAAAAGGCTTTACAACGAAAGCAAAACATTAGATTATGTCAGCAGAGTACCAAGCCAGAAATAATCAGACACCCATTTTTCAAGCCAGCATATAATGTCACCAAAACCCAGAAGACAGCTAAATGCAGCACTCACCTTTGATGATCTTCATCAGATGACAACCCTAGGACATTATGTTATACAATACATGCATGTTTTGTTCAATCAAGTTCATATTTATATCAAAAACCAGCTTTTTACATTAGCATGTGACGTTCAGAACTAGCATACCCCCCGCAAACTTACGGGGAATTCGCTAACATTTGACTAAATTACTCACGATAAACGTTCACAAAAAGCATAACAATTATTTTAAGAATTATAGATACAGACCTCCTCTATGCACTCGATATGTCCGATTTTAAAATAGCTTTTTGGTGAAAGCACATTTTGCAATATTCTAAGTACATAGCCCAGGCATCACGGGCTCGCTATTTAGACACCCGGCAAGTTTAGCACTCACCATAATCATATTTACTATTATAAAAATGTCATTACCTTTTGTTGTCTTCGTCAGAATGCACACCCAGGACGTCTACTTCAATAACAAATGTTGGTTTGGTCCAAAATAATCCATCGTTATATCCGAATAGCGGCGTTTTGTTCGTGCGTTCCAGACACTATCCGAAATAGTAAAGAAGTGTCGCGCGCTTGGCGCAATTCCTGACAATAAAATTCAAAGTATTCCATTGCCGTACGTCGAAGCATGTCAACCGCTGTTTAAAATCAATTTTTACGTCATTTTTCTCGTAGAAAAGCGATAATATTCCGACAGGGAATCTCCTTTTCGGCAAACAGAGGAAAAAATCCCAAAGGCGGGGGCGGTCGGGGTCACGCGCATAAGCTAGTGTCTCTTGATGGGCCACTTGAGAAAGGCGATAATGTGTTTCAGCCTGGGGCTGGAATGACGACATTCTCTTTTTTCCCGGGCTATGAGAGCCTATGGAAGACGTGGGAAGTGTCACGTTAGAGCAGAGATCCTTAGTAAATGATAGAGATGGCAAAGAAGTTCCAGAAATGGTCAGACAGGCCACTTCCTGTAAAGGAATCTCTCAGGTTTTGACCTGCCATTTGAGTTCTGTTATACTCACAGACACCATTCAAACAGTTTTAGAAAATTTAGGGTGTTTTCTATCCATATGTAATAAGTATATGCATATTCTAGTTACTGAGTAGGAGTGGTAACCAGATTAAATCGGGTATGTTTTTTATCCAGCCGTGTCAATGCTGCCCCCTAGCCCTAACAGGTTAAGACAATTGATGTATGGATGACTCTTAGTAAAGGCTGGGTTCGTGCAGATACAACAATCTACGACGTTTGGAATGAGACTGGACGCGAGGTAAAATACACCATTTAAACCAGAAGATAATCGGCCTATACTATAATATAATGTTATTATATAGGAAAGTTATATTAGGAAAATTATAACTTTGTAATCTGAATATTTTCCTTGGTGCCCCGATCTCCCAGTTAATTACAATTAAACGATTAATCAGTTTAATCGCGTGATAATAATTACAGGGAGTTAATTGATAAACATGTCTTCAGTTTAATGGTGACCCAAAGACACGACACTGGCCACATGTAGAAGAAGCCATAGAGAGCGTGAACTGGGTCCTAAGTCTTTGTATGGTGGATAGGCTTTCAATGGAAAAACAACCTTTCAAAATAATAGTACTTCCTGGATGGATTTTCCTCAGGTTTTCGCCTGCCATATCAGTTCTGTTATACTCACAGACATTATTGTAACAGCTCTGGAAACTTTAGAGTGTTTTCTATCCAGATCTACCAATTATATGCATATCCTAGCTTCTGGGCCTGAGTAACAGGCAGATTAATTTGGGCATGCTTTTCATCCAAAATTCCGAATGCTGCCCCTACCCTAGTGAAGTTAAGCTTTTCTAGAGTCCGTCGCGTTAATTACTCTAAAAATAAGAACCTAACAAGGTGTATACTTTTCTTTCAAATTTTATTTGTTTTAGAATACAATTATTGTTCACCCTCGCTTTACTTCTCTATCTCTCTCTCCTTTTCTGACACTTTCCCCTTCTCTCTTTCTCCTCCTACAGTTTCTTACCCTTTCCAACTTCTTTTATTTGAACATCAAGTCATGTCAATGTCTATTTGTATCTATTCTGCAGGACAGAGCTTGACTTAGCAGTGGTTGATTGGACTGCTGCTAACATTAAAGATACTGACAGGGGGGGCTATGCAATCAACACTCTGGGATTGTGTGTGTGTGTTTGTGTGTGTGTATGTGTGTGTGTGTATGTGTGTGTGTGTGTGTGTGTGTGTGTGTGTGTGTGTGTGTGTGTGTGTGCGCGTGTGAGCAAGTGTTTGTTCGTGTGTATGAATATCTTTGTATGAACCTGTATGTGTGTTTGTGTGTCACACCTAGGGCTGTTGCAGTGACCGTATTACCGCCACACCGGCGGTCACGAGTCATGAAGGCAGTCAAATTCTACTTGACCGTTTAGTCATGGTAAATAGGCTTCTCCAAGCGCTGATGCTGCTGGTGGTCATTAGTAGCCTACCGAACTTGCTAACTGCTTGGTACTCAGCAATCTATTGGCCCTCTAATCACTGTGACATCAATACAAATGTATTCGAAATCTAATCAAACACTTCATGATAGCCATGAGATCATGTTACGCAACACAGGATATGAAATTGCGTGAGAAAACAGAGTGATGGCCAATAATAAAAAGACTAGGGTCCCATCAGCTTTCTATAGACTAGGCCTACCTACTACATTTATTTCTCAACTTTCCTAATATTAACCAAATTGCTTACATTTAGCATACCTGGCTGCCATGAAAATAAACTACGTAGAAAAGTGTCCTCCATTCGCTATTTAAGTGCATAGATGACATGTATTTTTCCCCGCTGCCCTTGTTTTGATATAGGTGCATGATAATGGTCCATTCTAAATAAAATAAAATGTCACATATATTATTTGGTATATGTAAAGACAATATTAAATCAAGAATAGTCTGATAGGTGACAATATTAGCCTATCACTTGTGAATTATATATTATCACTTGTGAATGATGCCCAGCATAAGAAGCAATGCCTTTTTAGTGTGACTTTTTTGAATCGTAGTCACACACCCAGTGGTGTAAAGTACTTTAAAGTACTACTTAAGTTGTTTTTGGGGGTATCTGTACATTACTTTAATATATACATTCCTAAAGAAAATAATGTACTTTTTACTCCATACATTTTCCCTGACACCAAAAAGAACTGGTTACATTTTGAATATTTAGCAGGACAGGAAAATAGTCTAATTCACATATTTATCAAGAGAACATCCCTGGTCATCCTTACTGCTTCTGATCTGTCAGACTCACTAAACACATGCTTACTTTGTAAATTATGTGTGAGAGTTGGAGTGTCCCTGGCTATCCACAATTGCAATTGCAAAACAACTACAAAATATGTCTGTCTGCTTTGCTTAATATAAGGAATTTGAAATTATTTATACTTGTACTTTTACTTAAGTACATTTTAGGAATTACATTTACTTTTGATACCTAAATATATTTAAAACCAACTGTTTTTTGATTTTTACTGAAGTAGTATTTTACTGGGTGACTTACTTTTACTCAAGTACAACAATTGGGTACTTTTTCCACCACTGCACACACTTCATGCAGCCTAGCCCATAGGCCTATATGTTTTTAATAAGATTTCTATCACATCTAAAGTGGCAGTTACTTCCCCCATGTGCCTGTCTTCACTTGTAACCTGTCACGATCACGTGACAGAGAGCCATGTGAATGAGAGGCACTTCGGATTGTGCAGCACACTTAGGGAGAAGGGCACAAGACAGCACTCCAGGCCGCAAAAGGCATGGATTTTTTTAGGGTGCATTACGGCCACAAAAGGGATGCCACAGTGAAATTTGAGGCATTATCAAGTGCTTGTCAAATTGTGAATGTGAGACTATTGGAGTGTGTACAGCCTGTGCGAGAACAAAAAGCAAAGTGCATGCCTTTGAAGCGACGTTTTTCAAATCATCATTAGAGTCTCATCATGCAGCCTTACAATGTATTTAAAATTTAAACATATAGCCCAACGTTTGTAGAACAACTAAAGTTACATTAATAACTGTAAATTAAGCATATAGGAGTACATATTTATTTGTTAACCACTCAACACAGAATAGCCTCATGTGTACACTCCCTGTAATCTTTTGGAGAAAATATTTATATTTTATTCAGCTTTGTTCAATTGTATTCTTCATACTATAAAATAATGCCACAAAATTATAAGCATATATTTTCTGCTAAATTACTAGTGTAGCCCAAAGCCATTTGGCATAGCCAGATCAGGACCTAACATAAGGACAACTCAGTGTATGCTTTTCTTTTCTTCTGAAATAGACAACATTTTCTTCATGTCATTTTTCTTTAGACCTGTCTAAAATAAATAATGGATTTATTGTGAAGGTAATATTACATGGATTTATTATACTTTTTAAAATGGCATGTAGGCTGTGTGGAAGCCAGGATATGCTAAATGTGTTTATGTTAATTAACGGTCAATTACCATGAGACCGACTATCAAATTTCGTGACCGCCACAGCCCTAGTCACACCCACGTCCCACACTTTTCCCCTCCTCACCTAAAAGGAAGATTAACATTAGTATCACTTCTGTGTGCAGCTACACTGCCTCTGTTTAGTCACAGTGTTCAGGGTGTGGATGTGTTAATTCCATGTAGCTCACACAAACAAGGCCTTCAAGACGACTCTATCACGTGATGGCAATCTTTTAGACACATTATACCTCTCTCCTGCCTAGGTGTTCGATATTAACTATTAAATATATGAACTGGAACAATTGTCCACTGTTGAGACAGTGATTATTTGATTATTATTGGTTATTTGAGAAAGTATGATTGTAATTATATATTCAAGTAAATATTTGTTTAATATTTTATGTAGGAATACCATGGTTTAAGGTAGTTCTAAACTTAATCCCTCAACATTATTATTTCATTATCAACATTCATTTCTATAAAAATGTCCTTCAAACAAAACTTTCATATTCTATTTTAATATCATTAATCATATCTCAAAAAAACCATCCAAACTCACGCTCAAGGTCAGGGTTTAAACGTTGATTTAGAAATGCTACCTTGGAATGTCATGATTAAATAACACAATGAAAGGTAAGGGACAATAGTGTGAGGTCTTGAAGCTGAGGATGAATGTGAATTTGAAGTTGGATTTCATCAAGTGTCCTGTGCTGTATAAGCTTATGTTCAAGAGAAAACGTTACTTGACAGTAACACAACCACCTCAAAATACTTCTTCCTTCTCTCTCTTACTTTCTGTACTCATAGCAAACAGACTTTTACCTGCTTTAAAGAGTTCCATATCGCTACTCTTTCAGCACTGGTGGTGATCAAAGCAAAGAACACCACAGGGTGAATGTATCCCACCATTAAAAAACAATGAAAACTCAGTGAGTGAGTCTTCACAGTTTAAAGTGAATAAATTAGTCTATATCTTAGGTAGGAGAATCTAGCAGGGCTGGAATTGATTAAATCACCGAAACCCCCTCAGGTGCCCACCAGGACGTTACACCAGGCCCCCAATTAATCTTACATTCCTCTTTTTTGCACAAAATCACAATTACATTCATATCTTTATAGAAATGATATAAAGACAAACGTGGCCATTAAATAGGGAGAGAGCAACAAACAGATCGATCAGACATATACGCCAGGTGGAGAGCCAAAACAAGTACAGTGGGGGAAAAAAGTATTTGATCCCCTGCTGATTTTGTACGTTTGCCCACTGACAAAGAAAGGATCAGTCTATAATTTTAATGGTAGGTTTATTTAAACAGTGAGAGACAGAATAACAACAAAAGTATCCAGAAAAACGCATGTCAAAAATTTTATAAATTGATTTGCATTTTATGAGGGAAATTATAGACTGATCATTTCTTTGTAAGTGGGCAAACGTACAAAATCAGCAGGGTATCAAATACTTTTTTCCCCCACTGTAAATAAACAAAATAGATAGAGAGCAAACAGACAGCGTTTTGTCTAGGCGTCTGCGGCGTTTGGGCTTTAATGGGCCATTAAAAGACAAACAAGCAAACGGCTCATCGATTATAGCTGTTTAGGGTGGGAGGTCGCCCAAAACGCTTCATCCGCCTTGTCCTCCATAGCGGCAGCCCGTAGGAGGGCAGAGGGGACAATGTTGCATTACAGCGGCAGGCTTGCACAACTCTCCCGGTAGATTTGTTAAAAAAGGTGCGATCAATAATGAGCAATTGTCTTTCTGGACCCCCGCTCTTGCGTTTTGCACATACTGTAAAAAAAAATCTGGGGTCAATTGAAATTGACAGAAATATACAACCAACATATAGTTATTGAAAATGAGTCCTTTCAATGATTTGTTATTTTCATTTTATCGGAAACTTTTAAGTAAGAATTTTAGGTGTTTGAATGTAAAAAAATAAATATTTCTCTCTACTTAATAATTTTAAGTTCTTGCAACAACTTGGTGAGTGTCTCTGTTTTTAGAGGATTGTGGGGATTTCAAAATGTTTAGACTGATTATTTTTCACAATGTTGTATGCATGTTTAAAGAAAGAAAAATATACTTCTGGAAAACTATATTTCTATATAAGTATTAAGAAGCTTATTGTGTAATGGAACATGGTGAATGGATATCAAAACTGTCAAGCAAATTGATGTTCAATGATGAGAGGGCCCATTCTGCAATGCTTGTAGTTCTACCTCCAATTACTGCTGGTGGATTGAGCCCTGTGGTCAACAATGCCTACCAAAGCGGGTACAATAGCAAATTATCAAATACATTAAACAATGTTAAATGTTTGTGAAACACTGATATTTTGGTTTCCTAAATATTTGTATCACATTTAATCATTTTATCAGTAAATCCAACACATCTGTATGGCTGTTATTCCCTGGGCTGAAAAACACAAGACATAACATCTATTCGATAATATTGTGTGTACATTTGTTGCCTTTATTTTTTTTAAGTAGATTCAACGCTTACATTTTTCACAGTGCATGGGAGGGCAGTCACACAGTAATGAGCTAGGTTGTTGGTGTGCGTGTGTGTGCGTATGTGCGTGCAGAGGCTCAGTGGGACACACACCGAGAGGATGAGTGTGACGTGGCCAGGAAAACAAAACAACACAGCTAAGAACAGGCAAAAGGGCATCAAAAGCTGTTCCACTTCCTCTAATCAACAGTAGCTTATTAGCATCAGGTTCAAATCTCAAGGAGCAGTGTAATTAGAACAAACTGAGTTCTACTTAGCATTTTTTATTTGTCATACTATTATTTCAAGAACATGCAGCATTGGTGCTGGATTTATAGCCTACATAATTTGTAAGAGCTAGCACAAGGGCACAGGTTAGCATAAGCATGTTCCACACTGCAAAATCAACACAGTGTCACACTTCTGAACAGCAGCAGTGATGCATAGGCCTACAGCACAAAAATGCATTGTGACAAATCTTTGTGCCTGCACAGTTGTCAAAAGTGTCTCTTCCTCTGTGGTCTTGGAATCAGTAGTTCACACTTTCTTTCTCTGCCTTCTTGAAATCTGCAGTTCATTTTCAGTCTTCCTCTATAGTCTTGAAGCTGTCGCTCACTCTCCCTCTTCCTCTGTGGTGTTGGAGGCTGTAGCTCCCTCTCCCTCTTCCTCTGTGCTTTTGGAGACAGTAGTTCATTCTGCCTCTTCTTCTGTGGTCTTGGAGGCAGCAGTTCAGTCTTCCTCTTCCTCTGTGCTTTTGGAGCCAGTAGTTCATTCTGCCTCTTCTTCTGTGGTCTTGGAGGCAGCAGTTCACTCTTCCTCTTCCTCTGTTGTGTTGTAGTTACTGTACAGGCTGTGATGGGAGAAGTCATCCCTTGGATCTCAGCAGAAGCAGATGGGAGAGCGTCTGAACTCAATCAACCTATTGATCTGAACAGGGTAATATGTGTGCTGCTGCTGGGGTGTAGCAGCTCACTCTAGGCTATACCTCCCTGACCCTCCATGTCAACCGGGGAGAGACCGAGAGAGCGAGAGAGAAGGGATGGAAAGGGAGGGAGGGAGAGAGACGAGGGAGACAGAAAGAGAGAGGTTACCATGGAAACCACTAGTCTAACTTCATCCCAGCATCTTTCTTTCTCCTCCCTCCTATCCTCCCTCTCTTCCTTCCTTCCTTCTTTACAGCAGCAAGCAGACAGAGAGAGAGATACACCAGCTCCACTTGCAGCTGCAATGTGTGAATCTTTATGAGTGTCCGTGAGAGACAGTAATAGATGTGTTGAAAAGCTTTGCCTTGGTTGGCTTGATGTGCCGGGTCCGTAGTTGTCTTGCTGGGAGCCTAATGAGTGAGACATGGCTGGATTAAGTGACAGGGTAGCGGCAGTCTCGGATGGCTCTCAGTCGCTTTAGGCTCTGATAGGCACCCAATTTGGGAGGGTGGCATAAGGCAGGAGGGACAGGGATGTGTGTGTGAGTGAGAGTGGAGGGAAGTGAGACAGAGTGGGAGAGTGTGTATGTGTCTGTAAAAGGATTCTGAGTGATTCAAAAATATAGCAAAATGCCTGATAAGGAGTCTCTCGTGTGTGTGTGTGTGTGTGTGTGTGTGTGTGTGTGTGTGTGTGTGTGTGTGTGTGTGTGTGTGTGTGTGTGTGTGTGTGTGTTTCAATCTTTGGCGCACAAGCATGAGTGTGCACCACAAATATCTGAGGGGGCAAAAAGTATGTGAGGGTAGAATTTTTTTTTTACACCTGAAACAGCTTTTTTCCTTCAATCTGGAGCCATATTCATCATGCTTAATTATATTTGCATATCTACACATACCTCTTGAGCTGTCTGTATCCTCTTGACTGGTGGTTCTTTTTTAAATTAAATTAAATATGCTTCTCTGCTAAAATCTGTCTAAAAGATTGAAAGGAATGTGAGTCTTATTCAGTACATTTAGTTATTGTATGCTTTTCTAAAGTCTACCAACCTTGCCGCCAGGCATGCCAGCTAAGATACATAGTTATAGACTACCTACCTACTCTTACTTGATTGATAGCCTGAAATGGCTTATTGGTACAGTAGCTAGTTGGGGCTCGGGGCAGTATTGAGAAATTTTGAAAAAAATATGTGCCCATTTTTAACTGCCTCCTACACCAACTCAGAAGCTAGGATATGCATATTATTAACACATTCGGATAGAAAACACTCTGAATTTTCTAAAACAGTTTGAATGGTGTCTGTAAGTATAACAAAACTCATATTGCAGGCAAAAACCTGTGAAAAATAGATTTTTAAAAAATGTGAATTTTGTGACTGTACTATTTAGTGTCATTGTTTTATAGATACCATAGTGAGAAAGGATTCATTTCGCAACACCTACGGCTTCCACTAGATGTCAACGATCTTTATAAAGTTGTTTGAAGCGTCTATGATAAACAGAGAGCAAATTAGAATGCAAGGAAGTTGACATGTCATCACTTCATTTTTTTGCGCCTGCGCATAAATCTGAGAAGCGTGAGTTTGTCATTAATTGTTTATCAAGACATAGGATAGGTTGTGTGAAAATATTACTGATGTTTAACCTGTTTAGGATAGGGGGCAGTATTGACACGGCTGGATAAAAAACATACCCGATTTAATCTGGTTACCACTCCTACCCAGTAACTAGAATATGCATATACTTATTACATATGGATAGAAAACACCCTACATTTTCTAAAACTGTTTGAATGGTGTCTGTGAGTATAACAGAACTCAAATGGCAGGTCAAAACCTGAGAGATTCCTTTACAGGCCTGTCTGACCATTTCTTGAACTTCTTTTCCATCTCTATCATTTACTAAGGATCTCTGCTCTAACGTGACACTTCCCACGTCGTCCATAGGCGCTCAGAGCCCGGGAAAAAACAGAATGTCGTCATTCCAGCCCCAGGCTGAAACACATTATCGCCTTTCTCAAGTGGCCGATCAAGGGACACTGGGCTTATGCTCGTGACCCGACCGCCCCCGCCTTTGGGATTTTTTCCTCTGTTTGCCGAAAAGGAGATTCCCTGTCGGAATATTATCGCTTTTCTACGAGAAAAATGTCGTAAAAATTGATTTTAAACAGCGGTTGACATGCTTCGAAGTACGGTAATGGAATATTTAGAATTTTATTGTCACGAATTGCGCCATGCGCGCGACACTTCTTTACTATTTCGGATAGTGTCTGGAACGCACGAACAAAACGCCGCTATTCGGATATAACGATGGATTATTTTGGACCAAACCAACATTTGTTATTGAAGTAGCAGTCCTGGGTGTGCATTCTGACGAAGACAACAAAAGGTAATCAATCTTTTATAATAGTAAATATGATTATGGTGAGTGCTAAACTTGCCGGGTGTCTAAATAGCGAGCCCGTGATGCCTGGGCTATGTACTTAGAATATTGCAAAATGTGCTTTCACCAAAAAGCTATTTTAAAGTCGGACATATCGAGTGCATAGAGGAGGTCTGTATCTATAATTCTTAAAATAATTGTTATGCTTTTTGTGAACCTTTATCGTGAGTAATTTAATAAAATGTTAGCGAATTCCCCGTAAGTTTGCGGGGGGTATGCTAGTTCTGAACGTCACATGCTAATGTAAAAAGCTGGTTTTTGATATAAATATGAACTTGATTGAACAAAACATGCATGTATTGTATAACATAATGTCCTAGGGTTGTCATCTGATGAAGATCATCAAAGGTGAGTGCTGCATTTAGCTGTCTTCTGGGTTTTGGTGACATTATATGCTGGCTTGAAAAATGGGTGTCTGATTATTTCTGGCTTGGTACTCTGCTGACATAATCTAATGTTTTGCTTTCGTTGTAAAGCCTTTTTGAAATCGGACAGTGTGGTTAGATTAACGAGAGTCTTGTCTTTAAATAGCTGTAAAATAGTCATATGTTTGAGAAATTGAAGTAATAGGATTTTTAAGGTTTTGAAAATCGCGCCACAGGCTGCCAGTGGCTGTTACGTAGGTGGGACGAATTCGTCCCGCCTAGCCCAGAGAGGTTAACGTTAAAAATGGACCAAAAGATTAATGCTAAACAACGTTTGACATGTTTGAACGAACGTAAATAGATTATTTACTAGGTTTTTTTAGCTTTTCGGCGTGATTTTACAACCCCCCCCACCACGTTTTGTGGGAGCATAATGAACGCTAACTACTTGGTGTTATTTGGACATAAATTATGAACTTTGTCAAAAGAAACCACATTTGATCCGGACCTGGGATCCCTGGCAGTGCCTTCTGATGGAGATAATCAAAGGTAAGGGGATATTTACAATGTTATTATCGATATTAGATGATGCTAACTGTATAGCATAGCTTATTGTTCTTAGCATAGCACCCGGTTTATTGCAAAATGTGATTTCCCAGTAATGTTATTTTGAGATCTGGCCATTCGGTAGCAATTACGAGATGATAATATATTATTCTTTGAATGACAATATTATAATTTACCAATGTTTTCGAATAGTAATTTTGTTATGTTCACCGGAAGCATTTCAGAGAAGAAAAAAATCGGAATTTCACGCTACTGTAAAATGCTGTTTTTGGATATAAATATGAACTTGATGGAACAAAAAATGCATGTATTGTATAACATAATGTCCTAGGAGTGTCATCTGATGGAGATTGACAAAGGTTAGTGCATAATTCTAGCTGGTTTCTGCTTTTGGTGACGCCTGACCTTGAATTGAAAATGGATGTTTGTACTTTTGTGGCTATGTACTGTCCTAACATAATCTAACTTTATGCTTTTGCCGTAAAGCCTCTTTGAAAATCGAACAATGTGGTTAGATTAAGGAGATGTTTATCATTTAAATTGTGTAAAATAGTTGATTGTTTGAGAAATTGAAATTATTAGATTTTTGATGTTTTGAATTTCCAGCCTTGTTAGCAATCCCGACTCAGGGTTCATTGCTAACCTGTAGCCCCAACAGGTTAAACGGTTGGGAGATTGGGAACAGTGGAGGCTGATGAGGGGAGGACGGCTCATAATAATGGCTGGAACGGAGTTAATGGAATGGCATCAAACACATGGAAACAATGTGTTTGATATATTTGATAACATTCCACCGATTCCGCTTCAACCATGAGCCCGTCCCCCTCAATTAAGGTGCCACCAACCTACTGTGATTGCGAACCTATCTGGCATATCTAAAGCCAACTTCATAAAATTGCTACAGATGTGCGATAATTACAGATGTGCATTAATTATAATCCACAGAGTACTTCACATTTCCTATTGCTGCAGGATTATTTTCCTGCTGTAGCAAACTGGCTCTCAATTTAAGGTGGCTAGTATTACAGAGAAATTACAACAAAACACTAAAGTTTTTCTTTTACAGTACAAATCTGAGGGGGCTAATCTTACTGACCTTACATGCTTAACACCCCAGCCATCCTACAATCCAAGCTTGATGCCCTCAATCTCACACAAATGATTAATGAACCCACCAGGTACCACCCCAAAGCCGTTAACACGGGCACCCTCATAGATATCATCCTAACCAACTTGCCCTCTAAATACACCTCTGCTGTTTTCAACCAAGATCTCAGCGATCACTGCCTCATTGCCTGCATCCGTAATGGGTCAGCGGTCAAACGACCTCCACTCATCACTGTCATGCGCTCCCTGAAACATTTCAGCGAGCAAGCCTTTCTAATCGACCTGGTCCGGGTATCCTGGAAGGATATTGACCTCATCCCGTCAGTAGAGGATGCCTGGTTATTTTTTTTAAATGCCTTCCTCACCATCTTAACCTGTTAGGGCTAGGGGGCAGCATTTGCACGTCTGGATAAAAAAAATGTACCCGATTTAATCTGGTTACTAATCCTACCCAGTAACTAGAATATGCATATACTTATTATATATGGATAGAAAACACTCTAAAGTTTCTAAAACTGTTTGAATGGTGTCTGTGAGTATAACAGAACTCATTTGGCAGGCAAAACCCTGAGACATTTTCTGACAGGAAGTGGATACCTGATGTGTTGTATTGACTTTAAACCTATCCCATTGAAAAACACAGGGGCTTAGGAATATTTTGGCACTTCCTATTGCTTCCACTAGATGTCACCAGCCTTTACAAAGTGTTTTGAGTCTTCTGGAGGGAGATCTGACCGAACAAGAGCCATGGAACGATGATGTCCCATTAGACACCTGGCGCGCGAGTTCATGTTGGGTACCCTCGTTCCAATACGTTATAAAAGAGTATGCATTCGTCCACCTTGAATATTATTCATGTTCTGGTTAAAAAAGGCCCTAATGATTTATGCTATACAACGTTTGACATGTTTGAACGAACGTAAATATATTTTTTCCCCTCGTTCATGACGAGAAGTCCGGCTGGCTTAGATCATGTGCTAACAAGACGGAGATTTTTGGACATAAATGATGAGCTTTTTTGAACAAAACTACATTCGTTATGGACCTGTGATACCTGGAAGTGACATCTGATGAAGAGAATCAAAGGTAATGGATTATTTACATAGTATTTTCGATTTTAGATCTCCCCAACATGACGTCTAGTCTGTATCGCAACGCGTATTTTTCTGGGCGCAGTGCTCAGATTATTGCAAAGTGTGATTTCCCAGTAAGGTTATTTTTAAATCTGGCAAGTTGATTGCGTTCAAGAGATGTAAATCTATAATTCTTTAAATGACAATATAATATTTTACCAATGTTTTCTAATTTTAATTATTTAATTTGTGACGCTGACTTGACTGCCGGTTATTGGAGGGAAACGATTTCCTCAACATCAATGCCATAGTAAAACGCTGTTTTTGGATATAAATATGAACTTGATAGAACTAAAAATGCATGCATTGTTTAACCTGTTAGGGCTAGGGGGCAGCATTGACACGGCTGGATAAAAAACATACCCGATTTAATCTGGTTACCACTCCTACTCAGTAACTAGAATATGCATATACTTATTACATATGGATAGAAAACACCCTAAATTTTCTAAAACTGTTTGAATGGTGTCTGTGAGTATAACAGAACTCAAATGGCAGGTCAAAACCTGAGAGATTCCTTTACAGGAAGTGGCCTGTCTGACCATTTGTTGAACTTCTTTTCCATCTCTATCATTTACTAAGGATCTCTGCTCTAACGTGACACTTCCCACGTCGTCCATAGGCGCTCAGAGCCCGGGAAAAAACAGAATGTCGTCATTCCAGCCCCAGGCTGAAACACATTATCGCCTTTCTCAAGTGGCCGATCAAGAGACACTAGCTTATGCGCGTGACCCCGACCGCCCCCGCCTTTGGGATTTTTTCGTCTGTTTGCCGAAAAGGAGATTCCCTGTCGGAATATTATCGCTTTTCTACGAGAAAAATGTCGTAAAAATTGATTTTAAACAGCGGTTGACATGCTTCGAAGTACGGTAATGGAATACTTAGAATTTTATTGTCACGAATTGCGCCATGCGCGTGACACTTCTTTACTATTTCGGATAGTGTCTGGAACGCACGAACAAAACGCCGCTATTCGGATATAACGATGGATTATTTTGGACCAAACCAACATTTGTTATTGAAGTAGCAGTCCTGGGTGTGTATTCTGACGAAGACAACAAAAGGTAATGACATTTTTATAATAGTAAATATGATTATGGTGAGTGCTAAACTTGCCGGGTGTCTAAATAGCGAGCCCGTGATGCCTGGGCTATGTACTTAGAATATTGCAAAATGTGCTTTCACCAAAAAGCTATTTTAAAATCGGACATATCGAGTGCATAGAGGAGGTCTGTATCTATAATTCTTAAAATAATTGTTATGCTTTTTGTGAACGTTTATCGTGAGTAATTTTGTAAAATGTTAGCGAATTCCCCGGAAGTTTGCGGGGGGTATGCTAGTTCTGAACGTCACATGCTAATGTAAAAAGCTGGTTTTTGATATAAATATGAACTTGATTGAACAAAACATGCATGTATTGTATAACATAATGTCCTAGGGTTGTCATCTGATGAAGATCATCAAAGGTGAGTGCTGCATTTAGCTGTCTTCTGGGTTTTGGTGACATTATATGCTGGCTTGAAAAATGGGTGTCTGATTATTTCTGGCTTGGTACTCTGCTGACATAATCTAATGTTTTGCTTTCGTTGTAAAGCCTTTTTGAAATCGGACAGTGTGGTTAGATTAAGGAGAGTCTTGTCTTTAAATAGCTGTAAAATAGTCATATGTTTGAGAAATTGAAGTAATAGGATTTTTAAGGTTTTGAAAATCGCGCCACAGGATAGCAGTGGCTGTTACGTAGGTGGGACGAATTCGTCCCGCCTAGCCTAGAGAGGCTAACATAATGTCCTAGGAGTGTCATCTGATGGAGATTGTAAAAGGTTAGTGCATCATTTTAGCTGGTTTTATGGTTTTGGTGACCCTGTCTTTGACTTGACAAAACATTACACACAACTCTTGTAAATGTACTGTCCTAACATACTCTAAATTTATGCTTTCGCCGTAAAACCTTTTTGAAATCGTAAAACGTGGTTAGATTAAGGAGATGTTTATCTTTCAAATGGTGTAAAATAGTTGTATTTTTGAAAAATTTGAATTTTGACATTTATTTGGATTCAAATTTGCCGCTCTTGAAATGCACCTGCTGTTGATGGAGTGCACCACGGGTGGCACGCTAGCGTCCCACCTAGCCCATAGAGGTTAAATAAGCATGCCCCATTCAAGAAATTTAGAACCAGGAACAGATATAGCCCTTGGTTCTCTCCAGTCCTGACTGCCCTTAACCAACACAAAAACATCCTGTGGCGTTCTGCATTAGCATCGAACTGCCCCCGTGATATGCAACTTTTCAGGGAAGTTAGAAACCAATATACACAGGCAGTTAGAAATGCCAAGGCTACCTTTTTCAAGCAGAAATTTGCTTCCTGTAACACAAACTCAAAAAAGTTCTGGGACACTGTAAAGTCCATGGAGAATAAGAACACCTCCTCCCAGCTGCCCACTGCACTGAGGATAGGAAACTCTATCACCACCGATAAACCCACTATAATTGAGAATTTCAATAAGCATTTTTCTACGGCTGGCCATGCTTTCCACCTGGCTACCCCTACCGCAGTCAACAGCACTGCACCCCCCAGAGCTACTCGCCCAAGCAGACCCCATTTCTCCTTCTCCCAAATCCATTCAGCTGATGTTCTGAAAGAGCTGCAAAATCTGGACCCCTACAAATCAACCGGGCTAGACAATCTGGACCCTTTCTTTCTAAAATGATCTGCCGAAATTGTTGCAACCCCTATTACTAGCCTGTTCAACCTCTCTTTCGTGTCGTCTGAGATTCCCAAAGATTGGAAAGCAGCTGCTGTCATCCCCCTCTTCAAAGGAGGGGACACTCTTGACCCAAACTGCAACAGACCTATATCTATCCTACCCTGCCTTTCTTAGGTCTTCGAAAGCCAAGTCATCAAACAGATTATCGACCATTTCGAATCCCACCGCACCTTCTCCGCTATGCAATCTGGTTTCAGAGCTGGTCATGGGTGCACCTCAACCATGCTCAAGGTCCTAAACGATATCGTAACTGCCATCGATAAGAAACAATACTGTGCTGCCGTATTCATTGACCTGGCCAAAGCCTTCGACTCTGTCAATCACCACATCCTCATCGGCAGACTCAATAGCCTTGGTTTCTCAAATGATTGCCTCGCCTGGTTCACCAACTACTTCTCTGATAGAGTTCAGTGTGTCAAATCTGAGGGCCTGTTGTCCGGACCTCTGGCAGTCTCTATGGGGGTGCCATATGGTTCAATTCTTGGGCCAACTCTTTTCTCTGTATACATCAATGATGTCGCTCTTGCTGCTGGTGAGTCTCTGATCCACCTCTACGCAGACGACACCATTCTGTATACTTCTGGCCCTTCTTTGGACACTGTGTTAACTACCCTCCAGACGAGCTTCAATGCCATACAACTCTCCTTCCGTGGCCTCCAACTGCTCTTAAATACAAGTAAAACTAAATGCATGCTCTTCAACCGATCACTGCCTGCACCTGCCCACCTGTCCAGCATCACTACTCTGGATGGTTCTGACTTAGAATATGTGGACAACTACAAATACCTAGGTGTCTGGTTAGACTTTAAACTCTCCTTCCAGACTCACGTCAAACATCTCCAATCCAAAGTTAAATCTAGAATTGGCTTCCTATTTCGCAACAAAGCATCCTTCACTCATGCTGCCAAACATACCCTCGTAAAACTGACCATCCTACCGATCCTCGACTTTGGCCATGTCATTTACAAAATAGCCTCCAATACCCTACTCAACAAACTGGATGCAGTCTGTCACAGTGCCATCCATTTTGTCACCAAAGCCCCATATACTACCCACCACTGCGACCTGTACGTTCTCATTGGCTGGCCCTCGCTTCATACTTGTCGCCAAACCCACTGGCTCCAGGTCATCTACAAGACCCTTCTAGGTAAATTCCCCCCTTATCTCTGCTCACTGGTCACCATAGCAGCACCCACCTGTAGCACGCACTCCAGCAGGTATATCTCTCTGGTCAACCCCAAAGCCAATTCCTCCTTTGGCCGTCTCTCCTTCCAGTTCTCTGCTGCCAATGACTGGAACGAACTACAAAAATCTCTGAAACTGGAAACACTTATCTCCCTCACTAGCTTTAAGCACCAGCTGTCAGAGCAGCTCACAGATCACTGCACCTGTACATAGCCCATCTATAATTTAGCCCAAACAACTACCTCTTCCCCTACTATATTTATTTATTTTGCTCCTTTTCACCCCATTATTTCTATTTCTACTTTGCACTTTCTTCTACTACAAATCTACCATTCCAGTGTTTTACTTGCTATATTGTATTTAATTTGCCACCATGGCCTTTTTTTGCTGTCTGTGTGTGTATGTGCCCAAGATTGAAATACACACATTTGTTATTTTTCAACATATTTCTCCAATGTTCTCATTTCCCCTTCCTCTTTTTCCTCTCTCCCTCTCTCTTTCGCTCTGTCTCTCATGTGAGAATATTATTCCCATGTTCCCCATTAGCTTCTCATATCACAGTGACCTCCACAAGATTTCCTAAGGCCCTGTGACCTAGAGAATGATGTGTCAAATGACACATTAAGATCCCCCCCCCCCCCCCCTCCACACACACACACACACACACATACACACACACAGATAAACAGCACACATATTATGCAAAAACATTAAGGCCCACCACATGACGTGGTGGGCCAGTACATACATAAATTGTATGTACTGTTTAATTGGTCTGCACAAATCAATAATGGGTGGGAAAAAAAATCTATAGTTGCAGTATCACGGCTGAGTCAGAAAGGGAGAAAGAGGAGTTGAGGCAGTCCAGGAATCGATAGCCGGAGCGCTCTCTGATTACACACTGTACACACACATTCCTTGCTCCCTCAACCTCCCTCTTACCGTTCCCCCTTCTCCATTCTTTACCCCCTCAATCATTCCTAATCCTCCTCACTCTTCACTTTAACTGATAGCTAGATTCTGATGAACATGAAAATAGAGCTTGACTCCTCCTCGTAGAGAGAAAGTGAGAAAGACAGGAAGACAGTAGAGAGAGAGAGAAAGACAATGGAAGAGAGAGAAAGACAGAAATGGAGAGAGGAGAGCGAGAGAGAGAGAAAGAAAGGGAGAGACAAAAAGAGAGAAAAGACAGGTGGAGAGAGAGCGAGACAGTAGAGAAAGAGATGTAGAGAGCAAGAAAGGGAGACAGTAGAGAAAAAGAGCGAAAAGACAGGTGAAAAGGAGAGAGAGAGCAAAAAATATGAAAAAAAAAGAGTCTGAACTGTAACCTAGGGGTCTTTTAAGATAAGAGCCCGGTGTTAAGACACATAAATTTAACATTTGACGGCAGGTAGCCTAGCACACTAAGAGCACTAGGCCAGTAACCGAAAGGTTGCTGGTTTGAATCCCCGAGCTGTCTAAGTGAAAAAAAATCTGTTTGTTTGCATTTGAGTAACCTTACTTGTCTGCTAAATGACAAAGATGTATGGCAAATTGTATATGTGCCTACCTAGGTTCAAAGTTGAGCCCTAATCCCTCTGGCTATCTGAAAGGATTAAATGAAAACAGAGATTAGATCATATGGTGAGCTTCCCTCTGACACACTAAATATGGTTAGAGAGTGACAAATAAACATAACATGCTGATGTATTAAGTAGATATACTATTGTATGGTGGTCATTATTATGGAATGGGGTCTTGGTGAATTAAACCACGACAATGGGACCCTGCTGTCATTTAGATACGTTTTAACAGACTCCACCAATACACGCACACATGGGCACACACACACACACACACACTCATCTCTCCATTCTCTCCTCAGCGAGGCCTCAGATTCCCTCTCTCAGTCATACAGTATGTTTTAATTCAATGCGTCACTTCTCTTTATAACCCTGCAATTGGTATTCGGCAAATCTTTGCCAAAGCTTTTTCAAATGGCTCTCAAATTATTTAATTTAGAGGAATGTTTAATATTTCATTTTGTTGACACACACGGCGGAGGCAAGATGAATAAGCCATTCTTGGACGGACCACTCGCTTTAAATTACACGGCCTGCTTCTGAATATTAATGGCAGAAATGATTTTAATTAGGTTTCGGGTGTCACAGACAATAAAGAGGAACGATAGAACTGGAGGAAGAGGACTCGAATGAGAAGATTAATGATAAAATGACAGATTGTCTTTCTTCTCTTAATTCGAGCGGTGAATGAAAGGGGGAAGAGAGAGTAGACGGTTAATGCGACGTGTGTGAATTAAACATTTTATCGGCGACATGTAGCCCTTGCTCTGATGTTGCGGCCTGTTATGTCTGTGATTTCTTGTTGTCTCCCAAGTAGGAGGTGTTGTGTCCAAACCAGACACCATCTCTCTCTCTCTCTCTCTCAGGCTTTCTGTGTCCTCCCTTGAACTACCAGCCTTAAAAGAGGATGTTATTTATTTGCCTTCTGACTTCACATCTTATCTGATACCCGTCTCTCTCTCCCTTTTCTTCTCTCTTTCTTTTCGCCCCATCTCTCTCCAAGTCATTATCAAACATGACCACCAAGCTGAATGACACATATTCAAATCAGCCTGCCTCTCTCTACACATGAAATTCCAATAAATCATTTGAATCAAACACCACTAGCTGAGACATTGCTGCAGACCCTGCATCCATTTCCATGGAAACCGCAAATGCAAGTCAATTTTTTTCTTCCTTTTGCGCAGATTGAGCGAAGGAAGGGAGTGTGCTTTTGTGAAATGCCACAAGAGAAAAGTGAGAAAGGGTGACAAGGTGTTCCAAGTCTCGTCACAGAAGTCAGTTAGGAAATGTTTTGTTGGACGCTTGGTAACTGGGCAAGATTTAGAGTTCTCAGGAAGCATGAAGTGCCCATTGTTTTACATCTACACAAAGCTCATCCCTCAACCGATCTGTCTTGTTGAACATGGAACTAATTTTCTAATTTGAATATTCCCAAGCATCCCCCATTAAAAAATGTAAACATAGTTCCTAATTTTTGTTATCACTGAGCTTTTGTATGACTCTCCATAAATAGGCAGAATAACTAGCTATATTATTACAATTGTTGTGACAGTGATACAAAATACTGAACACCAATATAGATGCAACATGTAAAGTGTTGGTTCCATGGTTCATGAGCTAAAATAAAAGATCCCGGAAATGTTCCATATGCACAAAAAGCTTATTTCTGTAAAATGTAGTGCACAAATTTGTTTACATACTGGTAATGGAGCGTTTCTCCTTTTCCAAGATAATCCATCCACCTGACAGGTGTGGCATATCAAGAAGCTGATTGAACAGCATGATCATTACACAGGTGCACCTTGTGATGGGGACAATAAAAGGCCACTCGAAAATGTGCAGTTTTGTCACACAGAACAATGCCACTGATGCATCAAGTTTTTAGGGAGCGTGCAATTGGCATGCTGACTGCAGGAATGTCCAGTAGAGCTGTTGCCAGATAATTCTATGTTAATTTCTCTACAATAAGTCACCTCTAACGTTGTTTTAGAGAATTTGTCAGTATGTCCAACCGGCCTCAAAACTGCAGACCACGTGTAACCATGCCAGCCCAGAACCTCCACATCTGGCTTCTTCACCTGTGGGATCATCTGAGACCAGCCATCCAGACAGCTGATAAAACTGTGGGTTTGTACAACCAAAGAATTTCTGCACAAACTGTCAGTAAACATCTCAGGGAAGCTCATCTGCGTGCTCGTCGTTCTCACGAGGGTCTTGACCTCACTGCAGTTCGGCGTTGTAACCAACTTCAGTGGGCAAATGCTCATTTTCTACGATCTTTGATATGCTGGAGAAGTGTGCTCTTCAAGGATGAATACCGGTTTCAACAGTACAGGGCAGATGGCAGACAGCGTAGATGGCATCGTGTGGGCAAGTGGTTTGCTGATGTCAACGTTGTGAACAGAATGCCCCATGGTGGCAGTGGGGTTATGGTATGGGCAGGCATAAACTACGACAATGAACAAAATTGCATTTTATTGATGACAATTTGAATGCACAGAAATACTGTGACGAGATCTGAGGCCCAATGTCGTGCCATTCATCCGCCGCCATCACCTGTTTCAGCATGATAATGCACCGCCCTATGTTGCAAGGATCTGTACACAATTCCCGGAAGCTGAAAATCCCCCAATTCCTCCATAGTCATATGTCTGAGAAATTGAAGTTATAGCATTTATGAGGTAATTGTATTTCGCGCGATGCGATTCCACTGGCTGTTGACTAGGGTCCCAGGTTCCCAGACAGGTTAAAACTAATTTTTCAACCACTACACAACTTTCTTGTTAACCTGTTAGGGCTAGGGGCAGTATTGACACGGTTGTATAAAAAACATACCCGATTTAATCTGGTTACCACTCCTACCCAGTAACTGGAATATGCATATACTTATTACATATGGATAGAAACCACCCT
Source organism: Salmo salar (assembly GCF_965601325.2). Classification (NCBI taxonomy): domain Eukaryota; kingdom Metazoa; phylum Chordata; class Actinopteri; order Salmoniformes; family Salmonidae; genus Salmo; species Salmo salar. The sequence continues at coordinate 65,148,712 of NC_138308.1, forward strand.
AAAGTTTCTAAAACTGTTTGAATGGTGTCTGTGAGTATAACAGAACTCAAATGGCAGGTCAAAACCTGAGAGATTCCTTTACAGGAAGTGGCCTGTCTGACCATTCTTGAACTTCTTTTCCATCTCTATCTTTTACTAAGGATCTCTGCTCTAACGTGACACTTCCTACGTCGTCCATAGGCGCTCAGAGCCCGGGAAAAACCTGAATGTTGTCATCCCAGCCCCAGGCTGAAACACATTATCGCCATTCTCAAGTGGCCGATCAAGGGACTCTGGGCTTAGGCGCGTGACCTGACCGCCCCCGTCTTTGTGATTTTTTCCTCTGTTTGCCGAAAAGGAGTTTCCCGGTCGGAATATTATCGCTTTTCTATGACAAAAATGGCATAAAAATTGATTTTAAACAGCGGTTGACATGCTTCGAAGTACGGTAATGGAATATTTAGAATTTTTTTGTCACGAATTGCGCCATGCGCACGACCCTTCTTTACCATTTCGGATAGTGTCTGGAACGCACGAACAAAACGCCGCTATTCGGATATAACGATGGATTATTTTGGACCAAACCAACATTTGTTATTGAAGTAGCAGTCCTGGGAGTGCATTCTGACGAAGACAACAAAAGGTAATCAAACTTTTATAATAGTAAATATGATTATGGTGAGTGCTAAACTTGCCGGGTGTCTAAATAGCTAGCCCGTGATGCCTGGGCTATGTACTTAGAATATTGCAAAATGTGCTTTCACCAAAAAGCTATTTTAAAATCGGACATATCGAGTGCATAGAGGAGGTCTGTATCTATAATTCTTAAAATAATTGTTATGCTTTTTGTGAACGTTTATCGTGAGTAATTTAGTAAAATGTTAGTGAATTCCCCGGAAGTTTGCGGGGGGTATGCTAGTTCTGAACGTCACATGCTAATGTAAAAAGCTGTTTTTTGATATAAATATTAACTTGATTGAACAAAACATGCATGTATTGTATAACATAATGTCCTAGGTGTGTCATCTGATGAAGATCATCAAACGTTAGTGCTGCATTTAGCTGTCTTCTGGGTTTTTATGACATTATATGCTAGCTTGAAAAATGGGTGTCTGATTATTTCTGGCTGGGTACTCTGCTGACATAATCTAATGTTTTGCTTTTGTTGTAAAGCCTTTTTGAAATCGGACAGTGTGGTTAGATTAACGAGAGTCTTGTCTTTAAAATGGTGTAAAATAGTCATATGTTTGAGAAATTGAAGTAATAGCATTTCTAAGGTTTTGAAAATCGCGCCACGGGATTCAACTGGCTGTTGCGTAGGTGGGACGAATTCGTCCCGCCTAGCCCAGAGAGGTTAACAAACTACAGTTTTGGCAAGTCGGTTAGGACATCTACTTTGCGCATGACACAAGTAATTTTTCCAACAATTGTTAACAGACAGATTATTTCACTTATAATTCATTGTATCACAATTCCAGTGGGTCAGAAGCTGAAATACACAAAGTTGGCTGTGCCTTTAAACAGCTTGGAAAATTCCAGAAAATGACGTCATGGCTTTAGAAGCTTGTGATAGGCTAATTGACATAATTTCAGTCAATTGGAGGTGTACCTGTGGATGTATTTAAAGGCATACCTTCAAAGTCAGTACCTCTTCGCTTGACATCATGGGAAAATCAAAAGAAATCAGCCAAGAACTCAGAAACAAAATGTACACCTCCATTAGTCTGGTTCATCCTTAGGAGCAACTTCCAAACGCCTGTAGGTACCACGTTCATCTGTACAAAGAATAGTACGCAAGTTTAAACACCATGGGACAACACAGCCGTCATACCGCTCCTGAAGGAGACGCATTCTGTCTCCTAGAGATGAATGTACTTCGGTGCGAAAAGTGCAAATCAATCCCAGAACAACAGCAAAGGACCTTGTGAAGATGCTGGAGGAAACAGTTACAAAAGCATCTATATCCAGAGTAAAACAAGTCCTATATCGACATAACCTGAAAAGCCGCTCAGCAAGGAAGAAGCCACTGCTCCAAAACCGCCATAAAAAAGCCAGACTTAAGGTTTGCAACTGCACATGGGGACAAACATTGTACTTTTTGGAGAAATGTTCTCTGGTCTGATGAAAAAAAATAGAACGGTTTGTCCATAATGACCGTTGTTATGTTTGGAGGAAAAAGGGGGATGCTTGCAAGCTGAGGAACACCATCCGAACCGTGAAGCACGGGGGTGGCAGCATCATGTTGTGGTGTTGCTTTGCTGCAGGATGGGCTGGTGCACTTCACAAAATAGATGGCATCATGAGGAATGAGAATGATGTGGATATATTGAAGCAACATCTCAATACATCAGTCAGGATGTTAAAGCTTGGTGGCAAATGGGTCTTCCAAATGGACAATGACATTTACATTTACGTCATTTAGCAGACGCTCTTATCCAGAGCAACTTACAAATTGGTGCATTAACCTTATGATATCCAGTGGAACAACCACTTTACAATAGTACATCTATATCTTTTTGGGGGGGAGGGTAGGGGGGGGAGAGTTAGAAGGATTACTTTATCCTATCCCAGGTATTCCTTAAAGAGGTGGGGTTTCAGGTGTCTCCGGAAGGTGGTGATTGACTCCACTCTCCTGGCGTCGTGAGGGAGCTTGTTCCACCATTGGGGTGCCAGAGCAGCGAACAGTTTTGACTGAGCTGAGCGGGGACTGTGCTTCCGCAGAGGTAGGGAGGCGAGCAGGCCAGAGGTGGATGAACGCAGTGCCCTTGTTTGGGTGTAGGGACTGATCAGAGCCTGAAGGTACGGAGGTGCCGTTCCCCTCACAGCTCCGTAGGCAAGCACCATGGTCTTGTAGCAGATTTGAGCTTCAACTGGAAGCCAGTGGAGTGTGCGGAGGAGCGAGGTGACGTGAGAGAACTTGGGAAGGTTGAACACCAGACGGGTTGCAGCGTTCTGGATGAGTTGTAGGGGTTTAATGGCACAGGGAGGGAGCTCCGCCAACAGCAAGTTGCAGTAATCCAGATGGGAGATGACAAGTGCCTGGATTAGGACCTGCGCCCCTTCCTGTGTAAGGCAGGGTCGTACTCTGCGAATGTTGTAGAGCATGAACCTACAGGATCGGGTCACCGCCTTGATGTTAGCGGAGAATGACAGGGTGTTGTCCAGGGTCACGCCAAGGCTCTTAGCAGTCTGGGAGGAGGACACAATGGAGTTGTCAACCGTGATGGCGAGATCATGGAACGGGCAGTCCTTCCCCGGGAGGAAGAGAGCTCCGTCTTGCCGAGGTTCAGCTTTAGATGGTGATCCGTCATCCACACTGATATGTCTACCAGACATGCAGAGATGCGATTCGCCACCTGGTTATCAGAAGGGGGAAAGGAGAAGATTCAGTGTGTGTCGTCTGCGTAGCAATGATAGGAGAGACCATGTGAGGATATGACAGAGCCAAGCGAGAATAGGAGAGGGCCTTGAACTGAGCCCTGGGAGACACCAGTGGTGAGAGCACGTGGCACGGAGACGGATTCTCGCCACGCCACCTGGTAGGAGCGACCTGTCAGGTAGGACGCAATCCAAGAGTGAGCCGCGCTGGAGATGCCCAACTCGGAGAGGGTGGAGAGGAGGATCTGATGGTTCACCGTATCAAAGGCAGCAGATAGGTATAGAAGGATGAGAGCAGAGGAGAGAGAGTTAGCTTTAGCAGTGCGGAGAGCCTCTGTGACACAGAGAAGAGCAGTCTCAGTTGAATGACCAGTCTTGAAACCTGACTGATTTGGATCAAGAAGGTCATTCTGAGAGAGATAGCAAGAGAGCTGGCCAAGGATGGCACGCTCAATAGTTTTGGAGAGAAAAGAAAGAAGGGATACTGGTCTGTAGTTGTTGACATCGGAGGGATCGAGTGTAGGTTTTTTTGAGAAGGGGTGCAACTCTCGCTCTCTTGAAGACGGAAGGGACGTAGCCAGCGGTCAAGGATGAGTTGATGAGTGAGGTGAGGTAAGGGAGAAGGTCTCCGGAAATGGTCTGGAGAAGAGAGGAGGGGATAGGATCAAGCGGGCAGGTTGTTGGGCCGCCGGCCATCACAAGTCACAAGATTTAATCTGGAGAGAGAGGGGAGAAAGAGGTCAAAGCATAGGGTAGGGCAATGTGAGCAGGACCAGCGGTGTCATTTGACTTAACAAATGAGGATCGGATGTCGTCAACCTTCTTTTCGAAATGGTTGACAAAGTCATCCGCAGAGAGGGAGGAGGGGGGGGGGGGGAGGAGGATTCAGGAGGGAGGAAAAGGTGGCAAAGAGCTTCCTAGGGTTAGAGGCAGATGCTTGGAATTTAGAGTGGTAGAAAGTGGCTTTAACAGCAGAAATAGAGGAAGAAAATGTGGAGAGGAGGGAGTGAAAAGATGCCAGGTCCGCAGGGAGGCTAGTTTTCCTCCATTTCCGCTCGGCTGCCCGGAGCCCTGTTCTGTGAGCTCGCAATGAGTCGTCGAGCCACGGAGCAGGAGGGGAGGACCGAGCCGGCCTGGAGGATAGGGGGCATAGAGAGTCAAAGGATGCAGAAAGGGAGGAGAGGAGGGTTGAGGAAGCAGAATCAGGAGATTGGTTGGAGAAGGATTGAGCAGAGGGAAGAGATGATAGGATGGAAGAGGAGAGAGTAGCAGGAGAGAGAGAGCGAAGGTTGCGACGGTGCAATACCATCTGAGTAGGGGCAGAGTGAGTAGTGTTGGAGGAAAGCGAGAGGGAAAAGGATACAAGATAGTGGTCGGAGACTTGGAGGGGAGTTGCAGTGAGATTAGTAGAAGAACAGCATCTAGTAAAGATGAGGTCAAGCGTATTGCCTGCCTTGTGAGTAGGGGGGATGGTGAGGTCAAAAGAGGAGAGGAGTGGAAAGAAGGAGGCAGAGAGAAATGAGTCAAAGGTAGACGTAGGGAGGTTAAAGTCACCCAGAATTGTGAGGATTGAGCCATCCTCAGGAAAGGAACTTATCAAGGCGTCAAGCTCATTGATGAACTCTCCAAGGGAACATGGAGGGCGATAAATGATCCGCTTGCGGAACGCCTCGCCAATATCCAATGAAAGAGTGTGGCGCGAATTACAAACTCCTCAAAAATCCCCAAACTTCAATTTTTGAAACATATGACTATTTTACACCATTTTAAAGACAAGAATCTCCTTTATCTAACCACATTGTCCGATTTCAAAAAAGGCTTTACAATGAAAGCAAAACATTAGATTATGTCAGGAGAGTACCCAGACAGAAATAATCAGACACCCATTTTTCAAGCTAGCATATCATTTCATAAAATTTGATTATTCTAAGTACATAGCCCAGCCATCACGGGCTAGCTATTTAGACACCCAGCAAGTTTAGCCTTCACCAAAATCAGATTTACTATTACAAAAGTTTGATTACCTTTGATGTTCTTCGTCAGAATGCACTCCCACTACTTCTACTTCAATAACAAATGTTGGTTTGGTCCCAAATAATCCATCGTTATATCCAAACAGCAGCGTTTTGTTCGTGCGTTCAAGAAACTATCCCAAATGGTAAATCAGGGTTACGAGCATGGCGCATTTCGTGACAAAAAAATTCTAAATATTCCATTACCGTACTTCGAAGCATGTCAACCGCTGTTTACAATCAATTTTTATGCAATTTATCTCGTAAAAAAGCGATAATATTCCCGACCGGGAATCTGCGTTTCGGTAAATAGAGGGAAAAAAAGAAAGACGGTGGCGACCAGTGCAAGCGCCTAAGCCCACTGTCCCCTGATCGGCCACTTGACAAAGGCGATAATGTGTTTCAGCCTGGGGCTGGAATGACGACGTTCAGCTTTTTCCCGGGATCTGAGAGCCTATGGGAGCCGTGGGAAGTGTCACGTTACCGCAGAGATCCTTTGTTTTGGAAAGAGATGTCAAAGAAAGCCAATAAATGGTCAGACAGGCCACTTCCTGTAAAGGAATCTCTCAGGTTTTTGCCTGCCATATGAGTTCTGTTATACTCACAGACACCATTCAAACAGTTTTAGAAACTTTAGGGTGTTTTCTATCCATATCTAATAAGTATATGCATATTCTAGTTACTGGGTAGGAGTAGTAACCAGATTAAATGGGGTACGTTTTTTATCCGGCTGCCCCCTAGCCCTAAGAGGTTAACTAGGCAAGTCAGTTAAGAAGAAATTCTTATTTACAATGTCGGCCTACCAAAAGGCAAAAGGTCTCCTGCAGGGACAGGTGCTGGGATTAAAAATAAAAAAATAAAAACTATATAAAATAGGACAAAACACACGTCACTACAAGAGAGACAACACTACACAAAGAGAGACCTAAGACAACAACATAGCAAGGCAGCAACACATGACAACACAGCATGGTAGCAACACAACATGACAACAACATGGTTCAACACAACATGGTAGCAGCACTAAACATGGTACAAACATTATTGGGCACAGACAACAGGACAAAGGGCAAAAAGGTAGAGACAACAATACATCACGCAAAGCAGCCACAATTGTCAGTGAGTGTCAATGATTGAGTCTTTGAATTTACATTTTTACATTTTAGTCATTTAGCAGACGCTCTTATCCAGAGCGACTTACAGTAATGAATACATACATTTCATGCAATTGTTTTTTTTTTTTTTTTTTTTTTTTTTTTTTTTTTTTGTACTGGCCTCCCGTGGGAATCGAACCCACAACCCTGGCATTGCACACACCATGCTCTACCAACTGAGCCACAGGGAAGACTGTGAATGAAGACATTGAGATAAAACTGTCCAGTTTGAGTGTTTGTTGCAGCTCGTTCCAGTCTTTAGCTGCAGCGAACTGAAAAGAGGAGTGACCCAGGGATGTGTGTGCTTTGGGGACCTTTAACAGAATGCGAATGGCAGAATGGGTGTTGAATGTGGAGGATGAGGGCTGCAGTAGATATCTCAGGTAGGTGGGAGTGAGGCCAAGGAGGGTTTTATAAATAAGCATCAAACAGTGTGTCTTGCGACAGGTACACAGTGATGACCAGTTTACAGAGGAGTATAGAGTGCAGTGATGTGTCCTATAAGGAGCATTGGTGGCAAATCTGATGGTCGAATGGTAAAGAACATCTAGCCGCTCAAGAGCACTTTTACCTGCCGATCTATAAATGATGTCTCCGTAATCTAGCTCGGGTAGGATTGTCATCTGAATCAGGGTTAGTTTGGCAGCTGGGGTGAAAGAGGAGCGATTACGATAGAGGAAACCAAGTCTAGATTTAACTTTAGCCTGCAGCTTTGATATGTGCTGAGAGAAGGACAGTGTACCATCTAGCCATACTCCCAAGTACTTGTATGAGGTGACTACATCAAGCTCTAAACCCTCAGAGGTAGTAATCACACCTGTGGGGAGAGGGTCATTCTTCTTACCAAACCACATGACCATTGTTTTGGAGGTTTTCAGAACAAGATTAACCTCTATGGGCTAGGTGGGACGCTAGCGTGCCACCCGTGGTGCACTCCATCAACAGCAGGTGCATTTCAAGAGCGGCAAATTTGAATCCAAATAAATGTCAAAATTCAAATTTTTCAAACATACAACTATTTTACACCCTTTGAAAGATAAACATCTCCTTAATCTAACCACGTTTTACGATTTCAAAAAGGTTTTACGGCGAAAGCATAAATTTAGAGAATGTTAGGACAGTACATTTACAAGAGTTGTGTGTAATGTTTTGTCAAGTCAAAGACAGGGTCACCAAAACCATAAAACCAGCTAAAATGATGCACTAACCTTTTACAATCTCCATCAGATGACACTCCTAGGACATTATGTTAGACAATGCATGCATTTTTAGTTCTATCAAGTTCATATTTATATCCAAAAACAGCGTTTTACTATGGCATTGATGTTGAGGAAATCGTTTCCCTCCAATAACCGGCAGTCAAGTCAGCGTCACAAATTAAATAATTAAAATTAGAAAACATTGGTAAAATATTATATTGTCATTTAAAGAATTATAGATTTACATCTCTTGAACGCAATCAACTTGCCAGATTTAAAAATAACCTTACTGGGAAATCACACTTTGCAATAATCTGAGCACTGCGCCCAGAAAAATACGCGTTGCGATACAGACTAGACGTCATGTTGGGGAGATCTAAAATCGAAAATACTATGTAAATAATCCATTACCTTTGATTCTCTTCATCAGATGTCACTTCCAGGTATCACAGGTCCATAACGAATGTAGTTTTGTTCAAAAAAGCTCATCATTTATGTCCAAAAATCTCCGTCTTGTTAGCACATGATCTAAGCCAGCCGGACTTCTCGTCATGAACCAGGGGAAAAAATATATTTCCGTTCGTTCAAACATGTCAAACGTTGTATAGCATAAATCATTAGGGCCTTTTTTAACCAGAACATGAATAATATTCAAGGTGGACGAATGCATACTCTTTTATAACGTATTGGAACGAGGGTACCCAACATGAACTCGCGCGCCAGGTGTCTAATGGGACATCATCGTTCCATGGCTCTTGTTCGGTCAGATCTCCCTCCAGAAGACTCAAAACACTTTGTAAAGGCTGGTGACATCTAGTGGAAGCAATAGGAAGTGCCAAAATATTCCTCAGCCCCTGTGTTTTTCAATGGGATAGGTTTAAAGTCAATACAACACATCAGGTATCCACTTCCTGTCAGAAAATGTCTCCGGGTTTTGCCTGCCAAATGAGTTCTGTTATACTCACAGACACCATTCAAACAGTTTTAGAAACTTTAGAGTGTTTTCTATCCATATATAACAAGTATATGCATATTCTAGTTACTGGGTAGGATTAGTAACCAGATTAAATCGGGTACATTTTTTTTATCCAGACGTGCAAATGCTGCCCCCTAGACCCAACAGGTTAAAAACACCCAAGAGCTATTAACGTTTGACATGTTTGAACGAACGTAAATAAATTTTTTCCCCTCGTTCATGAAGTGAAGTCCGGCGGGCTTAGATCATGTGCTAACAACACGGAGCTTTTTGGACATAAATGATGAGCTTTTTTGAACAAAACTACATTCGTTATGGACCTGGGATTCCTGGAAGTGACGGAGATGTTTATCTTTCAAAGGGTGTAAGATAGTTGTATGTTTGAAAAATTAGAATTTTGACATTTATTTGGTTTCAAATTTGCCGCTCTTGAAATGCACCTGCTGTTGATAGGGTGCACCACGGGTGGCACGCTAGCGTCCCACATAGCCCCAAGAGGTTAACAGAAGAAATGAAAGAGAAAATCAGGACAGAAGAAAAAGGATATCAAAGTGAAACAGTTCTCTAAAGACACAAGAGACAATAATACAAGAAACAACACTTCTGTAGCTTGTCAACTATGTGTCTGTCTATCCCTGTTCTCTCCCCTCTGCACAGGCCATACAAACGCTTCACACCGCGTGGCCGCTGCCACTCTAACCTGGTGGTCCCAGCGCGCACGACCCACGTGGAGTTCCAGGTCTCCGGCAGCCTCTGGAACTGCCGGTCTGCAGCCAACAAGGCTGAGTTCATCTCAGCCTATGCTACCCTCCAGTCCCTAGACTTCCTGGCGCTGACGGAAACATGGATTACCACAGATAACACTGCTACTCCTACTGCTCTCTCTTCGTCTGCCTACGTGTTCTCGCATACCCCTAGAGCATTGAGCCAGCGGGGTGGTGGCACTGGAATCCTCGTCTCTCCCAAGTGGACATTCTCTCTTTCTCCCCTGACCCATCTGTCTATCTCCTCATTTGAATTCCATGCTGTCACAGTTACCAGCCCTTTCAAGCTTAACATCCTTATCATTTATCGCCCTCCAGGTTCCCTTGGAGAGTTCATCAATGAGCTTGACGCCTTGATAAGTTCCTTTCCAGAGGATGGCTCACCTCTCACAGTTCTGGGTGACTTTAACCTCCCCACGTCTACCTTTGACTCATTCCTCTCTGCCTCCTTCTTTCCACTCCTCTCCTCTTTTGACCTCACCCTCTCACCTTCCCCCCCTACTCACAAGGCAGGCAATAAGCTTGACCTCATCTTTACTAGATGCTGTTCTTCCGCTAATCTCATTGCAACTCCCCTCCAAATCTCCGACCACTACCTTGTATCCTTTTCCCTCTTGCTCTCATCCAACACTTCTCACTCTGCCCCTACTCGGATGGTATTGCGCCGTCCCAACCTTCGCTCTCTCTCTCCCGCTACTCTCTCCTCTTCCATCCTATCATCTCTTCCCTCTGCTCAAACCTTCTCCAACCTATCTCCTGATTCTGCCTCCTCAACCCTCCTCTCCTCCCTTTCTGCATCCTTTGATTTTCTCTGTCCCCTATCCTCCAGGCCGGCTCGGTCCTCCCCTCCTGCACCGTGGCTCGATGACTCACTACGAGCTCACAGAACAGGGCTCCGGGCAGCCGAGCGGAAATGGAGGAAAACTCGCCTCCCTGCGGACCTGGCATCCTTTCACTCCCTCCTCTCTACATTCTCCTCTTCTGTCTCAGCTGCTAAAGCCACTTTCTACCACTCTAAATTCCAAGCATCTGCCTCTAACCCTAGGAAGCTCTTTGCTACCTTCTCCTCCCTCCTGAATCCTCCTCCCCCTCCCCCCCCTCCTCCCTCTCTGCGGATGACTTCGTCAACCATTTTGAAAAGAAGGTTGACGATATCTCATCCTCGTTTGCTAAGTCAAACGACACCGCTGGTCCTGCTCACACTGCCCTACCCTGTGCTTTGACCTCTTTCTCCCCTCTCTCTCCAGATGAAATCTTGCGTCTTGTGACGGCCGGCCGCCCAACAACCTGCCCACTTGACCCTATCCCATCCTCTCTTCTCCAGACCATTTCCGGAGACCTTCTCCCCTACCTCACCTCGCTCATCAACTCATCCTTGACCGCTGGCTACGTCCCTTCCGTCTTCAAGAGAGCGAGAGTTGCACCCCTTCTGAAAAAACCTACACTCGATCCCTCCAATGTCAACAACTACAGACCAGTATCCCTTCTTTCTTTTCTCTCCAAAACTCTTGAACGTGCCGTCCTTGGCCAGCTCTCCTGCTATCTCTCTCAGAATGACCTTCTTGATCCTAATCAGTCAGGTTTCAAGACTGGGCATTCAACTGAGACTGCTCTTCTCTGTGTCACGGAGGCTCTCCGCACTGCTAAAGCTAACTCTCTCTCCTCTGCTCTCATCCTTCTAGACCTATCTGCTGCCTTTGATACTGTGAACCATCAGATCCTCCTCTCCACCCTCTCGGAGTTGGGCATCTCCGGCGCGGCCCACGCTTGGATTGCGTCCTACCTGACAGGTCGCTCCTACCAGGTGGCGTGGCGAGAATCTGTCTCCGCACCATGCGCTCTCACCACTGGTGTCCCCCAGGGCTCTGTTCTAGGCCCTCTCCTATTCTCGCTATACACCAAGTCACTTGGCTCTGTCATATCCTCACATGGTCTCTCCTATCATTGCTATGCAGACGACACACATTTAATCTTCTCCTTTCCCCCTTCTGATAACCAGGCGGCGAATCGCATCTCTGCATGTCTGTCAGACATATCAGTGTGGATGACGGATCACCACCTCAAGCTGAACCTCGGCAAGACGGAGCTGCTCTTCCTCCCGGGGAAGGACTGCCCGTTGCATGATCTCGCCATCACGGTTGACAACTCCCTTGTGTCCTCCTCCCAGAGTGCTAAGAACCTTGGCGTGATCCTGGACAACACCCTGTCGTTCTCCACTAACATCAAGGCGGTGACCCGATCCTGTAGGTTCATGCTCTACAACATTCGCAGAGTACGACCCTGCCTCACACAGGAAGCGGGGCAGGTCCTAATCCAGGCACTTGTCATCACCCGTCTAGATTACTGCAACTCGCTGTTGGCTGGGCTCCCTGCCTGTGCCATTAAACCCCTACAACTCATCCAGAACGCCGCAGCCCGTCTGGTGTTCAACCTTCCCAAGTTCTCTCACGTCACCCCGCTCCTCCGCTCTCTCCACTGGCTTCCAGTTGAAGCTCGCATCCGCTACAAGACCATGGTGATTGCCTACGGAGCTGTGAAGGGAACGGCACCTCCATACCTTCAGGCTCTGATCAGGCCCTACACCCAAACAAGAGCACTGCGTTCATCCACCTCTGGCCTGCTGGCCCCCCTACCTCTGAGGAAGCACAGTTCCCGCTCAGCCCAGTCAAAACTGTTCACTGCTCTGGCACCCCAATGGTGGAACAAGCTCCCTCACGACGCCAGGACAGCGGAGTCAATCACCACCTTCTGGAGACACCTGAAACCCCACCTCTTTAAGGAATACCTAGGATAGGATAAAGTAATCCTTCTAACCCCCCCCCCCCCCCCCTTAAAAGATTTAGATGCACTATTGTAAAGTGGTTGTTCCACTGGATATCATAAGGTGAATGGACCAATTTGTAAGCCGCTCTGGATAAGAGCGTCTGCTAAATGACTTAAATGTAAATGTAAATGATTATTCCCAGCAAACCCTACCACCGATCCCCCCCCAATTGGAGTAAACTAAAAAACACTTCGGCTTTTACCTTCAATTTATACATCTTATTCACATTTTACAGACACAGTCTATTTTACAATAGTTCTTTTTTGTTTGTTTTTAGTCCTTCCTCTATTTCTAATGTCCATCCAGTTTGTTATATATTTGTAACTTTGCTATTTCACAAAAGTTCCATATGTTTTACATTGTTTATCTTGTTATTAGTCCCACCCTTCAGCTCCATTCAACCCCTCCCATCTATCTCTCAACATCATCCATTTCGGATTTCTATTTGCCATACATTTTTAAACTGTGCTGTGATGCTTCACAAAATAATTGAACCTTTCTATTCTCATAGCTTCTACAGATTGTAAATTAAAAATATTTATTTTTGCTAAAATAATTATTATATTATTGATTGACTATGGCTTTTCAAAGATATTGCTATCTGCAGCGTTAGTTCTAGGCAAATGTTGCAAATCTTTAGCCATTCCTGGACCTTTGACCAAAAACGAGCTACATATGGACAATACCAAAAAGATGATCTAATCACTCTGCCTCCTCACAGCAGAATCTGTAGAGCTGGGAAGATTGTATCCCTCATATATATAACATTCTATTAGTTGCAAGAATTTTGTATAGTAATTTCAATTGAAAAATTCGAAGGTTTGAATCCGGCGTTGTTTTGCGTATCAATTCATAAACCATGTGCCATGGAATGGGTACATCGAAATTCTCTTCCCAACAATTTTTGCAATTTATATGGCACAGCTGTCAGTTTTTTGGTCCTTAAATGAAATTGGTATATGTTTTATTTATCACACTTTTCTTTAACCATTTATGTTCTTTAATACAGGGCCGACATACAAATTCCTTACTTTTTTCCCCTTCTATTTGCCTCTTCCATTTTTGTGATAATGCTACAATTAATTGGTTGTAATTTTGGGTAGAGCACACATTTCCATATGTCTGTGTTAGCTGCATGTGTGACATAACAAATGTATTTTTAACAAACTAATGTTTTGGCAAGTCGGTTAGGACATCTACTTTGTGCATGATACAAGGCATTTTTCCAGAAATTGTTTACAGACGGATTATTTCACTTATAATTCACTGTATCACAATTCCAGTGAGTCAGAAGTTTACATACACTAAGTTGACTGTGCCTTTAAACAGCTTGGAAAATTCCAGAAAATTATGTTATGGCTTTAGAAGCTTCTGATGGGTAATTGACATCATTTGAGTCAATTGGAGGTGTACTTGTGAATGTATTTCAAGGCATACCTTCAAACTCAGTGCCTCTTTGCTTGACACCATGGGAAAATCAAAATAAATCAGCCAAGACCTCAGAAGAAAATTTGCATAACTCCACAAGTCTGGTTCATCCTTGGGAGCAATTTCCTAACACCTGAGGGTATCACTTTCATCTGTACAAACAATAGTACGCAAGTATAACACCATGGGACCACGCAGTCGTCATACCGCTCAGGATGGAGATGCGTTCTGTCTCCTTGAGATGAACACACTTTGGTGTGAAAAGTGCAAATCAATCCCAGAACACCAGCAAAGCACCTTGTGAAGATGCTGGAGGAAACAGATACAAAGTATCTATATCCACAGTAAAACGAGTCCTATATCGACATAACCTTAAAGGCCACTCAGCAAGAAGAAGCCACTGCTCCAAAACCATTACGGTTTGCAACTGCACATGGGGACAAAGATTGTACTTTTTGGAGAAATGCCCTCTGGTCTGATGAAACAAAAATAGAACTGTTTGGCCATAATGACCATTATTATGTTTGGAGGAAATAGGGGGACGCTGGCAAGCTGAAGAACACCATCCCAACTGTGAAGCACGGGGATGGCAGCATCATGTTGTGTGGGTGCTTTGCTGCAGGAGGGACTGGTGCGCTTCACAAAATAGATGGCATCATGAGGAATGAGAATTATGTGGATACATTGAAGCAACATCTCAAGACATCAGTCAGGAAGTTAAAGCTTGGTCCCAAATGGGTCTTCCAAATGGACAATGACCCCAAGCATACTTCCAAAGTTGTGGCAAAATGGCTTAAGGACAACAAAGTCAAGGTTTTGGAGTGGCCATCACAAAGTCCTGACCTCAATCCTATAGAAAATATGTGGGCAGAACTGAAAAAGAATGTGTGAGAATGGAGGCCTACAATCCTGATTCAGTTACACCAGCTCTTTCAGGAGGAATGGGCCAAAATTCACCCCATGTATTGTGGGTATCTTGTGGAAGGCTACCTGAAACGTTTGACCCAAGTTAAACAATTTAAAGGCAATGCTACCAAATACTAATTGAGTGTATGTAAACTTCTGACCCACTGGGAATGTGATGAAAGAAATAAAAGCTGAAATAACTATTTCTCTCTACTATTATTCTGACATTTCACATTCTTAAAATAAAGTGGTGATCCTAACTGACCTAAGACAGTTCATTTTTACTCAAATGAAATGTCAGGAATACATGTATTTGGCTAAGGTGTATGTAAACGTCAACTGTACCTGGGGTGGCAGTTCCATGTAGTCATGGCTCTGTGCAATACTGTGCATTTCCCAGCCTCGGTTCTGGACCTGGGGACTGTGAAGAAACCTCTGGTTGCACCGATGAGTATCTTATTCTGAACTTTGTGCCAACTACTTGAACAGACAGTTTAGTACCTTCAACACATCAATACCTCGCAGAAAGAACAATAGTGATGCAGTCAATTTGTCCTCAACTTTGAGCCAGGAGAGATTGACATGCATGTTACTGACACTTGCCCTCAGTGTACATCAAAGATACGTGCTGCTTTGTTCTGGACCTACTGGAATTTACCTATGTCCCTCTTTGCTGCACATGAGTCACACAGCTGGGCAATAGTCTAGGTGTGACAAAACTAGGGCCTGTATGACATGAAAGTTGACTTGGTTTATATTGCTTGAACTGTTCAAGACTTGCTGTTGGTGGATTATTTTATGAAAATGTATGCACATTTATGTAGTTATTGTTGATAAAAGTTTAAAATAATTTAAAGTTAGGATAGCCTGAACATGTACAAGTTGGTGGTAGTGTCTGCAGTAGTAATGGAGGTGACTAGTTACAGTTTTAAAAAAAATGGGTAAATGATTGATAAATCAATTGATTGTTTGAATTGAATGATTGATTGGTAGGATAGCCTGAACATGTTGGTCTGGTTTCTCTAGCTTGAACGGTTCAAGATTTGCAACTACTGTTGGTAGGTATGATGTGCAAATTTATGCTGATTTATTATAATTTATTGTGCAGACCAGAGCTAGACCAGAGCTTATGCAATCCCGAGCTAGCTAGCTACGACCAGGACCAGAGCTGGACCAGACCGACTGCAGACCAGATCAGTAGTTGTGGTCAGTAGTTGTGGTGAGTCATTGTCTAATTGTGTTGCAGGTTCCTTGGGCCCTCCAGTATGGATGTGGTCAGTACTTGGTGTCAGTAGTTGTGGTCAGTAATTGTGGTCAGTAGTTGTGTGGTTGTGGTCAGTAGTTATGGTTATTAGTTGTGTGGTTCAATGGTTTTGGTCAGTAGTGGTGGTCAGTAGTTTTGGTAAGTAGTTTTGGTCAATGGTTTTGGTAGGTACTTCTGTGTTCAGTAGTTGTGTGGTTGTGATCAGTAGTTATCAATATTGGTCAGCAGTTTTGGTAAATAGGTGTCTGGTTGAGTAGTTGTTGTTAGTAGTTGTGTGGTTGTGGTCAGTAGCTGTGGTCAGTAGTTGTGGTCAGTAGTTTTATGGTTGTGGTCGTTATTTGTGTGGGTCAGTAGTTGTGTGGGCGTGGTTGGTAGTTGTGGTCAGTAGTTGTGTTGTCAGTAGTTTAGTGGTTCTGGTCCGTAGTTGTGTGGTTGTGGTCAACATTTCTGTTTATAAAAAGTTACAGAACATTTTGATTCTGCATTTACTAAAACAGCTGTAACTTTTGTCAGAATAAGATATTTCTGTTCCACGTTCAGATTTGAAAAGCAGAAAAGTAGAGGAAGATTTTATACTCTTAACTTTTTGTCTAAGTTGTTGGCCAAGTGGTTAAAGTAGCTAAATTGTGTCAAAAAATGCATTGTTGCATTTACAGTGAATGGAATGTTGGAAGTGATGATGTCACAATGGGTTTTTTATAATGTTGAGGAAATGCCATGAAAGTGGATGGAAGGACAAAACATGTATAACTTATAAAGTATAAAAGACATTAACAAGTTGTATGTAAGCACACTGCTCCTGATCAGTGTACACGTTTTAATGTTTGAAGGGTGTTTCTTGCTTAACCTTTTCACACGTACCAACAAACGGGTGTGATCATTCTACAGTGGTCCCTGCAGCATACTCTCAAACTGGTATGATTTGAACGCTTATTTAGAATGTCCAGTTTCGATTGATGCAACAATCCGCATTTGAGCTGGCCACACAGTTTTTTTCACGTAAACATTTTGCACAAACACATTCTCTCAACCAGCTTCATGAGCAATCCATTTCCAATAGTCTTGAAGGAGTTCCCACAGCTGAGCACTTGTTGGCTGCTTTTCCTTCACACTGCGGTCCAACTCATCCCAAACCATCTCATTTGGGTTGAGGTCGGTGATTGTGGAGGCCAGGTCATTTGATGCAGCACTCCATCACTCTCCTTCTTGGTCAAATAGCCCTTACACAGCCTGGAGGTGTGTTGTGTCATTGTCCTGTTGAAAAACAAATAATAGTCCCACTAAGCACAAACCAGATGGGATGGCGTATTGCTGCAGATTGCTGTGGTAGCCATGCTCGTTAAGTGTGCCTTGAATTCCAAATAAATCACTGACAGTGTCACCAGCAAAGCACCCCCACACCATCACATCTCCTCCATGCTTCACGGTGGGAACCACACATGCAGAGATCATCTGTTCACCTACTCTGTGTCTCACAAAGACAGAGCAGTTGGAACCAAAAATCGCACATTGACAGATTTCCACCAGTCTAATGTCCATTGCTTGTGTTTCTTGACCCAAGCAAGTCTCATCTTCTTATTGGTGTATTTAGTAGAGATTTCTATGCAGCAATTCGACCATGGAGGCCTGATTCAAGCTGTCTCCTCTGAAAAGTTGATGTTGAGATGTGTCTGTTACTTGAACTCTGTGAACCATTTATTTGGGCTGCTCTTTCAGAGGCTGGTAACTCTAATGAACTTATCCTCTGCAGAAGAGGTAACTCTGGGTCTATCTTTCCTGTGGCGATCCTCATTTGAGCCAGTTTCATCATAGTGCTTGATGGTTTTTGTGACTGTACCTAGAGAAACGTTCGAAATTCTTGAAATGTTCCGCATTGACTGACCTTCATGTCTTAACGTAATAATGGACGGTCATTTCTCTTTGCTTATCAGAGCTGTTCTTATAATAATATGGACTTGGTCTTTTATCAAACAGGGCTATCTTCTGTATACCCCCCTACCTTGTCACAACACAACTGATTGGCTCACATTTACATTACATTTACATTTACATTTAAGTCATTTAGCAGACACTCTTATCCAGAGCGACTTACAAATTGGTGGATTCACCTTATGATATCCAGTGGAACAGCCACTTTACAATAGTGCATCTAAATCTTTTAAGGGGGGGGGGGTTAGAAGGATTACTTTATCCTATCCTAGGTATTCCTTAAAGAGGTGGGGTTTCAGTTGTCTCCGGAAGGTGGTGATTGACTCCGCTGTCCTGGCGTCGTGAGGGAGCTTGTTCCACCATTGGGGTGCCAGAGCAGCGAACAGTTTTGACTGGGCTGAGCGGGAACTGTGCTTCCTCAGAGGAAAGGGAGGCGAGCAGGCCAGAGGTGGATGAACGCAGTGCCCTTGTTTGGGTGTAGGGCCTGATCAGAGCCTGAAGGTACGGAGGTGCCGTTCCCCTCACAGCTCTGTAGGCAAGCACCATGGTCTTGTAGCGGATGCGAGCTTCAACAGGAAGCCAGTGGAGAGAGCGGAGGAGCGGGGTGACGTGAGAGAACTTGGGAAGGTTGAACACCAGACGGGCTGCGGTGTTCTCGATGAGTTGTAGGGGTTTAATGGCACAGGCAGGGAGCCCAGCCAACAGCGAGTTGCAGTAATCCAGACGGGAGATGACAAGTGCCTGGATTAGGACCTGCGCCGCTTCCTGTGTGAGGCAGGGTCGTAATCTGCGAATGTTGTAGAGCATGAACCTACAGGATCGGGTCACCGCCTTGATGTTAGTAGAGAACGACAGGGTGTTGTCCAGGGTCACGCCAAGGTTCTTAGCACTCTGGGAGGAGGACACAATGGAGTTGTCAACCGTGATGGCGAGATCATGGAACGGGCAGTCCTTCCCCGGGAGGAAGAGCAGCTCTGTCTTGCCGAGGTTCAGCTTGAGGTGGTGATCCGTCATCCACACTGATATGTCTGCCAGACATGCAGAGATGCGATTCGCCACCTGGTTATCAGAAGGGGGAAAGGAGAAGATTAATTGTGTGTCGTCTGCATAGCAATGATAGGAGAGACCATGTGAGGATATGACAGAGCCAAGTGACTTGGTGTATAGCGAGAATAGGAGAGGGCCTAGAACAGAGCCCTGGGGGACACCAGTGGTGAGAGCACGTGGTGCGGAGACAGATTCTCGCCACGCCACCTGGTAGGAGCGACCTGTCAGGTAGGACGCAATCCAAGCGTGGGCCGCGCCGGAGATGCCCAACTCGGAGAGGGTGGAGAGGAGGATCTGATGGTTCACCGTATCAAAGGCAGCAGATAGGTCTAGGAGGATGAGAGCAGAGGAGAGAGAGTTAGCTTTAGCAGTGCGGAGAGCCTCCGTGACACAGAGAAGAGCAGTCTCAGTTGAATGACCAGTCTTGAAATCTGACTGATTTGGATCAAGAAGGTCATTCTGAGAGAGATAGCAGGAGAGCTGGCCAAGGACGGCACGTTCAAGAGTTTTGGAGAGAAAAGAAAGATGGGATACTGGTCTGTAGTTGTTGACTTCGGAGGGATCGAGTGTAGGTTTTTTCAGAAGGGGTGCAACTCTCGCTCTCTTGAAGACGGAAGGGACATAGCCAGCGGTCAAGGATGAGTTGATGAGCGAGGTGAGGTAAGGGAGAAGGTCTCCGGATATGGTCTGGAGAAGAGAGGAGGGGAGAGGGTCAAGCGGGCAGGTTGTTGGGCGGCCGACCGTCACAAGAAGCGAGATTTCATCTGGAGAGAGAGGGGAGAAAGAGGTCAAAGCACAGGGTAAGGCAGTGTGAGCAGGACCATCGGTGTTGTTTGACTTAGCAAACGAGGATCGGATGTCGTCGACCTTCTTTTCAAAATGGTTGACGAAGTCATCCACAGAGAGGGAGGAGGGGGGGGAAGGAGGATTCAGGAGGGAGGAGAAGGTGGCAAAGAGCTTCCTAGGGTTAGAGGCAGATGCTTGGAATTTAGAGTGGTAGAAAGTGGCTTTAGCAGCAGAGACAGAAGAGGAAAATGTAGAGAGGAGGGAGTGAAAGGATGCCAGGTCCGCAGGGAGGCGAGTTTTCCTCCATTTCCGCTCGGCTGCCCGGAGCCCTGTTCTGTGAGCTCGCAATGAGTCGTCGAGCCACGGAGCAGGAGGGGAGGGGAGGACCGAGCCGGCCTGGAGGATAGGGGACATAGAGAATCAAAGGATGCAGAAAGGGAGGAGAGGAGGGTTGAGGAGGCAGAATCAGGGGATTGGTTGGAGAAGGTTTGAGCAGAGGGAAGAGATGATAGGATGGAAGAGGAGAGAGTAGCGGGAGAGAGAGAGCGAAGGTTGGGACGGCGCAATACCATCCGAGTAGGGGGAGAAGTGTTGGATGAGAGCGAGAGGGAAAAGGATACAAGGTAGTGGTCGGAGACTTGGAGGGGAGTTACAATGAGATTAGTGGACGAACAGCATCTAGAAAAGATGAGGTCAAGCGTATTGCCTGCCTTGTGAGTAGGGGGGAAGGTGAGAGGGTGAG
This sequence comes from Salmo salar, assembly GCF_965601325.2. Taxonomy (NCBI): domain Eukaryota; kingdom Metazoa; phylum Chordata; class Actinopteri; order Salmoniformes; family Salmonidae; genus Salmo; species Salmo salar. Next base: position 65,169,100 of record NC_138308.1, read on the forward strand.
GTCAAAAGAGGAGAGGAGTGGAAAGAAGGAGGCAGAGAGGAATGAGTCAAAGGTAGATGTGGGGAGGTTAAAGTCACCCAGAACTGTGAGAGGTGAGCCATCCTCAGGAAAGGAACTTATCAAGACGTCAAGCTCATTGATGAACTCTCCAAGGGAACCTGGAGGGCGATAAATGATAAGGATGTTAACCTCTTGGGGCTAGGTGGGACGCTAGCGTGCCACCCGTGGTGCACTCCATCAACAGCAGGTGCATTTCAAGAGCGGCAAATTTGAATCCAAATAAATGTCAAAATTCTAATTTTTCAAAAATACAACTATGTTACACCATTTGAAAGATAAACATCTCCTTAATCTAACCACGTTTTACGATTTCAAAAAGGTTTTACGGCGAAAGCATAAATTTAGAGTATGTTAGGACAGTACATTTACAAGAGTTGTGTGTAATGTTTTGTCAAGTCAAAGACAGGGTCACCAAAACCATAAAACCAGCTAAAATGATGCACTAACCTTTTACAATCTCCATCAGATGACACTCCTAGGACATTATGTTAGACAATGCATGCATTTTTAGTTCTATCAAGTTCATATTTATATACAAAAACAGCGTTTTACTATGGCATTGATGTTGAGGAAATCGTTTCCCTCCAATAACCGGCAGTCAAGTCAGCGTCAGAAATTAAATAATTAAAATTAGAAAACATTGGTAAAATATTATATTGTCATTTAAAGAATTATAGATTTACATCTCTTGAACGCAATCAACTTGCCAGATTTAAAAATAACCTTACTGGGAAATCACACTTTGCAATAATCTGAGCACTGCGCCCAGAAAAATACGCGTTGCGATACAGACTAGACGTCATGTTGGGGAGATCTAAAATCGAAAATACTATGTAAATAATCCATTACCTTTGATTCTCTTCATCAGATGTCACTTCCAGGTATCACAGGTCCATAACGAATGTAGTTTTGTTCAAAAAAGCTCATCATTTATGTCCAAAAATCTCCGTCTCGTTAGCACATGATGTAAGCCAGCCGGACTTCTCGTCATGAACGAGGGGAAAAAATATATTTCCGTTCGTTCAAACATGTCAAACGTTGTATAGCATAAATCATTAGGGCCTTTTTTAACCAGAACATGAATAATATTCAAGGTGGACGAATGCATACTCTTTTATAACGTATTGGAACGAGGGTACCCAACATGAACTAGCGCGCCAGGTGTCTAATGGGACATCACCGTTCCATGGCTCTTGTTCGGTCAGATCTCCCTCCAGAAGACTCAAAACACTTTGTAAAGGCTGGTGACATCTAGTGGAAGCAATAGGAAGTGCCAAAATATTCCTAAACCCCTGTGTTTTTCAATGGGATAGGTTTAAAGTCAATACAACACATCAGGTATCCACTTCCTGTCAGAAAATGTCTCAGGGTTTTGCCTGCCAAATGAGTTCTGTTATACTCACAGACACCATTCAAACAGTTTTGGAAACTTTAGAGTGTTTTCTATCCATATATAATAAGTATATGCATATTCTAGTTACTGGGTAGGATTAGTAACCAGATTAAATCGGGTACATTTTTTTTATCCAGACGTGCAAATGCTGCCCCCTAGACCCAACAGGTTAAGCTTACGTTGCAAAAATTTTATTGACTAAAATGACGAAGATGATACAGTACAGCTGGCTGGTGAAGTAGGCTAGCTAGCAGTGGCTGCGTTGTTGACTTTGTTTGAATGTGTAGCTGGCTAGGTAACCTCGATAGTTTCAGTACTACACCTTATCATGATACAAAAGCAACTATGTAGCTAGCTAACATAACACTAATCAAGACGTTCCTTTGTAATGTATTTAGTTTCTACAATGCTGCTCGTCGGTAATAGTTGGCTAGGTTTGGAAAAATGGCGTCGCGGGGGATGAAAATAGCTGGCTAGCTAACCTCGATAATTACTCTAAACTACACAATTATCAAACTATGACAAAGACAACTAACACTGCACTAGTCAAATCGTTCCGTTGTAATGTATTAGTTTCTACAGTGCTGCTAGTCAGTAAAGGTTGGCTAGCTAGCAGTGGGTTTGATGATGACTAGGTGTGTTGACTAAGTCTGGAGTCTGGACAACGGCGTCGCGGCGCGGCTGGCTAGCTAACCTCGATAATTACTCTAAACTACACAATTATCTTAGATACAAAGACAGCAAAGACAACTGTGTAGCTAGCTAGCACTACACTAATCAAGTCGTTCCGTTGTATTGTAATAGTTTCTACAGTGCTGCTAGTCGGTAGAAGTTGGCTAGTTGGCTAGCTAGCAGTGTTGACTAAGTTAGGAGGACGAAAACAGCTGGCTGGCTAGCTAACCTCGATAATTACTCTAAACTACACAATTATCTTTGATACAAAGACGGCTATGTAGCTGGCTAAGAAAAAATTGCTCAGATCAAACAAATCAAACCGTTGTAATGTAATGAAATGTAATATTACCTGTGGAGCGAAGCGAAGTGCGACTACCCGCTCCAACTGTTTTCTAGATTCAAACACATTAAAGAAAGAAATTGCACAAATGAACTTTTAACATGTATGTTAATTAAAGTGCATTGCAGGTGACTACCTCATGAAATTGGTTGAGAGAATGTCAAAAGTGTGCAAAGCTGTCATCATGTCACGTTCTCTATCTTCAAATTCCCTGTCATATATGAGCCAAGGCGGAGCGTGCCGGTAATTTCACATCTTTATTTGAAGAAAACCGAACCAAAACAATAAACAGGTAAACAGCAAGAAACGTAATGCAACTGTGGCATACACACACAGAAATAATAATAACCCACTAACACAGGTGGGGAAAAGCTGCCTAAGTATGATTCCCAATAAGAGACAACGAATGACAGCTACCTCTGATTGGAAACCATACTCGGCCAATAAAGAAAAAACAACATAGACATACAACACATAGAATGCCCACCCCATGTCACACCCTGACCTAACCAAACAGAGAAAAACAACTCTCTCAGGTCAGGGCGTGACACATCAAGACAAAAGAGTAGCTACTTTGAAGAATCTCAAATATAAAATGTACTTTGATATGTTTAACACTTTTCTGGTTACTACATGATTCTGTATGTCTTATTTCACAGAAGATAGTAAAAATAAAGAAAATCCCTGGAATTAGTAGGTGTATCTTAACTTTTGACTGGTATTATATATACACTACTGTTCAAAAGTTTAGGGTCACTTTGAAATTTCCTTGTTTTTGAAAGAAAAGCAAAAAATGTTGTCCATTACCATAACATCAAATTGATCAGAACTACAGTGTAGACATTGTTAATATTGTAAATGACTATTGCAGCTGGAAACGGCTGAGTTTTGATTGAATATCTGTATAGGCGTACCGAGGCCTATTATCAGCAAACATCACTCCTGTGTTCCAATGGCAAGTTGTGTTAGCTAATCCAAAATGTATCATTTTAAAAGGCTAATTGATCATTAGAAAACCCTTTTGCAATTATGTTAGCACAACTGAAAACTGTTGTTCTGATTAACCCTTTCATGCGTGAGTTCCAAATATCTCTAACGGTCGCCCCAGCGTGAGTTTCTTTATGCACGTGATGTTAGAACGTTCTCTCCATTCCATAATGTGATTGTTACATAAAAAACAACACTGAATGGCTCAGAGTGGGAGTGAGAGGTTACTGTGATTGACTGCTTGCACCGCCATTTGTATCAATAAATCACTATCAGAAAATGTTTTGTGTGGTAATTATTTGTGTATTTACTGTTTTATTCACATGTTTTCAATTCTAGGTGACAAATCATGCATTCCGATTCTTGCATAGATTGTAATGGGCACATATGATGTGTGTAAAATACTTTTTTGAAGGTTGTACTGATTATAATGAGCTAAGCTAATTCCAGCTGTGTAGCCATGTTTGTTGACATACAATGCATTCTGGGTTTCACGTAATTGTCTGTTTGACCAAAGATGTTATAACAAAATGAGGTGAGTAAGAGTTCACCCATTTTTTGAGGACATCTGGAAATGACTGGTGGGATGTGAACGACGGTAGACAACACACCCTTTCAACATGCATACTATAAACAGACCAAACTCATCTTGTCTTCTCTTATTATCTTCGGTTTCTGTGAGGAAAAAATGCATGGCTGCACGTTGAAACTAATCGTCGGATTACTTTCGAATTCTAGAAAGTGTTTTACCTAATTATTTCAATCAATGGCGAGCTCACCCGTGATGTGATTAATTATACATAGTAATTGCTATTAGCTAATTCATATTGTAGTTTATGTCAGCCGAGAGTTAGAAAATATGACTGCTTGTGTTGGTTCAATCTTTCCTCAGTTAGCGCTAGGACAAATGTAGCCTACATTTTTCCAGTTAGGATGATTGTGTTGTGCTGTATATACACTTCTGTGAATATCGAAACATTGCATCCAAAAATAAACTGCTCACATTCTGGACATAACTTTGTAAGGACTGTGTTTGTGTAAATAGTTTCTGAAAAAAAGTGTGGCCAGCTCAAATGCTGATTGTTGCGTCATTCGAAACTGGCCATTTTAAATGAGTGTTCTAATCACACGGAGTGTGATCGTATGCTTCAGGGACCACTGAAGAACGATCACACCCCGTGTGATGGTACGTGTGAAAGGGTTAACCTCTCTGGGCCAGTGGGACGTTTGCGTCCCACCCTCGTCAACAGCCAGTGGAATCGCATGGCGCGAAATACAAATACCTCAAAAATGCTATAACTTCAATTTCTCAAACATATGACTATTTTACACAATTTGAAAGATAAGACTCTTGTTAAAGAAGCAATAAAACTGGCCTTCTTTAGACTAGTTGAGTATCTGGAGCATCAGCATTTGTGGGTTCGATTACAGGCTCAAAATGGCCAGAAACAAAGACCTTTCTTCTGAAACTCGTCAGTCTATTCTTGTTCTGAGAAATAAAGGCTATTCCATGTGAGAAATTGCCAAGAAACGGAGGTTCTCGTGCAACGCTGTGTACTACTCCCTTCACAGAACAGCGCAAAATTGCTCTAACCAGAATAGAAACAGGGGTGGGAGGCCCTGGTGCACAACTGAGCAAGAGGACAAATACATTAGAGTGTCTAGTTTGAGAAACAGATGCCTCACAAGTCCTCAACTGGCAGCTGTATTAAAATTAAATGGGACCCGCAAAACACCGGTCTCAATGTCAACAGTGAAGAGGCAACTCCTGGATGCTGGCCTTCTAGGCAGAGTTGCAAAGAAAAAGCAATTTTGTGGGTACTATTTAACCTGTTTAGGATAGGGGGCAGTATTGACACGGCTGGATAAAAAACATACCCGATTTAATCTGGTTACCACTCCTACCCAGTAACTAGAATATGCATATACTTATTACATATGGATAGAAAACACCCTACATTTTCTAAAACTGTTTGAATGGTGTCTGTGAGTATAACAGAACTCAAATGGCAGGTCAAAACCTGAGAGATTCCTTTACAGGAAATGGCCTGTCTGACCATTTCTTGAACTTCTTTTCCATCTCTATCATTTACTAAGGATCTCTGCTCTAACGTGACACTTCCCACGTCGTCCATAGGCGCTCAGAGCCCGGGAAAAAACAGAATGTCGTCATTCCAGCCCCAGGCTGAAACACATTATCGCCTTTCTCAAGTGGCCGATCAAGGGACACTGGCTTATGCGCATGACCCCGACCGCCCCCGCCAGTATTGGCACGGCTGGATAAAAAACGTACCCAATTTAATCTGGTTACCACTCCTACCCAGTAACTAGAATATGCATATACTTATTACATATGGATAGAAAACACCCTAAAGTTTCTAAAACTGTTTGAATGGTGTCTGTGAGTATAACAGAACTCATTTGGCAGGCAAAAACCTGACAAGGTTTCAGGCAGGAGGTGGCCTGTCTGACAAGGTGTCGTTCTTCTTGTCTCTGTTTATTGAAGAGTGAGGATCTTAGCTGTCCCGTGACACTTCCTACGGCTGCCATAGGGTCTCAGAAGGCGGCAAAAAGCAGAATCGTGGCTTTGCAGGCTCTGGCTGAAAAAAAGTAGCGCGTTTGGGTAGTGGCTGGTTACAGTACTGTGAGACTCAGGCTCGTGCCCGCGTCGACCGAAAGCTTTGTTTACTTTCCTCAGTTTAGCTAAATGGACATTCCCGGTCGGAATATTATCGCTTTTTTACGAGAAAAATGGCATAAAAATGGATTTTAAACAGCGGTTGATATGCTTCGAAGTACGGTAATGGAATATTTCGATTTTTTTTTGTCACGAATTGCGCCATGCGCGCGACCCTGATTTACCATTTCAGATAGTGTCTGGGACGCACGAACAAAACGCCGCTATTCGGATATAACGATGGATTATTTTGGACCAAACCAACATTTGTTATTGAAGTAGCAGTCCTGGGAATGCATTCTGACGAAGACAACAAAAGGTAATCAAACTTTTATAATAGTAAATATGATTATGGTGAGTGCTAAACTTGCCGGGTGTCTAAATAGCTAGCCCGTGATGCCTGGGCTATGTACTTAGAATATTGCAAAATGTGCTTTCACATGCTAATGTAAAAAGCTGGTTTTTGATATAAATATGAACTTGATTGAACAAAACATGCATGTATTGTATAACATAATGTCCTAGGGTTGTCATCTGATGAAGATCATCAAAGGTTGGTACTGCATTTAGCTGTCTTCTGGGTTTTTGTGACATTATATGCTAGCTTGAAAAATGGGTGTCTGATTATTTCTGGCTTGGTACTCTGCTGACATAATCTAATGTTTTGCTTTCGTTGTAAAGCCTTTTTGAAATCGGACAGTGTGGTTAGATTAACGAGAGTCTTGTCTTTAAATAGCTGTAAAATAGTCATATGTTTGAGAAATTGAAGTAATAGGATTTTTAAGGTTTTGAAAATTGCGCCACAGGCTTCATGTGGCTGTTACGTAGGTGGGACGAATTCGTCCCGCCTAGCCCATAGAGGTTATACAATACATGCATGTTTTGTTCAATCAAGTTCATATTTATATCAAAAACCAGCTTTTTACATTAGCATGTGACTAGCATGTGACTAGCATTCCCACCGAACACTGCCGGTGAATTTACTAAATTACTCACGATAAACGTTCACAAAAAGCATAACAATTATTTTAAGAATTATAGATACAGAACTCCTCTATGCACTCGATATGTCTGATTTTAAAATAGCTTTTCGGTGAAAGCACATTTTGCAATATTCTCAGTAGATAGCCCGGCATCACAGGGCTAGCTATTTAGACACCCAGCAAGTTTAGCACTCATCAAAGTCAGATTTACTATAAGAAAAATGTTATTACCTTTGTTGTCTTCGTCAGAATGCACTCCCAGGACTTCTACTTCAATAACAAATGTTGGTTTGGTCCAAAATAATCCATCGTTATATCCAAACAGCGGCGTTTTGTTCATGCGTTCTAGACACTATCCTAAAGGGTAAATAAGGGTGACGAGCATGGCGCAATTCGTGACAAAAGAATTCTAAATATTCCATTACCGTACTTCGAAGCATGTCAACCGCTGTTTAAAACCATTTTTCTCATAAAAAAGCGATAATATTCCGACCGGGAATCTGCGTTTAGATAAACAGACAAAGGAAAAGAAAGCATTCTGTCGAAGCGGGCACGCGCTTAAGCCCATAGTACTCTGAGTGGCCACTTGCCAAAAGCGATAAAGTGTTTCAGCCAGAGCCTGCCTCGATATCGTTCAACTTTTTCCCGGGCTCTGAGACCCTATGGAAGACGTAGGAAGTGTCACGTTATTGCACAGATCCTGAGTCTTCAATAAAAAGAGCCAAGATGAAACACTACTTCTCAGACAGGCCACTTCCTGCTTGAAATCTTCTCAGGTTTTGGCCTGCCATAGGAGTTCTGTTATACTCACAGACACCATTCAAACAGTTTTCGAAACTTTAGGGTGTTTTCTATCCAAAGCCAATAATTATATGCATATTCCAATTACTGGGCAGGAGTAGTAACCAGATTAAATCGGGTACGTTTTTTATCCAGTCGTGTCAATACTGCCCCCTAGCCCTAACAGGTTAAAAGCAAAGCACATTATTAGGCCTACAGAAAACAACTGATTTAAACTCTTTGATTTTAACTCTTCCCCCTGACAAGCATCCCCTTGCCTTTAAGAGAAACACCACATGAGAAAACAAAATGTTTTATATTATCATACCACCACCATCCCTGATGCCTCATATCTCCAGCCACATAAAAAATGCATCCTGCATTCTCTGGGTAATAAAAAACAAACACATGCACCAAACAAACAGGTGTGTCTTTTAATCTCCCTACTCCTTCCCCACAGTGTTATTAATGACAGTGTAGAGGTGCAGGTTTGTTTGTTGTTGTTTTACACACACACACACACACACACACACACACACACACACACACACACACACACACACACACACACACCTTTGTCTGTCCCCTAGCTAACCCCCTCAGCTCATTAGGGGGTCATGATGGGGTCACTGGGAGCTGTTCCCAGGAAGAGCTAACACAGCAACGCCTATGTAAGCGTGAGTGTGTTTGGGTGTGTGTGTATTGGCAAGGGACAAGGGAGACATGTCTGTGTGTCTAGGTGTGTGTGTGTGTGTGTGTACCTAGGTGCGTTTAGACTCCTTGATTCCCCTTGCGCTTTTAAGCCCTCCTGGAAGTTGCCAAGCCATACTTTTTACAAGGCCAGAGCAGTGTGTGTGTGTGTGTGTGTGTGTGCGGATGTCATCACAGTGTCCTGTTCTAAAGGCCAGTGTCACAGATAGACTGTTGTGGTTTGGGATTGGTACACAACTGTTACCACGCTGACCCTCCTGACAGCTAATTGAGCACTCTGTCATGTCACCGCCCTCACTGGGGAGTTAGCCAATCAGCACAGCTGAGAGATGGGCTGTGACTGCCACAAACAACAGGACCAAGCCACTGAGCCAGTGCTTTACAGTGTCATCTAAGGGGCCCAAAGGGACTGTTTAAAGGCCCAAACACACAGTCTCTCGCTAAGCAGCTCTATTGGCACTGGTGCTATCAGATCTAGTAAACACTGAGTATGTTACACTAGCTAAAGCCTTGTTTGTTGTTATGTTGTTGTTTCCCTGACAAACATTGATGGGTATTGATCACCTTTGGGTTGGCTTTGAGCATAATTGGAAGCTTCAATTGGACAATGCCTGTGTGAGATACACATCAGTGAGTAGTCACTGGAGACTCGGAATCTAAAGTGTAAACAAGATTTAACCCAAGCATTGGAGCTAATTGAATTTGAGAAAGATACAGAGGAACACGGGGAGCTCTTAAAAGTAACGAGAGACAGTGAGAGAGAATAAAAGGAGAGAGTGTGAAAAAGAGAGAGAAGAGAAGAATAAATGGTTTATCATGCTGGAGAAAGAGGCGGAACTGAGGAACACTTCTCATTTTTCAAGAGGCTCGATAGTTTTCACTCTGCCTCAAAACTTTAATGAAACACCTTGTGCGAAAAACATTGGGACTACATGACGGAGCGACAGGAATAAATACATGAATCAATGAGTGCGTCAAAAAATAAATATAGAAATAAAAAGGTAGATATTTAAATAGAGGCACAGCTGGGATTAGTGTTATCAATGGGCTCCTGAGGAGGGACTCAAAAGCATCCCAAGGTGCTTTGCAGGAACAGTACGCCCATAAAAAAATACCAATTAGCAGAAGCATTGAAATAAAGTTGGATGCAATCCAATAAATCAACGATGGGTGAGTTCTTTTTGGTTTGTTCATTTTTATCAATAGTCTTCCTTCCCATCTTTCATTCTGTAAGCCCCCCCATGACATTACTACTGGTTTAGCGGGATGGAGCAGTTATTCTGAACATTTCCAGTTTCTCACTGTGTAACTGTGTTGATTCTATGTGATGATGATGCACATACACAGACTCAGTGTCTTTCTGTGTGTCTATGTTAATGATGTGTGATGAAGCACATAGACGTACACAGGCTTAGTTTCTCTCTGTGTGTCCCTCTGTGTATCTCTGATGATTGTCTGTGTGAAGACCCACATACAGTAACAGTCAAAAGTTAGAACGCACCTACTAATTCCAGGGATTTTTTTACATATTTTACTATTTTCTACATTGTAGAATAATAGTGAAGACATCAAAACTATGAAATAAGACATATGGAATCATGTAGTAACCCAAAATATTTTTACACTGCAGTCCAACTCATCCTAAACCATCTCAATTGGGTTGAGGTTGGGTGATTGTGGAGGCCAGGTCATCTGATGCAGCACTCTGTCATGTCCTGACCAGTAATAGAGGTTATTTGTTATTGTAGTTTGGTCAGGACGTGGCAGGGGGTATTTGTTTTATATGGTTTGGGGGTTATGTGTATGTAGAGGGGTATTGTATTTATGTGTTCCAGGGTTTTTGGTATATGTTCTAGTGTTGGTGTTCTAGGTTGTTCTAGTTTGTGTATTTCTTTGTTGGCCTGGTGTGGCTCTCAATCAGGAACAGCTGTACATCGTTGTTCCTGATTGAGAGTCATATTTAGGGAGCTTGTTTTCACCTGTTTTATTGTGGATAGTTGTTTTTGCATTGCTTATAGTCTAGCCTGCAAAACTGTTTACTGTCGTGTTTCTCTGTTTTCTTGTTTTTCCGTGTTCACGTTTATATTAAATATAATGATGAGCACGCAACCCGCTGCGCCTTGGTCTAATCACTACGACAGCCGTGACACACCCTACCATTTTCCTTCTTGCTAAAACAGCCCTTACACAGCCTGGAGGTGTATTTTGGGTCATTGTCCTGTTGAAAAATATATGATAGTCCCACTAAGCGGAAACCAGATGGGATGGCTTTTTTTCTGAAGAATACTGTGATACCCATGCTGGTTAAGTGTGCCTTGAATTCTAAATAAAATCACAGACAGTGTCACCAGCAAACAACCCCCACACATCATACCACCTCCTCCATGCTTCACGGTGGGAACCACACATGCAGAGATCGTCCGTTTACCTACTCAGCATCTCACAAAGACACGGCGGTTGGAACCAAAAATCTCAAATTTAGACTCATCAGACCAAAGGTCAGATTTCCACTGGTCTAATGTCCATTGCTCGTGTTTTTTGGACCAAGCAAGTCTCTTCTTATTATTGGTGTCCTTTAGTAGTGGTTTCTTTGCAGCAATTCAACTATGAAAGCCTGTTCACGCAGTCTACTCTGAACAGTTGATGTTGAGATGTGACTGTCACAACTTGTGGACTTGTTTATGTGCTGCTGTGGAGTTTGTTGCTACTTTGTTGCTAACGTTACTTTGCTACCTGCCAACTTTACGGTTTTTACTTCCCAGTTTTTTATAACCATTTTATATTTTTATTTTTCCCATAACTTTTTTCTTTAAAATGTTTCACCTCGGATGCTTTATCTTGTCATGGTTCTACAGGACTCCACCAGCCGAAGCTAAGTAGTATCATTAACATTATTCCATCTAATTGCAGTCGCTGTACTTATAATTCACAGGAGAACTATCACCTTAGGATAGCCATGCTGCAAGCCCAGCTTCAGACGCAATCGTTAGGCAAGGGTAATTTAAGTGTAGGAAAGGATGGAACAGTGTCTGTGCCACCAATATGTACAGATAGTATAAATTCCCTCGCAAAGTCCCTGCAGCTTTTTCTCATGGCTTCTGGAAGAAAATGCTGTCGGAATGCAGAACTGGTGTCGCTCATTCAGCCAACAGAAACTTTCAACCGGTTCTCCCCATTAAGCAAATAGTCAGAGTCAGAGGTCGAACCTTCTCTCGTCTCTCCTCCACCCATTACAGCTTCTGAGCCGCCAAAGCCTCCCACCATTTGCTCTGACAAATTGAAAACCCTAGTCATAGGCGACTCCATTACCCGCAGTATTAGACTTAAAAAGAATCATCCAGCGATCATACACTGTTTACCAGGGGGCAGGGTTACTGACGTAAAGGCTAATCTGAAGATGGTGCTGGCTAAGGCCAAAACTGGTGAGTGTAGAGAGTATAGGGATATTGTTATCCACGTCGGAACCAACGATGTTGGGATGAGACAGTCAGAGGTCACCAAGCGCAACATAGCTTCAGTATGTAAATCAGCTAGAAAGATGTGTCGGCATCGAGTAATTGTCTCTGACCCCTTCCCAGTTAGGGGGAGTGATGAGCTCTAGAGCAGAGTCTCACAACTCAATCGCTGGTTGAAAACTGTTTTCTGCCCCTCCCAAAATATATAATGTGTAGATAATTGGTCCTCTTTCTGGGACTCACCCATAAACAGGACCAAGCCTGGCCTGCTGACGAGTGACGGACTCCATCCTGGCTGGAGGGGTGCTCTCATCTTATCTATGAACATAGACAGGGCTCTAACTCCTCTAGCTCCACAATGAGATAGCCAGCCTGCCTGCCTGCTTAGTGGAGTCTGCCACTAGCACAGTCAGTGTAGTCAGCTCAGCTATCCCCATTGAGAACGAGCCTGTGCCTCGATCTAGGTTGGGAAAAACTAACCACGGCAGTTTGCCTTAGCAATCTCACAGGAATAAAGACCTCCTCTATTCCTGTCTTTATTGAAATAGATTGTGATATCTCACATGTTAAAATAGGGATACTTAACCTCTTAGGGCTAAGGGGCAGTATTTACACCGCCGGATAAAAAACGTACCCGATTTAATCTGGTTACTACTCCTACCCAGTAACTAGAATATGCATATACTTATTAGATATGGATAGAAAACACCCTAAAGTTTCTAAAACTGTTTGAATGGTGTCTGTGAGTATAACATAACTCATATGGCAGGCAAAAACCTGAGAGATTCCTTTACAGAAAGTGGACTGTCTGACCATTTATTGGCTTTCTTTGACATCTCTTTCCAAAACAAAGGATCTCTGCGGTAACGTGACACTTCCCACGGCTCCCATAGGCTCTCAGAGCCCGGGAAAAAGCTGAATGTCGTCATTGCAGCCCCAGGCTGAAACACATTATCGCCTTTGTCAAGTGGCCGATCAGGGGACAGTGGGCTTAGGCGCATGCACTGGTCGCCCCCGTCTTTCTTTTTTTTCCTCTATTTACCGAAACGCAGATTCCCGGTCGGAATATTATCGCTTTTTTACGAGATAAATTGCATAAAAATTGATTTTAAACAGCGGTTGACATGCTTCGAAGTACGGTAATGGAATATTTAGAATTTTTTTGTCACGAAATGCGCCATGCTCGTAACCCTGATTTACCATTTCGGATAGTGCCTAGAACGCACGAACAGAACGCCGCTGTTTGGATATAACGATGGATTATTTGGGACCAAACCAACATTTGTTATTGAAGTAGAAGTCCTGGGAGTGCATTCTGACGAAGAACAGCAAAGGTAATAACATTTTTGTTATAGTAAATCTGATTTTGGTGAAGGCTAAACTTGCTGGGTGTCTAAATAGCTAGCCTGTGATGGCTGGGCTATGTACTTAGAATATTGCAAAATGTGCTTTCACCAAAAAGCTATTTTAAAATCGGACATATCGAGTGCATAGAGGAGTTCTGTATCTATAATTCTTAAAATAATTGTTATGCTTTTTGTGAACGTTTATCGTGAGTAATTTAGTAAAATGTTAGTAAATTCCCCGGAAGTTTGCGGGGGGTATGCTAGTTCTGCACGTCACATGCTAATGTAAAAAGCTGTTTTTTGATATAAATATGAACTTGATTGAACAAAACATGCATGTATTGTATAACATAATGTCCTAGGGTTGTCATCTGATGAAGATCATCAAAGGTTAGTGCTGCATTTAGCTGTGGTTTGGGTTTATGTGACATTATATGCTAGCTTGAAAAATGGGTGTCTGATTATTTCTGGCTGGGTACTCTGCTGACATAATCTAATCTTTTTTTTTCGTTGTAAAGCCTTTTTGAAATCGGACAGTGTGGTTAGATAAAGGAGAGTCTTGTCTTTAAAATGGTGTAAAATAGTTATATGTTTGAGAAATTGAAGTAATAGCATTTTTAAGGTATTTGAATATCGCGCCACAGGATTAGACTGGCTGTTGCGTAGGTGGGACGATTTGGTGCCACCTACCCTAGAGAGGTTAATGTTAGATCCCTCACTTCCAAGGCAGTTATAGTCAATTAACTAATCACTTAACTCTTGTGTAGTCTTAACTCCCCTTGTGTCACGTCCTGACCAGTATAAGGGTTATTTGTTATTGTAGTTTGGTCAGGACGTGGCAGAGGATATTTGTTTTATGTGGTTCGGGATGGTGGTTTATTTAGTAGGGCGTTTGATTTATTATTTCCGGGTTTTTGGGTAATGTTCTATGTTTGTATTTCTATGTGGTCTCTGGTCTTTTGTATTTCTATGTCTGGTTTATTGGGGTTGGACTCTCAGTTGGAGGCAGGTGTTTTCTCGTTGCCTCTGATTGGGAGTCCTATATATGGGTATGTGTTTGGTTTAGTGTTTGTGGGAGATTGTTTCTTGTTTTGCATGTGTGAGCATGACAAGACTGTTTTGTTGTTCGTGCATTCTTCGTTTGTTATTTTGGTGTTCTCTTCATTTAAAAAAAAGTACATTTACATTTTAGTCATTTAGCAGACGCTCTTATCCAGAGTGACTTACAGTAGTGAACGCATACATTTCATTTTTTTTTATTTTTTTTACTGGCCCCCCGTGGGAATCGAACCCACAACCCTGGCGTTGCAAACACCATGCTCTACCAACTGAGCCACAGGTAAGACTTGACCTGGAGGTAGGTTGGCATTTATTGTCAAGAATCTTGCCCTGGAGGCAGGTTGGCATTTATTGTCATGAATCTTGCCCTGGAGGCAGGTTGGCATTTATTGTCATGAATCTTGCCCTGGAGGCAGGTTGGCATTTATTGTCATGAATCTTGCCCTGGAGGCAGTTCAGCAAAGTATTCCCTAGCTGGCACAGGCACAAAGTAATACAATCAGATTTTAATCCTAACCTCAACCCTAACCACACTGCTAATCCTTCCCTTAAATTAAGACCATAAAACAACATTATTTTCCACAGCCATTTCTGACTTTGCAGCTGACATATCTAGAGGAAATCGCACAGTTCTGCCTCCAGGTCAAGATTCATGACAAACGTCAACATGAGACAGGGAGAAGCAATGTAAAAATCAATAACGAAATTGTTTTCACAATTAACATGCTTTTTCTTGTTTCAAGTATGTTTTATCATGAAAAGTACAATATAACCATGTATACTTGTACAACTATGGAGCGTATGTCCACAAATAATTGTACAATTTGTTTTTCCAACATAAAAGACAAGAAATGATCACATTGGTATTTTAACGGTGTTATTGTAAGAGTTTAAATGTTTAAACAGAGGATACATCTAAAACAGGATAAAACAAGTGCAGTATGTTGTGAGAATGTTACTTTAACGTCGACTCATAAAGTCACACTATAACTTCATGGGAGTCTTGTGGAAAGACTGCATGTTGTTTTGGGTGGATTGAGTGACGTCTTCATCAACATTTTGCAGAATATTCCGGTAATATTTTCACCTCTTGTCGGCTGCAGACATTCATAAGGAGTTCCAGTAGTTTATTTGCCATTTGCAGGTATTAAAAGTAATACATACATTGTAATTCCTTGTTGGAGCTCTCTCACATACAGGACAGTACATACCAGAGGAGGCTGCTGAGGGGAGGACGGCTCATAATAATGTCTGGAACAGAGTGAATGAAATGGAACACATGGAAACCATGTGTTTGATACCATTCCACTTATTCCACTCCAGCCATTACAAGCTTGTCCTCCCTAAATAAGGTCCCACCAACCTCCTGTGGTACAAACACAAACAGTAAAATATATCATAAAAAATACAAAGTGGTAAAAGATCAGAAAATATTACAAGCCTGTCATGTGTGAGTGTCCAGTGTGTGAGTGTCCAGTGTGTGTGTGTGTGTGTGTCAGTGTTTGTGTGTGTGTGTCCAGAGTGTGTGTATGTGTGTGTGTGTATCCAGTGTGTTTGTTAAGCATGTGTGTGTCAAGCGTGTGTGTGTCCAGTGAGAGTGTGTGTGTGTCCAGTGTGTGTGTGTCCAGTAAGTGTGTGTGTCCAGTGTGTGTGTGTGTTTCCAGTGTGTGTGTTTGTCCAGTGTGTGTGAGAGTGTCCAGTGTGTGTGTGTGTCAGTGTTTATGTGTGTCAGTGTGTGTGTGGGTGTGTCAGTGTGTGTGTGTGTTCAGTGTGTGTGTGTGTCAGTGTTTATGTGTGTCAGTGTGTGTGTGTGTCCAGAGTGTGTGTGTGTGTGTGTGTATCCAGTGTTTGTGTGTGTGTGTATCCAGTGTGTCAAGCGTGTGTGTGTCAAGCGTGTGTGTCAGTGTGTGTGTGTGTGGCAGTGTGTGTGTGTGTCCAGTGAGTGTGTGTGTTTGTCCAGTGTGTGTGTTTGTCCAGTGGGTCCAGGGGGTGTGTGTGTGGTGTGTGTGTGTGTGTGTGTGTGTGTGTGTGTGTGTGTGTGTGTGTCCATGTCCATGTCCAGAGTGTGTTTGTTCAGTGTGTTTGTGTGTGTGTCCAGTGTGTGTGTCAGTGTTTGTGTATGTGTGTGTGTATCCAGTATGTTTGTCAAGCATGTGTGTGTCAAGCGTGTGTGTGTGTGTGTCCAGTGTGTGTGTGTGTCCAGTGTGTGTGTGTGTCCAGTAAGTGTGTGTGTCCAATGTGTGTTGTGTCCAATGTGTGTGTGTGTGTGTCCAGTGTGTGTGTGTGTGTGTGTCCAGTGTGTTTCCATGTCCGTTTGAGTGAGTGCGTGTGTCAAGTGAGTGTGTGTGTCCAGTGTGTATGTGTCCAGTGTGGGTGTGTTCAGTGTGTGTGTGTGTGTGTGTGTCCAGTGTGTGTGTTCAGTGTGTGTGTTCAGTGTGTCCAGTGTGTGTGTGTCCAGTGTGTGTGTGTGTGTCCAGTGTGTGTGTGTGTTCAGTGTGTGTGTTCAGTGTGTTCAGTGTGTGTGTGTTCAGTGTGTGTGTGTGTCCAGTGTGTGAGTATGTGCCCAGTGTGTGTGTGTGTGTGTGTGTGTGTGTGTGTGTGTGTGTGTGTGTGTTCAGTGTGTGTGTGTGTGTGTGTGTTCAGTGTGTGTGTGTGTGTGTGTGTCCAGTGTGTGTGTGTGTGTGTGTGTGTGTGTCCAGTTTGTGTCCAGTGTGTGTGTGTCCAGTGTGTGTGTGTGTGTCCAGTGTGTGTGTGTCTGTGTCCAGTGTGTGTGTCCAGTTATTATTTCAGGGACACTGAAGAGTCATCATAATAAACCCAAAACGCTGGATAGAAGGGCTCAGTGAATGTGGAGGTGAATGTGATCAGGTGGGTCAGTGAGTCAGAGGAGGCTCTATAGAAGGACAGAGTGCCGGCTGACCAGTCCAGATACACTCCTACTCTGTGGGACCTGGAGGAGGGGACGTCTATGGTAGTGGGATTATTATTATGCCAGGCCCTGTAACTGTTGTAATAGCAGAACAGACTCCAGGACTTGTCATTGTATCCAAGCCAACAGTCACCACCCCTTCCTCTCCTGCTGATTCCTTTATATGTCACTCCTATAACAGCCCGTCTCCCACTCCACTCTACCTCCCAGTAACAGCGCCCAGTCAGACCCTCTCTACACAGCACCTGTTCCCAGCCCTCAAATCTCTCTGGGTGATCAGGATACGGCTGCTCCTCTCTCCTACATGTCACCTTTCTGTTCTCCTCAGACAGAGAGAGGTGTCTGTTTACTGTGTTTAGGTCCAGTGTGAGATCACAGACATATTTTCTAATCCCAGGTTTCATTCTGTTCTCTCCACCATGTTCCACATTGAGTTTCTCCAGTCTGCAGTGTGGATCCTCCAGTCCAGCAGAGAGCAGTCTGACTCCTGAGTCTCCTGGGTGATTGTAGCTCAGGTCCAGCTCTCTCAGGTGTGAGGGGTTTGACCTCAGAGCTGAGACCAGAGAAGCACAGCCTTCCTCTGTGACTACACAGCCTGACAGCTACTTGGTAGATACTCCCTCAGCGAAGTATGGCAGTTCCATGCAGGTTTCCTCACAAAGTCCAAGGCAAGCACAGCTACCCATGCAGACAGTACTCCTTAGCCGTAACCGATATCCCCATGGCAACACGAACTCGTTAAGCTTCCCAAGCAATTATCTCCCGGTGTCACACGATGCTAGGCTAACCTCTAGGCTGGCTAATACCTCCACGATGAGACGGTAGCTTCAGTCTTTACTAAGTTTTAACTAAATTATAACAACTATTTTATTAAATAAAACATGTATTTCCCTTCATGTCTTAGTAGCTATGGGTTTTGTTGTAGTTCTGTCATCTTCTTTTATAATTTTTCTTCACCAACCGTCCTAAGGTAAAACGTCCATCCTTTCATCAACGTCTTTTTCATAAAAAATAAAATAAAGATGAGCATCCACATTCCTGCTGCGTTTTGGTCCTCCATTCCCGACGACAACCGTTACACCTTGTCCTAAAGGTAAAACATTACCCACCTTCATTTAACCTCTAAAATAAAGCAGCTTAATTGAATTTTAAACGCCAAATCTATTTTGCATGAAGTGTTTATCATTCATCACAAACTTTGTGAATATCTGTGTTTTCACTGTTCACAATGCAGAAAGACTGCATTTAATCAGTAGACATCACTCATTTTTATTTCAACACAGCTGTCATAATTGTTTTCTTTACTAAAGTTGAGGTTTATTATTATTATTATTGCTAAAGGTACTGCATAGGTGTAAACAAATGTTTTAGCAAGAGATAGCACTTGTATAGCCTAAGAAGGTAGCAGAAATGTGCAAAAGGTAGTTTTGAATGCATTTTATTGAAGGGAAACAATAACACTCTTTGGCAACATAGTGATATATTCTTATATACTGTACAATGAGGAGATCAACTACAAAATACTAGTCTTCTCCCATTTTTTAACCATTGACCTCCCCCAGAAGGTGTATAAACAAGAACAATAAATAAAAATAAGATAATAGATACAAAACAAAAAAGTGAAGAACATAAATCAATCAACTCTAATTAGCACATGTAGGACAGTATGCTTATGTGTGTGCATGGACTTTGCAGATGTACTTCTCACTTGTGCAGCACATAGTATTTGTTTTACAGTCCTTCTTTGGGGGCCAGAATTGGCATCTCCTCCTCTTGCCTGCACCAGCTGCAGCCTCAGGTGGATCAGGACAAGATTCAGCCCCCTGAACAGCTTTCACAAGCTCTGCAGAGGCTGCTGTGCGGGGGAGGCGCTCCCTTCTTTGAATGTGTGGGGTTACAAGTGCCTTTCCCAACTGTTCCAGGAACACCCTCTATTTCCGCTTATCAGGCATCCAGGTAGGGTTGATCTTGTTCCATAGCATGAAGGCATTGTATGAGGACACATCAATGATATTATGGAAGATGATGCAGTCATCCTCCTTCAGCTGTAAGTTCCAATCACTTTGTCCAGGTTGTCCACGCCTCCTTTGTTGTGGTTGTAGCCCAGGATGATGGCTGGTTCCCTGTCCTCACAATCACTGATCTCAGCTGTTTTGTGCAGTGTGCTCAGGAGGACCACATTCTTGTTCCTCTTTGGGAGGTAAGAAACTAGAGTGGTGGTGGGGGTGAAGGCAAACTTTGATGAGAAGGCCTCTCAGTGCAGGGGGGAGCTCAGGTTTGTTCTTTCTAACTGTGCCAACCATGGTGATCTTCCTCTTCAGGAGTTGCTGACTGAGTTCATAAGAGGTGAAGAAATTGTCACACGTGACATTGTGCCCCCTCAGCCCATTTGTCACATGAAGCACAACCCGCATCCCCTGGATCTTCTCCGGGCCTCCACTGGTCGGCATCCCTGTGTAGACTTGCATCTTCCAAGCGTAGCTGAATTGTGCTTCACAGGCCACCCATATCTTGAGTCCATACTTTGCTGGCTTGCTGGGCATATACTGCCGGAAAGGACAGCAACCTTTTGACAAAGAGATTACTATTAGTAATTAGTATCAGTGTCACAGAATACAATCACATAAATCAAAGATATTACAGCAATACATAATAAAATGAACAGTGAAAATCACGTACATAACAGATATGAAAATAAAACTGTACCTCTGAATGGAACCAGTTGCTCATCCACTATTACTTCAGGCCCAGGGTTGTAGAGGTATGGCAGACGCTCCACCCACTTCTCACAGACCTCTCTTATGGCCGCCAGTTTGTCTCTCACACTTTTTGCAGGTTTTGACTCATGGTTATCAAATCGTAGCGTTCTTGAGAAAGTGTGAAAGACTTTCAGTGGCATCGTGGCACGGAAAATCGCCCTTCCACTCTGCATACCAGATACTACATGTAGCCACACCATGTAGGCATGCAGGTCAATCGCAACCATCCTTTTCCAGTTGTCTCCATATTTACGGAAACCCTCCAGGATAATTTTTTCGATGGCTGGTGTGATGAACATGTAGAATGTTGAGGCGATGTCCTGGGCATGGGCAACTGCATGTCTTTTGGGCCCTGGGGTCATCCTTATGACATTTTGTGCTGCCATCCTGCCCTGGTTGTCATATGGTGACAAGGACCATGTTGTTATGCTGTTCTTTGACAAAAATGTCCCTCTTTCAGCTTGGGGGATTTCTTCTTTATCTGAAGATGACGCATCGTGCTCTGGGTTGTATTCTTCCCCATCTTCTTCTTCAGATACCTTCTCCTCTTCTAAATCGTTGTTATCTTGTTCCTTCTGATCATCTGAAAAAATCTGATTTTCGACCTGTTGGGCACTGAAATGTGCACTCATGGCTTCAGCAAAGAGAGAACTGGGGGGACTGTCATCTGTGGCACCTTTATAGGTTGGGCGGCAGGTAACCTAGTGGTTAGAGTGTTGGACTAGTAACCGAAAGGTTGCAAGATCAAATCCCTGAGCTGACAAGGTAAAAATCTGTTGTTCTGCCCCGAACATGGCAGTTAACCCACTGTTCCTAGGCTGTCATTGAAAATAAGAATTTGTTCTTAACTGACTTGCCTAGTTAATAAATAAAGGTAAAATAAATATAGCCTCTGACTGCATTCCCCATTAGTAAACAATGCTTTCAAGAAATGTTTATTTTGTCAGAAATTTTGTTTATTTTCTGAAATTGTTTTTATTTTGTCTGTGAACTTGAGTCATGTGTGGGGTGGTGGAGGGGAGATGCTGCACATGCACAAGAACGTTTTAGTTTCGTCTGAGTTCAATCAGTAGCACACATAATGTCAATTTTTCATTGTGTGTGTCTTTGTGGTGTGTAAATGATTTTATAACTGCTGTGTCAAAAATGACCCTAAGACAATCTTTGTACCCTGGTGGTGTACAGCTTTCATGGAAATATGAACAATGGCGATGTTTCCCTTTTTCACTCTAGGAAAAGTCATCAAATTTCAAGTTGAAAAAAATATTATTTAGGGTGTTTTCTCTGCTGTTAAACATAGTGACGGGTCATTTTTGACCCTGATTACAAAACAAGGGTTAAGCCTGATTAATTTACTGTGTTAAATGAGACGTCTCCTCCTGGTTACACTAGTGACCATATCCCCCGCACATCCCGCAAAGGCAGAGGTGTTGCTAACATTTACGATAGCAACTTTCAATTTTTGTCTTTTGAGCTTCTAGTCATGAAAACTATGGAGCCTACGATATCTTTTTTTATAGCTACTGTTTACAGGCTTCCTGGGCAGTAGACATCGTTCCTCACTTAGGTCCCTGAATTCCTATCGGACCTTGTAGTCATGGCTGATGATATTAACATTTTTGGTGACTTTAATATTCACATGGAAAAGTCCACAGACCCACTCCAAAAGGCTAACAGAGACATTGACGACTCAGTGGGTTTTGTTCAACCTGTCTCCGGTTCTACTCACTGCCACAGTCATACTCTGGACCTAGTTTTGTCCCGTGGAATAAATATTGTGGATCTTCATGTTTTCCTCATAATCCTAGACTATCGGACCACCAATATATTACATTTGCAATCACAACAAATAATCTGATTAGACCCCAACCAAGGATCATCAAAAGCCGTGCTATAAATTCTCAGACAACCCAAATATTCCTAGATGCTCTTCCAGACTCCCTCCACCTACCAAAGGATGACAGAGTACAAAAATTGGTTAACCACCGAACTAAGGAACTAAATTTAACCTTGTGTAATACCCTAGATGCAGTCGCACCCCTAAAAACAAAAACAATTTGTCATAAGAAACTAGCTCCCTGCAATACAGAACATTCCCAAGCCCTGAAGCAAGCTCCAGGAAATTGGAATGGAAATGGCGCTCCACCAAACAAGAAGTCTTCCGACTAGCTTGGAAAGACAATACCGTGCAATATCGAAGAGATGCTCGATCATCCTATTTTTCCAACTTAATTGAGGAGAATAAGAATGTTTGATACTGTCGCAAAGCTAACTAAATAGCAGCAGTCCCCAAGAGAGAATGGCTTTCACTTCAGCAGTGATAAATTCATGAAATTCTTTAACGAAAAGATCATGATCATTAGAAAGCAAATTACGGACTCCTCTTTTAATCTGCGTATTTCTCCAAAGCTCACTTCTCCTGAGTCTGCACAACACTGCCAGGACCTAGGATCAAGGGAGACACTCAAGTCTTTTAATCCTATATCTCTTGACACATTCATGAAAATAGCAATGGCCTCAAACATTCAAGCTGCATACTGAACCCTGTTCTTGGCCTTTTAATAATAACAACTTAATAAATGCCTCTCTATCCACCGGATGTGTACCAAACTCACTAAAAGTGGCAGTAATAAAGCTTCTCTTGAAAAAGCCAAACCTTGACCCAGAAAATATAAAAAACAATTGGCCTAGATCGAATCTCTCATGGTCAGACCAAGACTCTGCATCTGTCCTTGTGCTCCTAGACCTTAGTGCTGCTTTTGACACCATCGATCACCACATTCTTTTGGAGAGATTGGAAACCCAAATTGGTCTACACGGACAAGTTCTGGCCTGGTTTAGATCTTATCTGTCGGAAAGATATCAGTTTGTCTCTGGATGGTTTGTCCTCTGACAAATCAACTGTGAGTTTCGGTGATCCTCAAGGTTCTGTTTTAGGATGACTATTGTTTTCACTATATTTTACCTCTTGGTGATGTCATTCAGAAACATAATTTTAACTTTCACTGCTATGCGGACGATACACAGCTGTACATTTCGAGAAAACATGGTGAAGCCCCAAAATTGCCCTCCCTTGAAGCCTGTCTTTCAGAAAGTGGATGGCGGCAAATGTTTTACGTTTAAACATGGATATAACAGAGATGCTAGATCTAGGTCCCAAGAAACAAAGGTATCTTCTGTTGGATCTGATAATTCATCTTGATGGTTGTACAGTCATCTCAAATAAAACTGTGAAGGACCTCGGCGTTACTCTGGACTCTGATCTCTCTTTTGACGAACATATCAAGATTATTTCAAGGACAGCTTTTTTTTCATCTTCGTAACATTCAAAAATCAGGAACTTTCTGTCCCAAAATTATACAGAAAAGTTCATCCATGCTTTTGTCACTTCAAGATTAGACTACTGCAATGCTCTACTTTCCAGCTACCCGGATAAAGCACAAAATAAACTTTAGTTAGTGCTAAATACGGCTGCTAGAATCTTGACTAGAACCAACAAATTTGATCATATTACTCCAGTGCTAGCCTCTATACACTGGTTTCCTGTTAAGGCTGGTGCTGAGTTCAAGGTTTTACTGCTAACCTACAAAGCATTACACAGGCTTGATCCAACCTTTCTCTCCGATTTGGTCCTGCCGTACATACCTACACGTACACTACGGTCACAAGACCCAGACCTCCTTATTGACCCTAGAATTTCTAAGCAAACGGCTGGAGACAGGGCTTTCTCCTATCGAGCTCAATTTTTATGGAATGGTCTGCCTATCAATGTGAGAGATGCAGACTCAGTCTCGATCTTTAAGTTTTTATTGAAGACTCATCTCTTCAGTAGATCCAATGATTGAGTGTAGTCTGGCCCAGGGGTGTGAAAGTGAACGGAAAGGCACTGGAACGACGAACCGCGCCTTGCTGTCTCTGCCTGGCCGGTTCCCCTCTCTCCACTGGGATTCTCTGCCTCTGACCCTATTAAGGGGGCTGAGTCACTGGCTTACTGGTACTGTTCCATCCCGTCCCTAGGAGAGGTGTTTCACTTGAGTGGGTTGAGTCATTGACGTGATCTTTCTGTCTGGGTTTGGCGCCCCCCTCGGGTTCATGACGTGGGGGAGATCTTTGTGTGCTATACTCAGCCTTGTCTCAGGGTAGTAAGTTGATGCTTTGAAGATATCCCTCTAGTGGTGTGGGGGCTGTGCTATGGCAATGTGGGTGGGGCTAAATCCTGCCTGATTGGCCCTATCCGGGGGTATCGTCGGACAGGCCACAGTGTCTCCTGACCCCTCCTGTCTCAGCCTCCAGTATTTATGCTGTAATAGTTTATGCGTCGGAGGGCTAGGGTCAGTCTGTTATATCTGGAATATTTCTCCTGTCTTATCCGGTGTCCTGTGTGAATTTAAGTATGCTTCCTCTAATTCTCAGGATGCCTCAAGATTACCTGGCCTGATGATTCCTTGCTGTCCCAATCCACCTGGTCATGCTGCTGCTCTGTTTCAACTGTTCTGCTTGCGGCTATGGAACCCTGACCTGTTCACCAGATGTGCTACCTTGTCCCGGACCTGCTGTTTCCAACTCTCTCTCTCTACCTCACCTGCTGTCTCTAACTCTGAATGCTTGACTATGAAAAGCCAACCTGAGGTGCCCACCTGTTGCACCCTCTACAACCACTGTGATTATTATTATTACTATTTGACCCTGCTGGTCATCTACGAACGTATGAACATCTTGGCCATGTACTGTTATAATCTCAACCCGGCACAGCCAGAAGAGGACTGGCCACCCCTCAGAGCCTGGTTCCTCTTTAGGTTTCTTCCAAGGTTCCTGCCTTTCTAGGGAGTTTTTCCAAGCCACCGTGCTTCTACATCTGCATTGCTTGCTGTTTGGGGTTTTAGGCTGGGTTTCTGTATAGCACTTTGTGACATCGGCTGATGTAAAAAGGACTATAAATACATTTGATTGATTGACTTGAACTCTGTTAACCTGATATGGATAGGGGACAGTATTTTCACGCCCGGATGAAAAAACATACCCGATTTAAACTGGTTAGTACTCTTGCCCAGAAATGAGAATATGCATATTATTAGTAGATTTGGATAGAAAACACTCTGAAGTTTCTAAAACTGTTTGAATGGTATCTGTGAGTATAACAGAACTCATATGTCAGGCAAAAACCTGAGAAAAATTCAACCAAGAAGTGTAGGATCTGAGAAATGTAGTTCTTCTTTCTCGTCCCTTTCGAAACTACAGTATCTGTGCTGTTACGTTGCACTTTCTAAGGCTTCCATTGGCTGTCTAAAGCCTTCAGAAAGTGTTTTGAGCATTTCCCTGTCACTGGGCAGAGAATAGTAGCTCAGTTTCTGAGTGGACTGACTGGGGACAAAGAGATTGGATATGCGCGTTCCCACAAGCACGTTGTTTTTTCTTTACCTCCTTGAATGAATACACTATTGTCCGGTTAGAATATTATCGCAATTTTATGTTTGACATGCTTCTAAGTACGGTAATGGAACATTTAGACTTTTTTTGTCCCGAAATGCGCTCGCACGTTACCCTTTGGATAGTGACCTGAATGCACGAACAAAACGGAGGTATTCGAACAAAAACAACATTTCTTGTGGAAGTAGCAGTCCTGGGAGTGCATTCTGACGAAGATCAGCAAAGGTAATACAATATTTCTAATACTAATTCTGAGTTTAGGTTGCCGTGATGACAAGCTATGTACTCAGAATATTGAAAAATGTGCTTTCGCCGAAAAGCTATTTTAAAATCTGACACAGCGATTGCATAAAGGAGTTCTGTATCTGTAATTCTTAAAATAATTGTTATGTATTTTTTCAACGTTTATGATGAGTATTTTTGTAAATTCACCGGAAGTTTTTGGTGGGAATACATTTTCTGAACATCACGCGCCAATGTAAAAAGCTGTTTTTGGATATAAATATGAACTTGATTGAACAAAACATCAGTCAGTCAGTTACTAACACCAACACCAACATCCAGTTAGTCAAACGTGTAGTCGGTGAAACCACAGCAATCGATCAATTGATGTCAAGTCGGTCAGTCAATCAATCTGTCAAATTGACAATCAATCCATCTATAATTAAATTAGCCTCTCGAAACAAATAAATTATCCAGTCAATCAAACGTACTCTTTGTTGGGTCCTTAAATAATCAGTTGACACAAAGAGATAAGAGTTCCTTGTAGGCTGCATCTAACTTTCACCCGAAGCCCTCTAATAGCAAGGTCCTTGTTGAGACGAGACAGCGTGATTGAAAAACCTTCATGTATCAGACACAATACAATACCTCCAGTAGATGGGGCTATCTAAAACGGACTACAAAACTACCTTACACCCCCAACAGATTCCCCTGCTTCTCTTCTGAGGCCGCTTAAAACTTTTAATCAGGCTTTTTTCCAAACTCAGTTGCACCTCCTGCGCCTGTGAGCCGTCCTTCCCATCTTTCCTTATCCCTCCCCATCCCTTCTATCCAACATATGGAGCTGTGGCTCGGGCCCCTGGGTAATCAGGAAAATGGAGCTAGGTTTAGATGGGGGGGGGGGTTACATGGATCTCTATCTGCTACTGGGGACCAGCTGGCTGGATCTCCATCCTCCGGAGTTTCTCCCCCTCTTCCTTCCCCCACAAGCCTCTCTTCTATCCAGCTACCTCCTCTCTGGCTTTCTGGTGGTTGTTGTATCTGGCTAATGAACAGGGCTGAAGCCTATAGAGAGGGGAGAGTGAGCCATTGTGTAGATTTGCACCAGTGGAGGGTCTTTGATTTGTTGAACTTTTGTGAAAAAGTTCACCGTTGTGGAATTGTAAGAGAGAGTGTGATCCGGGAAGTTTCCATATTACTGTGGTCCTCTGAGTGAGATTTGCACAACATCATACTTTGTGTTCAAACAGTGAGCTTCATACTGTGTTCTGCTTTATACTGATGGGGTTCAGTTAGTGGAATAGGAAGCTGTAGTAGCTAACAGCTTTGCATAGTGAGCAATCTTATTACATATTCAATTTACTTTTGTTACAATTTAAACTATTTAGTTGGCCTTATACAGCTACTCTGTTTCTTTGTGCAGAACACTGATTAAGTGGAGAGTGAGATTGAGACTGACAAATGTACACAACCAGTCAATTGTGGTCTTTACTAGTGGAGACTGACATCTGTTTTCAAGCACTTGAGAGGTCTTTCGTCCAAATTAACTGTCTCTTGATTCGTTTAAAAGCTCACACATTCATACATCTTCCCAAGGGCAGTGCAGTCAAACGAATGGCTGTAACGCTCCGGACGATAAATACTTTGATATTTCATCTATATATTAGCCTTACAACTTTGTCTTTGTGCGTTATTAGCACTTTAAGTGTAATGAGAGGCTGTTGAAAAATTCAAAGGAGGTGGCTTGAACGACGCATTTAACTTCTCAAATCAAAAAGAGGAAATACTGCCTGCATGGGTCTTTGTAAGAGCAGGGAGAGAAGATATTTTGAGTGTTTTGTTCTCCTGGATGCATTTGAGCTTCTCGGGTTAATGGGTTGATAATCTAATAGAGACACACATGCACAAACACACTCATATGCACACAGACTTATATACACACACACATGCACACGTGCACACGCACACACGCTAATGGCTTGATGGTCTGTAGATACACCACAGCTCTTAATAATGCATAAGGCACTGATGGTGGTATAATAAAAGCACAGCGAGTAGTGGTAGGAATGACTTTAAGCAGAGTATCTTGTAGTTGCTTCTCCTCTCATTGAGACATCAACCCCAATTGGTAGCCTCCTTGCCTCCCTCTCGTTGATGTGAGCTATATTGAGCAGACATGGGGTGGAGATTGATTTATTTGGCGATACAATTTGTGGACATATGGTTGGGTTTTGCCAGAGATACTTTGGAGCTTCTCTTTGTTGATGGAAATGCTATGGTGTTTTACAGTCACATTTTTCAGTGACAGTAGAAGACACTTTTGGAAAGTGAATGAGACATAATATGCCTTGAATCCCTTTCTTCATTTGTTGGTGATTGGTGGGTTGTTTGTGTTCAATGCAATATATTTACAGGTAGCTCCTAAGTGATAAGTGTAAGTGTGAACATAACGCATAACAACCTTTATCATTGTGATTCATTCAGTATAGGGGTAGACAAGAAACCCAGTCAGTCTTGAGCAGATGGGTGAATGACTCCGTCTCCTCTACTCCCATTCAAGTAGTCAGGGTAGACGGAGGAGAAGAAGGACGGAGGGAGGGGGGAAGTAACTGCCTGAAAGCATGAGTGAAACAACACCCCAAATTTCTGATTAATTTCTCTTTTCCTCGAGTGCTTCTCTTTACTCCCGGTCGCTGCCTGCCGCAGTGTCTCAGAGAGCACTCCAACCAAGGGCACAGGTACGCTGGGCCCACCTGACACAGTGTTAGCAAAGGTCAAAGTCCAGATGAACCAAACAATCACATCATAGCATGTTGAATGGTGAAAGATGTTCAACTGCAACATAACAAAGGTCAAAATGCAACTGAAAAAAGTACAGCTATCATCTATCTGCCTTTGATTTTAAATGTCTGTTTCGTTCAAAGGGACTTTTAAAGATCTCTGGACTCAGATGAACATAGAGAAATGATGGCTTTGTTTTTAGCTATTGTGAAGGTTGAAGCCATTGTTCATGGGCTATTGATGTTGAATGAATGTTAATAGGCAGGCTACTTCTAAAATTCTTAATTACTTTTTAATACGTATGTAATGGACGTCATATACAGCGGACCAAGGCGCAGCGGGTTGAGTGCTCATATTAACTTTTATTAGAACACTTACAAAAACAAAACAAGAAAACGAACGAACAGTATTGCAGGCTAACACAGCAGTGCAAAAACAACTTCCCACAAAACCCATTACAAAAGCACCCCTCTATATAGGACCTTCAATCAGAGGCAATGAAGAACAGCTGCCTTCAATTGAAGGTCAAACCAATAACCCTAAACATAGAACTAAAAAGACTAGACCAGAACATAGAAATATACTAACATAGAACATAACCAAAAAACCCCGGAACACTCTAAACAAACACCCCTCTACATAAACACACAGCCCAACAAACCCTGAAACACTCAATACAAATACCCCCTGCCACGTCCTGACCAAACTACAATAACAAATAACCCCTTATACTGGTCAGGACGTGACAACGTAACTTTTTAAATACCAATAACACTTTACTGTAGGTGTCCTTGTGTAAGCTTTCGGAAAGATTTTATAACAGCTATATAACACATGTCAAGCTGTCATAGTTATCAGTAACAAAATATTATAAAACTAGTTATAATGGCGCTATAGATGAGATGGCACTGATAGAGATGGCAGCTTCACTTCTAGCCCTTAGGAAACTGTGCAGTGTTTTGTTTTGTATGTATTATTTTCTCACATTGTTAGCCCAGAAAACCTTAAATGTTATTACATACAGCCGGGAAGAACTATTGGATATCAGAGAGACATCAACTTACCAGCACAACCAGGAATATATGTATATCCCCCACAAGCGGATAGCAAGATGGTCATCAAGAAACTTCACTGGACTTCATGCAAACTTTAAACCATATATCCTGAGGCTGTGTTTATTGTAGCTGGGGATTTTAACAAAGCTAATTTGAGATCAAGGCTACCTAATTTCTATCAACATATTGATTGCAGTACACGAGCGAGCAACACGCTCAAACACTGCTAATCTAACTTCCGGTATGCATACAAGGTCCTCCCCCGCCCTCCTTTTGGAAAATCTGACCATGACTCCATCTTGTTGCTCCCCTCCTACTGGCAGAAACATTAAACAGGAAGCAGCCATGCTTAGGTCTATCCAACACCAGTCTGACCAATCAGATTCCACACTTCAAGATTGTGTGGACTATGTGGACCATAATTGTAATTAAGATTTGTTTTACTTTTTTAGCTAAATAAAGGTTAAATAAAAAAATAAGAATGTGCTTATAACACAGGATAATTTTATAGTATCACAACATTTTATCATTCAAAGTATCTAAAAAAAACATGGGAAAATGGGAGCACAGATGTACTTGTATTTTTTGATTTGGTTAAGACAAACTGCTCTAGGTTGTACAAACTGGATCACGTCCAGATTAAAAAATAATAAAAAAACAGCTTGCCCCCCCAAAATATGTTAAAACTAAATGGAAGCAAATATTTGTGACAGCTGTGAAAAAAGGAAGATGTGCAGGCTACAAAGAGGGTGCAACTTTGGTTTTTAGAAATAGGGGGGGGACATCATTTTTTATTATACATTTTTTATCCAGTTGGATAAACACTCCAACTAGTTTATCCAACGTCTCGGAGGCAGCCGCATGACCCATGACACTGTTGCCTCGTTTTGTATCACATCCCAATGATAAAACTGGGGGAACGTAAATGCAATTTCAGAATGTGGGGTGTAAATTGATAAACAGAAAATAGAAAGTTAAACATATTTGCATTAGCAAATCACTGAAGTTGGAGACATATATCCTCACTAACTTTAAGCATGAGCTATCTGAGCAGCTTACCTATCGCTGCAGCTGTACACAGGCCATCTGTAAATAGCCCCTCCAATCTACCTACCTCATCCCCATATTGTTTTTATTTACTTTCTTGCTCTTTTGCACACCAGTATTTCTACTTGCACATCATCATCTGCACATCTATCACTCCAGTGTTAATTTTCTAAATTGTAATTACTTTGCTACTATGGCCTATTTATTGCCTTCCCTCCTCACGCCATTTTGCACACACTATATAGACTTTTTCTATTGTGTTATTGATTGTACATTTGTTTATTCCATGTGTAACTCTGTGTTGTTGTTTGTGTCGCACTGCTTTGCTTTACCTTGGCCAGGTCGCAGTTGTAAATGAGAACTTGTTCTCAACTGGCCTGCCTGGTTATAATAAAAAACAATAATTACATAAAATAAATTCACACAATCATATTGCATATAACTTATAATTCTTAAACCATAAATTCCCTCCAAAGCATTTACAAAAGATATTAATTTCAAGGTATATCCAATATTACTATCCATACAAACATTATACTACTATTCCCAACAGTGCATCTTTAGATGAATATTGATTGCACAAAACAAAGGAAACATTTAAACAATATGGTTGGTTATGCATGTTGGATATTGGACACAGAGATAAAGGAAATAAAAGGGATAAATGCTGGAGAGTTCTTCCAAGGCATGGATTGTTTGGCACTGAACTAAAAGACAAAGGAACACAGGTATTTAACAAGTGAAATTGGTTGCAGGTGCACTCAAAGCATAGAGATGTATAGAGGTCTCCAGTTCCCAAAAGCCTCTAACATGGGCCGCACCATTGAGGATTTGTACATTGAGATCACTATGCTTCTCTATGGCTCAGAGGTTGCCTGCAATTAAAGGGACAGTTTACTCAAAAGTATAAGAAAAATGAGCCTTTGCTACAGCTGCCTCCAAAAGCTGTGTCTTCTGGTTTTGCTCTTAGTCCTCAAAGGCTCCAAGTGGCCTGGTTTAATAGGGCTCATCCTTGACCTCTGGGAAGGGAATCAGACAGGCCACTGGTCTGAGGTGGGTTTGAAGTTTTCCCAGATGTGGTCAGCCATAATTCGGCTATGGCCCCTCGACCAACGAGAACACTGTCAGCATAGAAAGCTTGAGGCAGAGAGCTGTCGATAAAGAAGTTGGTAGTGACTGGGTCCGGGTCAGGTAGGAGGATGATGAAGGCAAGTGGCACTGTCGCCCAATAAAGCACCATGGATGGCAGTTCTGGAGGAGGGCGGCGTGCCTGAATGGCAATTGGAGGAAGGGGTATGGTTTGCCATCTGTCAGAACAACACTGTGAGGCTCTGACCCCCCTGTCACTATAGGATGAGGTATTGACCATAAAGACGAGTGGTATCACCTCATGTAGCACTATGAGGTGTAACTCCTTGCAGGTGTTGCATGGCTTGTTGAGGGTGCAGTCCTTTGGGGAGTTTCCGCCCACACCTCCAGCAGCGACCTTGAACAGGGATCCACTCCCTAACCTTTTCCCTTGACAGCTACTTGAACTCAGGACATGAACACTGTGGTGAAAAAAGTACCCAATTGCCATACTTCAGTAAAAGTAGAAGGCCAGCATCCCGGAGACGCAACTTCACTGTTGACGTTAAGACTGGTGTTTTGCGGGTACTATTTAATGAAGCAGCCAGTTAACCTGTTGAGGGTAGGGGGCAGTATTTGCACGGCCGGATAAAAAACGTACCCGATTTAATCTGGTTATTACTACTGCCCAGAAACTAGAATATGCATATAATTATTGGCTTTGGATAGAAAACACCCTAAAGTTTCTAAAACTGTTTGAATGGTGTCTGTGAATATAACAGAACTCATATGGCAGGCAGAAACCTGAGAAGATTCTGTACAGGAAGTGCCCTCTCTGACCATTCCTTGGGCTTCTTGACTCTTTTTATTGAAAACTTAGGATCTTTGCTGTAACGTGACACTTCCTACGGCTCCCATAGGCTCTCAGAACCCAGGAAAAAGCTGAATGATGTCGAGGCAGCCCCTGGCTGAAAAACATTAGCACCTTTGGTAAGTGGTCTATCAGAGGACAATGAGACTGAGGCGTGTGCACGAGGCAACCCCATGTTTTTATTTTCTCTCTCTTTGTACTAAAACACGGTTTCCCGGTCGGAATATTATCGCTTTTTTACGAGAAAAATGGCATAAAAATTGATTTTAAACAGCGGTTGATATGTTTCGAAGATGTTTGTGTTTTGGCAAGTTGTTGGTATTATAATATAAATGTTTTCTATCTTGATGTAGTCCAGTGTGTACAACTCAGTGTGTATGGTTGTCGCAATAAAAAAAAAAAAAACATCTATGCTCCAATTTGCCCATGTTTCTAGGAGATCCTTTGAATGGTAAAGTTTTGTGATTCTCAACTCACCCAATGCACATTAATAACTGTTTTTTAACACCTCAAATGAATGTCACTTTAGTTAAGGTGTCTGTGTACACTCTTTAATGACATGTGACATGGTTATGATGCCCACCATTCCATTAAATGTAATAATGTGATACAGAGGTTGGTAAATTACATAACACCCTGTAATGTCATCTCATATGTAAACTTTTATGAAAGATGTAATAACAAATGACAGAAGTTGTCATGCAGACAATTGTTATTAACAGTTGACATAAGAGCATTTGACAACAGGATGAACAGTCATTGATAACACCCATTGTATGACAGCTTATGCCAAATGTTATAATGTGTTATATAGCTGTTGATTGCATGATGGTTGAGCATCCGGTGGCAGACTAAATCTTGATTGAACATGACAAAATGCAAACATACAGACCAACATATGAGAATTCAACTTTTAACAACTTTGAATTAGTTAATTGATGTACGTAGTGTGTTTTCCTCATTCATCAGATTGCTTCCTATTCCCTTTCTGTTCAGTTATTGTGTAATTGATGACTAAATTGGTCCATTGAAGACTTGTTTATCCCAATTCATCTTGCCATTGTGAATACGTATACCATTCAGAATATTTGACAAAAAAAAGTCTAAATTGCGGATATTTAGTCCCATTTCCATCCCATCTGCATTCTTCTGTAAACCGCTAATGTGACTCGTGTGCTAATTGGTCTGATGTAGGCATCGGGGGAAAGCTGTTTTTATTTTGGGCTGCTGCACTAGCTTCAGTAGGCTACATTACGCTTTCTCTGGAGGTTGGTAGTGACCCCCGTCGGGCTAAACAGGGCTGTGTGGCTCATCATGTGCCTGTGTATGTACATGCACCTTGGCGTGTGTGTGTGCATGTGGGGAGAACAGCTGCCTGATTGTAAATCAGCTTGGTATTGTTCCCCCTAGCGTACTATCACTGTGCAGGAGCTAGAGTAGCACCGAGCCACCTGCTAACAGTCAATGTGGAACCTGCTGGCTGGAAACAAAAAGGAAGAAGCACAGAGATATACTTACTTAGGTGAGGGTAGTGTGGGTGGCAGCGGGTTTGGGGTGACATCAGTTCCTGTCAGAAGCCCTCTCTCAGGCTGTCTATACGAAAGGGCCAATCCTTGCATTACAGGCTTTTCCCCCTCTGTTTTTCTACCTATCTTTTTCACCATTCCTCTTTCAACTGAGGTTCATGCCCCTGGTAGGTCTCTCTCTATCTCTCTCCTTTTCTCACTCTCTGTCCTCTCCCTTTCTCTCCAACACCCTCTCAACCTATTTTTCTTTCCCCCTCTCCCCTCCTCTCTCCTCAGCATGAGGCCCTACACTAGTAGTTTTATCTGTGGACTTGCTGGGCCAGTAATGGGATGCAGTCCCAGTTTGCAATACTTATTCTCATTATCTGTTTAAACTAATAATACGTGTCTCTCACCTTACATGCACCAGGAGGTTTCATTAGTGTTATAACCGATAATATACAATTCCATGCGCTATGACTGTTCACATGCCCATTTTAATACAGGTGTAGGATCTTAAATAGTATGTATGTCTGTATAGGTATGTGTATGTATATATGTATGCATGCGTGTATGGATATATTTATCA
This sequence comes from Salmo salar, assembly GCF_965601325.2. Taxonomy (NCBI): domain Eukaryota; kingdom Metazoa; phylum Chordata; class Actinopteri; order Salmoniformes; family Salmonidae; genus Salmo; species Salmo salar. The sequence goes on from NC_138308.1 coordinate 65,203,819, forward strand.
AAAAATATATGGGGGATTGGAAATGATGCAGACATTTACATTGATGGAAGCAACATTCTTTCCGCAACATTAAGCTGATCCACCCCTTGAAAAAAGAAAAATACATTTGTGGCTGTCACGACTTCTGCTGAGGTCGGGTCCTCTCCTTGTTCGGGCGGTGTTCGGCGGTCGACATCACCGGTCTTCTAGCCATCGCCGATCCATTTTTCATTTGTTTTGTCTTGTTTTCCCACACACCTGGTTTTCATTCCCTCATTACGTGTTGTGTATTTAACCCTCTGTTCCCCCCATGTCTTGGTGCGGAATTGTTTGTTGTAAGTGCTTGGGCACATTGTTGGCTGGTGCGCGATGGGTTTTGTACTCATACTTTGTTATTCTGGATGCCGGTGGTTTTGTATATTAAACTGCTACGGTTATTACCCAGTTTTGATCTCCTGCGTCTGACTTCTCTGCCACCAGTTACACACCCCTTACAGTGGAGTGGTTGAAAAACTAGTTTTAATGACTCCAACCAAAGTTTATGTAAACTTCCGACTAACTGCAACTCAAGCTAGCAATAAATCCAGATTCAAAATAGAAATAAGAGGACTGTGAAGAGATGCATTCCTTTTATATATATTGTATTGCAATTTGTACTGTATTATGAATGAGACCTAGATGTTGTGTGTACTGAAAATGAAGACTGTGTGATGTTTTAAATGTATGTAGTCCAGTCCTTGACTTAGTACAGAAAAGTATTATGTAAAGTTCCATGTGGACCCCAGGAATGAAAAGTAGCTGCTGGGATCCTAATAAATACCAAACACAAAACACATGTTCAGCTTATCCTAACTTTTCATCTACCTACTTTATCAACTATAACCAGTCACCATCATTACTACTGCAGACACTACCACTACTATAAAGTATTTCAAAAACATACTTACTTTAACCTGTTGGAGCTAGGGGGCAGTATTGAGAATTTTGAAAAAAATATGTGCCCATTTTTAACTGCCTCCTACACCAACTCAGAAGCTAGGATATGCATATTATTAACATATTTGGATAGAAAACACTCTGAATTTTCTAAATCTGTTTGAATGGTGTCTGTAAGTATAACAAAACTCATACGGCAGGCAAAAACCCGAGAAAAATACAACCAGGAAATGAGAATTTTGTGGCTGTACTATTTTCGAGTCATTGCTAATAGATCACACAGTGACAAAGGATTCATTTCGCACATCCTACGGCTTCCACTAGATGTCAACGATCTTTATAAAGTTGTTTGAAGTGTCTATGATGAACAGAGACCGGATGACAAGGAAGAGAAGTTGACGTCCCTGGGATGTCGTCACTTCATTATTGCGCGCACCTGCGCGTTCATGTGAGGCGAGACATTTTTCAAAAACGTTTTTCAAGACACAGGAGAGGTCGGGTTGAAACATTACTGATGTTTCACGTTAAAAATGACCCCAAAGATTGATGCTAAACAACGTTTGACATGTTTGAACGAACGTAAATAGAATTTTTTTTTTTTACTTTTCGTCGTGACTTTCCCCAGCCTACCGAAGCGCTAACAACATGGAACAACTTGGAGTTATTTGGACATAAATGATGAACTTTGTCGAAAGAAACCACATTTGTTGTGGACCTGGGATTCCTGGAAGTGCCAATGGATGAAGATAATCAAAGGTAAGGGATTATTGACAATAATATTATTGATATTAGATGGTTACAAGATGGTGCTAACCTGTATATCCTAACCTCTTCTACATAGTTCTTCACCTACTACAAAAATATGTTTAATAGGGGGCAATATTTTCATGTCTGGATGAAAAGCATGCCCAGAGTAAACTGCCTGCTACTCAGGCCCAGAAGTTAGGATATGCATATTATTAGTAGATGTTACGAATCCCTTTTGGCCTGGCAGTAGGGGGGGGGGTGGATACGAGACCCATAACATAAATCATGCAAATTAGAATAGTGACAAGTAACAGTGAGAACAAAAAAACCACAGACAACTTAAGTTTACCGTCAAACTCTAAAGGTTTATTGCTAAACACACGGTAAGGGGGGGATGAGAAAAGGGGCTGAGCTGGACCCAAGCAAAGAAACAATAATCCAAAACACCCCTAAACTAGACTAGCCTACCTCAAGAACAGCTAGCTAACTAACCAAAAATACAGTGGGTGGCCGCCCAGTTCTAACTAGGGTACTTAGACAAAGTATTCCTATGGGTAATGTATGCCCATGGGCGACTTGTCTTGGTACCCCCTTTTCCCACCAAACAAACAAACAGTCAAACAACAAAACAATACTCACAGGATAACCGGACAAATGTGACATGAAGTTGCAAAACAAAATAGATCAATACAGCGAGATAGATAGAGCTGTGGACAGAGAGAGAGATATATTGAGAGCATGAACACCAAGATTGATCTGGGGAGAAAACAACTGACTGGGTTTTTAAACCAAGGGAAAGGGGCTGTGATTGGTTGAGGGAAAAGGAACAGGTGTCTTCTGATTGGGGACTGATTGATGACTGATTGAGGGAATGATGATTGTCACCTGTGAGGGGAGAAGGAGAGAAAATAAATACAAATACAGGATACACACTACCTGTATCCGTAACAGTAGATTTGGATAGAAACACTCTGAAGTTTCTAAAACTGTTTGAATGATGTCTGTGAGTATAACAGAACTCATATGGCAGGCAAAAACCTGAGAAAAACCAACCAGGAAGTGGGAAATCTGAAGTTTGTAGTTTTTCAAGTGATTGCCTATCCAATATACAGTGTAAATTTGGTCAGATTGCATTTCCTAAGGCTTCCACTAGATGTCAACAGTCTTTAGAACGTTGTTTCAAGCTTCTATTGTGAAAGGGGATCGAATAAGAGCTGATTCAGCCTGAAAGCCATTAGTTGAGTCTCGCGCATGGCCATGAACACGACGGTTGGTCTCTTTCCTTTCTATTGACAACGGAATTGTCCGGTTGGAATATTATAGAAGATTTATGATAAAAACATACAAAAGATTGATTATATATACTGCTCAAAAAAATAAAGGGAACACTTAAACAACACAATGTAACTCCAAGTCAATCACACTTCTGTGAAATCAAACTGTCCACTTAGGAAGCAACACTGATTGACAATAAATTTCACATGCTGTTGTGCAAATGGAATAGACAACAGGTGGAAATGATAGGCAATTAGCAAGACACCCCCAATAAAGGAGTGGTTCTACAGGTGGTGACCACAGACTACTTCTCAGTTCCTATGCTTCCTGGCTGATGTTTTGGTCACTTTTGAATACTGGCGGTGCTTTCACTCTAGTGGTAGCATGAGATGGAGTCTACAACCCACACAAGTGGCTCAGGTAGTGCAGCTCATCCAAGGATGGCACATCAATGCGAGCTGTGGCAAGAAGGTTTGCTGTGTCTGTCAGCATAGTGTCCAGAGCATGGACGCACTACCAGGAGACAGGCCAGTACATCAGGAGACGTGGAGGAGGCCGTAGGAGGGCAACAACCCAGCAACAGGACCGCTACCTCCACCTTTGTGCAAGGAGGAGCAGGAGGAGCACTGCCAGAGCCCTGCAAAATGACCTCCAGCAGGCCACAAATATGCATGTGTCTGCTCGAACGGTCAGAAACAGACTCCATGAGGGTGGTATGAGGGCCCGACGTCCACAGGTGGGGGTTGTGCTTACAGCCCAACACCGATTGGCAAATTCGCCACTGGCGCACTGTGCTCTTCACAGATGAAAGCAGGTTCACACTGAGCTCATGTGACAGACGTGACAGTCTGGAGACGCGGTGGAGAACGTTCTGCTGCCTGCAACATCCTCCAGCATGTCCGGTTTGGCGGTGGGTCAGTCATGGTGTGGGGTGGCATTTCTTTGGGGGGCCGCACAGCCCTCCATGTGCTCGCCAGAGGTAGCCTGACTGCCATTAGGTACCGAGATGAGATCCTCAGACCCCTTGTGAGACCACATGCTGGTGCGGTTGGCCCTGGGTTCCTCCTAATGCAAGACAATGCTAGACCTCATGTGGCTGGAGTGTGTTAGCAGTTCCTGCAAGAGGAAGGCATTGATGCTATGGGCTGGCCCGCCGTTCCCCAGACCTGAATCCAATTGAGCACATCTGGGACATCATGTCTCACTCCATCCACCAACGCCACGTTGCACCACAGACTGTCCAGGAGTTGGCGGATGCTTTAGTCCAGGTCTGGGAGGAGATCCCTCAGGAGACCATCCGCCACCTCATCAGGAGCATGCCCAGGCGTTGTAGGGAGGTCATACAGGCACGTGGAGGCCACACACACTACTGAGCCTAATTTTTACTTGTTTTAAGGTCATTACATCAAAGTTGGATCAGCCTGTAGTGTGGTTTTCCACTTTCATTTTGAGTGTGACTCCAAATCCAGACCTCCATGGGTTGATAAATTGGATTTCCATTGATTTTTTTTGTGTGATTTGTTGTCAGCACATTCAACTATGTAAAGAAAAAAGTATTTAATAAGATTATTTCATTCATTCAGATCTAGTATGTGTTATTTTAGTGTTCCCTTTATTTTTTTGAGCAGTTTACATCATTTGACATGTTTCTACATACTTTTTTGACTTTTCGTCTGGACTTCGTGACCCCGTATTTGGATTAGTGAACTAAACACGCTAACAAAAATGAGGAATTTGGACATAAAGATGGACTTTATCGAACAAAACAAACATTTATTGTGGAACTGGGATTCCTGGGAGTGCATTCCGATGAAGATCATCAAAGGTAAGTGAATATTTATAACGCAATTTTTCTGACTTGTTGGCTCTACAACTTGGCGGGTATCTGTATGGCTTGTTTTGGTGGCTGAGCGCTGTACTCAGATTATCGCATGGTGTGCTTTCCACATAAAGTTTTTTTGAAATCTGACACAGCGGTTGCATTAAGGAGAAGTTTCTCTAATACTATGTATAACACTTGTATCTTTCATCATAGTTTATGATGAGTATTTTTGTAAATTAATGTGGCTCTCTGCAAATTCACTGGATGTTTTGGAGGCAAAACGTTACTTAACCTGTTAGGGCTAGGGGGCAGCATTTGCACGTCTGGATAAAAAAAATTTACCCGATTTAATCTGGTTACTAATCCTACCCAGTAACTACAATATGCATATACTTATTATATATGGATAGAAAACACTCTAAAGTTTCTAAAACTGTTTGAATGGTGTCTGTGAGTATAACAGAACTCATTTGGCAGGCAAAACCCGGAGACATTTTCTGACAGGAAGTGGATACCTGATGTGTTGTATTGACTTTAAACCTATCCCATTGAAAAACACAGGGGCTGAGGAATATTTTGGCACTTCCTATTGCTTCCACTAGATGTCACCAGCCTTTACAAAGTGTTTTGAGTCTTCTGGAGGGAGATCTGACCGAACAAGAGCCATGGAACGATGATGTCCCATTAGACACCTGGCGCGCGAGTTCATGTTGGGTACCCTCGTTCCAATACGTTATAAAAGAGTATGCATTCGTCCACCTTGAATATTATTCATGTTCTGGTTAAAAAAGGCCCTAATGATTTATGCTATACAACGTTTGACATGTTTGAACGAACGGAAATATATTTTTTCCCCTCGTTCATGACGAGAAGTCCGGCTGGCTTAGATCATGTGCTAACAAGACGGAGATTTTTGGACATAAATGATGAGCTTTTTTGAACAAAACTACATTCGTTATGGACCTGTGATACCTGGAAGTGACATCTGATGAAGAGAATCAAAGGTAATGGATTATTTACATAGTATTTTCGATTTTAGATCTCCCCAACATGACGTCTAGTCTGTATCACAACGCGTATTTTTCTGGGCGCAGTGCTCAGATTATTGCAAAGTGTGATTTCCCAGTAAGGTTATTTTTAAATCTGGCAAGTTGATTGCGTTCAAGAGATGTAAATCTATAATTCTTTAAATGACAATATAATATTTTACCAATGTTTTCTAATTTTAATTATTTAATTTGTGACGCTGACTTGACTGCCGGTTATTGGAGGGAAACGATTTCCTCAACATCAATGCCATAGTAAAACGCTGTTTTTGGATATAAATATGAACTTGATAGAACTAAAAATGCATGCATTGTCTAACATAATGTCCTAGGAGTGTCATCTGATGGAGATTGTAAAAGGTTAGTGCATCATTTTAGCTGGTTTTATGGTTTTGGTGACCCTGTCTTTGACTTGACAAAACATTACACACAACTCTTGTAAATGTACTGTCCTAACATACTCTAAATTTATGCTTTCGCCGTAAAACCTTTTTGAAATCGTAAAACGTGGTTAGATTAAGGAGATGTTTATCTTTCAAAGGGTGTAAAATAGTTGTATGTTTGAAAAATTTGAATTTTGACATTTATTTGGATTCAAATTTGCCGCTCTTGAAATGCACCTGCTGTTGATGGAGTGCACCACGGGTGGCATGCTAGCGTCCCACCTAGCCCATAGAGGTTAATCTTGTTCTGAAAACCTCCAAAACAATGGTCATGTGGTTTGGTAAGAAGAATGACCCTCTCCCCACAGGTGTGATTACTACCTCTGAGGGTTTAGAGCTTGATGTAGTCACCTCATACAAGTACTTGGGAGTATGGCTAGATGGTACACTGTCCTTCTCTCAGCACATATCAAAGCTGCAGGCTAAAGTTAAATCTAGACTTGGTTTCCTCTATCGTAATCGCTCCTCTTTCACCCCAGCTGCCAAACTAACCCTGATTCAGATGACAATCCTACCCGAGCTAGATTACGGAGACATCATTTATAGATCGGCAGGTAAAAGTGCTCTTGAGCGGCTAGATGTTCTTTACCATTCGACCATCAGATTTGCCACCAATGCTCCTTATAGGACACATCACTGCACTCTATACTCCTCTGTAAACTGGTCATCACTGTGTACCTGTCGCAAGACACACTGTTTGATGCTTATTTATAAAACCCTCCTTGGCCTCACTCCCACCTACCTGAGATATCTACTGCAGCCCTCATCCTCCACATTCAACACCCATTCTGCCATTCGCATTCTGTTAAAGGTCCCCAAAGCACACACATCCCTGGGTCACTCCTCTTTTCAGTTCGCTGCAGCTAAAGACTGGAACGAGCTGCAACAAACACTCAAACTGGACAGTTTTATCTCAATGTCTTCATTCACAGTCTTCCCTGTGGCTCAGTTGGTAGAGCATGGTGTGTGCAATGCCAGGGTTGTGGGTTCGATTCCCACGGGAGGCCAGTACAAAAAATAAAATAAAAAATAAAAATAAAAAAAAAATTGCATGAAATGTATGTATTCATTACTGTAAGTCGCTCTGGATAAGAGCGTCTGCTAAATGACTAAAATGTAAAAATGTAAATTCAAAGACTCAATCATTGACACTCACTGACAATTGTGGCTGCTTTGCGTGATGTATTGTTGTCTCTACCTTTTTGCCCTTTGTCCTGTTGTCTGTGCCCAATAATGTTTGTACCATGTTTAGTGCTGCTACCATGTTGTGTTGAACCATGTTGTTGTCATGTTGTGTTGCTACCATGCTGTGTTGTCATGTGTTGCTGCCTTGCTATGTTGTTGTCTTAGGTCTCTCTTTGTGTAGTGTTGTCTCTCTTGTAGTGACGTGTGTTTTGTCCTATTTTATATAGTTTTTATTTTTTTATTTTTAATCCCAGCACCTGTCCCTGCAGGAGACCTTTTGCCTTTTGGTAGGCCGACATTGTAAATAAGAATTTCTTCTTAACTGACTTGCCTAGTTAACCTCTTAGGGCTAGGGGGCAGCCGGATAAAAAACGTACCCCATTTAATCTGGTTACTACTCCTACCCAGTAACTAGAATATGCATATACTTATTAGATATGGATAGAAAACACCCTAAAGTTTCTAAAACTGTTTGAATGGTGTCTGTGAGTATAACAGAACTCATATGGCAGGCAAAAACCTGAGAGATTCCTTTACAGGAAGTGGCCTGTCTGACCATTTATTGGCTTTCTTTGACATCTCTTTCCAAAACAAAGGATCTCTGCGGTAACGTGACACTTCCCACGGCTCCCATAGGCTCTCAGATCCCGGGAAAAAGCTGAATGTCGTCATTCCAGCCCCAGGCTGAAACACATTATCGTCTTTGTCAAGTGGCAGATCAGGGGACAGTGGGCTTAGGCGCGTGCACTGGTCGCCAACGTCTTTCTTTTTTTCCCTCTATTTACCGAAACGCAGATTCCCGGTCGGGAATATTATCGCTTTTTTACGAGATAAATTGCATAAAAATTGATTGTAAACAGCGGTTGACATGCTTCGAAGTACGGTAATGGAATATTTAGAATTTTTTTGTCACGAAATGCGCCATGCTCGTAACCCTGATTTACCATTTGGGATAGTTTCTTGAACGCACGAACAAAACGCTGCTGTTTGGATATAACGATGGATTATTTGGGACCAAACCAACATTTGTTATTGAAGTAGAAGTAGTGGGAGTGCATTCTGACGAAGAACATCAAAGGTAATCAAACTTTTGTAATAGTAAATCTGATTTTGGTGAAGGCTAAACTTGCTGGGTGTCTAAATAGCTACCCCGTGATGGCTGGGCTATGTACTTAGAATATTGCAAAATGTGCTTTCACCAAAAAGCTATTTTAAAATCAGACATATCGAGTGCATAGAGGAGTTCTGTATCTATAATTCTTAAAATAATTGTTATGCTTTTTGTGAACGTTTATCGTGAGTAATTTAGTAAATTGTTAGCAAATTCCCCGGAAGTATGCTAGTTCTGAACGTCACCTGCTAATGTAAAAAGCTGGTTTTTGATATAAATATGAACTTGATTGAACAGACATGCATGTATTGTATAACATAATGTCCTAGGGTTGTCATCTGATGAAGATCATCAAAGGTTAGTGCTACATTTAGCTGTGGTTTGGGTTTATGTGACATTATATGCTAGCTTGAAAAATGGGTGTCTGATTATTTCTGGCTGGGTACTCTGCTGACATAATCTAATGTTTTGCTTTCGTTGTAAAGCCTTTTTGAAATCGGACAGTGTGGTTAGATAAAGGAGAGTCTTGTCTTTAACCTCTATGGGCTAGGCGGGACGAATTCGTCCCACCTACGTAACAGCCACTTGAAGCCTGTGGCGCGATTTTCAAAACCTTAAAAATCCTATTACTTCAATTTCTCAAACATATGACTATTTTACAGCTATTTAAAGACAAGACTCTCGTTAATCTAACCACACTGTCCGATTTCAAAAAGGCTTTACAACGAAAACAAAACATTAGATTATGTCAGCAGAGTACCAAGCCAGAAATAATCAGACACCCATTTTTCAAGCTAGCATATAATGTCACAAAAACCCAGAAGACAGCTAAATGCAACACTAACCTTTGATGATCTTCATCAGATGACAACCCTAGGACATTATGTTATACAATACATGCATGTTTTGTTCAATCAAGTTCATATTTATATCAAAAACCAGCTTTTTACATTAGCATGTGACGTTCAGAACTAGCATACCCCCTGCAAACTTCCGGGGAATTCGCTAACATTTTACTAAATTACTCACGATAAACGTTCACAAAAAGCATAACAATTATTTTAACCTCTATGGGCTAGGTGGGACGCTAGCGTGCCACCCGTGGTGCACTCCATCAACAGCAGGTGCATTTAACCTCTATGGGCTAGGTGGGACGCTAGCGTGCCACCCGTGGTGCACTCCATCAACAGCAGGTGCATTTCAAGAGCGGCAAATTTGAATCCAAATAAATGTCAAAATTCAAATTTTTCAAACATACAACTATTTTACACCCTTTGAAAGATAAACATCTCCTTAATCTAACCACGTTTTACGATTTCAAAAAGGTTTTACGGCGAAAGCATAAATTTAGAGTATGTTAGGACAGTACATTTACAAGAGTTGTGTGTAATGTTTTGTCAATTCGAAGACAGGGTAACCAAAACCATAAAACCAGCTAAAATGATGCACTAACCTTTTACAATCTCCATCAGATGACACTCCTAGGACATTATGTTAGACAATGCATGCATTTTTAGTTCTATCAAGTTCATATTTATATCCAAAAACAGCGTTTTACTATGGCATTGATGTTGAGGAAATCGTTTCCCTCCAATAACCGGCAGTCAAGTCAGCGTCACAAATTAAATAATTAAAATTAGAAAACATTGGTAAAATATTATATTGTCATTTAAAGAATTATAGATTTACATCTCTTGAACGCAATCAACTTGCCAGATTTAAAAATAACCTTACTGGGAAATCACACTTTGCAATAATCTGAGCACTGCGCCCAGAAAAATACGCGTTGCGATACAGACTAGACGTCATGTTGGGGAGATCTAAAATCGAAAATACTATGTAAATAATCCATTACCTTTGATTCTCTTCATCAGATGTCACTTCCAGGTATCACAGGTCCATAACGAATGTAGTTTTGTTCAAAAAAGCTCATCATTTATGTCCAAAAATCTCCGTCTTGTTAGCACATGATCTAAGCCAGCCGGACTTCTCGTCATGAACGAGGGGAAAAAATATATTTCCGTTCGTTCAAACATGTCAAACGTTGTATAGCATAAATCATTAGGGCCTTTTTTAACCAGAACATGAATAATATTCAAGGTGGACGAATGCATACTCTTTTATAACGTATTGGAACGAGGGTACCCAACATGAACTCGCGCGCCAGGTGTCTAATGGGACATCATCGTTCCATGGCTCTTGTTCGGTCAGATCTCCCTCCAGAAGACTCAAAACACTTTGTAAAGGCTGGTGACATCTAGTGGAAGCAATAGGAAGTGCCAAAATATTCCTCAGCCCCTGTGTTTTTCAATGGGATAGGTTTAAAGTCAATACAACACATCAGGTATCCACTTCCTGTCAGAAAATGTCTCAGGGTTTTGCCTGCCAAATGAGTTCTGTTATACTCACAGACACCATTCAAACAGTTTTAGAAACTTTAGAGTGTTTTCTATCCATATATAATAAGCATATGCATATTCTAGTTACTGGGTAGGATTAGTAACCAGATTAAATCGGGTACATTTTTTTTATCCAGACGTGCAAATGCTGCCCCCTAGCCCTAACAGGTTAATTTGATTACCCTGTTGCAGGAGAACACTACTGCCCTACAGGACATTTTAATCTTGTAGTGTAGTTCACTTTTAAAAAGGCTTCTGAAGTTTGCTCCTATCATCTCTTATGACCGAAAAGAGCTTCTAGACATCAGAACAGTGATTACTCACCTCGAATTGGCCGAATAATTTTTCTTTCACGATTCGGACAGGAAGGATATACTCCAAACACCCGTACAGACCCACATCCTCGTCATTCGCTGGAGAAAGAAACTGAGATTTCACTGAAAGAGATCGAGGTGCCTTGTGAGGATCAGGTGATGAGTGTCTAATCTGCTTTTGCCACCCATAATGTTAGCTAACGTTCAATCACTGGAAAATAAATGGGACGAACTGAAAGCACGTATATCCAACTACTTGCATTGCCCCCCCATCTTCTACACTGCTGCTGCTCTTTGTTATTATCTATGCACAGTCACTTTAATAACTCTACCTACATGTACATATTACCTCAGTTACCTTGACACCGGTATATAGCCCTGCTATTGTTATTTACTGCTGCTCTTTAATTTTTTGTTATTCTTATCTCTTACTTTTTTTGTATTTTCTTAAAACTGCATTGTTGGTTAAGGGCTTGTAAGTAAGCATTTCACTGTAAGGTCTACACCTGTTGTTTTCGGTGCATGTGATAAAACATTTGATTTGATAATGAAATTATCCTCTGCAGCAGAATTATCTCTGGGTCTTCCATTCCTGTGGTAGTACTCATGAGAGCCATTTTCATACAGTATGTAAAGTTGGGTAGATAGCTAGCTAGCAATGTTAGCAGCTAATTTGAGTTAGCCTGCACTGTAGCTAGGTGTTTTTTACATTTTAGAAATGTATTTACTTACTTGAATAGGTTCTCCCAGCCATGGGGACGATTGGAAACAGGGGAGCAAAGTTTCTTTTTCACCAGAGCGTTTTAGAGCATATTACTATTTACCCATTTATTATTAACCAGACCTTGATACAAACTTGCAATGCTGAATTCTTGAAACACAATTGAACATGCTGCTGTACTGTAAACTATGTACTGTAAACAGTACAACAGTAGCTGAATATATATTCTCTGATCACAGTTATGGCATTTCGTAGAATTGAAATAAGACCACTTTCTCTTGGTTACAGACGGACAAAATCACTGTGTGCTTAAAGCTGAAGTTGTAACAACTCTGCACAGATTTGAATGGTGTCTCAACACAGCTCAGTGTCGTCAGTTTTATGAAATAATGCCAATAGTGCACTGTCACTAAGTATGATCATAATTATACCCGTTTTTCTCCCCAATTTCGTGGTGTCCAATTGGTAGTTAGTCTTGTCTCATCGCTGCAACTCCCGTACGGACTCGGGAGAGGCGAAGGTCGAGAGCCGTGGGTCCTCTGAAACACAACCCAACCAAGCCGCACTGCTTCTTGACACAATGGCCACTTAACCCGGAAGCCAGCCGCACCAAGTTGTCTGGCCTGCCACAGGAGTCGCTAGTGCGCGATGGGATGAGGACATCCCTGCCGGCCAAACACCCCCCTAACCTTGACGACGCTGGGCCAATTGTGCACCGCCCCATGGGTCTCCCGGTCGCGGCCGGCTGCGCCACTCGGGTGGACCCAGAATGGTGAAATCTTATAGTAAGCAGTTCATCATTTGATTGATTGTTACTATATTTAGAAAGCATTTCCGTCATTTCAAGCCCTATTGCCCCACTTTTGTTCAGTAGGGAAGAAAATATATTATGATTTTTCACATTTTCATTATATTTGTACTATGTACTTGAGCTTGTGTCCTCAAAAGTGAGAACACCACATCAATTTGTTTAAAAAAATGACCAGAAAGGTGAATTCTAGACTTTTATAAAAATATGCAAGATTACTATACTGAAAAAAATATAAACGCAACATGTAAAGTGTTGGTTTCATGAGCTGAAATAAAAGACCCCAGAAATGTTCCATACTTTTTTTGTAGACAAATTTGTTTACATCCATGTTAGTGAGCATTTCTCATTTGCCAATATAATACATTCACCTGACAGATGTGGTATATAAAGAAGCTGATTAAACAGCATGATCACTACACAGGTGCACCTTGTGTGAAATTCAAAATATGTACTATTCTAAAGGAATATTTTTTGCAGTTTGTCTCCATTCGAGTTCATAATGACAGAGCTACTGGTCTATTTATATAATGTACAATTGTAAAACACATTGTACATTCCTTTTCTATGACTGTACGTTTGTGCAAAATATTGCCCTGTATTATGTATGTACAGTATTACATAACTGTGTAACACCTGGGGAACACTCACCAGTCAAAGTATTAGATATGTAAACTACCGTTCAAAAGTTTGGGATCACTAAGAAATGTCCTTGTTTTTGAAAGAAAAGGACACATTTTGTCCACTAAAATAACATCAAATTGATCAGAAATACAGTGTAGACATTGTTAATGTTGTAAATGACTATTGTAGCTGGAAACGGCTGATGTTTGAGAAACAGATGCCTCAACTGGCAGCTTCATTAAATAGGACCCGCAAAACACCAGTCTCAATGTCAACAGTGAAGCGGTGACTCTGGGCTGCTGGCCTTCTAGGCAGAGTTCCTCTGTCCAGTGTCTGTGTTCTTTCGCCCATCTTAATCTTTTCTTCTTCCAGTCTGAGATATGGCTTTTTCTTTCCAACTCTGCATCCTGGAGTTGCCGCTTCACTGGTCACCCCTTCTACATTTTTTTGAGCAGTATATTCTGCTCAAAAAAATAATAAAGGGAACACTTAAACAACACAATGTAACTCCAAGTCAATCACACTGTCCACTTAGGAAGCAACACTGATTGACAATAAATTTCACATGCTGTTGTGCAAATGGAATAGACAACAGGTGGAAATTATAGGCAATTAGCAAGACACCCCCAATAAAGGAGTGGTTCTGCAGGTGGTAACCACAGACCACTTCTCAGTTCCTATGCTTCCTGGCTGATGTTTTGGTCACTTTTGAAAGCTGGCGGTGCTTTCACTCTAGTGGTCGCATGAGACGGAGTCTACAACCCACACAAGTGGCTCAGGTAGTGCAGCTCATCCAGGATGGCACATCAATGCGAGCTGTGGCAAGAAGGTTTGCTGTGTCTGTCAAACGTAGTGTCCAGAGCATGGAGGCGCTACCAGGAGACAGGCCAGTACATCAGGAGACGTGGAAGAGGCCGTAGGAGGGCAACAACCCAGCAGCAGGATCGCTACCTCTGCCTTTGTGTAAGGAGGAGCAGGAGGAGCACTGCGAGAGCCCTGCAAAATGACCTCCAGCAGGCTACAAATGTGCATGTGTCTGCTCAAACGGTCAGAAACAGACTCCGTGAGGGTGGTATGAGGGCCTGACATCCACAGGTGGGGGTTGTGCTTACAGCCCAACACCGTGCAGGACGTTTGGCATTTGCCAGAGAACACCAAGATTGGCAAATTCGCCACTGGCACCCTGTGCTCTTCACAGATGAAAGCAGGTTCACACTGAGCACATGTGACAGACGTGACAGTCTGGAGACGCCGTGGAGAACTTTCTGCTGCCTGCAACATCCTCCAGCATGACCGGTTTAGCGGTGGGTCAGTCATGGTGTGGGGTGGCATTTCATTGGGGGGCCACACAGCCCTCCATGTGCTCGCCAGAGGTAACCTGACTGCCATTAGGTACCGAGATGAGATCCTCAGACCCCTTGTGAGACCATATGCTGGTGCGGTTGGCCCTGGGTTCCTCCTAATGCAAGACAATGCTAGACCTCATGTGGCTGGAGTGTGTCAGCAGTTTCTGCAAGAGGAAGGCATTGATGCTATGGACTGGCCCACCTGTTCCCCAGACCTGAATCCAATTGAGCACATCTGGAACATCATGTCTCGCTCCAGACTGTCCAGGAGTTGGCGGATGCTTTAGTCCAGGTCTGGGAGGAGATCCCTCAGGAGACCATCCGCCACCTCACCAGGAGCATGCCCAGGCGTTGTAGGGAGGTCATACAGGCACGTGGAGGCCACACACACTACTGAGCCTCATTTTGACTTGTTTTAAGGACATTACATCAAAGTTGGATCAGCCTGTAGTGTGGTTTTCTACTTTAATTTTGAGTGACTCCAAATCCAGACCTCCATGGGTTGATAAATTGGATTTCCATTGATTATTTTTGTGT
This sequence comes from Salmo salar, assembly GCF_965601325.2. Lineage (NCBI taxonomy): Eukaryota > Metazoa > Chordata > Actinopteri > Salmoniformes > Salmonidae > Salmo > Salmo salar. The sequence continues at coordinate 65,219,112 of NC_138308.1, forward strand.
GATTTTGTTGTCAGTACATTCAACTATGTAAAGATAAAAGTATTTAATAAGATTATTTCATTCATTCAGATCTAGGATGTGTTATTTTAGTGTTCCCTTTATTTTTTTGAGCAGTGTATATATATATATATATAATATATATATATATATATATATATATATATATATATATATATATATATATATATATATATATATATATATATATATATCTATCATAGGCAACACCTAATGATGAAGATGAAGCCATAGGCTACTCACGGTGATGGCCGACGTGCTCGTCGTGGCAATAGCCCATCTCAAATTGAGCTACTTTGAAAAACAGTGCTGCTCTTAGCAAATAATTGGGAGTTGGTGACATTTTTTGTTTTCAGATAGATTACTCTTCTCTTAGCAATAGGCATTTGCTTTCCAAGATGTATGTGTTTCCCGCGATTGTATTTTGAAATCTGCAAAAGGCAAACCGACATCCTAAACCAACCATAGAAACATAATCCATAGATGGCAGTTCCTATTCAAGTCAGGACAGTCAACCATTGCTATTGTTCCCTTGAGTTTCAGTCAAATTTCCAGGGGCCTTCCTGACTGTAGGCATACCAGAAACAGACAAAATGAAGGAAAACAGTAAACTATATCAAGGCAGGGCCCCCCAGGTACCCACGTGGCCTCCTACCTATCCTCCACCGATCTGACGATTAGCAGAGTGGTAGTAGCAGGCTGTCTTCACTCACTGAGAGCGGGCTGCTGAGTCCTTGTGTGGTCGAAGGTTGAAGTAAAAAAAAAATGAATATGTTCATATATATGGTTTACAGAGTTACCTACATTTGAAGTCTGAAGTTTACATACCCTGAGGTTGGAGTCATTAAAACACATTTTTAACCCCCTCCACAAATGTCTTGTTAACAAACTATAGTTTGGGAAAATCGGTTAGGACACCTACTTTGTGCACGACACAAGTAATTTTTCCAACAATTGTTTACAGACAGATTATTTCACTTATAATTCACTGTATCATAATTCCAGTGGGTCAGAAGTTTACATACACTAAGTGGACTGTGCCTTTAAACAGCTTGGAAAATTCCAGAAAATGATGTCATGGCTTTAGAAGCTTCTGATAGGCTAATTGACATCATTTGATTCAATTGGAGGTGTACCTGTGGATGTAGTTCAAGGCCTACCTTCAAACCCAGTGCCTCTTTGCTTGACATCATGGGAAAATCAAAAGAAATCAGCCGAGACTTCAGAAAAATAATTGTAGACCTCCACAAGTCTGGTTCAACCTTGGGAGCAATTTCCAAATGCCTGCAGGTACCACTTTCGTCTGTACAAACAATAGTACGCAAGTATAAACACCATGGGACCAGGCAGCCGTCATACCGCTCAGGAAGGAGACGCATTCTGTCTCCTAGAGATGAACGCACTTTGGTACAAAAGTGCAAATCAATCCCAGAACAACAGCAAAGGACCTTGTGAAGATGCTGGAGGAAACAGGTACAAAGTATCTATATCCACAGTAAAACGAGTCCTGTATTGACATAACTTGAAAGGCCGCTCAGAAAGGAGGAAGCCACTGCCCCAATAACTCCATAAAAAAGTCAGACTATGGTTTGCAACTGCACATGGGGACAAAGATTAACATTTTTGGAGAAATGTCCTCTGGTCTGATGAAACAAAAATAGTACTGTTTGGCCATAATGACCATTGTTATGTTTGGAGGAAAAATGGGGAGGCTTGCAAGCCGAAGAACACCATCCCAACCGTGAAGCACGGGGTGGCAGCATCATGTTGTGGGGGTGCTTTGCTGCAGGAGGGACTGGTGCACTTCACTAAATAGATTGCATCATGAGGCAGGTAAATGATGTGGATATATTGAAGCAACATCTCAAGACATCAGTCAGGAAATTAAAGCTGGGTCGCAAATGGGTCTTCCAAATGGACAATGACCCCAAGCATACTTCCAAAGTTGTGGTAAAATGGCTTAAGGAGTGGCCATCACAAAGCCCTGACCTCAATCCTATAGAACATTTGTGGGCAGAAAAGAAAAAGCGTGCGCGAACAAGGAGACCTACAAACCTGACTCCGTTACACCAGCTCTGTTAGGAGAAATGGGCCAACATTCATCCAACTTCTGTTGGAAGCTTGTGGAAGGCTTCCCGAAACGTTTGATCCAAGTTAAACAATTTAAAGGCAATGCTACCAAATACTAATTGAGTGTATGTAAACCTCCGACCCACTGGGAATGTGATGAATGAAATAAAAGCTGAAATAAATCATTCTACTATTATTCTGACATTTCATATTCTTAAAAAAAGTGGTGATCCTAACTGACCTAAGACAGGGAATTTTTACTTGGATTAAATGTCAGGAATTGTGAAAACCTGAGTTTAACCTGTTTGGGATAAGGGGCAGTATTTTCACGGCCGGATGAAAAAACGTACCCGATTTAAACTGGTTACTACTCTTGCCCAAAAACGAGAATATGCATATTATTAGTAGATTTTGATAGAAAACACTCTGAAGTTTCTAAAACTGTTTGAATGGTGTCTGTGAGTATAACAGAACTCATATGGCAGGCAAAACCTGAGAAAATTCCAAGCATGAAGTGGCCTGTCTGAGAATTTGTAGTTCTTCTTTTGATTCTCTATCAAAACTACAGTATATGTGGGGTTACGTAGGACTTTCTAAGGCTTCCATTGGCTCTCTAAAGCCTTCAGAAAGCGGATTGAGGCGTCTTCTGTCTCTGGGCAGAGTATAGTAGCTCAGTTTGTCAGAGGTCTGCCTGGTGACAAAGAGATTGGATATGCGCTTTCACGTGAGCACACTGTTTTTTCTTTTCCTCTTTGAATTATGTCAAGAAAATGCTCAAATAAGCAAAGAGAAACTAAAGTCCATCATTACTTTAAGACATGAAGACCCGGAGTTACCTCTACTATAATGTATAGTCTGCAAATTTTATAATATCACAATCAAGTGTTCACTCTCTCAATCAAGGATTTATCCTAACTTGAGCTAACTCTGACTTTTGAGTTCTGATTTGGAGTCAATTGTATATCTGCTTGGAAATCTGAAGCGTGCAGATTTCAAGTTAAGATAGGTCTCTTACAATTTAGATATTATTTTATATTGAACACTGATACATGGTCTTTGTCAATCTGTGAGAATCCAGTCTGTTCTATACCATTGAGGTAAAACATCAGGCCACACATAGAGTGTCACAAACACATCCAAGAGGCTGGGGATGAGTCCTTGGGAAACACACCTGACACTTCAATCATTTTTCCCTTCAAACCTGCACCTGCATTGGACACAAAGTATCTTAGCATCAAGAGACATACACTACATGATCAAAAGTACTGTATGTCAAACATCTCATTATAAAATCGTGGGCATTAATATGGAGTTGGTCCCCTCTTTCCTGCTATAATAGCCTCCACTCTTCTGGGAAGGCTTTCCACTAGATGTTGGAATATTGCTGTGGGGACTTGCTTCCATTCAGCCACAAGAGCATTAGTGAGGTCCGGCTCCAACATTGGGTGATTAGGATTGGCTCGCAATCGGCGTTCCAATTCATCCCAAAGGTGTTCGATGGGGTTGAAGGCGTTCGGGCAGGTAGCATTCTCCTGGCGTGATTCATCACGCCAGAGAACGCATTTCCACTGCTCCAGAGTCTAATGGCGGTGAGCTTCACACCACTCCAGCCGATGCTTGGCATTGTACATGGTGATCTTAGGCTTGTATGCGGTTGCTCGGATATGGAAACCCATTTCATGAAGCTCACGATGACCAGTTCTTATTCTGACATTGCTTCCAGAGGTAGTTTGGAACTCAATAGTGAGTGTTGCAACCAAGGACAGACAATTTTTATGCGCTACACGCTTCAGCACTCAGCGGTCCCGTTCTGTGAGCTTGTGTGGCCTACCACTTTGTGGCTGAGCCATTGTTGCTCCTAGACATTTCCACTTCACAGCACTGACTTATTGGAAAGGTGGCATCCTATGATGGTGCCACGTTGAAAGTCACTGAGCTCTTCAGCAAGGCCATTGAATCCCAATGTTTGTCTATGGAGATTGCATGGCTATGTACTTGATTTTATACAACTGTCAGCAACGGGTTTGGCTGAAATAGCCGAATCCACTAATTTGAAGTGTCCACCAATGTTTCCTTCAAAGTTTTTTATTACTGAGCAAATTTCAGGTCTGCTGAGCGCAAACTGTGCAACATATTCTGTGCAACTTCTGATGAGCGTTTACTGTGAACAATGAGGCTGTACCCACTTTAACCTGTTTAGGATAGGAGCAGTATTTGCACGGCCGGATAAAAAACATACCCGATTTAATCTGGTTATTACTCCTGCCCAGAAACTAGAATATGCATATAATCGTTTGATTTGGATAGAAAACACCCTAAAATTTCTAAAACTGTTTGAATGGTGTCTGTGAGTATAACAGAACTCATATGGCAGGCCAAAACCTGAGAAGATTCTAAACAGGAAGTGCCCTCTCTGACCATTTCTTGGCCTTCTATACCCTCTTTATCGAAAACAGAGGATCTCTGCTGTAACGTGACATTTTCTAAGACTCCCATAGGCTCTCAGAAGGCGCCAGAACGTTGAATGATGACTCTGCAGTCCCTGGCTGAAAAACAGTAACGCATTTGGATAGTGGTCGATCTGAGAACAATGAAACGGGTGCATGCGTGCACGTGAAGAGTCCATTTTACATTTTCAGTCTTTGAACGAAAACAACGTCGCCCGGTCGGAATATTATCGCTATTTTACGAGAAAATTTGCATAAAATTTGATTTTAAACAGCGTTTGACATGCTTCGAATTACGGTAATGGAATATTTTGACATTGTTTGTCACGATACGCGCCATCGTGTCACCCTTCGGATAGTGTCTTGAACGCAAGAACAAAACACAGCTATTTGGATATAACTATGGATTATTTGTAACCAAAACAACATTGGGTGTTGAAGTAGAAGTCCTGGGAGTGCATTCTGACGAAGAACAGCAAAGGTAATCCAATTTTTCTTACAGTAAATCTGAGTTTGGTGAGTGCCAAACTTGGTGGGTGTCAAAATAGCTATCCATGATGGCCGGGCTATCTACTCAGAATATTGCAAAATGTGCTTTCACCGAAAAGCTATTTTAAAATCGCACACCGCGATTGCATATCGGAGTTCTGTATCTATAATTCTTAAAATAATTGTTATGTTTTTTGTGAACGTTTATCGTGAGTAATTTAGTAAATTCACCGGAAGTTTTCGGTGGGTATGCTAGTTCTGAACGTCACATGCTAATGTAGAAAGATGGTTTTTGATATCAATATGAACTTGATTGAACAAAACATGCATGTATTGTATAACATAATGTCCTAGGAGTGTCATCTGATGAAGATCATCAAAGGTGAGTGCTGCATTTAGCTGTCTTCTGGGTTTTGGTGACATTATATGCTGGCTTGAAAAATGGGTGTCTGATTATTTCTGGCTTGGTACTCTGCTGACATAATCTAATGTTTTGTTTTCGTTGTAAAGCCTTTTTGAAATCGGACAGTGTGGTTAGATTAACGAGAGTCTTGTCTTTAAATAGCTGTAAAATAGTCATATGTTTGAGAAATTGAAGTAATAGGATTTTTAAGGTTTTGAAAATCGCGCCACAGGCTTCAAGTGGCTGTTACGTAGGTGGGACGAATTCGTCCCGCCTAGCCCAGAGAGGTTAGTCCATTTTAGTTAAAACCTGTCTGGGCTAGGGGGCAGTATTTTTCACTAAACTACGAGCAAACACACAATCAATAAAGTTCCCAGCTGCGCCTGTATCTACTAGCGCCTTAAGCTGAGAATTCGGGGAAAACTCCGGGAACTCTATAGATATATACATATGCGCAACAGGAAGCTCTGTGTGAGTTTGGTGCCTACTCACCTGGGATGATCCACCAGCGCCCTGCCTGCTGCCTCGATTACCTGGGTTACCTCTCCAGCACCGACCAGCAGTGTGATAAATCCACCAGCTGGTCAAGGGTAAGTGTGTTATCCCTGCATGCCATCTCCCGCCGGACGTCCTCTCGTAGACTACATCTGTACTGATCGATCAGGGCATTCTCACTCCATCCCGCGCTGGCAGCCAGGGTCCTAAAGTCCAGTGTGAAATCTTGAACACTCCTCATCCCCTGTCTGAGATGGAACAATCTCTCACCCGCCGCTCTCCCCTCAGGTGGATGATCGAAGACAGCCCGAAAGCGACGGGTGAAATCTCTGTAGCGAACCAGCGTAGCGTCTGTATTTCCCTACTCCACATAGGCCCACTCAAGGGCTTTCCCAGACAGACAGGAGATGAGGGCAGACACACTCTCGTATCCCGAGGGCACTGGGTGAACGGTCGCCAGGTCTAGTTCCATCTGAAGCAGGAAACCCTTGCACCCGGCCGCCGTTCCATCATAAGCCCCCGGAAGCGAGAGCCTAATCCCACTGGGTCCACTTGACAGAGGGGTGTGCAGCGGTGGTGTTAGTGGAGGTGATGTGGATGGAGTCGTCAAAAAAAAACGATATGCAAACATTCCATGGTGAGCAGCACGCGATCCATTGCTGATCCGAGCTGGTGTAACATTGTCGCGTGCTGCTGGCACTCGACTGGGTCTGGAAGAACCGATGCGCCTGCTGACTCCATAATGGTGCGTTATTCTGTCAGTGTCCATGTATAGGTGATGAGGAAAGGAGTCAATCGCAGGACACCGAACTGAGTAAAAAATAAGTAATTTACTCAAATAAAAATTCAGTATACGAAAACCATGCTGGGAAAACAAGAACTACAAACACAACGAACAATACCAACAGTAAAACAATAATGCACAAAACATAATGATGACCAGAGGGTTTAAATAGGGAAGTAATCATAACCAAATGGGAACCAGGTGTGAACAATCAAGACATAACTAATCGACAAAGAAACATGGATCGGTGGCAGCTAGAAAGCCGGTGACGATGACCGCCGAACGCCGCCCGAACAAGGAGAGGCACCAACTTCGGCGGAAGTCGTGACACTTGTAAGTACGGTAATTAAGACATAAAATTCCTATATCGGTAATGGAACATTTTGACTTTTTGTGTCTCGAAATGCGCTCGCGCATTACCCTTTGGATAGTGACCTGAATGCACGAACAAAACGGAGGTATTTGGACATAACTATGGATTATTTCGAACAAAAAAAACATTTATTGTGGAAGTAGCAGTCCTGGGAGTGCATTCTGACGAAGATCAGCAAAGGTAATACAATATTTCTAATACTAATTCTGAGTTTAGTTTGCCTCTGAACATCACGCGCCAATGTAAAAAGCTGCTTTTGGATATAAATATGAACTTGATTGAACAAAACATACATGTATTGTATAACATAATGTCCTAGGAGTGTCATCTGACATTTATCTGTGTTTTGGGTTTTATTGACATATATGCTTCTTGGAAAATAGCTGTGTGATTATTTTTGTCAATGTACTCTCCTAACATAATCTAATGTTTTGCTTTCGCTGTAAAGCCTTTTTGAAATCGGACAACGTGGTTGCATTCAGGAGAGGTTTATCTATCAAATGGTGTTAAATAGACGTATGTTTGAAAAATTGAAATTATTGGATTTTTGAGGTTTTGTATTTCGCGCCATGCGATCCCATTGGCTGTTGGCTAGGGGTTCCGCTGGCGGAACGTGGTTCCGCTAGCGGAACACCTAAGAGGTTACGTTCTGCCAATATCAGATATGTCTATGTCCTGAGAAATGTTCTTGTTACTTACAACCTCATGTTAGTCGCATTAGCCTACGTTTGCTCAACTGTCCCGCAGGGGACCCACCAATCCTGAAGACGTTTTAAACAGTACCCACACAACACTAGTCTCAACATCAACAGTGAAGAGGCGACTCCGGGATGCTGGCCTTCTAGGCAGAGTTGCAAAGAAAAAGCCATATCTCATACTGGCCAATAAAAAGAAAAGACAGTTTGTGCTGTTCTCTGAAGGGAGTAGTACACAGCGTTGTCCGAGATCTTCAGAACGGTAGTGTACATATCCCAACCAGAAGCCATTGATTACAAACAAGATCCACATCGAGCTAAAGGCTAGAGCTGCCTCTTTCAAGGAGCAGGATACTAATCAGGATGCTTATAAGAAATCCTGCTATGTCCTCAGACGAACCATCAAACAAGCAAGCGTCAATACAAGAAGATTGAATCCTACTACAACCAACTGTGACGCTCGTCGGATGTGGCAGGGCTTGAAAACTATTACGGACTACAAAGGGAAACCCAGACTCGAGCTGCCAAGTGAAGCGAGCTACCAGATGAGCTAAATGCCTTTTATGTTCGGTTCGAGGCAAGCAACACTGAAGCACGCACGAGAACACCAGCTGTTCTGGATGACTGTGTGATAACGCTCTCGGTAGCTGATGTGAGCAAGACCTTTAAACAGGTCAACATTTACAAAGCTGCGGAGCCAGACGGATTACCAGGACGTGTACTCAAAGCAAGGGCGGATCATCTGGCAAGTGTCTTCATTGACATTTTCAACCTCTCCCTGACCGAGTCTGTAATACCTACATGTTTCAAGTAGTCCACCATAGTCCCTGTGCCCAAGGAGGGGAATGTAACCTGCTTAAATGATTACCGCCCAGTAGCACTCACGTCGATACACATGAAGTACTTTGAAAGGCTTATCATGGCTCACATCAAAAGCATCCTCCCGGATACCCTAGACCTACTCCAATTCGCATAACACCCCAACAGATCCACAGAGGACGCAATTTCAATCGCACTTCACACTGCCCTTTCCCACCTGGACAAAAGGAACATCTATGTGAGAATGCTGTTCATTGACTACAGCTCAGCGTACAACACCATAGTGCCCACGAAACTCATTACTAAGCTAACGACCCTGGGAATAAACACCTCGCTCTGCAACTGAATCCTGGACTTCCTGACGGGCCGCCCCCAGGTGGTAAGGGTAGGCAATAACACGTCTGCCACGCTGATCCAGGGGCCCTCAGGGGTGTGTACTTAGTCCCCTCCTGTACTCCCTGTTCACCCACGACTGCGTGGCCAAACACAACTCCAACACCATTGTCGAAACCTGAGCTGACAAGGTAAAAATCTGTCATTCTTCCCCTAAGCAAGGCAGTTAACCCACTGTTCCCCGGGAGCCGTGGATGTCGATTAAGGTAGCCCCCCACATCTCTCTGATTCAGAGGGGTTGGATTAAATGCGGAAGACACATTTCAGTTGAAGGCATTCAGTTGTACAACTGACTAGGTTTCCCCCTTTCCCTAAAGGACACCAATTATAAGAAGAGACTTGCTTGGGCCAAGAAACCAGAATAATGGACTTTTGACCGGTGGAAATCTGTCCTTTAGTATGATGAGTCCAATGAGTAGGTGAACAGATGATCACCGCATGTGTAGTCCCACCGTGAAGCATTGAGGATGAGGTGTGATGGTGTGGGGGTGCTTTGCTTGTGACACTGTCAGTGATTTATTTAGAATTTATTAATGCAGAATCAAAAATCAAAAATATGTTTAGATTTTTTTTACTTTTTTGGGGTTATAACATGATTCTGCATGTTTTATTTAATAGTTTTAAAGTCTTCACTATTATTCTAAAATGTAGAAAATAATACAAAAATAAGGAAAAACCCTTGAATGAGTAGGTATTTTCAAACTTCTGTCTGGTACTGTATGTTTCACAAGTGTGTATAGCACAGTACAGTGAGTAGAGTACATTACAGGGAAAAAAGGACGGTATATTGTACTTTACTTTACTGAATTGATCTCTTCTGTACTCTACTGCACTGTAATGAACCCTACTCTGCTCCGCTGTTATGTGCTGTATTGTACTGCAATGTACTCTACTGTGCTCTGCAGTGCTGATATCCAAAGTTATACCCGGAGTCTTATGATAACAAGGACTGTAATGGGGGAGAGAAGTGATGCACTGATATCCTTAATTGATGGATTAGAACCTTCTGCATCTCAGGGGAGAGAGAGGGAGAGGGGGATCCAGCGCGAGAGAAAGAGAGAGGGAGCAAAGGAAAAAGAAGCACACGTGATCCAGCTTGCTAATTGAACAAGGGAAATTCCCAGGATTATTTTATTTAAAATGAGGGAAGAGGAGAGCAAGAGATAGAGGCGAACGAGGGAGAGAGTAAAATCTGTTACTGTGACTTAGTAGAGAGATAGTGAGGCATTAATGACAGTTAAATATTTATGGAGATCAAGAGAGACGAAAGCTAGACCATTCTAGAGGGAGGAGGGATCCTCAACAGGAGGAGAGGAAGAGAAGAGGCGTGAACAATGGAAGGAGACCCAAGTGGAGGAGGCGAGGGGAAGAGAGTGAGCATGCATACATCAGGGCAGACCCAGTGATAGGTATCAACAGCAGAGATGGAAACTGAAGGATAAATGTATGGAGCTGCGTTGTATTGTCATGGGGTTCTCATCCATTCTCCAAACTATCTTCTAATCCCTCTCTCCTTCCTTCTCCCTTTCTCTCTCCTTCCCAATTCCTCCCTCTGTATATCTTCTACTCTTCTCTTTCCTCCCCCCAAAAATGTATGAATAATATATTCCAGTTTAAGATTTTATTTGACATCTGAATATGATAGTTACCCCTTACTAGCCCGCGTTGCCACCCACAAGCCACTGAGGGGAGGAGAGGGAAAACAGTTGTGCTTTTCTTTTTTAGACCTTTCTTTATTTTCCCGGTTTCCAACTTGCGGATGGATCATCTCTTGAGTCCCTGAAATGCTGCCTCATTAACATGCTGAGAAGTGCTTTATTTTGTCTTACTGTCTCTCTCTCCCTTCTGCCTTCCTTCTCTATCATCCCTCTCTTTCCTTCCCTTTCTGCCTCCCACTATTTTTGCTCTTCCACCCGTAGCCTTCCTCCGAGCATCAAGCTGCAAAACAAAGACAAGGACAAACTTTAACGAGTGTGAGAGCCACACATACCAAAACAATGGGATTAATGGATAAGTGGGGTTTCAATTGCCTCACTGTTACGATGGGGGCCTCCTTGTGTTCCATTTTTGCTCTCATTTTCGTAAAGCTCTCTCCATCTTTCGGTCTCTCCTTTGCCTTGCTCCTTCTGCCTCTCTTGTTCTTTTTGCCTTTCTCTAATCTCTCCCTTTCTCACTCTCTCTGATGCATACACCATCTTTCTCACTCTCTCTCTCTCTTTCTCTCATACTCACACCATCTCTCTCTCTCATACTCACACCATCTCTCTCTCTCAAAATTGTCAAAGGGACAACAGTAACAACAATAACCAATGGTCAAAATAACCATACATTGAACAATAACAATAAGCATGCAGCAGAGGACATGTCCAGGTTGATTGATTGGTCTCTCTCTCTCTCTCTCTCTCTCTCTCTCTCTCTCTCTCTCTCTCTCTCTCTCTCTCTCTCTCATGGTAGGTAATAATAATGCAAAATTAAATACAAAAAGAATAACAATAAGATGGTAACAGTCAATAGTAGAAATGTAATAAATATAAAAATACAAATATAGAAAATGAAAGTATAACTAACTTATAACTAAATAACGGTCATCTACACCATTACATCAGTACTACAACTACCACCACCATCATTAAACTGATATCATTACCATTACCACCCATACCACTACTATTTGGAATGATAAACAACAAAAATAATTAAAAACAAAAATAATAATAATAAGTAAGTTACTGCTTACTATGCAGATGTTGTTATTAAATCTCTCTCTCTCTCTCTCTCTCTCTCTCATACTCACACTCTCTCTCTCTCATACTCACACTTTCTCTCTCTCATACTCACACTTTCTCTCTCTCGTACTCACACGCTCTCTCGCTCTCATAATCACACAGACTCTCTCATACTCACACACTTGCTCTCACTGTCATACTCACACTCTCTCTCTCGTTCTCATACTCACACTCACACTCAATTCAAGGGGCTTTATTGGCATGGGAAACATATGTAAATATTGTCAAAGCAAGTGAGGTAGATAATACACAAATGTGAAATAAATAAAAATGAACAGTAAACATTACACTCACAGAAGTTCCAACAGAATAAATACATTGCAAATGTCATATTATTTATATATACAGTGTTCTCTCTCTCTCGCGCGCGCAGTGCATGGAGTTTGAGTGTTTGGTGTGGAGGGCTCTGTCCTAACAAATTTTCTTGATTCTGTCCTTGGTCTTTTCTTTCAATTTTTATTTTCTATGGTGTAGGGTTAATGCACTATTTGTTTTAGCGGTATCCACAGGTTTTTTCAAAGTTAGGGTGGAAGAGGACAGAGTTAGTTTCCTGGGGTTTGGAAGGTGTGGTGTGCGCGATGACTTCTCAGCCTAGCGCGGAGGAGACGCTGTCGATACGACATGGATTCAGGTGTGTTCCTGAGAATGGAGTTATGAACAAAGCTGTGGATGTCTTCATGAAAAGAGCAAATTTGGTTGGTAGGCTAATTACTAGTTGAATATTTGTAAGATGTGTGTTGGTGCCAATTTTGCCTCTTTCTACCCCTTTGACAAGGGTGGTAGTTTCAAATTTGCCTCCGTTTTTTACGGATGATCAAATCAGGAAAGAGCTGAGTCGTTTTGGTAAGTTTGCTAGCGGTTTTTGTGTGCTATCGGCAGGTTTTCAGGCAGATGCTGTTAAACATGTTATTTCGTTCCGGAGGCAAATGTTTATGTCTCTGAATAACAATGAGCAACAGCTAAATGTGCATTTTAAAGTGAGGCATGGGGAGGGGCTCTACGCAGGGTTTGCCATTACAGATAGTCTACAGTGTTTTGAGTGTGGGGATTTGGGGCATAAGAGCTTTGCGTGCCCACATACAGGCCGTAGACAAGGTGAGGGGACAAGCGCCAGTGGGGGAAATCAAGGTCAACGTGCAGGGGCCAATGAGATGCAGACAGCAGAGGCTGGGCCTAGTCATGCGAGGGATGGTGGTGTAGATGAGGCTGAGCCTAGTCATACCAGAGATGGTGGGGTAGCTGAGGCTGGGTCTAGTCATGCTATGGATGGTGGTGTAGCTGAGGCTGGGTATAGTCATGGTATGGATGGTGGTGTAGATGAGGCTGGGCCTAGTAAGGCTAGAGATGGTGGGGTAGATGAGGATGGGCCTAGTTATGCTATGGAAGGTGGTGTAGATGAGGCTAGGTCTAGTCAGGTTATGCTAGTGGATGAGGAGAGTATAGTGGGGAAGTGTAAGAGACTAGGGGGGAGGAGGAGGGTGTCAAGCACAAAAGGAAAAAGGGGGAGAAGAAATTAGGTGGGAGGGGAGAGGCTGTTGTGGTCAAAGGCACCAAGGAACCTTTGCCTGGTGCTGGGGGGAGGCCCAGAGAGGAAGGGCAGGTGGTCAGGATGGGAGATGGAGGAAAGTGAGTCTGAGGAAGAGGATAATGAGGAGGCCTTTTTTTCTGACTCCTCTTCAATGGGTCCAGAGCTGACAGCCAGTCAAGCAGAGGGGTCAAAGTACACGTTGAGGGAACTGACAAGGTTCCTGAATGAGAACAAGGGAAAAAATTAATCTTGAGGCATTTTTTTCTGATCCGAGAAAATTTGTAAGATCAGTACAACATGCTATGAAAAATGAGGGGCATGGTGTCCTCACCCAGGAAACGGTTTAGGAAGTGGGTCACAACAGTACGTAAGGATCTACCTTCAGACGCCGTTTAGATGTATAGTTTATTTCAGGCACTGGGGCTTTTTGAGCTTTGCCTATTGGTCTCTTTCTTTGCTGGCTTTTCTCCCACTTATGGAGACTCTTTAGGTTGGCTCGCTTAATATAAATGGCGCCAGAGATAAGGGAAAGAGGAGTGTGTTGGGTGAATATGTAAAACAAAAAAAGTACCGGTGTTGTTTCTGCAGGAGACGCATAGTGATGTGGTGAATGAAGTTGATTGGCGGCTCTGGTGGAAGGGGCAAATGTGTTGAGCCATGGGACAAATTTTAGTGCAGGGATGGCAGTCCTTTTTGTACCGGGTCTGTCTGTAAAAATGTGCTCATCAAAGGTGGTGTGTAGGGGTAGGCTGCTTGTTGTGAAAGCAGAAGTCTTTATAAATGTGTATGCGCCTAACACAGGGAGAGAGAGGGGGGTTCTATTTGGGTGTCTTAGACAGGAACTCTCACAGGTAGCGCCTGAGGAGACGCTGGTGGTCGGCGGGGAATGGAAATGTACAATGGATTTTACGAAAGACAGAAATGGGGAAGAGCCTCATTCAGTGTCAGTGGGAGTGTTAAGGGACATCATTAACCTTCCTGGGTGAGGTGGGACGCAAGTGGCATCGCGTGGCGCGAAATACAGATACCTCATAAATGCTTTAACTTCAATTTCTCAAACATATGACTATTTTACACCATTTTAAAGACAAGACTCTCGTTAATCTAACCTCATTGTCCGATTTCAAAAAGGCTTTACAGCGAAAGCAAAACATTACATTATGTCAGGATAGTACCCTGCCAAAAATAATCACACAGCCATTTTCAAAGCAAGCATATATGTCACAAAAACCAAAACCACAGCTAAATGCAGCACTAACCTTTGATGATCTTCGCCAGATGACACTCCTAGGACATTATGTCATACAATACATGCATGTTTTGATGATGGATCAATGATGATGGATCATTAGCTTCCCTACAGAAAAGACACTAACCTTGACACATCTAGATGACCGGGTGGGTGTGCAGCCAGAAACAGCAGGGGCTCAAACTGTAGAACCCAGTTCCTACATCTGAATATAAAAATTCATTTTATCAAACAAAACTATGCTACATTTTTATCTCTGGGACCCTCAGGATGACGAATCAGAGCAAGATTACTGAATGGCAAGTACATTATTTACCTTCAGAGGTGAATGTATCAAACCAGTTGCCATGACAAAAGATTTTGTTGTTGTGCACGCTCCTCAAAAAAATAGCATTGTATTTTTTCACTGTAATTGCTACTGTAAATTAGACAGTGCAGTTCGATTACTAAGAATGTAAGCTTCCTGCACATATAAGACATGCATATGTCCTGGAAAGTTGGCTGTTACTTACAATGTCATTCTAGTCACATTAGCGCACGTTAGCAACAATTGTCCCGGTATAGGGACACCGATTCCGTAGAAGTTTAACATGTCAGCTAGGTTCGGCCCGAACTTTGCGTAGTACGTCAGTAGTCCTAAGAATGATCTCAGCTGACTGACGTTCTGTGGGCATGGAGCTTCCCCGATGACCTTCACCATTGATGGTGCCTTGTGGAGCCCTGAACTGTCGGTGATATGCCCAGGTACTCAACAGAAGGCTGGAAAAACGTGCATTTGTCCTTTCGGACCCCCAGACCGTGCTCCTCCAGTTTCTGTAGTGTAGTGTTCAAGTTTCTCAGATGCTCTTGCTCGTCTTTGCCGGTGATGAGTAGATCATTGAGGTAACATTGGACATAGCTCTCTGAAACAAGGCCTGAGCGGAGGTGATTCAAAAAGGAAGCCTCTGGTACCTGTACAGTCCTTTGAGTCACTATGGTCAACAGTTCTTGTGCCTCTTGGTCCACATGCACCTGTAGATAGGCTTGACATTAGTCTATCTTACTGAATTTCTGTCCTCCAGTTAAAGCAGAAAAGATGTCGTCAATGAGGGGTAGTGGATATTTTTCAGCAATCAAGATTGGGTTAATGGTAACTTTGAACTCACCACAGAATCGGAGTGATCCGTTGTTTATGACTGGAATGACAGGTGTATCCCATTCACTAACATTCACTGGATCCAATACCCCTCTCGACAAATCTGTTTAGCTCAGTTTTAACTTTTGGTTTCATGGCGTATGGGACAGGTCTAGCTTTGTATCATTTGGTTTGCGGTCTGGTTTCACAGTCAGCTTAACTGTTATGTCCTTCATACTGCCAAGTTCTCCTTTGAACACATCCATGTGTTTCCTTAATACCCCTTGTAGGTTTGTCCTCTTTTGCAACCATGTGCGTCCAAGCATTGCCGGATGGTTTCCTTTCACAATGTAGAGTGGCAGCTTTACCTTCTGTTTGTTGAGCTCCACTGTTTGTTTTTATTTGTAAAACCTTTATTTAACTTGGCAAGTCAGTTAAAAAATTCTTATTTACAATGACGGCCTACACCGGCCAAACCCGGACGATGCAGGGCCAATTGTGCGCCGCCCTATGGGAATCATTTCATCATATGATTTATCACAAGGTTTCTTCCTCGTCGCCAGATTTGTTGTATAGCACACTGTATTACTTATACAACTAATAAACTAATAAGCAAAAAAAGAAACTTCCTTTCACGGTCAACTGTGAAAATATTTGTATGAACATAACAAGATTCAACAACTGAGACATAAACTGAATAAGTTCCACAGACTTGTGACTAACATAAATGGAATAATGTATCCCTGAACAAAGAGGGGGTCAAAATCAAAAGTAACAGTCAGTATCTGGTGTGGCCACCAGCTGCATTAAATTCTGCAGTGCATCTCCTCGTCATGGACTGCATCAGATTTGCCAGTTCTTGCTGTGAGATGTTACCCCACTCTTCCACCAAGGCACCTGCAAGTTCCCGGACATTTCTGGGGGGAATGGCCCTAGCCCTCAACCTCCGATCCAACAGATCCCAGACATGCTCAATGGGATTGAGATCTGGGCTCTTCGCTGGCCATGGCAGAACAGTGACATTCCTGTCTTGCAGGAAATCACACAGAGAACAAGCAGTATGGCTGGTGGCATTGTCATGCTGGAGGGTCAGGTCAGGATGAGCCTGCAGGAAGGGTACAACAGGAGGGAGGAGGATGTCTTCACTGTAACACACAGTGTTGAGATTGCCTGCAATGACAACAAGCTCAGTCCGATGATGCTGTGACACACCGCCCCAGACCATGGCGGTCCCACCACACCGCCCCAGATAATGACGGTCCCACCACCTCCAAATCAATCCTGCTCCAGAGTACTGTACAGGCCTCGGTGTAACGCTCATTCCTTCAACAATAAATGTGAATCCGACCATCAAAAACTGCGACTCGTCGGTGAAGAGCACTTTTTGCCAGTCCTGTCTGGTCCAGCCACGGTGGGTTTGTGCCCATATGCGATGTTGTTTTCCGGTGATGTCTGGTGAGGACCTGCCTTACAACAGGTCTACAAGCCCTCAGCCCAGACTCTCTCAGCATACTGCGGACAGTCAGCACTGATGGAGGGGATTGTGCGTTCCTGGTGTAACTCGGGCAGTTGTTGTTGCCATCCTGTACCTGTCCTGCAGGTGTTCGGTTGTACCGATCCTGTGCAGGTGTTGTTACACATGGTCTGCCACTGCGAGGACGATCAGCTGCCCGTCCTGTCTCCCTATAGCACTATCTTAGGTGTCTCACAGTACGGACATTGCAATTTATTGCCTTGGCCACATCTGCAGTCCTCATGCCTCCTTGCAGCATCCCTAAGGCACATTCACACAGATGAGGAGGGACCCTGTGCATCTTTCTTTTGGTGTTTTTCAGAGTCAGTAGAAAGGCCTCTTTAGTGTGCTAAGTTTTCATAACTGTGACCTTAATTGCCTACCATTTGTAAGCTGTTAGTGTCTTAACGACCGTTCCACAGGTGCATGTTCATGAATTGTTTATGGTTTGTTGAACAAGCATGGGAAACAGTGTTTAAACCTGTGAAGTTATTTGGATTTTTACGATTTATCTTTGAAAGACAGGGTTCTGAAAAAGGGACATTTCTTTTTTTGCTGACTTTATAAGGGCAGGACATGAGACAGGAGTAGAAATTGAAGTGGGCATTGTTTAACCTCTCTAGGCTAGGCGGGACGAATTCGTCCCACCTACGTAACAGCCACTGCTATCCTGTGGCGCGATTTTCAAAACCTTAAAAATCCTATTACTTCAATTTCTCAAACATATGACTATTTTACAGCCATTTAAAGATAAGACTCTCGTTAATCTAACCACACTGTCCGATTTCAAAAAGGCTTTACAACGAAAGCAAAACATTAGATTATGTCAGCAGAGTACCAAGCCAGAAATAATCCGACACCCATTTTTCAAGCCAGCATATAATGTCACCAAAACCCAGAAGACAGCTAAATGCAGCACTCACCTTTGATGATCTTCATCAGATGACAACCCTAGGACATTATGTTATACAATACATGCATGTTTTGTTCAATCAAGTTCATATTTATATCAAAAACCAGCTTTTTACATTAGCATGTGACGTTCAGAACTAGCAAACTTCCGGGGAATTCGCTAACATTTTACTAAATTACTCACGATAAACGTTCACAAAAAGCATAACAATTATTTTAAGAATTATAGATACAGACCTCCTCTATGCACTCGATATGTCCAATTTTAAAATAGCTTTTTGGTGAAAGCACATTTTGCAATATTCTAAGTACATAGCCCAGGCATCACGTGCTCGCTATTTAGACACCCGGCAAGTTTAGCACTCACCATAATCATATTTACTATTATAAAAATGTCATTACCTTTTGTTGTCTTCGTCAGAATACACACCCAGGACTGCTACTTCAATAACAAATGTTGGTTTGGTCCAAAATAATCCATCGTTATATCTGAATAGCGGCGTTTTGTTCGTGCGTTCCAGACACTATCCGAAATAGTAAAGAAGTGTCACGCGCATGGCGCAATTCGTGACAATAAAATTCTAAGTATTCCATTACCGTACTTCGAAGCATGTCAACCGCTGTTTAAAATCAATTTTTACGACATTTTTCTCGTAGAAAAGCGATAATATTCCGACAGGGAATCTCCTTTTCGGCAAACAGAGGAAAAAATCCCAAAGGCGGGGGCGGTCGGGGTCACGCGCATAAGCTAGTGTCTCTTGATCGGCCACTTGAGAAAGGCGATAATGTGTTTCAGCCTGGGGCTGGAATGACGACATTCTGTTTTTTCCCGGTTACTAATCCTACCCAGTAACTAGAATATGCATATACTTATTATATATGGATAGAAAACACCCTAAAGTTTCTAAAACTGTTTGAATGGTGTCTGTGAGTATAACAGAACTCATTTGGCAGGCAAAACCCTGAGACATTTTCTGACAGGAAGTGGATACCTGATGTGTTGAATTACCTTTAAGCCTATGCCATTGAAACACACAGGGGTTGATTAATGTTTTGGCACTTCCTATTGCTTCCACTAGATGTCACCAGCCTTTACAAAGTGTTTTGAATCTTTTACTGTGAGATCTGACCGAACAAGAGCCATGGAACGGTGATGGCCGATTAGACTCTGGCGCGCAAGTTCATGTTGGGTACCCTCGTTCCAATACGTTATAAAAGAGAATGCATTCGTCCACCTTGAATATTATTCATGTTCTGGTTAAAAAAGGCACTAATGATTTATGCTATACAACGTTTGACATGTTTGAACGAACGTAAATATATTTTTTCCCCTCGTTCATGACGAGAAGTCCGGCTGGCTTAGATCATGTGCTAACAACACGGAGCTTTTTGGATATAAATGATGAGCTTTTTTGAACAAAACTACATTTGTTATGGACCTGGGATTCCTGGAAGTGACATCTGATGAAGAGAATCAAAGGTAATGGATTATTTACATAGTATTTTCGATTTTAGATCTCTCCAACATGGCCGTTTGTCTGTATAGCAAAGCATATTTTTCTGGGCGCAGTGCTCAGATTATTGCAAAGTGTGATTTCCCAGTAAGGTTATTTTTAAATCTGGCAAGTTGATTGCGTTCAAGAGATGTAAATCTATAATTCTTTAAATGACAATATAATATTTTACCAATGTTTTCTAATTTTAATTATTTAATTTGTGGTGCTGACTTGACTGCCGGTTATTGGAGGGAAACGATTTCCTCAACATCAATGCCATAGTAAAACGCTGTTTTTGGATATAAATATGAACTTCATAGAACTAAAAATGCATGCATTGTCTAACATAATGTCCTAGGAGTGTCATCTGATGGAGATTGTAAAAGGTTAGTGCATCATTATAGCTGGTTTTATGGTTTGGTGACGCCTGTCTTTGAATTGACAAAACATTACACACAGCTATTGTCAATGTACTCTCCTAACATAATCTAACTTTATGCTTTCGCCGTAAAACCTTTTTGAAATCGGACAACGTGGTTAGATTAAGGAGATGTTTATCTTTCAAAGGGTGTAAGATAGTTGTATGTTTGAAAAATTTGAATTTTGACATTTATTTGGTTTCAAATTTGCCGCTCTTGAAATGCACCTGCTGTTGGTAGGGTGCACCACGGGTGGCACGCTAGCGTCCCACATAGCCCCAAGAAGTTAAATCGTGTACGTTTTTTATCCGTCCGTGAAAATACTGCCCCCTAGCCATAACAGGTTAATCAAATCAAAATATATTTCATGTTATAGATTCCTCAAAGTGGTGCCATGACTTTGCCCTGTTGGGTGAGGGTCATAAAACCCATTTTCCCTCTCTCCCCCCCACCGGTTTACGACCCCCCCAAAATACCTTTCCCCTTTCTCTCTCCACTCAACAAAAATTGACTTTTGAAAATCCGTTGTTACCACAGAGAGAGACTTTGCAATACAGTAACATCAAAAGGTTCAGAATGGAACAATATTTTTGTAATCCAACCAGTTGAAAGTATCCGTTGGTACTTATTAAAGAATGTAATGTCAGATAAGTTGTTGTCTGGGACATTATTACTGATGACAGGACAACATAAATTGTATCTTGGAAAGTCTACACATTCTAGCTATCAGATTCACATGGAATTGTTGTGAAATTTAAATGTTTAAACATGAAACTATTTGTAAAAAGATTAAATGTAATTTTAGCTTCTATATGACAGAATTGTTTTCATAAGTAAACTATGCTCACTCAGTGGCCATGCCCAAGTGAACAGACATTGGTTGAGAACTAAGAAAAACGCCCTTCTCTCCCCCAATACAAAAGCCCGTTGACGGAAGTCAACCTTAGTTCCCGACAACGTGAGGACTGGTGTCCATACGTTTAAAAGGGCTAATTTCAACGTGGAGGTGACGATCACCACGCTGGAAGGATGAATTTCAACTAGACCATCCAGAATACAGCGTGAGCTGAGTATTGCAACATGGTATGAACTTTGAACTCTTATTCACTAAAGAAGTGATACATCCTAAGTGTTGAGTTATCAGCTGCAGCTGTAAACATATTGTGGCCTAGGAAAGGACAGACAATCCTATGAGAAGACAGGGTACTTCAACGTATCCGCTCTACAACACTACGACCAGAGAGATTCTAAAGGACAAGGGTGATCTCTGCTGGGCAAACCAGTCTTCCATCTTTGACCCATCTATCGTGTAAGTATATATATTGCATTTTCCTTTTCTGAATGGGCGGTTATTAGAATGCATAAGATTCTGTATTTACGGTAACATAGCTTCTCAAGGTCTGATAGAGACCCAATCCCCCTTTGTCCCTCAGTCGTCCCCCTCTTTCATTCAAACCCAACCCCCTTTCTTTGTGTAACCACCCATCATATCGGTTTCGTCTGCTAGGGACCTTTTATTTTATGACATGTTTAGTAATCAATGTAATTCTGTGTGATTATTTAGGTATTTAGTAAATAAATAATTAAACCAATTTTTGTATTGCTGATTCAACTTGTTAGCCAGCGTTCGTGAAGATAACCAAGAATTTTACGACATTCAGATGAGACTGAATAAGGTGAAGATTAATAATTGACTGCTATAGATATAAAAGATCTTCAGTTTATTCGGAAGACAGCGTCCTCCGGAATGCTGGCCTTCTAGGCAGAGTTGCAAAGAAAAAGCCATATCTCAGACTGGCCAATAAAAATAAAAGATTAAGATGGGCAAAAGAACACAGACACTGGACAGAGTTCTGCCTTGAAGGCTAGCATCCCGGAGTCGCCTCTTCACTGTTGACGTTGAGACTGGTGTTTTGTGGGTACTATTTAATGAAGCTGCCAGTTGAGGACTTGTGAGGGATCTGTTTCTCAAACTAGACACTCTAATGTACTTGTCCTCTTGCTCAGTTCAAGTCCTCTTGCTATTCTGGTTAGAGCAGTTTGTGTAGTTCTGTGAAGGGAGTAGTATACGGCTTTGTACAAGATCTTCAGTTTCTTGGCAATTTCTCACATGGAATAGCCTTCATTTCTCAGATCAAGAATAGACTGACGAGTTTCAGTAGAAGGTTCTTTGTTTCTTAGCCATTTTGAGCCTATAATCGAACCCACAAATGCTGATGCTCCAGATACTCAACTTGTCAAAAGAAGGCCAGTTTTATTGCTTCTTTAATTAGCACAACAGTTTTCAGCTGTGTTAACATTATTGTAAAATGGTTTTCTAATGATCAATTAGCCTTTTAAAGTGATAAACTTTGATTAGCTAATACAACGTGCCATTGGAACACAGGAGTGATGGTTCCTGATAATGGGCCTCTGTATGCCTATGTAGATATTCCAGCCGTTTCCAGCTACTATAGTCATTTACAACATTAACAACATCTACACTGTATTTCTGATCAATTTGATGTCATTTTAATGGACAAGAAATGTGATTTTCTTTCAAAAACAAGGACATTTCTAAGTGACCCCAAACTTTTGAACTGTCACAATGCTTTGGTCTGGGAATGAATATGGAGGAAATACATAAGACTAGAAACCTAATGAGGATAAAAGCAGAAACCAGTTCCTGTCCCTATAGTTCATTTATGACCTGGAATGCATGTCAACACAAACAACCCCCAATTAAGCCGAAAGAGAGAATGCATTCCATAAAGAGATAAAATCCAAGGACAGCTCAACCTGTACTCAGGGATAGACATAACACAGCAAATGAGCAGGCTGGACAGCTATAGCAAGAGAAGGTTTCAACTGGAGGAAGGAGGAAGTTGTTTGGAGAACTTTCAAGTATTGAAAAAAAAGACAGGGTAAAAGCTCAGGATTAGCGCTCAATAATTACCTCTCTTGAAAATGCTTGGTCAGGGACAGAATCTTCATGTTGTTTCTACCCCAAAATGTTATAATGTGAGTTCGTTTCATTCCAAAGGTTGCTGAACTAATTGTAAAAGATATTTGGAACATTGCCCACTACAACGAATCACTGACTGAATCCATTTCCCTAAATCAAATTGACTCTGTCGCTAATATATCATCGTCACTGTAATTGTTTAGAATACGTTTTAGAAAAGCTAGAGCCTTACAGTCCATTCACGAACCAGCTGACTCTGCCGTGCTGGGGAATATGTTAAGAGCCTCGACGCTCTGTCTAAATGTGAATAATCGCTGCTTATAATACGGTTTTTGAAATGTTTGAAACTTGACTTTCAAATCAGCACAAAATGTTACAAATACAAATGAAACACTTACTGTACAAAGTTTTAACATGGATGCACACGGCTATATTTTGAATAACATGGCTTCCACCATCGATCAGGGACGGTTTCCCAATCGCGATGGAATTTAGGCTTAGGAGTGTTTAGCGATGCATCTTTCCTGCAACAGTTGAAGATGTAACATATGTTTCCCAAAACACCACGCAGAGAGAATGTTGGCTAAGTGTGTCACTGAGGCATGTTTTGATACTGGTAGGATCGAAAGAAAGACAATGCTGCTCTCGGATCAGCTTTCTCTATTCAAATCTTGCCTTAACATTATAATTAGTCCACAATAATGATGACAGATCAGCTCCAAGAAAGATATTATCACCTATGGCTTCAAATATTGAGGCAGCGTATTTGAAGCATATTTTCATACGTTGCTTGTTTTATCAATTTCAAAGACATTGGCAACATTGTAAATGTGGTCAATTTTGTTCTGAAGTTATCAGTGGTCACATGCATAAAACATGGGATTCTATGTATAGCAGATATAAAGTGACGCGGGAGGACAAAAAACAACAGGTAACCAAGACCAACAGGTAATCAAGTCAGGTTAAATATTAATATAATCATACTCTGCTTTCGGCCACAGACCAAAGATAAACAAACAGGTAGAAGTCCAGCAATAAATAAAACATCTGGAAATATTCCAGCCAAAAGAAAAAACAAAGATTGACCTTGATCATACCTGTTAAGTTGGTAGTCTGTTTAATAAACCATAGGAGAAGAACCCAAAATAAATAAGTAGGCCTTAGAAATAGCCTTCCACACGTTGGTCCTTTGAGGCATTAGTCCACAGAGGTAACTTCTCTTGATAGCCAATACAATATCCCTTAACCTGTTGGGTCTAGGGGGCAGCATTTGCACGTCTGGATAAAAAAAATGTACCCGATTTAATCTGGTTACTAATCCTACCCAGTAACTAGAATATGCATATACTTATTATATATGGATAGAAAACACTCTAAAGTTTCCAAAACTGTTTGAATGGTGTCTGTGAGTATAACAGAACTCATTTGGCAGGCAAAACCCTGAGACATTTTCTGACAGGAAGTGGATACCTGATGTGTTGTATTGACTTTAAACCTATCCCATTGAAAAACACAGGGGTTTAGGAATATTTTGGCACTTCCTATTGCTTCCACTAGATGTCACCAGCCTTTACAAAGTGTTTTGAGTCTTCTGGAGGGAGATCTGACCGAACAAGAGCCATGGAACGGTGATGTCCCATTAGACACCTGGCGCGCTACTTCATGTTGGGTACCCTCGTTCCAATACGTTATAAAAGACTATGCATTCGTCCACCTTGAATATTATTCATGTTCTGGTTAAAAAAGGCCCTAATGATTTATGCTATACAACGTTTGACATGTTTGAACGAACGGAAATATATTTTTTCCCCTCGTTCATGACGAGAAGTCCGGCTGGCTTACATCATGTGCTAACGAGACGGAGATTTTTGGACATAAATGATGAGCTTTTTTGAACAAAACTACATTCGTTATGGACCTGTGATACCTGGAAGTGACATCTGATGAAGAGAATCAAAGGTAATGGATTATTTACATAGTATTTTCGATTTTAGATCTCCCCAACATGACGTCTAGTCTGTATCGCAACGCGTATTTTTCTGGGCACAGTGCTCAGATTATTGCAAAGTGTGATTTCCCAGTAAGGTTATTTTTAAATCTGGCAAGTTGATTGCGTTCAAAAGATGTAAATCTATAATTCTTTAAATGACAATATAATATTTTACCAATGTTTTCTAATTTTAATTATTTAATTTGTGACGCTGACTTGACTGCCGGTTATTGGAGGGAAACGATTTCCTCAACATCAATGCCATAGTAAAACGCTGTTTTTGTATATAAATATCAACTTGATAGAACTAAAAATGCATGCATTGTCTAACATAATGTCCTAGGAGTGTCATCTGATGGAGATTGTAAAAGGTTAGTGCATCATTTTAGCTGGTTTTATGGTTTTGGTGACCCTGTCTTTGACTTGACAAAACATTACACACAACTCTTGTAAATGTACTGTCCTAACATACTCTAAATTTATGCTTTCGCCGTAAAACCTTTTTGAAATCGTAAAACGTGGTTAGATTAAGGAGATGTTTATCTTTCAAATGGTGTAACATAGTTGTATTTTTGAAAAATTTGAATTTTGACATTTATTTGGATTCAAATTTGCCGCTCTTGAAATGCACCTGCTGTTGATGGAGTGCACCACGGGTGGCACGCTAGCGTCCCACCTAGCCCCAAGAGGTTAACAAGTCTTTGAGAATATCTTCAGTTTTTGAAAACTAGGCTTTAAATTTAAATCAAGATGTGTTCCCACAAACCAGGAAATGACTACGGGTGTGGCTGGGCAGAGCCCACAGCCTGTACACACCTCACCATTGAAACTAGTTAGACTAATCAGGTAAAGTGGAATACCTAGTCAGTTGCACAACTGAATGCATTCTACTGAAATGTGTCTTCCACATGTAACCTAACCCATCTGAATCAGAGCAGTGTGGGGGCCTGCCTTACATCCACATTATCAGCACCCAGGGAGCAGTTGTTGTTAACTGTTAACTACCTTGCTCAAGGGCAGAATTACAGACTTTTCCGCCTTGTAGGCTCGGGGATTGGAACCAGCAACCTTTCAGTTATTGGCCCAACGTGCTTAACCGCTAGGCTACCTGCTGCCCAATAATTTAATGTTGATTGATTACAAGACGCATAAAAAAAACTCAGAACTGGGCTGATGGAAACAGCAAATGTGTATGTAAAATGTCGCAATGTCGGCATCATGTGATAATATGAAGACATCACGTGAAGGCATCACGTGATAATATGTTATGCTGTAGACTACTACCACAATGTTGTGGAAAAGCATTCAGACTGCAGAGTTTATAGGCAGATGAAATAAGTTATGATGAACTTATTTCAAAAATTCATAATTTATGGTGGTTAAGTGCACAGTCATGAGCTTCATGCAAAATTCCAACAAATATCGAGGGTATTACTTGAATGCTGGTGACATGATTGGTGCTTGGAATGCCAAGAGTGTGCAAAGCTGTCATCAAGGCAAAAGAAGAATCAAAAATTGAAGAATCAAAAATATAAAACATATTTTGATTTGTTTAACACGTTTTTGGTTACTACATGATTCTATATAATTGTTATTTCGTAGTTTTGATGTCGTCACTATTATTCTACAATGTAGAAAATAGTAAAAAATAAAGAAAAACCCTGGAATGAGTAGGTGTGTCCAAACTTTAAACTTGTACTGTCAACTGCATTTATTTTCAGCGTAAATATTTGTATGAACATAACAAGATTCAACAACTGAGCCATAAACTGAACAAGTTCCACAGACATGTGACAAACAGAAATGGAATAATGTGTCACTGAACAAAGAAGGGGTCAAAATCAAAAGTAACAGTCAGTATCTGGTGTGGCCATCAGCTTCATTAAGTACTGCAGTGCATCTCCTCCTCATTGACTGCACCAGATTTGCCAGTTCTTGCTGTGAGATGTTACTCCACTCTTCCACCAAGGCACCTGCAAGTTCCTGGACATTTCTCGGGGGAATCGCCCTAGCCCTCACCCTCTGATACAATAAGTCCCAGACGTGCTCAATGGGATTGAGATCTGGGCTCTTCGCTGGCCATGGCAGAACACTGACATTCCTGTCTTGCAGGAAATCACGCACAGAACGAGCAGTATGGCTGGTGGCATTGTCATGTCAGGATGAGCCTGCAGGAACGGTACCACATGAGGGAGGAGGATGTCTTCCCTGTAACGCACAGCGTTGAGATTGCCTGCACTGACAACAAGCTCAGTCCCATGATGCTGTGACACACCGCCCCAGACCATGACGAACCCCTCCACCTCCAAATGGATCCCTCTTCAAAGTACAGGCCTCGGTATAATGCTCATTCCTTTGATGATAAATGCGAATCCGACCATCACCCCTGTTGAGACAAAACCGCGTCTTATAAGTGAAGAGCACTTTTTGCCAGACCTGTCTGGTCCAGCGATGGTGGGTTTATGCCCATATGCCACGTTGTTGCCAGTGATGTCTGGTGAGGACCTGCCTTACAACAGGCCTACACGTCTTCAGTCCAGCCTCTCTCAGCCTATTGTGGACAGTCTGAGCACTGATGGAGGGATTGTGCGTTCCTGGTGTAACTCGGGCAGTTGTTGTTGCCATCCTGTACCTGTCCTGCAGGTGTGATGTTTGGATGTACCGATCCTGTGCAGGTGTTGTTACACGTGGTCTGCCACTGCGAGGACAATCAGCTGTCCATCCTGTCTCCCTTAGGTGTCTCACGGTACAGACATTACAATTTATTGCCCTGGCCACATCTGCAATCCTCATGTCTCCTTGCTGCATGCCTAATGCACGTTCACTCAGATGAGCAGGGACCCTGGGCATCTTTCTTTTGTTGTTTTTCAGAGTCAGTAGAAAGGCCTCTTTAGTGTCCTAAGTTTTCATAACTGTGACCATAATTACCTACTCCCTGTAATCTGTTGGTGTCTTAAACGTTCCACAGGTGCATGTTCATTAATTGTTTATGGTTTAATGAACAAGCATGGGAAACAGTGTTTAAACCCTTTAAAATGAAGATCTGAGAAGTTATTTGGATTTTTACAAATTAGGTCCTGCAAAAGGTTAAATACATTTTTTTGCTGAGTTTATGTATTTAAGCAATAAGGCACGAGGAGGTGTGGTATATTGCCAATTGCCAATATGCCACGGCTAAGGACTGTTCCTCAGCATGACTCAACGCAGAGTGCCTGGATACAGCCCTTAGCTGTGATATATTGGCCATATACCACAAACCCCCGAGGTGCATTACTGCTATTATAAACTGGTTTCCAACGTAATTAGATGTGTAAAAATAAATATTTTGTCATACCCGTGATATACCACGGCTGTCTGCCAATTAGCATTCAGGGCTCGAACCAGCCAGTTTAATATATATCAGCATTCAGCGCTCGAAAAACCCAGTTTATATATATAAACATTTTGTGGCAAAGAAGGGGGTTGAGTGATAAATGGCAGATATGTGAGGGCAGAACTAATAAACGGGCTTACCTGTTGGCGTTTAGACCTGGACCTACCGAGAACCAGATTTGTGTACCGAACCCTGCTATCCTTGACCTTACCTGTGGCTTGGGTGGACCAGGACAGCGAAACAAACACACAGGTACTGTCATGTTCGAAAGAACTTACATTCTGGGCTGACTTTGGTGACAGTTTCCCACTTAATTTGTGACAAACGCTCCTAACTTTGAAGAGGTTTGCCTCTATATATATATATATATATATATATATATATATATATATATATTATATATATATATATATATATATTGAATGGGTTACCTTTAGACAAGTCCCGAGGGGCTTGTGTGGGTCGTAGAGCAAAACTGAGAACACCATAGAGTTTGTGATGCACCAAACCATTCGGATACTACAGACGTTTTCTATTTATGTCTCCTGTTCTGACAAACAGAGCTGTAGCTCTGCCACTTTCCACTGCAGACGCGGAAGGGTGACATAGGCGAATGCGGTGGATTGAGACGCCTATGCATTTTTTTATTATGTTACTTAGATTGACATAGACTACATGGGGTTATAGTGCCACCCTAAAGATTCTGGCGGGTGCGCTAGTTCAGTGTCATATTCACACACATGTACATCATGGTTCACCAGCATACCTAAACATCTAAAGTGTCATGACTCTCCTGACAGTGGATCAAAGGACCCATCAGCTAGGCAGTTGTCTCTCCCACAGAAGAGGGGAAGAGGAGGCTGTGCCGGTCTTGACACCTTGACACTGGGTCGTATATTTAAGCAGGAGGGGACTCTCCCTCTCTGCCTTTCAGTATCCACCAAAGAGAGGCCTTTGTCTACAGAAGACCTTTGCCGCCAAAAACTCTAACGGCCAAAGTATGAACTTTGGAACAATGTTCATAAGATAGGAATGTTAAGAATGGTCGGTGGGGATCTAAAGAATAATCATGTCATATTGCTTATTCCTTTGTGATGTCACTAAGGATGGTATAACAAAGTAACTAACTCTGAAAGTGTACGCATAATATGTATCAATTTTACATCTAAATGTTGTGAAAACGCTTGTGAAGATAGAAATGTGACTTTAGCCTTCTAATTGAGATAATAGTTTTCATGTAAACTTGTGCCCAGTCAGTAACCATGCCCAAGTGAGCACAGACATCGTGTCGGCATGATGGAATGCCCCCTTTTTACACGAGGATAAAAGCCTTGGTAACAAAATTTACATTAGACCAAAACATGCCAGGTTTCTGCTGGCGTATAAAGTGGTCGAAGCCCTGAACCTGAATAATCAATTTTGAGACCACTATGAGACCAAGCAGATGGACGGTGTAAGCCGGACGTCACAAATGGTTAAAACTACAAGACCTGACAGCGTGGAGTGGTGGCTTCACGTTGCAAAATGGTTAGGAACTCTGAAACTCTCAATATCTACACAAGAAGAAGAAACTCACTAGACCGTAGCATTTACCAGTCTGCAGCTGGCATGTAAAGTAGTCCAGGACATTTGGGGAGGAACAGATAACCATTGGTACAGCTGAAGTAACTGTTTTAACAGCCACTCCACTACCAGAGAAGCTCTACAAAGGAAATTGTGACCTCTGGTGGACAAACCAGTCTTACATCCCTCGACAATTTCACCATAGGACCCATCGAGTTCAATAGAGATAGACACCAATCTAGGAATGTTACAGGCAAATGTATATTGCATTTCTAATCCGAATGAGCGTTGGTTAGGGTGCTAAGTATTCTTATTTCCGTGAGTGAAGCTTCCAAATGAAACAATGATAGTTGACTCTCTTTGTCTCTCCCTATCCCTCTCTTTCCATTCCTCGATCTTTTATAACCAAATGGTCATGCTTTTGTCAGTCCACTAGGGGCTTGTTAATATTGTATTACATTAGTAATCAATAACATACTGTGTGTGTGTGTGTGTGTTTATGTATTCTGTGTTATTATTTAATTAGTTAGTTAATAAATAATTAACCTGTTGAGGACAGACGTTCCGCTAGCGGAACCCCGTTCCGCCTGCGGAATCCCTAGCCAATAGCCAATGGCATCGCACGGCGCGAAATACAAAACCAACTAAAATACCACAATTCAATTTTCTCAAACAATCAACTATTTTACACCATTTTAAAGATAAGGCTCTCGTTAATCTAACCACATTGTCCGATTTCAAAAAGGCTTTAGATTATGTTAGGAGAGTACATAGACACAAATAATCACACAGCCATTTTCCAAGCAAGCATATATGCCACATAAACCCAAACCACAGCTAAATGCAGCACTAACCTTTGATGATCTTCATCAGAGGACACTCCTAGGACATTAGCCTTCCCTGTAGCTCAGTTGGTAGAGCATGGTGTTTGCAACACCAGGGTTGTGGGTTCGATTCCCACGGGGGGCCAGCACAGAAAAAAAAAAAAAGAAAAAAAAAATGAAAAATGTATGAAATGTATGCATTCACTACTGTTAGTCGCTCTGGATAAGAGCGTCTGCTAAATGATGTAAATATAAATATTATGTTATACAATACATGCATGTTTTGTTCAATCAAGTTCATATTTATATCAAAAACCAGCTTTTTACATTAGCATGTGATGTTCTCTCTTTCTCCCCTGACCCATCTGTCTATCTCCTCATTTGAATTCCATGCTGTCACAGTTACCAGCCCTTTCAAGCTTAACATCCTTATCATTTATCGCCCTCCAGGTTCCCTTGGAGAGTTCATCAATGAGCTTGACGCCTTGATAAGTTCCTTTCCTGAGGATGGCTCACCTCTCACAGTTCTGGGTGACTATAACCTCCCCACGTCTACCTTTGACTCATTCCTCTCTGCCTCCTTCTTTCCACTCCTCTCCTCTTTTGACCTCACCCTCTCACCTTCCCCCCCTACTCACAAGGCAGGCAATACGCTTGACCTCATCTTTACTAGATGCTGTTCTTCCACTAATCTCATTGCAACTCCCCTCCAAATCTCCGACCACTACCTTGTATCCTTTTCCCTCTTGCTCTCATCCAACACTTCTCACTCTGCCCCTACTCGGATGGTATTGCGCCGTCCCAAACTTCGCTCTCTCTCTCCCGCTACTCTCTCCTCTTCCATCCTATCATCTCTTCCCTCTGCTCAAACCTTCTCCAACCTATCTCCTGATTCTGCCTCCTCAACCCTCCTTTCCTCCCTTTCTGCATCCTTTGATTTTCTCTATGTCCCCTATCCTCCAGGCCGGCTCGGTCCTCCCCTCCTGCTCCGTGGCTCGACGACTCACTACGAGCTCACAGAACAAGGCTCCGGGCAGCCGAGCGGAAATGGAGGAAAACTCGCCTCCCTGCGGACCTGGCATCCTTTCACTCACTCCTCTCTACATTCTCCTCTTCTGTCTCTGCTGCTAAAGCCACTTTCTACCACTCTAAATTCCAAGCATCTGCCTCTAACCCTAGGAAGCTCTTTGCTACCTTCTCCTCCCTCCTGAATCCTCCTCCCCCTCCCCCCCCCCTCCTCCCTCTCTGCGGATGACTTCGTCAACCATTTTGAAAAGAAGGTTGACGATATCCGATCCTCGTTTGCTAAGTCAAACGACACCGCTGGTCCTGCTCACACTGCCCTACCCTGTGCTTTGACCTCTTTCTCCCCTCTCTCTCCAGATGAAATCTCGCGTCTTGTGACGGCCGGCCGCCCAACAACCTGCCCACTTGACCCTATCCCCTCCTCTCTTCTCCAGACCATTTCCGGAGACCTTCTCCCCTTCCTCACCTCGCTCATCAACTCATCCTTGACCGCTGGCTACGTCCCTTCCATCTTCAAGAGAGCGAGAGTTGCACCCCTTCTGAAAAAACCTACACTCGATCCCTCCGATGTCAACAACTACAGACCAGTATCCCTTCTTTCTTTTCTCTCCAAAACTCTTGAACGTGCCGTCCTTGGCCAGCTCTCCTGCTATCTCTCTCAGAATGACCTTCTTGATCCTAATCAGTCAGGTTTCAAGACTGGGCATTCAACTGAGACTGCTCTTCTCTGTGTCACGGAGGCTCTCCGCACTGCTGAAGCTAACTCTCTCTCCTCTGCTCTCATCCTTCTAGACCTATCTGCTGCCTTTGATACTGTGAACCATCAGATCCTCCTCTCCACCCTCTCCGAGTTGGGCATCTCCGGCGCGGCCCACGCTTGGATTGCGTCCTACCTGACAGGTCGCTCCTACCAGGTGGCGTGGCGAGAATCTGTCTCCGCACCATGCGCTCTCACCACTGGTGTCCCCCAGGGCTCTGTTCTAGGCCCTCTCCTATTCTCGCTATACACCAAGTCACTTGGCTCTGTCATATCCTCACATGGTCTCTCCTATCATTGCTATGCAGACGACACACAATTAATCTTCTCCTTTCCCCCTTCTGATAACCAGGTGGCGAATCGCATCTCTGCATGTCTGTCAGACATATCAGTGTGGATGACGGATCACCAGCTCAAGCTGAACCTCGGCAAGACGGAGCTGCTCTTCCTCCCGGGGAAGGACTGCCCGTTCCATGATCTCGCCATCACGGTTGACAACTCCCTTGTGTCCTCCTCCCAGTGTGCTAAGAACCTTGGCGTGATCCTGGACAACACCCTGTCGTTGTCCACTAACATCAAGGCGGTGACCCGATCCTGTAGGTTCATGCTCTATAACATTCGCAGAGTACGACCCTGCCTCACACAGGAAGCGGCGCAGGTCCTAATCCAGGCACTTGTCATCTCCCGTCTGGATTACTGCAACTCGCTGTTGGCTGGGCTCCCTGCCTGTGCCATTAAACCCCTACAACTCATCCAGAACGCCGCAGCCCGTCTGGTGTTCAACCTTCCCAAGTTCTCTCACGTCACCCCGCTCCTCCGCTCTCTCCACTGGCTTCCAGTTGAAGCTCGCATCCGCTACAAGACCATGGTGATTGCCTACGGAGCTGTGAAGGGAACGGCACCTCCATACCTTCAGGCTCTGATCAGGCCCTACACCCAAACAAGGGCACTGCGTTCATCCACCACTGGCCTGCTGGCCCCCCTACCTCTGAGGAAGCACAGTTCCCGCTCAGCCCAGTCAAAACTGTTCGCTGCTCTGGCACCCCAATGGTGGAACAAGCTCCCTCACGACGCCAGGACAGCGGAGTCAATCACCACCTTCCGGAGACACCTGAAACCCCACCTCTTTAAGGAATACCTTGGATAGGATAAAGTAATCCTTCTAACCCCCCCCCCCCCTTAAAAGATGTAGATGCACTATTGTAAAGTGGTTGTTCCACTGGATATCATAAGGTGAATGCACCATTTTGTAAGTCGCTCTGGATAAGAGCGTCTGCTAAATGACTTAAATGTAAATGTAAATGTAATGTTCAGAACTAGCATACCCACCAAAAACTTCTGGTGAATTTACTAAATTACAAAATTGACAAAATACATAACAATTATTTTAAGAATTATAGATAAAGAACTCCTTTATGCAATCGCTTTGTCCGATTTTAAAATAGCTTTTCGGTGAAAGCACATTTTGCAATATTCTGAGTAGATAGCCTGGCCATCATGGCTAGCTAATTTGACACCCACCAAGTTTGGCACTCACCAAACTCAGATTCACTATAAGAAAAATTGGATTACCTTTGCTGTTCTTCATCAGAATGCACTCCCAGGACTTCTACTTCAACACCCAATGTTGTTTTGGTTCCAAATAATCCATAGTTATATCGAAATACCTCCGTTTTGTTTGTGCGTTCAAATCACTATCCGAAGGGTGACGCGCCGGCGCGTTTCGTAGCAAATTTCAAAATATTCCATTACCGTACTTCGATGCATGTCAAACGCTGTTTAAAATCATTTTTTATGCGATTTTTCTCGTAAAATAGCGATAATATTCCAACCGGGAGACGTTGTATCTGTTCAAACACTGAAATAAGAAAATGGAGTCATCACATGCACGCGCGCCCCAGTGTCATTGTTCTCAGAAGTACCACTCTCCAAAACCCCTACTGTTTTTCGCCCAGAGACTGCAGAGTTATCATTCAACGTTCTGGCGCCTTCTGAGAGCCAATTAAAGCCTTAGAAAATGTCACGTTACAGCAGAGATCCAGTATTTTCGACAAAGAGGCTACAGAAGGCGAAAAAATGATCAGACAGGGCACTTCCCATATAGAATCTTCTCAGGTTTTGGCCTACCATATGAGTTCTGTTACACTCACTGACACCATTCAAACAGTTCTAGAAACTTCAGGGTGTTTTCTATCCATATCTACTAATTATATGCATATTCTAGTTTCTGGGCAGGAGTAATAACCAGATTAAATCGGGTACGTTTTTTTATCCGGCCGTGAAAATACTGCCCCCTATCCCAAACAGGTTAACTTGGGTCAAACGTTTTGGGTAGCCTTCCACAAGCTTCTCACAATAAATTGGGTGAATTTGGCCCATTCCTCCTGACAGAGCTGGTGTAACTTAGTCATGTTTGTAGGCCTCCTTGCTTGCACACGCTTTTTCAGTTCTGCCCACAAACGTTCTATAGGATTGAGGTTAGGGCTTTGTGCCAGCCACTCCAATACCTTGACTTTGTTGTCCTTAACCTCTTCGCTATAGGGGGCAGTATTTTCACGGCCGGATGAAAAACGTACCCAAATTAAACGGCCTACTACTCGGGCCCAGAGTCAAATACTTGCATATTATTAGTAGATTTGGATAGAAAACACTCTGAAGTTTCTAAAACTGTTTGAATGATGTCTGTTAGTATAACATAACTAATTTGGCAGCAAAAACCTGAGAAAAATCCAACCAGGAAGTGGGAAGTCTGAGGTTTGTAGTCTTTCAGACCATTTTCTATTGAAACTACAGTATCTGTGGGGTCAACTTGCACTACCTTAGGGTTCCACTAGATGTCAACAGTCTTTACAAAGTTGTTTGAGTCTTCTATGGTGAATTTTGACCGAATAACTGCCGGTTCAAGCAATGTACTGTCTGAGGTCATGAAGTTACTTCATGCGTATTCACGCATGGATAGCATTTTTAAATTTTTCTTCTGTACTGAATACACTATTGTCCGGTTGGAAGATTATTGATTGTTTATGTTAAAAACACCCTAAGGTTTGATTGGAAACAGCCTTTGACATGTTTCTACAAACGGTAATGGAACTTTGAGCTTTTCGTCTATTGATTTGCACCCCCGTCTCGTGCCTTTGGAATAGTGTTCTGGATGCGCCAACAAAACGGAGTTATTTGGACATAAATTATGGACTTTATCAAACAAATGAACATTTCTTGTGGAAGTGGGAGTCCTTCCGAGTGCATTCCGCCGAAGATCAGCAAAGGTAAGAAAATATTTATAATAGTATTTTAGAGTTTTGACGACGCCGTGGCTTGACGACTAAATGTATAGCTTGCATTGATGGCAGAGCTCTGTACTCAGATTATTGAACAATGTGCTTTCTCCGTAAAGTTATTTTGAAATCTGACACAGCGGTTGCATTAACCTGTTAGGGCTAGGGGGCAGTATTTGCACGGCTGGATAAAAAAAATGTACCCGATTTAATCTGGTTACTAATCCTACCCAGTAACTAGAATATGCATATACTTATTATATATGGATAGAAAACACTCTAAAGTTTCTAAAACTGTTTGAATGGTGTCTGTGAGTATAACAGAACTCATTTGGCAGGCAAAACCCTGAGACATTTTCTGACAGGAAGTGGATACCTGATGTGTTGTATTACCTTTAAACCTATCCCATTGAAAAACACAGGGGCTGAGGAATATTTTGGCACTTCCTATTGCTTCCACTAGATGTCACCAGCCTTTACAAAGTGTTTTGAGTCTTCTGGAGGGAGATCTGACCGAACAAGAGCCATGGAACGATGATGGCCCATTAGACACCTGGCGCGCGAGTTCATGTTGGGTACCCTCGTTCCAATACGTTATAAAAGAGTATGCATTCGTCCACCTTGAATATTATTCATGTTCTGGTTAAAAAAGGCCCTAATGATTTATGCTATACAACGTTTGACATGTTTGAACGAACGTAAATATATTTTTTCCCCTCGTTCATGACGAGAAGTCCGGCTGGCTTAGATCATGTGCTAACAAGACGGAGATTTTTGGACATAAATTATGAGCTTTTTTGAACAAAACTACATTCGTTATGGACCTGTGATACCTGGAAGTGACATCTGATGAAGAGAATCAAAGGTAATGGATTATTTACATAGTATTTTCGATTTTAGATCTCCCCAACATGACGTCTAGTCTGTATCGCAAAGCGTATTTTTCTGGGCGCAGTGCTCAGATTATTGCAAAGTGTGATTTCCCAGTAAGGTTATTTTTAAATCTGGCAAGTTGATTGCGTTCAAGAGATGTAAATCTATAATTCTTTAAATGACAATATAATATTTTACCAATGTTTTCTAATTTTAATTATTTAATTTGTGGTACTGACTTGACTGCCGGTTATTGGAGGGAAACGATTTCCTCAACATCAATGCCATAGTAAAACGCTGTTTTTGGATATAAATATGAACTTGATAGAACTAAAAATGCATGCATTGTCTAACGTAATGTCCTAGGAGTGTCATCTGATGGAGATTGTAAAAGGTTAGTGCATCATTTTAGCTGGTTTTATGGTTTTGGTGACCCTGTCTTTGAATTGACAAAACATTACACACAACTCTTGTAAATGTACTGTCCTAACATACTCTAAATTTATGCTTTCGCCGTAAAACCTTTTTGAAATCGTAAAACGTGGTTAGATTAAGGAGATGTTTATCTTTCAAAGGGTGTAAAATAGTTGTATTTTTGAAAAATGTGAATTTTGACATTTATTTGGATTCAAATTTGCCGCTCTTGAAATGCACCTGCTGTTGATGGATTGCACCACGGGTGGGACGCTTGCGTTCCACCTAGCCCATAGAGGTTAACTGCACCTGTTTGAACTCATTACCTGTATAAAAGACACCTGTCCACACACTCAATCAAACAGACTCCAACCTCTCCACAATGGCCAAGACCAGAGAGCTGTGTAAGGACATCAGTGATAAAATTGTAGACCTGCACAAGGCTGGGATGGGCTACAGGACAATAAGCATGCAGCTTGGTGAGAAGGCAACAACTGTTGGCACAATTATTAGAAAATGGAAGAAGTTGAAGATGACGGTCAATCACCCTCGGTCTGGGGCTCCATGCAAGATCTCACCTTGTGAGGCATCAATGATCATGAGGAAGGTGAGGGATCAGCCCAGAACTACACGGTAGGACCTGGTCAATGACCTGAAGAGAGCTGGGACCACAGTCTCAAAGAAAACCATTAGTAACACAGTACGCCGTCATGGAATGAAATCCTGCAGCGCACGCAAGGTCCCCCTGCTAAAGACAGCGCATGTCCAGGCCCGTCTGAAGTTTGCCAATGACCATCTGGATGATCCAGAGGAGGAATGGGAGAAGGTCATGTGGTCTGATGAGACAAAAATAGAGCTTTTTGGTCTAAACTCCACTCGCCGTGTTTGGAGGAAGAAGAAGGATGAGTACAACCCCAAGAACAGCATCCCAACTGTGAAGCATGGAGGTGGAAACATCAATCTTTGGGGATGCTTTTCTGCAAAGGGGACAGGACGACTGCACCGTATTGAGGGGAGGATGGATGGGGCCATGTATCGCAAGATCTTGGCCAACAACCTCCTTCCCTCAGTAAGAGCATTGAAGATGGGTCGTGGCTGGGTCTTCCAGCATGACAACGACCTGAAACACGCAGCCAGGGCAAATAAGGAGTGGCTCCGTAAGAAGCATCTCAAGGTCCTGGAGTGGCCTAGCCAGTCTCCAGACCTGAACCCAATAGAAAATCTTTGGAGGGAGCTGAAAGTCCGTATTGCCCAGCGACAGCTCCGAAACCTGAAGGATCTGGAGAAGGTCTGTATGGAGGAGTGGGCCAAAATCCCTGCTGCAGTGTGTGCAAACCTGGTCAAGAACTACAGGAAACGTATGATCTCTGTAATTGCAAACAAAGGTTTCTGTACCAAATATTAAGTTCTGCTTTTCTGATGTATCAAATACTTATGTCATGCAATAAAATGCAAATTAATTACTTAAAAATCATACAATGTGATTTTCTGGATTTATGTTTTAGATTCTGTCTCTCACAGTTGAAGTGTACCATTGATAAAAATTACAGACCTATACATGCTTTGTAAGTAGGAAAACCTGCAAAATCGGCAGTGTATCAAATACTAGTTCTCCCACTGTGTGTATATATATATATATATATATATACATACATATACAGTACCAGTCAAAAGTTTGGACACACATACAGAAAAGGTGTGTCAGTCTGTCTCTTGTGAAACCATTGAACAACTTGTGTGAACTTTTCTGAAATATAATATATACTGTGGAGACAGTTTCCCCACCCCAGACCAAGCCCAGTTCTGGAATAAAGTGCAACCTCAATGAAGATTCTCCATTGAGAATATTTTTTTAAATCCAGGACTAATGGTAGTCTGGGTCCGGGAATCCGGACCAGAATGTCCAGGAACGGTGTTACATAGAATAATATATAATGCTCAAAAAAATAAAGGGAACACTTAAACAACACAATGTAACTCCAAGTCAATCACACTTCTGTGAAATCAAACTGTCCACTTAGGAAGCATCACTGATTGACAAATACATTTCAAATGCTGTTGTGCAAATGGAATAGACAACAGGTGGAAATTATGGGCAATTAGCAAGACACCCCCAATAAAGGAGTGGTTCTGCAGGTGGGGACCACAGACCACTTCTCAGTTCCTATGCTTCCTGGCTGATGTTTTGGTCACTTTTGAATGCTGGCGGTGCTTTCACTCTAGTGGTAGCATGAGACGGAGTCTACAACCCACACAAGTGGCTCAGGTAGTGCAGCTCATCCAGGATGGCACATCAATGCGAGCTGTGGCAAGAAGGTTTGCTGTGTCTGTCAGCGTAGTGTCCAGAGCATGGAGGCGCTACCAGGAGACAGGCCAGTACATCAGGAGACGTGGAGTAGGCCGTAGGAGGGCAACAACCCAGCAGCAGGACCGCTACCTCCGCCTTTGTGCAAGGAGGAGCACTGCCAGCGCCCTGCAAAATGACCTCCAGCAGGCCACAAATGTGCATGTGTCTGCTCAAACGGTCAGAAACAGACTCCATGAGGGTGGTATGAGGCCCCGACGTCCACAGGTGGGGGTTGTGCTTACAGCCCAACACCGTGCAGGACGTTTGGCATTTGCCAGAGAACACCAAGATTGGCAAATTCGCCACTGGTGCCCTGTGCTCTTCACAGATGAAAGCAGGTTCACACTGAGCACGTGACAGACGTGACAGAGTCTGGAGACGCCGTGGAGAACGTTCTGCTGCCTGCAACATCCTCCAGCATGACCGGTTTGGCGGTGGGTCAGTCATGGTGTGGGGTAGCATTTCTTTGGGGCGCCGCACAGCCCTCCATGTGCTCGCCAGAGGTAGCCTGACTGCCATTAGGTACCGAGATGAGATCCTCAGACCCCTTGTGAGACCATATGCTGGTGCGGTTGGCCCTGGGTTCCTCCTAATGCAAGACAATGCTAGACCTCATGTGGCTGGAGTGTGTCAGCAGTTCCTGCAAGAGGAAGGCATTGATGCTATGGACTGGCCCGCCCGTTCCCCAGACCTGAATCCAATTGAGCACATCTGGGACATCATGTCTCGCTCCATCCACCAACGCCACGTTGCACCACAGACTGTCCAGGAGTTGGCGGGTGCTTTAGTCCAGGTCTGGTAGGAGATCCCTCAGGAGACCATCCGCCACCTCATCAGGAGCATGCCCAGGCGTTGTAGGGAGGTCATACACACTACTGAGCCTCATTTTGACTTGTTTTAAGGACATTACATCAAAGTTGGATCAGCCTGTAGTGTGGTTTTCCACTTTAATTTTGAGTGTGACTCCAAATCCAGACCTCCATCGGTTGATAAATTGGATTTCCATTGATTATTTTTGTGTGATTTTGTTGTCAGCACATTCAACTATGTAAAGAAAAAAGTATTTCATAAGATTATTTCATTCATTCAGATCTAGGATGTGTTATTTTAGTGTTCCCTTTATTTTTTGGAGCAGTATATATCCAGTGAAGGCAAAGAACCTTGAGGGTTCTGTCCCTACCACAGAGTGTAATGGGGATTCCAGAAATCAATAGCTAACAAAACCACATTAAACTCGAAAATGACAGCTAACATTCCCTTTTCATTTGCTTCAGCTGTTTTGCATTGACATGTATATCCATATTAATTGATGCTGCTGCATGATTTTGCCTGGTCAGAAAAACGGCTAGCTAACGTCTGACACTGTTAGCTCTCTATGGCAGGCGGAAGATTGTATTTTGCATGTTTTGCAACATTGTTGCAGAGGTCTAAGCAGCAAACAGCAAGATTCATACAAACCGGTGCTTTTGCAAACAAAGTGCTAGCTAGAAGCAAGAGAAAATCACGTGTTTAATTAAAGCATACACTCTTAGTTAAAACAAGAGGTTCTCTATAGAACCTTTTGGTCAATTCAAAATGTAACTGATATTCTAAATCAAAAACAACTGCCATTCTAGTATGACAATGTAACTGACAACGGAAGTTGGTACCAACTTGCAAGTAGCCTACCAATAAGCATGTTATTTTTCAACATATTAAGCAAAGATTAGTATTTTTTTCAAATATATAAAGCCAAAGTAATATGGTAATCTACTGGCTAGAGTAATAAAGTAAACATTATTAAAGCACGTTTGTAAGCTCTTATACAGTTTGTTAGCTAATTTAGCTAGCTAAACAGAAAAAAACGAGTCTACTGTACTTTAATTTGGCACTTTACAAGCTAGCCAGCCAATTTCAAATAAGCAGTATTTCAGTGTGGAGTCAATTGAGGGACTATATTTCATGACACTATTACAAGACTGTAAAATCATGCTTATCCTCTCTTGGGTATGTGGGAAATCGTCCCACCTACTCAACAGCCAGTGGAATCCTGTGGCGCGATATTCAAATACCTTAGAAATGCAATTACTTCAATTTCTCAAACATATGACTATTTTACACCATTTTAAAGACAAGACTCTCGTTAATCTAACCACACTGTCCGATTTCAAAAAGGCTTTACAACGAAAGCAAAACATTAGATTATGTCAGCAGAGTACCCAGCCAGAAATAATCAGACACCCATTTTTCAAGCTAGCATGTAATGTCACATAAACCCAAACCACAGCTAAATGCAGCACTAACCTTTGATGATCTTCATCAGATGACACTCCTAGGACATTATGTTATACAATACATGCATGTTTTGTTCAATCAAGTTCATATTTATATCAAAAAACAGCTTTTTACATTCGCATGTGACGTTCAGAACTAGCATACCCACCGCAAACTTCCGGTGAATTTACTAAATTACTCACGATAAATGTTCACAAAAAACATAACAATTATTTTAAAAATTATAGATACAGAACTCCTTTATGCAATCGCTATGTCTGATTTTAAAATAGGTTTTCGGCAAAAGCACATTTTGCAATATTCTGAGTAGATAGCTCGCCATCACGGGCTAGCTATTTTGACACCCACCAAGTTTGGCCCTCACCAAACTCCGATTTACTATAAGAAAAATTGGATTACCTTTGCTGTTCTTCGTCAGAATGCACTCCCAGGACTTCTACTTCAATAACAAATGTTGGTTTGGTTCAAAATAATCCATAGTTATGTTCAAATATCCTCTGTTTTATTTGTGCGTTCAAGACACTATCCGAAGGGTGACGACGGGTGACGCGCCCGACGCGTTTCGTGACAAAAAAATTCTAAATATTCCATTACCGTACTTCGAAGCATGTCAACCTCTGTTTAAAATGAATTTTTATGCGATTTTTCTCGTAAAAAAGCGATAATATTCCGACCCGGAAACCCTGTTTTCGTTCAAAGACGAAAAAATAAAAACATGGTGTCGGCTCGTGCACGCGCCCCAGTCTCATTGTTCTCTGATCGACCACTATCCAAATGCGCTACTGTTTTTCAGCCAGGGGCTCCAAAGTCATCATTCACCGTTCTGCCGCCTTCTGAGAGCCTATGGGAGCCGTAGGAAGTGTCACGTTACAGCAGAGATCCTCAGTTTTCAATAAAGAGAGTGTAGAAGGCCAAGAAATGGTCAGAGAGGGCACTTCCTGTAAGGAATCTTCTCAGGTTTTTGCATATGAGTTCTGTTATACTCACAGACACCATTCAAACAGTTTTAGAAACTTTAGGGTGTTTTCTATCCAAATCAAACAATTATATGCATATTCTAGTTACTGAGCAGGAGTAGTAACCAGATTAAATTGGGTATGTTTTTTATCCGGCCGTGCAAATACTGCCCCCTATCCCCAACAGGTTATTTCTAAAGATTAAGTCATGTTTTTGCTCATTTTTGCTCTTGTTTCTCGGCCCAAACAAGTCTTCTCTGGAACCAGGCAGGCAACAACCCATACTGTACTGGTGGTAGGGAGCCCAGAGGCTAAGGAGTTGGACCTGTGGCAGAAGATGGACCTGTGGTTGAAAAGGTGGCAGGGTTCAAATCCCGGGCCATGTGCTGGAAAAAAGCATTGATCTCACAACTGGAGGGCTGCTTGGTTCACATCCTCAAAATATTTTCCTACTGTTGGGACCTTGAGCAAGGCCCTTAATCCCACAAAATGCTCTCCATCCAGGGGTACTGCAGCTTGAACCTGTGCTCCTCTCAACTGTATGTGTGAGGTCTGCTGTTTTGTTAGAGAACAGATCAGAAGTTACATTTTTTTGTTGTTCACTGTAACTAATAAACAAAGTTGTATTGTAAAGAAGCCAGCCAGAGTTGGCGTGGCCCTCATTCAAACAAAGAGATACCTCCCTGGCCACCATTGCACACTTCCAAACAACATATGTTTGACTATAATGACAATAAGTAAAACAAATATATATATACTGGTAGTCTTTTGTCCATTATTTAACTGTTTATTAAATTATATTCTTAGCCAAAAATGTTACTATTTAATAGTAATAGCTATAATTCATAAATGGCACCATGAAACAGTTTTGGTTCAGTGAAGAACCTCTTGGGTTCTGATCAAAAAACCCTATGAAAAGGGTTCTATATATAACTTTCAGGGGTTTCATATATGAAACAAGCGGTAAAACCTTTTTCTACTAAACCTTTTTGCTAAGACTGCAAGCTTCTGTAGCTTTGCACAAATTATAGTATAGAGCCAAACCTACCGAGTTGATTTATGATTTCTAGAATGTTTTAATTATATGCCAGGACTTTCAGTCCCCTTTTTTTTGCAACTCCTATCGTGTTAAATATTAGCCACTATCGGGAGCCACCGTCAGTTATACCGACATACATTTATAACTGTCTCCTTAGTGTAAGTTTCCTTACATTTTGCATCATTCCATTACAAAGTTAGTTTACCTTTCTTCCTCTGTCACGCAGGGGCGGAAATCCCGGGGGGGACGGGGGGGACACGACCCCCCCCATCCTGGAAAAAATATGATTTGTCCCCCTCAATATATCACTGAAACATAACTATGTAATTTAAATAATATTAATAATATGCAATGAAAGCAATTGTGCTGATTATAGACACTTAACCTGTTAGGGCTAGGGGGCAGTATTGACACGGCTGGATAAAAAAACATACCCGATTTAATCTGGTTACCACTCCTACCCAGTAACTAGAATATGCATATACTTATTACATATGGATAG
The DNA here is from genome assembly GCF_965601325.2 of Salmo salar. Taxonomy (NCBI): domain Eukaryota; kingdom Metazoa; phylum Chordata; class Actinopteri; order Salmoniformes; family Salmonidae; genus Salmo; species Salmo salar. The sequence goes on from NC_138308.1 coordinate 65,263,272, forward strand.
AAAACACCCTAAATTTTCTAAAACTGTTTGAATGGTGTCTGTGAGTATAACAGAACTCATTTGGCAGGCAAAACCCTGAGACATTTTCTGACAGGAAGTGGATACCTGATGTGTTGTATTACCTTTAAACCTATCCCATTGAAAAACACAGGGGCTGAGGAATATTTTGGCACTTCCTATTGCTTCCACTAGATGTCACCAGCCTTTACAAAGTGTTTTGAGTCTTCTGGAGGGAGATCTGACCGAACAAGAGCCATGGAACGATGATGGCCCATTAGACACCTGGCGCGCGAGTTCATGTTGGGTACCCTCGTTCCAATACGTTATAAAAGAGTATGCATTCGTCCACCTTGAATATTATTCATGTTCTGGTTAAAAAAGGCCCTAATGATTTATGCTATACAACGTTTGACATGTTTGAACGAACGTAAATATATTTTTTTCCCCTCGTTCATGACGAGAAGTCCGGCTGGCTTAGATCATGTGCTAACAAGACGGAGATTTTTGGACATAAATTATGAGCTTTTTTGAACAAAACTACATTCGTTATGGACCTGTGATACCTGGAAGTGACATCTGATGAAGAGAATCAAAGATAATGGATTATTTACATAGTATTTTCGATTTTAGATCTCCCCAACATGACGTCTAGTCTGTATCGCAACGCGTATTTTTCTGGGCGCAGTGCTCAGATTATTGCAAAGTGTGATTTCCCAGTAAGGTTATTTTTAAATCTGGCAAGTTGATTGCGTTCAAGAGATGTAAATCTATAATTCTTTAAATGACAATATAATATTTTACCAATGTTTTCTAATTTTAATTATTTAATTAGTGGTGCTGACTTGACTGCCGGTTATTGGAGGGAAACGATTTCCTCAACATCAATGCCATAGTAAAACGCTGTTTTTGGATATAAATATGAACTTGATAGAACTAAAAATGCATGCATTGTCTAACATAATGTCCTAGGAGTGTCATCTGATGGAGATTGTAAAAGGTTAGTGCATCATTTTAGCTGGTTTTATGGTTTTGGTGACCCTGTCTTTGAATTGACAAAACATTACACACAACTCTTGTAAATGTACTGTCCTAACATACTCTAAATTTATGCTTTCGCCGTAAAACCTTTTTGAAATCGTAAAACGTGGTTAGATTAAGGAGATGTTTATCTTTCAAAGGGTGTAAAATAGTTGTATGTTTGAAAAATTTGAATTTTGACATTTATTTGGATTCAAATTTGCCGCTCTTGAAATGCACCTGCTGTTGATGGAGTGCACCACGGGTGGCACGCTAGCGTCCCACCTAGCCCATAGAGGTTAATAGCGCGTTTTTAAGTTTCAAAAGATTGCAATCCCCCCACCCTTTGCCTCACAATGATTTGATCCACTGCCAGTTCCTTAGCTTGCTAGGTAACAGAGAGGTCGTATCTACTGTCTGAAAGGCACTCAATGAACGTAACTGACGTGAGGTTAACCTCTTGGGGCTAGGTGGGACGCTAGCGTGCCACCCGTGGTGCACTCCATCAACAGCAGGTGCATTTCAAGAGCGGCAAATTTGAATCCAAATAAATGTCAAAATTCAAATTTTTCAAAAATACAACTATGTTACACCATTTGAAAGATAAACATCTCCTTAATCTAACCACGTTTTACGATTTCAAAAAGGTTTTACGGCGAAAGCATAAATTTAGAGTATGTTAGGACAGTACATTTACAAGAGTTGTGTGTAATGTTTTGTCAAGTCAAAGACAGGGTCACCAAAACCATAAAACCAGCTAAAATGATACACTAACCTTTTACAATCTCCATCAGATGACACTCCTAGGACATTATGTTAGACAATGCATGCATTTTTAGTTCTATCAAGTTCATATTTATATACAAAAACAGCGTTTTACTATGGCATTGATGTTGAGGAAATCGTTTCCCTCCAATAACCGGCAGTCAAGTCAGCGTCACAAATTAAATAATTAAAATTAGAAAACATTGGTAAAATATTATATTGTCATTTAAAGAATTATAGATTTACATCTTTTGAACGCAATCAACTTGCCAGATTTAAAAATAACCTTACTGGGAAATCACACTTTGCAATAATCTGAGCACTGTGCCCAGAAAAATACGCGTTGCGATACAGACTAGACGTCATGTTGGGGAGATCTAAAATCGAAAATACTATGTAAATAATCCATTACCTTTGATTCTCTTCATCAGATGTCACTTCCAGGTATCACAGGTCCATAACGAATGTAGTTTTGTTCAAAAAAGCTCATCATTTATGTCCAAAAATCTCCGTCTTGTTAGCACATGATGTAAGCCAGCCGGACTTCTCGTCATGAACGAGGGGAAAAAATATATTTCCGTTCGTTCAAACATGTCAAACGTTGTATAGCATAAATCATTAGGGCCTTTTTTAACCAGAACATGAATAATATTCAAGGTGGACGAATGCATAGCCTTTTATAACGTATTGGAACGAGGGTACCCAACATGAAGTAGCGCGCCAGGTGTCTAATGGGACATCACCGTTCCATGGCTCTTGTTCGGTCAGATCTCCCTCCAGAAGACTCAAAACACTTTGTAAAGGCTGGTGACATCTAGTGGAAGCAATAGGAAGTGCCAAAATATTCCTAAACCCCTGTGTTTTTCAATGGGATAGGTTTAAACTCAATACAACACATCAGGTATCCACTTCCTGTCAGAAAATGTCTCAGGGTTTTGCCTGCCAAATGAGTTCTGTTATACTCACAGACACCATTCAAACAGTTTTGGAAACTTTAGAGTGTTTTCTATCCATATATAATAAGTATATGCATATTCTAGTTACTGGGTAGGATTAGTAACCAGATTAAATCGGGTACATTTTTTTTATCCAGACGTGCAAATGCTGCCCCCTAGACCCAACAGGTTAATCCAGTCAATCGCGCACACACACTAGCTGAATATGCAGAGCTAGCGCGCAAATATTAACTATTAAGCTAGCTAGTACCTATTCCATTTATGTGGCGTCGTCAAAGATGGAATCAGCATGCAGATGATGTAAGTTAGTGCTTCAAAGTCCCTGTGATAAGGTTAGCGATAAACTGAAATCCAAACTGAACAGAACTACACTCTCTTCTACCATTGTCTTAAATATATTTCATGGCCTCATTGCAAAAGCTAAATTGTCGCAAGTGAACTTTTATTTATTTATTTTATTTCACCTTTATTTAACCCGGGTAGCAAAGATTATAGCAAACACCACTGAAACTGAATTGGTGCTCACTAGCTTTGCAAATTCAGCTATTGTTGGAAGCCAGCCAATATGAAACAAACTATTAAAATTACAAAAGGTTGCAGCATATGTTGTGTAAATGGTGAACTCATACAGCTGTCAACTCTTGTTTTAGATCGAAGCCCAAATAGAATGATTGAAGATGATAGAAGCCCATCTCCTACTGTAAATAACCTACACACTGTGTGTGTAGCCAGCCAGCCAGCCAGGTAGAAAAATGGCAGAAAAACAAAAGACGGACATCAGAGTATTTTTCAATACACCAAAACGCATAGTAAGAACCCTAGTAGCCTAATATCTCAAAGACTAGTTGATAAAATGTTCATAAGAAAGAAATGAAATTCTAATGGAAATGTTTCACAATGATGTCATTAGGCAGAGCAGGCAACAGATGGCACACAGACAGCAGAGTTGGGGACAGATATGCAGGGACAGACTGGCAGAGATAGGGAGTCTCAGGTAAGTTTGTTGAGTCTTTGTTTGGCAACATTATGAAAGGTTCTCCATTTTTTTGACTTGTAAAATAGGAACATAATTGGAAAATGCCATGGATACCCCCACTCTCAACTTAAACTGGTGACTGAACTAAGATTTGTTAAAGGCAATGGTATTGCTGTTGTGATTAGTTGTGTCGTTTTGGGTACCGGTAGTTAGGAGTACGGCAAACACCTTATTTCTTTGGTTCCTCAATATACATTTACCATATTACAATGGAGGCTATGTGTTACAGCACTACTTTTGGTGTCCCCCTCAGGAATTGCTCTTGAGAAAATGTCATGTAATTGTCCCCTCCAAAGTTGATATCAGATTTTCGCCCCTGCTGTCACGTTCATGTGGTTGTTCCTGAGGATCACAAGCAATAGTGGATCATATTAGGCTAAAGTATTACAAATTGTGTACTAATTTGGGACATGTAGCCTTCTTAAATCACAATGGAACACAGACCATTCATAGCAGTTTAAACCTTGAGCATGGTGCACGGTTCACAAAGACTGGACCATTGTCATCACAGTTCCATGACTAGCGACGATTATTAGGGTAGATTTATAGAATTACTGTTCAACCCCTATTGTATACTTTTTGCATTTTCCAATACTTCATGGATTGAACATTTGAATATGGCAACTTTCAGGATGAATCAAACCACTGCATTTTTGACTCACCGCTATACACTGAGTGTGTGTGTGTGTGTGTGTGTATATATATATATATTATATACAAGATCAGATTATTTTTAAATCTAACAATTGGTGCTGAAAACCCTATTGAATGAAAACTCCACGAGAAAATCTGTTGACCAGCAATGGGAGGCTTTTCATCTGTGTAAATACATTTATTCAGCATGCACAAGGAAACCACACCTGCAAAGCCCATAACGGGCACCTGCATAAGGCAAGTCTGAATACCAACTACTGAGAAGTGCGTAGGAAAGCCTTCTGTAAGAAAGGGGTACATTTCCAAGTCTGAATCAGGCCCTTACTGATTTGAATTTGAGTTATTGTGTATTGTAATAGCTGTGTAGTAAATGGGTGTGTGTGTGTGTGTGTGTGTGTGTGTGTGTGTGTGTGTGTGTGTGTGTGTGTGTGTGTGTGTGTGTGTGTGTGTGTGTGTGTGTGTGTGTGTGTGTGTGTGTGTGTGTGTGTGTGTGTGTGTGTGTGTGTGTGAGAGACTGAAAGTGTACCCATCCTTCCGGGCTCCTCATCACAATACAGCACAAGGATAATCAGTGGCGTTAGATGTCCAGAGAAGCTGTCACCCACCTGTCCTATTATACTTTTCTCCATTGACACTCCTCCACAGATTTCTCCGGTGCTCACTCTCTAACTCATCAAGGCATCCGAGGCCATATTCACATATCCACGAGGTCAGGACCTGATCAATAAAAGCCAACAAATTAAAAAAAATCACACTGGATCTAACAACGTTTTCATTTATCTGTTACCACACCCTCTTCGATTAATTCAAACTCTTCTCACTTCTAGTACAATGGCTCAAAGTCCGTAATTCTGAAATAACTTATGATTTTTGTTATTATTTTTTCATCTACATCTTCTCGCTTTCTCTTTCTTCCCCAAACGTTCTTTCCCTCTCTCTGCTTCTCTCTATTTTCTATTATCTCGCTCTCTCCCTTTCTGCTCTCATCCTCAACATTGCCCAGGCAAACATAGGTAACCGGTCCCCCCCACCTCCAACATAGATTGCTTTAGCCCCACCGGCTTTCACCACCAACATCTGCAACCTTTCTTGAGTCTCAAGGTCACTACGGAGCTCATAATGACACTAATCACATCACTCATTCACTTAACTCCCTCTTTGCTGCCATATGGTGACCTCCTGCAGTGAAAGCCGGATGTGGATTGAGTGCTATTCTATTACCAAAGAGAGAGTGTGTGTGTGTGTGTGTGTGTGTGTTTCTATGAGTGTTTTGTGTATATGAGTATGTGTGTGTGTGATGGCCTTGGAGGCTTCAGTGAGCATAGACGTGAATTGATGCAGGTGGAAAACACAGTCACTAAGTCCCGGGAGCCATAGTGTCTTATCACAACCTCTACTTCAGTGCTGCTGAGTTTAAACAATGACATCTGGCTGTACTGGAAGTGTGGAGGAGGCTATAAGGTTGGAGCTATTGACAAAAGCAAGAATCAAAGAGCCTTTAGCATTATACAGTTGGTTTGGAATCAAAACAAACTGTCAAGGATTGGTAAAAGAAAAGACAATATGCACAACAAAGACAGGTAATACAAAAAAGGATGTTTCATTTCAAAACATCCAACGTTGTATAAAAACAGTGAGAAGCCAGTGTTATGAAACAGTATGAGCATTTCAGTCCACATAATGAAATTAATATCAAAATAAAATGTATATTACAGACCCAGTACATGACATATATTTACAATGTGAGAACAAAAAGCATGTTATTAATAAGATATCTTCAGACTATAAACATACAGTAGGTGCATAAACAAGAAAATTATGCTTAATATAAGGACTTTGAAATGATTTATACTTTAACTTTTGATATATAAGTATATTTTAGCAATTACATTTACATTTGATACTTAAGTATATTTAAAACCAACTTTTTAAACTTTAACTCAAGTCGTAGTTTACTGGGTGACTTTCACTTTTATTTCAGTCATTTTCTATTGAGGTATCTTTACTTTTACTCAAGTATGAAAATGTGGTACTTTTTCCACCATGACAATTAAAAAATAAAATGATCTTGGTCTTATCCAGCTCATCATATAACCTAACCAGTGTCCACTTTATCAGAAAACAGTTGTCTAGAGAGTATGCGCAAACAATTTGTGTGACAGATCTATTAGGTGGAGTGGAAAACTCATGATATTTATTCGGTACATGAAAGTCTACGCGCAAAAGTGTACCACGCCAGCACTACTCCATCACGCACAGCCTTTTATCTACAACAATGTCAGTCTAATGGAAAATGCTCATATTGTTTTTTTATGCAGATTGCAGCAAATTGAATAGAAATCTAGCTTTTCAGGAAGACTCTTTATGAACGGGTTCAAATCCCCTAATTTGGAATGGTATATGCACTTAAAATATTTAATGTTTCTTTGAATAAAAATATATTAGTATTGATGTAAAAGTCATATGTTGTCTCTGAAGGAAATACTATGTAATGAAATATAATCTTTAAAAAAATAGAAACGCAACATGCAACAATTTCAAAGATTTCATATAAGGAAAACAGTCAGTTGAAATTAATTAATTAGTCCTTCATCAGTATCTCTGTGCATTCAAATTCGTTGTGTTCGTTGTCCATTGCTTATCAAATCAAATTTCAAATCAAATTTATTTTTATATAGCCCTTCGTACATCAGCTGATATTCTCAAAGTGCTGTACAGAAACCCAGCCTAAAAACCCCAAACAGCAAGCAAAGCATGTGAAAGAAGCACGGTGGCTAGGAAAAACTCCCTAGGAAAAACTCCCTAGAAAGGCCAAAAACCTAGGAAGAAACCTAGAGAGGAACCAGGCTATGAGGGGTGGCCAGTCCTCTTCTGGCTGTGCAGGGTGGATATTAAAACAGAACATGGTCAAAATGTTAAAATGTTAAAATGTTCATAAATGACCAGCATGGTCAAATAATAATAATCATAGTAGTTGTCGAGGGTGCAACAAGCACGTCCGGTGAACAGGTCAGGGTTCCATAGCCGCAGGCAGAACAGTTGAAACTGGAGCAGCAGCACGGCCAGGTGGACTGGGGACAGCAAGGAGTCATCATACCAGGTAGTCCTGAGGCATGGTCCTAGGGCTCAGGTCCTCCGAGAGAAAGACAGAAAGAGAGAAAGAGAGAATTAGAGAGAGCATATTTAAATACACACAGGACACCGGATAAGACAAGAGAAATACTCCAGATGTAACAGACTGACCCTAGCCCCCCGACACATAAACTACTGCAGCATAAATACTGGAGGCTGAGACAGGAGGGATCAGAAGACACTGTGGCCCCATCCGATGATACCCCCGGACAGGGCCAAACAGGCAGGATATAACCCCACCCACTTTGCCAAAGCACAGCCCCCACACCACTAGAGGGATGTCTCCAACCACCAACTTACCGTCCTAAGACAAGGCCGAGTATAGCCCACAACGATCTCCGCCATGGCACAACCCAAGGGGGGGGGGGGGGGGCGCCAACCCAGACAGGAAGACCACGTCAGTGACTCAACCCACTCAAGTGACGCACCCCTCCCATGGACGGCATGGAAGAACACCAGTAGGCCAGTGACTCAGCCTCTGTAAAAGGGTTAGAGGCAGAGAATCCCAGTGGAAAGAGGGGAACCGGCAAGGCAGAGACAGCAAGGGCGGTTCGTTGCTCCAGCCTTTCCGTTCACCTTCACACTCCTGGGCCAGACTATACTTAATCATAGGACCTACTGAAGAGATAAGTCTTCAGTAAAGACTTAAAGGTTGAGACTGAGTCTGCGTCTCTCACATTGGTAGGCAGACCATTCCATAAAAATGGAGCTCTATAGGAGAAAGCCCTACCTCCAGCCGTTTGCTTAGAAATTCTAGGGACAATTAGGAGGCCTGCGTCTTGTGACCGTAGCGTACGTGTAGGTATGTACGGCAGGACCAAATCGGAAAGATAGGTAGGAGCAAGCCCATGTAATGCTTTGTAGGTTAGCAGTAAAACCTTGAAATCAGCCCTTGCCTTAACAGGAAGCCAGTGTAGGGAGGCTAACACTGGAGTAATATGATCAAATTTTTTGGTTCTAGTCAGGATTCTAGCAGCCGTATTTAGCACTAACTGAAGTTTATTTAGTGCTTTATCCGGGTAGCCGGAAAGTAGAGCATTGCAGTAGTCCAGCCTAGAAGTAACAAAAGCATGGATTAATTTTTCTGCGTCATTTTTGGACAGAAAATTTCTGATTTTTGCAATGTTACGTAGATGGAAAAAAGCTGTCCTTGAAACAGTCTTGATATGTTCTTCAAAAGAGAGATCAGGGTCCAGAGTAACGCCGAGGTCCTTCACAGTTTTATTTGAGACGACTGTACAACCATCCAGATTAATTGTCAGATTCAACAGAAGATCTCTTTGTTTCTTGGGACCTAGAACAAGCATCTCTGTTTTGTCCGAGTTTAAAAGTAGAAAGTTTGCAGCCATCCACTTCTTTATGTCTGAAACACAGGCTTCTAGCGAGGGCAATTTTGGGGCTTCACCATGTTTCATTAAAATGTACAGCTGTGTGTCGTCTGCATAGCAGTGAAATTTAACATTATGTTTTCGAATGACATCCCCAAGAGGTAAAATATATAGTGAAAACAATAGTGGTCCTAGAACGGAACCTTGAGGAACACCGAAATTTACAATTGATTTGTCAGAGGACAAACCATTCACAGAGACAAACTGATATCTTTCCGACAGATAAGATCTAAACCAGGCCAGAACTTGTCCATGTAGACCAATTTGGGTTTCCAATCTCTCCAAAAGAATGTGGTGATCGATGGTATCAAAAGCGGCACTAAGATCTAGGAGCACGAGGACAGATGCAGAGCCTCGGTCTGACGTCATTAAAAGGTCATTTACCACCTTCACAAGTGCAGTCTCAGTGCTATGATGGGGTCTAAAACCAGACTGAAGCGTTTCGTATACATTGTTTGTCTTCAGGAAGGCAGTCAGTTGCTGTGCAACAGCGTTTTCTAAAATTTTGGAGAGGAATGGAAGATTCGATATAGGCCGATAGTTTTTTATAATTTCTGGATCAAGATTCGGCTTTTTCAAGAGAGGCTTTATTACTGCCACTTTTAGTGAGCTTGGTACACATCCGGTGGATAGAGAGCCGTTTATTATGTTCAACATAGGAGGGCCAAGCACAGGAAGCAGCTCTTTCAGTAGTTTAGTTGGAATAGGGTCCAGTATGCAGCTTGAGGGTTTGGAGGCCATGATTATTTTCATCATTGCGTCAAGAGATATAGTACTAAAACACTTTAGTATCTCCCTTGATCCTAGGTCCTGGCAGAGTTGTGCAGACTCAGGACAATGGAGCTTTGGAGGAATACCCAGATTTAAAGAGGAGTCTGTAATTTGCTTTCTAATGATCATGATCTTTTCCTCAAAGAAGTTCATAAATTTATTACTGCTGAAGTGAAAGCCATCCTCCATTTGCGAAGGCTGCTTTTTGCCTGCCCATACATAACCCCACCGTCACCATCACGTTCTCTGTTCACAACATTGACATCAGAAAACCGCTTGTCCACAAGATGCCATACATGTGGTATGCAGTAGTGAGGCCGGTTTGACATATTGCCAAATTCTCTAAAACAATGTATGGTAGAGAAATTAACATTCTCTGGCAACAGCTCTGGTGGACATTCCTGCAGTCAGCATGCCAATTGCATGACTTCTCAAAACATTAGATACACTACATGATGAAAAGTATGTGGACACCTGCAAGTTGAACATTTCATTCCAAAATCATGGGTATTAAGGCATTAATGTGGACTTGGTCCCCCCTTCGCTGCTATAACATCATCCACTCTTCTGGGAAGGCTTTCCACTAGATGTTGGAACATTGTTGCAGGGACATGCTTCCATTCAGCCACAAAAGCATTAGTGAGCTTGGGCAATGATGTTGGGCGATTAGGCCTGGCTCCCAGTCAGCATTCCAATATACAGTATATACATACACACACACACACACACACAGTTGAAGTTGGAAGTTTACATACACTTAGGTTGGAGTCATTACAACTTGTTTTTCAAAAATCCACACATTTCTTGTTAACAAACTATAATCTTGGCAAGTCAGTTAGGACATCTACTTTGTGCATGACACCAGTCATTTTTTAACAATTGTTTTCAGACAGATTATTTCACTTATAATTCACTGTATCACAATTGCAGTGGGTCAGAAGTTTACATACACTAAGTTGACTGTGCCTTTAACCGCTCTTGGGTAGGGGGCAGTATTTTGACGTCCGGATGAAAAGTGTGACCATAGTAAACTGCCTGCTACTCAGGCCCAGAAGGTAGGATATGCATATTATTTGTAGATTTGGATAGAAAACACTCTGAAGTTAAAAACGGTTTGAATGATGTCTGTGAGTATAACAGAACTCATATGGCAGGCAAAAACCTGAGAAAAAATCCAACCAGGAAGTGTGGAAATCCTGAGGTTTGTAGTTTTTCAAGTGATTCCCTGTCCAAGATACAGTGTCTGTGGAGTCATTTTGCACTTCCTAAGGCTTCCACTAGATGTCAACAGTCTTTAGAATGTTGTTTCATGCTTCTACTGTGAATGGGGAGAGAATAAGAGTGCTTGGAATCAGATGACTGAGAAAATGACATTAGCTCAATCGCGTGCACAGACGAGTGTTAGGTGTGTTCCTTTTCATTTCTGAAGACAAATAGTCCGGTTGGAATAGTATGGAAGATTTATGAGAAAAACAACCCAAAGCTTGATTCTATACATCGTTTGACATGTTTCTACGAACTGTAATATAACTTTGACTTTTCGTCTGAACTCACTGCGCGAGCACAGTGGATTTGGATTACTCGACTGAACAAGCAAACAAAATCTAGGTATTTGGACATAAAGATGAACTTTATCGAACAAAACAAACATTTATTGTGGAATTGAGATTCCTGGGAGTGCATTCTGATGAAGATCATCAAAGGTAAGTGAATATTTATAATGCTATTTGTGACTTCTGTTGACTCCAAAATGGCGGGTATCTGTTTTGATGTCTGAGTGCTGTACTCTGATTATTGAAAAGTTTGCTTTCGCCGTAAAGCTTTTTTGAAATCTGAAACAGCGGTTGCATTAAGGAGAAGTTTATCTACAATTCTGTGCATAACACTTGTATCTTTTATCAAAGTTTATGATGAGTATTTCTGTAAATTGATGTGCTCATTCACCGGGGGTTTTGGAGGCAAAACATTTCTGAACATTACACGCCAATGTAAAATGGGGTTTTTGGATATAAATGTGAACTTTATCGAGCAAATCATACATGTTTTGTGTAACATGAAGTCCTATGAGTGTCATCTGATGAAGATCATCAAAGGTTAGTGATTAATTTTAGCTGTATTTCTGGTTTTTGTGATGCCTCTCCTTGCTTGGAAAATGGCTGTGTGGTTTTCCTTGTCTAGGTGCTGTCCTAACATAATCTAATGCTATGCTTTCGTCATAAAGCCTTTTTGAAATCGGACAGTGTGGTTGGATTAACCTGACCACTTACAAATTCTGCTGCTGTTCTTTGCCCAGAGACAGCAGACACCCCATTTTACTTTCTGGCGGCTTTAGAGAGCCAATGGAAGCCTTAGAAAATGTCACGTTACAGCACAGATGCTGTATTTTTGATAGAGATGCAACAGAAGGACAACAAATTGTCAGACAGGGCGCTTCCTGTATGGAATCTTCTCAGGTTTTGGCCTGACATATGAGTTCTGTTATACTCACAGACACCATTCAAACAGTTTTAGAAACTTTAGAGTGTTTTCTATCCAAATCTACTAATTATATGCATATTCTCGTTTCTGGGCAAGAGTAGTAACCAGTTTAACCTGGTAGGGATAGGGGGCAGTATTTTCACGGCCGGATAAAAAACGTACCCGATTTAATCTGATTATTACTCCTGCCCAGCCGTGATGGCTGGGCTATCTACTCAGAATATTGCAAAATGTGCTTTCACCGAAAAGCTATTTTAAAATCGGACACCTCGATTGCACAAAGGAGTTCTGTATCTATAATTCTTAAAATAATTGTTATGTATTTTGTGAACTTTTATCCTGAGTAACTTTTATCCTGCTAATGTAAAAAGCTGGTTTTTGATATAAATATGAACTTGATTGAACAAAACATGCATGTATTGTATAACATAATGTCCTATGTGTGTCATCTGATGAAGATCATCAAAGGTTAGTGCTGCATTTAGCTGTGGTTTTGTTTTTTGTGACATTATATGCTAGCTTGAAAAATGGGTGTCTGATTATTTCTGGCTGGGTATTCTGCTGACATAATCTAATGTTTTGCTTTCGCTGTAAAGCCTTTTTGAAATCGGACAGTGTGGTTAGATAAAGGAGAGTCTTGTCTTTAAAATGCTGTAAAATAGTCATATGTTTGAAAAATTGAAGTTTTTGTATTTTTGAGGAATTTGTAATCTTATTAAATACCTTTTTCTTTACATAGTTGAATGTGCTGACAACAAAATCACAAAAATAATCAAGAAATGCCACCCCACACCATGACAGACCCACCGCCAAACTGGTCATGCTGGAGGATGTTGCAGGCAGCAGAACGTTCTCCACGGCGTCTCCAGACTCTGTCACGTGCTCAGTGTTAACCTGCTTTCACCTGTGAAGAGCACAGGGCGCCAGTGGCGAATTTGCCAATCTTGGTGTTCTCTGACAAATGCCAAACGTCCTGCACGGTGTTGGGCTGTAAGCACAACCCCCACCTGTGGACGTCGGGCCCTCATACCACCCTCATGGAGTCTGTTTCTGACCGTTTGAGCAGACACATGCACATTTGTGGCCTGCTGGAGTTCATTTTGCAGGGCTCTGGCAGTGCTCCCCCTGCTCCTCCTTGCACAAAGGCAGAGGTAGCGATCCTGCTGCTGGGTTGTTGCCCTCCTACGGCCTCCTCCACGTCTCCTGATGTACTGGCCTGTCTCCTGGTAGCGCCTCCATGCTCTGGACACTACGCTGACAGACACAGCAAACCTTCTTGCCACAGCTCGCATTGATGTGCCATCCTGGATGAGCTGCACTACCTGAGCCACTTGTGTGGGATGTAGACTCCGTCTCATGCTACCGCTAGAGTGAAAGCTCCGCCAGCATTCAAAAGTGACAAAAACATCAGCCAGGAAGCATAGGAATTGAGAAGTGGTCTGTGGTCACCACCTGCAGAACCACTCCTTTATTGGGGGTGTCTTGCTAATTGCCTATAATTTCCACCTGTTGTCTATTCCATTTGCACAATAGCATGTGAAATGTATTGTCAATCAGTGTTGCTTCCTAAGTGGACAGTTTGATTTCACAGAAGTGTGATTGACTTGGAGTTACATTGTGTTGTTTAAAGATGTAGTTTAAGTATAACTTTGACTGGTGTGTGAAGTTTGTAAACTCTCCTCATTTGGTAATGCAGAAATTAGCCACCACATGCTGTTTTGTTCCCCCTGTCCAGATGCTGTTCTTGTTTTGTTATATGTCCGTTGTTTCATTAAATGTTTACTCCCTGTACTTGCTTCTCGTCTCCAGCATCTGTCCTTACACTTCCCAACTATTGTCCAATCTATATGGCACAGCTGTCCATTTTTTGATCCTCTTCTCCAAATGCAGACAATGACCCAAAACACACTGCCGCCCAGATTTGCATCCTGTCCGATGTGGTTTAAATTTACATTTTCCCCAAAAATATTGTAATCTTCAAATCAATGAACTACAATGGTCTAAAATACCATCAGGAAATTGTTTCATGAAAAAATCCATTACCAATAGCTTCTTGTTTTTTCTCCCCCACTTTTATAATTGTGTAGTTGAAATTTGCAATTATCCTTTGCAAATCTGAACATGATTAGAAAACATTCATGTGCAAAATAGGCATATTATCTCACGCTAATTTGTGAGCGGGGTAAAAAGGTTACATGCAGTTAGCTTAAATACCTTGTTCCCCACCCTGAGTCTTCACCTCCCCCATCCCCTCTATTGCATGAATCTTCGCACACCCCGTTAATAGTTTCATATCAGAGGGAAACAAAAATCTGCGGGTGCGTAATTTATTCTTAACAGTGTGGCTTAACTTTTATCTGTGATCTCTGCAGGTTCAGGCCAAAGGAATTAGTTACTCATACTCCCACCCAAATATTAGCTTCCCTTTTCCCCCAATCACACTGTTTATCCTGTTAGGGCTAGGGGGCAGTATTGACACGGCTGGATAAAAAACATACCCGATTTAATCTGGTTACCACTCCTACCCAGTAACTAGAATATGCATATACTTATTACATATGGATAGAAAACACCCTAAAGTTTCTAAAACTGTTTGAATGGTGTCTGTGAGTATAACAGAACTCAAATGGCAGGTCAAAACCTGAGAGATTCCTTTACAGGAAGTGGCCTGTCTGACCATTTCTTGAACTTCTTTTCCATCTCTATCATTTACTAAGGATCTCTGCTCTAACGTGACACTTCCCACGTCGTCCATAGGCGCTCAGAGCCCGGGAAAAAACAGAATGTCGTCATTCCAGCCCCAGGCTGAAACACATTATCGCCTTTCTCAAGTGGCCGATCAAGGGACTCTGGGCTTATGCGCGTGACCCGACCGCCCCCGCCTTTGGGATTTTTTCCTCTGTTTGCCGAAAAGGAGATTCCCTGTCGGAATATTATCGCTTTTCTACGAGAAAAATGGCATAATCTAATGTTTTGCTTTCGTTGTAAAGCCTTTTTGAAATCGGACAGTGTGGTTAGATTAACGAGAGTCTTGTCTTTAACCTCTATGGGACCGGCGGGACGAATTCGTCCCACCTACGTAACAGCCACTGCCAGCCTGTGGCGCGATTTTCAAAATCTTAAAAATCCTATTACTTCAATTTCTCAAACATATGACTATTTTACAGCCATTTAAAGATAAGACTCTCGTTAATCTAACCACACTGTCCGATTTCAAAAAGGCTTTACAACGAAAGCAAAACATTAGATTATGTCAGCAGAGTACCAAGCCAGAAATAATCAGACACCCATTTTTCAAGCCAGCATATAATGTCACCAAAACCCAGAAGACAGCTAAATGCAGCACTCACCTTTGATGATCTTCATCAGATGACAACCCTAGGACATTATGTTATACAATACATGCATGTTTTGTTCAATCAAGTTCATATTTATATCAAAAACCAGCTTTTTACATTAGCATGTGACGTTCAGAACTAGCATACCCCCCGCAAACTTCCGGGGAATTCGCTAACATTTTACTAAATTACTCACGATAAACGTTCACAAAAAGCATAACAATTATTTTAAGAATTATAGATACAGACCTCCTCTATGCACTCGATATGTCCGATTTTAAAATAGCTTTTTGGTGAAAGCACATTTTGCAATATTCTAAGTACATAGCCCAGGCATCACGGGCTCGCTATTTAGACACCCGGCAAGTTTAGCACTCACCATAATCATATTTACTATTATAAAAATGTCATTACCTTTTGTTGTCTTCGTCAGAATGCACACCCAGGACAGCTACTTCAATAACAAATGTTGGTTTGGTCCAAAATAATCCATCGTTATATCCGAATAGCGGCGTTTTGTTCGTGCGTTCCAGACACTATCCGAAATAGTAAAGAAGTGTCACGCGCTTGGCGCAATTCCTGACAATAAAATTCAAAGTATTCCATTGCCGTACTTCGAAGCATGTCAACCGCTGTTTAAAATCAATTTTTACGTCATTTTTCTCGTAGAAAAGCGATAATATTCCGACAGGGAATCTCCTTTTCGGCAAACAGAGGAAAAAATCCCAAAGGCGGGGGCGGTCGGGGTCACGCGCATAAGCTAGTGTCTCTTGATGGGCCACTTGAGAAAGGCGATAATGTGTTTCAGCCTGGGGCTGGAATGACGACATTCTGTTTTTTCCCGGGCTCTGAGAGCCTATGGAAGACGTGGGAAGTGTCACGTTAGAGCAGAGATCCTTAGTAAATGATAGAGATGGCAAAGAAGTTCCAGAAATGGTCAGACAGGCCACTTCCTGTAAAGGAATCTCTCAGGTTTTGACCTGCCATTTGAGTTCTGTTATACTCACAGACACCATTCAAACAGTTTTAGAAAATGTAGGGTGTTTTCTATCCATATGTAATAAGTATATGCATATTCTAGTTACTGAGTAGGAGTGGTAACCAGATTAAATCGGGTATGTTTTTTATCCAGCCGTGTCAATGCTGCCCCCTAGCCCCATAGCTGTAAAATAGTCATATGTTTGAGAAATTGAAGTAATAGGATTTTTAAGGTTTTGAAAATCGCGCCACAGGCTGCAAGTGGCTGTTACGTAGGTGGGACGAATTCGTCCCGCCTAGCCCAGAGAGGTTATCTATGGTTATCCCCTAAAATGCGTTATTAG
The DNA here is from genome assembly GCF_965601325.2 of Salmo salar. NCBI lineage: Eukaryota > Metazoa > Chordata > Actinopteri > Salmoniformes > Salmonidae > Salmo > Salmo salar. Next base: position 65,280,129 of record NC_138308.1, read on the forward strand.
CTTAGACTTTCTCTTCTTTCCCTTCTCCATCATCGGTCGTGAGCATAAAAAGTGTCACAGCACAGCTTTTACACAGCTAAGGGATTTGGAATAATTTGACACAACAGCAAATTTGTGACCTTCAGGGACAAATGCTGAACCATCACAAAACATGCTCAATATTCACTGCATACCCCATTTTTAGCAAAGGACAAACCTGTCTCAGATAACTTTGATGCAAACTCTCTGAGAACTGGTGAAAAGGACACAGGAATGCCAGCTAAGCATATCAGAACAGCAATTCATTTTTTTACCACCACTCCCACTAAAGGTTCAAGACGGTTTTGTAAAACACTATTTTATTTGCATATTTTGCATATACATTTGAAGACGGAAGTTTACATACACTTAGGTTGGAGTCATTAAAACAAGTTTTCAACCACTCCACAAATTTCTTGTTAACAAACTATAGTTTTGGCAAGTCGGTTAGGACATCCACTTTGTGCATGACACAAGACATATTTCCAACAATTGTTTACAGACAGATTATTTCACTTATAATTCACTGTATCACAATTACAGTGGGTCAGAAGTTACATACACTGAGTTGACTGTGCCTTTAAACAGCTTGAAAAATTCCAGAAAATGATGTCATGGCTTTAGAAGCTTCTGATAGAGTAATTGACATCATTTGAGTCAATTGGAGGTGTACCTGTGGATGTATTTCAAGGCCTACTTTCAAACTCAGTGCCTCTTTGCTTGACATCATGGGAAAATCAAAAGAAATCAGCCAAGACGTCAGAAAAAAATTGTAGACCTCCACTAGTCTGTTTCATCCTTGGGAGCAATTTCCAAACACCTGAAGGTACCACGTTCATCTGTACAAACAATAGTACACAAGTATAAACACCATGGGACCACGTAGTCGTCATACCGCTCAGGAAGGAGACGTGTTGTCTCCTAGAGATGAACGTAATTTGGTGCGAAAAGTGCAAATCAATCCCAGAACAACAGCAACGGACCTTATGAAGATTCTGGAGGAAACAGATACAAAAGTATCTATATCCACAGTAAAACGAGTCCTATATCGACATAACCTTAAAGGCCGCTCAGCAAGGAAGAAGCCACTGCTCCAAAACCGCCATAAAAAAAGCCAGACTACGGTTTGCAATTGCACATCGTACTTTTTGGAGAAATGTCCTCTGGTCTGATGAAACAAAAATAGAACTGTTTGGCCATAATGACCATTGTTATGTTTGGAGGAAAAAGGGGGAGGCTTGCAAGCCGAAGAACACCATCCCAATCGTGAAGCACGGGGGTGGCAGCATCATGTTGTGGGGGTGCTTTTCTGCAGGAGGGTCTGGTGAACTTTAAAAAATAGATGGTATCATGAGGCAGAAAAATTATGTGGATATATTGAAGCAACATCTCAAGACATCAGTCAGGAAGTTAAAGTTTGGTCGCAAATGGGTCTTCCAAACGGACAATGACCCCATTTTTCCAAAGTTGTGGCAAAATGGCTGAAGGACAACATAGTCAAGGTATTGGAGCGGCCATCACAAAGCCCTGACCTCAATCCTTCAGAAAATATGTGGGCAGAACTGAAAAAGCTTGTGCGAGAAAGAAGGCTGTAATGGTCCTGTGTGTAGCTGGTGTAGAGAGTCAGGCACAGGACAGCAGATAGGAGTAATCAACGTACTTTACTCAAAAAGACACATTTACAAAGTTACATCATGAATTACAATAAACAATCACTCACAAACACAACATGGGGAACAGAGGGTTAAATAATAAACAAGTAATTGGTTGAGTGAAAACAGGCATGTAAGACAAAGACAGAACAAATGGAAAATGAAAAGTGGATCAGCGGTGGCTAGAAAGCCGGTGACGTCGACCGCCGAACGCCGCCCGAACAAGGAGAGGGACCGACTTCGGCGGAAGTCGTGACAGAGGCCTACAAACCTGACTCAGTTACACCAGCTCTGTCAGGAGGAATGGGCCCAAATTCACCCAACTTATTGTGGGAAGCTTGTGGAAGGCTACCAGAAACATTTGACCCCAGTTAAACAATTTAAAGGCAATGCTGCCAAATACTAATTGAGTGTATGTAAACTTCTGAACCACTGGTAATGTGATGAAAGAAATAAAAGCTGAAATAAATCATTCTCTCTACTATTATTCTGACATTTCATATTCCTTAAATAAAGTGGTGATCCTAACTGACCTGAGACAGAGAATTTTTACTTGGATTAAAATTCAGGAATTGTGAAAAACGGAGTTTAACCTCTTAGGTCTAGGGGGCAGTATTTACACCGCCGGATAAAAAACGTACCCATTTAATCTGGTTACTACTCCTACCCAGTAACTAGAATATGCATATACTTATTAGATATGGATAGAAAACACCCTAAAGTTTCTAAAACTGTTTGAATGGTGTCTGTGAGTATAACAGAACTCATATGGCAGGCAAAAACCTGAGAGATTCCTTTACAGGAAGTGGCCTGTCTGACCATTTATTGGCTTTCTTTGACATCTCTTTCCAAAACAAAGGATCTCTGCGGTAACGTGACACTTCCCACGGCTCCCATAGGCTCTCAGAGCCCGGGAAAAAGCTGAATGTCGTCATTCCAGCCCCAGGCTGAAACACATTATCGCCTTTGTCAAGTGGCCGATCAGCGGACAGTGGGCTTAGGCGCGTGGACTGGTCTCCCCCGTCTTTCTTTTTTTTCCTCTGTTTACCGAAACGCAGATTCCCGGTCGGAATATTATCGCTTTTTTACGAGATAAATTGCATAAAAATTGATTTTAAACAGCGGTTGACATGCTTCGAAGTACGGTAATGGAATATTTACAATTTTTTTGTCACGAAATGCGCCATGCTCGTAACCCTGATTTACCATTTCGGATAGTGTCTAGAACGCACGAACAAAACGCCGCTGTTTGGATATAACGATGGATTATTTGGGACCAAACCAACATTTGTTATTGAAGTAGAAGTCCTGGGAGTGCATTCTGAAGAAGAACAGCAAAGGTAATAACATTTTTGTTATAGTAAATCTGATTTTGGTGAAGGCTAAACTTGCTGGGTGTCTAAATAGCTAGCCCGTGATGGCTGGGCTATGTACTTAGAATATTGCAAAATGTGCTTTCACCAAAAAGCTATTTTAAAACCGGACATATCGAGTGCATAGAGGAGTTCAGTATCTATAATTCTTAAAATAATTGTTATGCTTTTTGTGAACGTTTATCGTGAGTAATTTAGTAAATGGTTAGTAAATTCCCCGGAAGTTTGCGGGGGGTATGCTAGTTCTGAACGTCACATGCTAATGTAAAAAGCTGTTTTTGATATAAATATGAACTTGATTGAACAAAACATGCATGTATTGTATAACATAATGTCCTAGGGTTGTCATCTGATGAAGATCATCAAAGGTTAGTGCTGCATTTAGCTGTGGTTTGGGTTTATGTGACATTATATGCTATCTTGAAAAATGGGTGTCTGATTATTTCTGGCTGGGTACTCTGCTGACATAATCTAATGTTTTGCTTTCGTTGTAAAGCCTTTTTGAAATCGGACAGTGTGGTTAGATAAAGGAGAGTCTTGTCTTTAAAATGGTGTAAAATAGTTATATGTTTGAGAAATTGATGTAATAGCATTTTTAAGGTATTTGAATATCGCGCCACGGGATTAGACTGGCTGTTGCGTAGGTGGGACGATTTGGTGCCACCTACCCTAGAGAGCTTAAATGTATTTGACTATTGTGTATGTAAACTTCCAACTTCAACTGTATACTCTGAAGTCCTGGGTCAGTTCCCTGGTTTATCGGGATAGTGGCTAATTTATGACATATGATAATGATTAATTAATTACCTCATTATCATCAAATTACTGATGCTAAGCTAATTTCTTCTGTATGATTCTACATCCATCCGGATACTGGTTCATTATCGAGCTGCTACTACTACAGTCTCATCTTCTAACCTTGAGATGAAGGAAATATGCCACCTTGTATGTGACCTGAATGAGACCAGCCATTCAAACAGTGACCTGGCTGCCGAACACCAATCCGTGGCTATTTGGATGTACGGACAGATGACTGTTCAGTTAGGAGAGAAGTTTGGAACAATTGCTAGGGTCCGCGGGAAATAGCAAGGAAATGTAATTATTGGCAGTATTATTTACAGCACTGTCCACATATTTAATTTATGAAACCTTTGCTACTTGTGACACCTATTGTATTTCTGACTTCAGAAACGTCCCCTTTGGAGACATGTAAGAAATGCCATCACCTCAGCTTCTGTCTCTCCTTAGCTAGATGACGAGTTGATAAACAGAACTCTTTGGAGAACTCTTGCAGTCACATAACTAGTTTTCCGTTTTCGATGACCTTGAATGTTGTCCGAGGGTTTGTGACACATTCTCGTTGCCCAGCGTGCTCTGCCAGCTTGTCTGACCGCATGTTGGGAGACACCTCCTGCAACATAACCACAAAGGTGTTAGATATAGGATCATCTCGGTAAACCCAGAACTAAAGTCTTGCATAATTGATCAGATGCTTGATTAAATTCCGGATCCATATATGTTAATAGAAGGAATTAAAAAATGGTAAAATGAGGAGAGGAACTGGAACGAGGAACTCCACTGTCTCTCTTTGCAAGGCACGGGCAAGTCTATGGGTAGATTGTCCCCTCCCCTTCCAAAATGTGAAAGATACTAACACCTGAGATATTGTAATTTGTCCAAATACCCAGTGATGAAAAACCCAAACACAGGAACTACTGCTGCTCGTTGTCCCATGGAAACCATTCCTTCCGGACATATTGTATGGTTCTAGTTTACATAGATCTGTCCACGGGAAATTAGAAAAAAGAAAGGATACAATCACAGCAGGATGGGGGTCAATTCCACTTGAGTTATTTAGGTCAATATAATTTCAGACCACTCAGGAAGTGAACTGAATTTACAGTACGAGCATTGCAAAGTGTAAACCATTTTCAATTATGATTTTGGTGGCAGTAATCCCACTAATATCTTGACCCTATTCCATCACCCCCTCTACCTCTCACTCCCTATCCCTCTCTTTCTACTCCCTCCATCCCTCGCTCTCTCCCTCTAACTCCCCCAGACCCCATTACACACCCCACTTCTCCACTTCCTCTTTCTACTCCCTCTCTTACTGCCCTCTACTTCCAACTCCCCTCATCCACCCTCTCTTTCTCACCCCCTTGCACGTATGCATGCACATACAGTATCAGTCAAAAGTTTGGATACACCTACTCATTCAAGGGTTTTTCTTTATTTTTACTATTTTCTACATTGTAGAATAATAGTGAAGACATCAAAACTACGAAATAACACATACGGAATCATATAGTAACCAATATTTTACATTCTTCAAAGTAGCCACTGTTTGCCTTGATGGCAGCTTTGCACACTTTTGACATTCTGTCAACCAGCTTCATGAGGTAGTCACCTGGAATAGATTTCAATTAATATGTGTGCCTTGTTAAAAGTTACTTTGTGTAATTTCTTTCCATCTTAATCCGTTTGAGCCAATCAGTTCTGTTCTGACATGGTAGGACTGGTATACAGAAGATAGCCCTATTTGGTAAAAGACCAAGTCCATATTATGTCAAGAATAGCTCAAATAAGCAAAGATAAACTAAAGTCCATCATTACTTTAAGACATGAAGACCCGGAGTTACCTCTGCTATAATGTATAGTCTGCAAATTTTATAATATCACAATCAAGTGTTCACTCTCTCAATCAAGGATTTATCCTAACTTCAGCTAACTCTGACTTTTGAGTTCTGATTTGGAGTCAATTGTATATCTGCTTGGAAATCTCAAGCGTGCAGATCTCAAGTTAGGATAGTTCTCTTACAATTTAGATATGATTTTATATGGAACACTGATACATGGTTTTTGTCAATCTGTGAGAATCCAGTCTGTTCTATACCATTGAGGTAACACGTCAGGCCACACAGAGTGTCACAAACCAATCCAAGAGGCTGGGGATGAGTCCTTGGGAAACACACCTGACACTTCAATCATTTTTCCCTTCAACCTTGCATGATCAAAAGTACTGTATGTCGACACTTGCTCGTCAAACATCTCATTCCAAAATCGTGGGCATTAATATGGAGTTGGTCCCCTCTTTCCTGCTATAATAGCCTCCACTCTTCTGGGAAGGCTTTCCACTAGATGTTGGAATATTGCTGTGGGGACTTGCTTCCATTCAGCCACAAGAGCATTAGTGAGGTCCGGCTCCAACATTGGGTGATTAGGATTGGCTCGCAATCGGCGTTCCAATTCATCCCAAAGGTGTTCGATGGGGTTGAAGTCAGGGCTCTGTGCAGGCCAGTCAAGTTCTTCCACACCGATCTCGAATAACCATTTCTGTATGGCCCTCGCTTTGTGCACTGGGGCATTGTCATGCTGAAGCAGGAAAGGGCCGTCTCCAAACTGTTGCCACAAAGTTGGAAGCACAAAATCATCTGGAATGTCATTGTATAATGTAGCGTTAAGATGTCCCTTCACTGGAACTAATGGGCCTAGCCCGAAATATGAAAACATCCCCAGACCATTATTCCTTCTCCCCCAGATTTTAAAGTTGGCACTATGCATTCGGGCAGGTAGCATTCTCCTGGCGTGATTCATCACGCCAGAGAACGCATTTCCACTGCTCCAGAGTCTAATGGAGGCGAGCTTCACTCCACTCCGATGCTTGGCATTGTACATGGTGATCTTAGGCTTGTATGCGGTTGCTCGGATATGGAAACCCATTTCATGAAGCTCACGATGACCAGTTCTTATTCTGACATTGCTTCCAGAGGTAGTTTGGAACTCAATAGCGAGTGTTGCAACCAAGGACAGACAATTTTTATGCGCTACGCGCTTCAGCACTCAGCGGTCCCGTTCTGTAAGCTTGTGTGGCCTACCACTTTGTGGCTGAGCCATTGTTGCTCCTAGACATTTCCACTTCACAGCACTGACTTATTGGAAAGGTGGCATCCTATGATGGTGCCACGTTGAAAGTCACTGAGCTCTTCAGCAAGGCCATTGAATCCCAATGTTTGTCTATGGAGATTGCATGGCTGTGTACTTCATTTTATACAACTGTCAGCAACGGGTTTGGCTGAAATAGCCGAATCCACTAATTTGAAGTGTCCACCAATGTTTCCTTCAAAGTTTGTTATTACTGAGCAAATTTCAGGTCTGCTGAGCGCAAACTGTGCAACATATTCTGTGCAACTTCCGATGAGCGTTTGCTGTGAACAATGAGCCTGTACCAACTTTAAGTTAGTTTTAACATTGGTCAAGTAGGCTACTGTGGCTATTTGATCATAATGTAAGACTTTTGGTGTGGCCTACCATCAAAAACAATGGAGAAAAGGCATCCCATAACATTTTAACATGGAAATAGCTGTTCTATCATTCAAACTACTTTAGCAGACAATGTGTGGTGTTCAATGTAAGCCTACAATCCATGAGACTTGAATTAACCTGTTTATCCACTTGTCCTTCAGACAAGGAGGTGACTGAAAATGTTGTTGTGTTGTTTCATGCAAGAAACCACTTTATACAATACAATACAAAATATGTCTTTATTCCCATGTTTTTATCACCGTGAATCAGACAAAATATGCTAACCTCTGCGTATTGGCTACCTATTATTATTCAAGCCTGTCTGAAAGTACAATGCCCCTTTAAGAAAAAAAGCTCCTTACCTGACTCACTTTCAAAGAAATGCCCACAATTAGGATCTTGTAGGAAGAAATCATTCCCCCATTGTTTGACTACAATGGATCTATAAAAGTGGCTAATATTGCATTGATTTCCCACAGTAATTCCCACAGTAAAGGAAAACGTTGATAGGGTTAACCTCGCTGGCCAACATCCAGTGAAATTGCAGAGCGCCAAATTCAAAAACTGAAATACTCATTATAAAAATTCCTAAAACATACAAGAGTTATACATCGGTTTAAAGATGAACTTCTTGTTAATTCAACCACGGTGTCAGATTTCAAAAAGGCTTTACGGCGAAAGCATACCATGCCATTATCTGAGAACAGCAGACAAATCATTACAAACAGTTACCAGCCAAGTAGAGGAGTTACAAAAGTCAGAAATAGCAATAAAATTAATCACTTACCTTTGATGATCTTCATATGGTTGCACTCACAAAACTCCCATTTACTCAAATGTTATTTTTGTTCGATAATATCCAAAAACCTCAGTTTTGTTTGCACGTTTTGTTCAGTAATCCACAGGCTCAAAGGCAGTCACACCAGGCAGACGAAAAATCCGAAAAGTATCAGTAAAGTTCGTAGAAACCTGTCAAATGATGTTTATAATCAATCCTCAGGTTGTTTTTAGTCATAATAATAATCAATAACATTTCAACCGGACAAAAGCTTTGTCAATATAAAAGGAAAAACATGAAAAAAAAACATGAAAAACCTCAGGGACACTGCAGTGTCCACTCATTCAGAGTGGTCTTACACCCTCATTTTTCAGAATACAAGCCTGAAACAATTTCTAGCGACTGTTGACATCTAGTGGAAGCCATAGGAAGTGCACTTTGAGTCCTAAGTCAAAGGATACTGTAATGACATTCAATAGACAACTACAAACAAAAAAATCCCACTTCCTGGATGGATTTTTCTCAGGTTTTCACCTGCCATATCAGTACTGTTATACTCACAGACATTCTTTTAACAGTTTGGGAGACTTTAGAGTGTTTTCTATCCAAATCTACTAATTATATGCCGATCGTAGCTTCTGAGCCTGAGTAGCAGGCAGTTTAATTTGGGCACGCTTTTCATCCAAAATTCCGAATGCTGCCCCTACCCTAGTGAAGTTAACTCTCTCCACCTGCCCGTTACTCTCAGGGTGAAAACCTGAGGTAAGGCTGACCGAGACCCCCAGACGTTCCATGAATGCCCTCCAGACCCTCGACGTGAACTGGGGACCCCGATCAGACACTATATCCTCAGGCACCCCGTAGTGCCGGAAGAAGTGTGTAAACAGGGCCTCCGCAGTCTGTAGGGCCGTAGGGAGACCGAGCAAAGGGAGGAGACGACAGGACATAGAAAAATGATCCACAACGACCAGGATCATGGTGTTAACCTGTGAAGGAGGAAGATCGGTCAGGAAATCTAACGACAGGTGTGACCACGGCCGTTGTGGAATGGGTAAGGGTTGTAACTTACCTCTGGGCAGGTGCACTAGGCGCAAGCAGGAGGAAACATAAACCCTCACATCCTTGGCCAAAGTGGGCCACCAGTACTTCCCACTAAGACAGCGCACTGTCCGACCGATGCCAGGACGACCAGAGGAGGGTCACGTGTGGGCCCAATAGATCAGCCGGTCACAGACAGCAGACGGAACATACAGACGCCCAGCTGGACACTGGAGGGGAGCGGGCTCTGCACATAACGCCTGCTCAATGTCTGCGTCCAGCTCCTACACTACCGGCGCCACCAGGCAAGAGGCGAGGAGTATGGGAGTGGGATCCATGGGCCACTCCTCTATGTCATACAGCCAGGACAAAGCGTCTGCCTTAACGTTCTGGGAGCCTGGTCTGTAGGAAAGTGTAAAGACAAAGCGGGTGAAAAACATGGCCTACCTTGCCTGGCGAGGGTTCAGCCTCCTCACTGCCCGGATGTACTCCAGATTGCGGTGGTCAGTCCAGATGAGAAAAGGGTGTCTAGCCCCCTCATGCCAATGTCTCCACGCCTTCAAGGCCTTGACGACAACCAACAGCTCCTGGTCCCCCACATCATAGTTTCGCTACGCCGGGTTGAGCTTCTTCGAGAAAAAAGCACAGTGGTGGAGCTTCGGTGGCGTACCCGAGCGCTGAGGGAGCACGGCTCCTATCCCAGCCTCGGACGCGTCCACCTCCACTATGAATGTCACAGAGGGATCCGGATGGGCCAACACAGGAGCCGAGGTAAACAGAGCCCTCAGGTGACTAAAAGCCCTGATAGTCAATACACGGGTGCAGACCTCCCTACTTCTTCTTCTTCTTTAGATCTATGCACAGTGGCTATTGTAGGCAGGTAAACATGCCAAAATTAGCACATTATGAATGTATTAACCTGTTGGGGCTACAGGTTAGCAATGAACCCCGAGTCGGGATTGCTAACAAGGCTGGAAATTCAAAACATCAAAAATCTAATAATTTCAATTTCTCAAACAATCAACTATTTTACACAATTTAAATGATAAACATCTCCTTAATCTAACCACATTGTTCGATTTTCAAAGAGGCTTTACGGCAAAAGCATAAAGTTAGATTATGTTAGGACAGTACATAGCCACAAAAGTACAAACATCCATTTTCAATTCAAGGTCAGGCGTCACCAAAAGCAGAAACCAGCTTGAATTATGCACTAACTTTTGTCAATCTCCATCAGATGACACTCATAGGACATTATGTTATACAATACATGCATTTTTTGTTCCATCAAGTTCATATTTATATCCAAAAACAGCATTTTACAGTAGCGTGAAATTCAGATTTTTTTCTTCTCAGAAATGCTTCCGGTGAACATAACAAAATTACTATTCGAAAACATTGGTAAATTATAATATTGTCATTCAAAGAATAATATATTATCATCTCGTAATTGCTACCGAATGGCCAGATCTCAAAATAACTTTACTGGGAAATCACATTTTGCAATAAACGGGGTGCTATGCTAAGAACAACAGGCTATGCTATACAATTAGCATCATCTAAAATCGATAATAACATTGTAAATACCCCCTTACCTTTGATTATCTCCATCAGAAGGCAGGATCCCAGGTCCGGAAGGCATTCCAGGTCCGGAACAAATGTGGTTTCTTTTGACAAAGTTCATAATTTATGTCCAAATAACACCAAGTACTTAGCGTTCATTATGCTCCCACAAAACGTGGTTGGGGGGCTGGTAAAATCACGCCGAAAAGCTAAAAAACCCTAGTAAATAATCTATTTATGTTCGTTCAAACATGTCAAATGTTGTTTAGCATTAATCTTTTGGTCCATTTTTAACGTTAAACATCAGTAATATTTTCACACAACCTATCCTATGTCTAGATAAAAAATGATGACAAACTCACGTTTCTCAGATTTATGCGCAGGCGCAAAAAAATGAAGTGATGACATGTCAACTTCCTTGGATTCTAATTTGCTCTCTGTTTATCATAGACGCTTCAAACAACTTTATAAAGATCGTTGACATCTAGTGGAAGCCGTAGGTGTTGCGAAATGAATCCTTTCTCACTATGGTATCTATAAAACAATGACACTAAATAGTACAGTCACAAAATTCACTTTTTTTTGGATCTATTTTTCACAGGTTTTTGCCTGCAATATGAGTTTTGTTATACTTACAGACACCATTCAAACTGTTTTAGAAAATTCAGAGTGTTTTCTATCCGAATGTGTTAATAATATGCATATCCTAGCTTCTGAGTTGGTGTAGGAGGCAGTTAAAAATGGGCACATATTTATTTCAAAATGTCTCAATACTGCCCCCGAGCCCCAACAGGTAATGTATCAAGATAAAATATTATAGTCAGGCAACATATGAGATGTGAATGGGCAACATTTAATTCAGAAGTAGGACTTTTTTTCTTCTTTCGCTTCCGCCCAAATACTGGCCACTATAGATTTCAATACATTTTGCATATTTTTTTATGTGGTTGCATAATTTTTCTATGCATACTTTCCGTTGAAGCTTGCATCGATACATGCTTTGAACTGTGTTCAAGCAGAGTACGCATCTGAGAAGTGCCCGATGTGCAACGTTTCGCACACTTTGATTTAGACTCATACTCCAACTGATGCGCACTCCAATTTGTGTGCTCGAAGCATGGAAGCATATTGAGAAACACCCCATTGTGGCGGCACTTTTGAAATGGTGATTTGTGGCCCCCAGTTAAAGCACACTTCACTTAGTCTTGACAATCATCCCTCTCAGCAATGGAAACGAGGAGGGCAGACAAAGGTTTTGAGGTGTTTCTGTGCATTATGGTATTTATTTATCACTCTCCACAGGAAACTAGGTCACAGTAGAGTGAAGTATATCATAATGCATGGGCAGGGTTCACCTCTGACTTACTGTTCTTCAAAGAATTCAGAAAAATTACAGTGCTTGAATTCAATGTACCATAAGCAGTAATTGTGGTAATTTCAGTTATTCTTTTTGGCGGCAGCCAATATTGTTGCACATCTCTCTTTCTTTTCCAAGTTAACTCAGCCAGACGAGAGAACGAGGGAGAAAATAAAATAAAGAGGGTTATTTTGCTTGTGCCCTCACACCAACTTAAAGTGCTACAGACGCCACGTCAAGAGGAGAAGAATTGAAAGAAAATATGTTTATAAAAAGATGAGACGGGGAAAAGAGGGAGAGAAAAAAACAAATGACGGCACTTAGTTTGGGTGGGCGTTTGTCCAAAGCTGGCAGGTGGGTGTGTATGTGTACTCCATGTTGCTCTTTGTGTGTTTGTTTCTGTGTGTGTCTGTGTCGCTCGTGTGTGTGTGTGTGTGTGTGTGTGTGTGTGTGTGTGTGTGTGTGTGTGTGTGTGTGTGTGTGTGTGTGTGTGTGTGTGTGTGCTTACATCTGCCTGTTTCTCCACCCTGTGAGTACCGCTGCAAAGCGAGGGTCTAATAGCTACCTTAACTGTGAGATACCGGTGCTAGGCTAGGCACTAGTCTAATCACACTCCTACACAACAAGCCACTAACAAGGTCTAATGAAACAATGCCATATGCCAGACCTAGCCTGCGTTTCTGAGAGGCCCATTCTTTACTAAAAGCTTTAAATGTAATATCTGACACTTCTCTTTTCCTCTTACTTCTGGTCTCTCAATCATGTTACCAGGTTACTAAAAACCTCCACTTTCAGACCGCAACAGATTTGTCTAGCTCTCTTTCATTTTTTGGGGAGGGGGATTTTTATTGGTTGGGGGTCTATAATAGAAATGACTCACTATTGTGTTAAATAGGGAGAAAAAAACTACCACTTTCAACACTTTCCTCAATCACTTTTCAACTTCAGCAAGCAGCATAAGGTGGATGATTCATTTGTTTTCCAGGTTATCTGAACAAACTGTTCATGGAGGTTAACAGGCATACAAACCCTCTCATCGCCCGTTGTCTCTGTCCAACACCTTGCCTTCCTGGATCATTTCATAACTAGAAGATAATGCATTTCTGACCTGAGAGGACCTCACACATACGCAGGTGTGTACACACATGCATAAACACACACACATGCACACACACACACACACACACACACACACATGAATGCACACGTGCACACACACACACACACACAAGCGCACACACGCTTGCACACAGCATTCCAGAGATCTGATTGTGTTTGTCTGTAGAGCTAAACAGGTTGACTGCTGTGGTGTCTTTCTTGTCATTCCATCATGTGATGAAACTGTTCTCTTTGTCCATCTGCTTGACTTGGTCATCATTGACACCTTGTTTTTATGTGCTGGCTCCTGTTACAATGATTCGGACTGTCCAGTTCGACTGTAAATCGTGGTGAATCCTGCCGACAACGCCAAGTGTGAGGTTCTGAACAAACAGAAACTCACAGACAACTAGAAAAAGTTCATACCAAGTTCATTCACCCACTGGGTCATACAGCTGAAAAGACAAACAAATGTTTACACAAGCACATATATTTATACCCTCCTATTAGGCAGAGTCAACTCCTTGCACATCTAGACAGCCAATACATCTCTGTTGCTAGTCAGGAACTTAATTGGTTCCTCTTACTGGTGTAGTCATGGCCCTGCTTCATGCTAGAACCTTTGTGGGCGTGGAAGTATATGTGTGTAGATAGGACTGTTCCTTCCCACTTCATCTGACCTGACCTCGGACTGAATTCTTTGCTCCTCCCTAATCCACGACTGTCCTCCCTTATCAGTGACTAAAACCAGACTGTTGCCAAATTTACATTTACATTTAAGTCATTTAGCAGACGCTCTTATCCAGAGCGACTTACAAATTGGTGCATTCACCTTATGATATCCAGTGGAACAACCACTTTACAATAGTGCATCTAAATCTTTTAAGGGGGGGTTAGAAGGATTACTTTATCCTATCCTAGGTATTCCTTAAAGAGGTGGGGTTTCAGGTGTCTCCGGAAGGTGGTGATTGACTCCGCTGTCCTGGCGTCGTGAGGGAGCTTGTTCCACCATTGGGGTGCCAGAGCAGCGAACAGTTTTGACTGGGCTGAGCGGGAACTGTGCTTCCTCAGAGGTAGGGGGGCCAGCAGGCCAGAGGTGGATGAACGCAGTGACCTTGTTTGGGTGTAGGGCCTGATCAGAGCCTGAAGGTATGGAGGTGCCGTTCCCTTCACAGCTCCGTAGGCAATGACCATGGTCTTGTAGCGGATGCGAGCTTCAACTGGAAGCCAGTGGAGAGAGCGGAGGAGCGGGGTGACGTGAGAGAACTTGGGAAGGTTGAACACCAGACGGGCTGCGGCGTTCTGGATGAGTTGTAGGGGTTTAACCTTTATGGGCTAGGTGGGACGCTAGCGTGCCACCCGTGGTGCACTCCATCAACAGCAGGTGCATTTCAAGAGCGGCAAATTTGAATCCAAATAAATGTTAAAATTCAAATTTTTCAAACATACAACTATTTTACACCCTTTGAAAGATAAACATCTCCTTAATCTAACCACGTTTTACGATTTCAAAAAGGTTTTACGGCGAAAGCATAAATTTAGAGTATGTTAGGACAGTACATTTACAAGAGTTGTGTGTAATGTTTTGTCAATTCAAAGACCGGGTCACCAAAACCATAAAACCAGCTAAAATGATGCACTAACCTTTTACAATCTCCATCAGATGACACTCCTAGGACATTATGTTAGACAATGCATGCATTTTTAGTTCTATCAAGTTCATATTTATATCCAAAAACAGCGTTTTACTATGGCATTGATGTTGAGGAAATCGTTTCCCTCCAATAACCGGCAGTCAAGTCAGCGTCACAAATTAAATAATTAAAATTAGAAAACATTGGTAAAATATTATATTGTCATTTAAAGAATTATAGATTTACATCTCTTGAACGCAATCAACTTGCCAGATTTAAAAATAACCTTACTGGGAAATCACACTTTGCAATAATCTGAGCACTGCGCCCAGAAAAATACGCGTTGCGATACAGACTAGACGTCATGTTGGGGAGATCTAAAATCGAAAATACTATGTAAATAATCCATTACCTTTGATTCTCTTCATCAGATGTCACTTCCAGGTATCACAGGTCCATAACGAATGTAGTTTTGTTCAAAAAAGCTAATCATTTATGTCCAAAAATCTCCGTCTTGTTAGCACATGATCTAAGCCAGCCGGACTTCTCGTCATGAACGAGGGGAAAAAATATATTTCCGTTCGTTCAAACATGTCAAACGTTGTATAGCATAAATCATTAGGGCCTTTTTTAACCAGAACATGAATAATATTCAAGGTGGACGAATGCATACTCTTTTATAACGTATTGGAACGAGGGTACCCAACATGAACTCGCGCGCCAGGTGTCTAATGGGACATCATCGTTCCATGGCTCTTGTTCGGTCAGATCTCCCTCCAGAAGACTCAAAACACTTTGTAAAGGCTGGTGACATCTAGTGGAAGCAATAGGAAGTGCCAAAATATTCCTCAGCCCCTGTGTTTTTCAATGGGATAGGTTTAAAGGTAATACAACACATCAGGTATCCACTTCCTGTCAGAAAATGTCTCAGGGTTTTGCCTGCCAAATGAGTTCTGTTATACTCACAGACACCATTCAAACAGTTTTAGAAACTTTAGAGTGTTTTCTATCCATATATAATAAGTATATGCATATTCTAGTTACTGGGTAGGATTAGTAACCAGATTAAATCGGGTAAAAAAAAATTATCCAGACGTGCAAATGCTGCCCCCTAGCCCTAACAGGTTAATGGCACAGGCAGGGAGCCCAGCCAACAGTGAGTTGCAGTAATCCAGACGGGAGATGACAAGTGCCTGGATTAGGACCTGCGCCGCTTCCTGTGTGAGGCAGGGTCGTACTCTGCGAATGTTGTAGAGCATGAACCTACAGGATCGGGTCACCGCCTTGATGTTAGTGGAGAACGACAGGGTGTTGTCCAGGATCACGCCAAGGTTCTTAGCACTCTGGGAGGAGGACACAAGGGAGTTGTCAACCGTGATGGCGAGATCATGGAACGGGCAGTCCTTCCCCGGGAGGAAGAGCAGCTCCGTCTTGCCGAGGTTCAGCTTGAGGTGGTGATCCGTCATCCACACTGATATATCTGACAGACATGCAGAGATGCGATTCGCCGCCTGGTTATCAGAAGGGGGAAAGGAGAAGATTAATTGTGTGTCGTCTGCATAGCAATGATAGGAGAGACCATGTGAGGATATGACAGACCCAAGTGACTTGGTGTATAGCGAGAATAGGAGAGGGCCTAGAACAGAGCCCTGGGGGACACCAGTGGTGAGAGCGCATGGTGCGGAGACAGATTCTCGCCACGCCACCTGGTAGGAGCGACCTGTCAGGTAGGACGCAATCCAAGCATGGGCCGCGCCGGAGATGCCCAACTCAGAGAGGGTGGAGAGGAGGATCTGATGGTTCACAGTATCAAAGGCAACAGATAGGTCTAGAAGGATGAGAGCAGAGGAGAGAGAGTTAGCTTTAGCAGTGCGGAGAGCCTCCGTGACACAGAGAAGAGCAGTCTCAGTTGAATGCCCAGTCTTGAAACCTGACTGATTAGGATCAAGAAGGTCATTCTGAGAGAGATAGCAGGAGAGCTGGCCAAGGACGGCACGTTCAAGAGTTTTGGAGAGAAAAGAAAGAAGGGATACTGGTCTGTAGTTGTTGACATCGGAGGGATCGAGTGTAGGTTTTTTCAGAAGGGGTGCAACTCTCGCTCTCTTGAAGACGGAAGGGACGTAGCCAGTGGTCAAGGATGAGTTGATGAGCGAGGTGAGGAAGGGGAGAAGGTCTCCGGAAATGGTCTGGAGAAGAGAGGAGGGGAGAGGGTCAAGTGTGCAGGTTGTTGGGCGGCCGGCCGTCACAAGATGCGAGATTTCATCTGGAGAGAGAGGGGAGAAAGAGGTCAAAGCATAGGGTAGGGCAGTGTGAGCAGGACCAGCGGTGTCGTTTGACTTAGCAAACGAGGATTGGATATCTTCAACCTTCTTTTCAAAATGGTTGACGAAGTCATCCGCAGAGAGGGAGGAGGGGGGGGATGGGGAGGAGGATTCAGGAGGGAGGAGAAGGTAGCAAAGAGCTTCCTAGGGTTAGAGGCAGATGCTTGGAATTTAGAGTGTGGAAAATGCCTCCCTCCTTAGGAGCCATGATATTTAACAATAACATGTTTTGACAGAATGTAAACTTTCTGCACTCCCTTGTCTCAGTCAGTAACTTTCCATACACCTAGTTCTTATCGACCCACCATTGACCCCAATATACACATTCCTTATACAGTACCCGTCAATAGTTTGGACACACTTAATCATTCCAGGGTTTATCTTTATTTGTACTATTTTCTACATTGTAGAATAATAGTTAAGACATCAAAACTATAAAATAACATACATGGAATCATGTAGTAACCAAAAAAGTGTTAACCTGTTATGGCTAGGGGGTAGTATTTTCACGGCTGGATAAAAAACGTACCCGATTTAATCAGATTATTACTCCTGCCCAGAAACTAGAATATGCATATAATTATTAGCTTTGGATGGAAAACACTCCAAAGTTTCTAAAACTGTTTGAATGGTGTCTGTGAGTATAACAGAACTCAAATAGCAGGTCAAAACCTGAGAGATTCCTTTACAGGAAGTGGCCTGTCTGACCTTTTATTGTCTTTCTTTGACATCTCATTCCATTACAAAGGATCTCTGCGGTAACGTGACACTTCCCACAGCTCCAATAGGCTCTCAGAGCCCGGGAAAAACCTGAATGTCGTCATTCCAGCCCCAGGCTGAAACACATTATCGCCTTTCTCAAGTGGCCGATCAAGGGACTGTGGGCTTAGGCGTGTGCACTGGCCGCCCCCGTCTTTGTGTTTTTTCCTCTGTTTACCGAAAAGGAGATTCCCGGTCGGAATATTATCGCTTTTTTACGAGATAAATTGCATAAAAATTGATTTTAAACAGCGGTTGACATGCTTCGAAGTACGGTAATGGAATATTTAGAATTTTTTTGTCACGAAATGCGCCATGCGCACGAACCTGATTTACCATTTCGGATAGTTTCTGTAACGCACGAACAAAACGCCGCTATTCGGATATAACGATGGATTATTTTGGACCAAACCAACATTTGTTATTGAAGTAGCAGTCCTGGGAGTGCATTCTGATGAAGACAACAAAAGGTAATCAAACTTTTGTAATAGTAAATCTGATTTTGGTGAAGGCTAAACTTGCCGGGTGTCTAAATAGCTAGCCCGTGATGGCTGGGCTATGTACTTAGAATATTGCAAAATGTGCTTTCACCAAAAAGCTATTTTAAAATCGGACATATCGAGTGCATAGAGGAGTTCTGTATCTATAATTCTTAAAATAATTGTTATGCTTTTTGTGAACGTTTATCGTGAGTAATTTAGTAAATTGTTAGTAAATTCCCCGGAAGTTTATTTGATACATTATGAATATGGTATTCAGGTGAGGTTATCTATGAGATTATCGGTTTACTGTTGTGCGCATTCAGTATGCTAGTTCTGAACGTCACATGCTAATGTAAAAAGCTGTTTTTTGATATAAATATGAACTTGATTGAACAAAACATGCATGTATTGTATAACATAATGTCCTAGGTGTGTCATCTGATGAAGATCATCAAAGGTTAGTGCTGCATTTAGCTGTCTTCTGGGTTTTTGTGACATTATATGCTAGCTTGAAAAATGGGTGTCTGATTATTTCTGGCTGGGTACTCGGCTGACATAATCTAATGTTTTGCTTTCGCTGTAAAGCCTTTTTGAAATCGGACAGTGTGGTTAGATAAAGGAGAGTATTGTCTTTAAAATGCTGTGAAATAGTCATATGTTTGAAAAATTGAAGTTTTTGTATTTTTGAGGAATTTGTAATTCGCGCCACGCCTATCATTGGATATTGGAGCAGGTGTTCCGCTAGTGGAACGTCTAGATGTAAGAGGTTAAACTAATTAAAATATATTTTATATTTGAGATTCTTCAAAGTAGCCACCCTTTGCCTTGATAACAACTTTGCACACTTTTGTCATTCTTTCAACCAGCTTCATGAGGTAGTCACCTGGGATGCATTTCAATTAACAGGTGTGCCTTGTTAAAAGTACCTTTGTGGAATTTATTTCCTTCTTAATGCGTTTGAGCAAATCAGTTGTGTTGTGACAAGGTAGGGGTGGTATACAGAAGATAGCAATATTTGATAAAAGACCAAATCCATATTATGGCAAGAACAGCTCAAATAAGCAAAGAGAAATGACAGTCCATCATTACTTTAAGACATGGTCAGTCAATCCAGAACATTTCAAGAACTTTCTTCAAGCGCAGTCGCAAAAACCATTAAGCACAATGATGAAAGAGGCTCTCACGAGGAAAAGGAAGAGCCAGAGTTACATCTGCTGCAGAGGATAAGTTCATTAGCGTTACCAGGCTCAAAAATTGCAGCTGGTATGACGTGACTATCGATAATGTGATGACTGTTATTTGATCAAATCAATTAACTATGTTTAGTTATAAACTTAAATCATTTACAATTAACTCATTAGTAACTTGGGATTCCATGAGAAAAATTATTTAACAAGTTGCCTTCTGCCGAATTAAACTCTTGTAAGATATATTCATTTCTGTAGATAAGTCACTTATTAATGTATTATTACCTCATCAGTCTCATTCTGAACGTTGTTGACTTTGTAAATCTGTGTGAACCCTACCCTAAGTGATTCAGTGATGCAGAAATTGGCTTAATTATTAATTTACTAAATATCTAAATATTCACACATAAATACATAAACACACACACACACAGTATAGATTATTGATTACTAACACAATGCAATGAAACACAGTTCCTCTTGGACTAACCCGATATGATGGCTTGTTACACAATGGAAAAGGGGTGGGGAAAGATAAGAAGTGGGAGAGACAAAGAGAGTGGACTTATCATACATACAGTTGAAATATACGCTCACTGTAAATATGGATATTTAGCACCCTAATAACCACTCATTCGGATTTAGAAATGCAACATATATTTACGCTTAGGTGTCTTTCTCTGTCGTCTCTCTGTTGAAACCACTCATCCGTCTCTGGCGAGTAGTTCGAGGGATGTAAAACTCTGGTTTGTCCACCAGAGGTCACAATGTCCTTTGTAGTTGTGGGCTTCTTTTGTTCTGGAGTGTTCATTAGAATGGACACATCAATGTACCACACGGTGCTGAGAGGAGACTGTTCTTTGCCTCCCGTCTTTGGTCGAGTTTCCTAGACTATTTTACATATACAGCTGCAGACTGTGAATGTGCAGTCTAGTCTTCAACTTCTTCACTCGTCGAGAGTTTCAGAGGGTCTTACCATTTTCTGGTCTTGTAGTTTTAACCATTTCCAGTTGTGTAGCCACCGTTCCACGCTGTCTGGTCTATAGAGATTTAACCATTGGTAACGTATTCAGCTCATGCTGCACGTAGACGGTCTCAATGGTTGATTAAACAGGGACCACACCGGCAGCAACCCGGCATGTTTTGGTCTAATATGTTAATTCTTCAGTGAGTCCTTTTAACACTTTTTTGGTTACTACATGATTTCATAGTTTTGATGTCATCACCATTTTTTCACGACTTCCGCCAAAGTCGGTCCCTCCTTGTTCCGGCGGCATTCGGCGGTCGACGTCACCGGCTTTCTAGCCACCGCCGTTCCACTTTTCATTTTTAATTTGTTCTGTCTTTGTCTTATCACACCTGGCTTCACTCACCAATTATTGTTTATTATTTAACCCTCTGTTCCCAATGTTGTATTTGTGAGTGATTGTTATTTGTTACGTGGATAATTGTCATGCGTTGTACCTTTGTTTTAGACCGTGTTTTTGGCAGTCGTATGTGATATTGTGCTGTCATTTGGTAACCGGTATTAAAGTGCGCCTGTTTATTATACTCCGCTCTACTGCACTTGACTTCGCCTCCAATATACACACATTACACTATTATTCTACAATGTAGAAAATAGTACAAATAAAGATAAACCCTTGAATGAGTAGGCATGTCCAAACTTTTGACTGGTACTGTGTATACTATATGACCAAATGTATGTGGACACCAGCTCATCGAAAATCTCATTCCAAAATCATGGGCATTAACCTCTATGGGCAAGGCGGGACGAATTCGTCCCACCTACGTAACAGCCACCTAAATTCAGTGGCGCAATTTTTGAATCGTTTGAAATACTATTACTTCAATTTCTCAAACATATGACTATTTTACGGCTATTTGAAGACAAGACTCTCCTTAATCTAACCACACTGTCCGATTTCAAAAAGGCTTTACAACGAAAGCAAAACATTAGATTATGTCAGGAGAGTGCCCAGCCAGAAATAATCAGACACCCATTTTTCAAGCTAGCATATAATGTCACAAAAACCCAAACCACAGCTAAATGCAGCACTAACCTTTTATGATCTTCATCAGATGACACACCTAGGACATTATGTTATACAATACATGCATGTCTGTTCAATCAAGTTCATATTTATATCAAAAACAGCTTTTTACATTAGCATGTGACGTTCAGAAAAAGCATACCCCCCCGCAAACTTCCGGGGAATTTACTAACAGTTTGCTAAATTACTCACGATAAACGTTCACAAAAAGCATAACAATTATTTTAAGAATTTTAGATACATTACTCCTCTATGCACTCGATATGTCCGATTTTAAAATAGCTTTTCGGATGAAGCACATTTTGCAATATTCTAAGTACATAGCCCAGCCATCACGGCTAGCTATTTAGACACCCGGCAAGATTAGCCTTCACCAAAATCCTATTTCCTATAAGAAAAATGTTCTTACCTTTCCTGTTCTTCGTCAGAATGCACTCCCAGGACTTCTACTTCAATAACAAATGTAGGTTTGGTCCCAAATAATCCATCGTTATATCCAATATCCTCTGTTTTGTTCGTGCGTTCTAGACACTATACGAATGGTAAATAACGGTCGCGCAATTGGCGCATGGCGTGACAAAAAATGTCTAAATATTCCATTACCGTACTTCGAAGCATGTCAACCGCTGTTTAAAACCAATTTTTATGCCATTTATCTCGTAGAAAAGCGATAATATTCCGACCGGGAATCTGCAATAAGCTAAACAGCCAAATGAAATTTCTCCACGGGGGCGAATCGTGCACGCGCCTCATTCAATGGTCCTCTGATCGGCCACTTGGATAAGGCGATAATCTGTTTCAGCCAGAGGCTGCCTCGTCATCGTTCAGGTTTTTCCCGGGATCTGAGAGCCTATTGGAGCCCTGGGAATTGTCACGTTACAGCTAAGATCCTTACTCTTCAATAAACAGATGCAAGACGCACGACTCCTTGTCAGACAGGCCACTTCCTGCATGAAACCTTGTCAGGTTTTTGCCTGCCATAGGAGTTCTGTTATACTCACAGACACCATTCAAACAGTTTTAGAAACTTTAGGGTGTTTTCTATCCAAACCTGAACAATAATATGCATATTCTAGCTTCTGAGTTGGTGTAGGAGGCAGTTAAAAATGGGCACATATTTTTTCCAAAATTCTCAATACTGCCCCCTAGCCCAAACAGGTTAATATGGAGTTTGTCCACCCTTTGCTGCTATAACAGCCTCCACTCTTCTGGGAAGGCTTTCCACTAGATGTTGGAACAGTGCTGTGGGGACTTGATTCCATTCAGCCACAAGAGCATTAGTTTGGTCAGGCATTGATGTTGGGCGATTAAGCCTGGCTCGGAGTCGCTGTTCCAATTCATCCCAAAGGTGTCTGATGGGGTTGAGGTCAGGGCTCTGTGCAGGCCAGTCAAGTTCTTCCACACCGATCTCGACAAACCATTTCTGTATGGACCTCACCTTGTGCACTGGGGCATTGTGATGCTGAAACAGGAAAGGGCCTTTCCCAAACTGTTGCCACAAAGTTGGAAGCACAAAATTGTCCAGAATGTCATTGATCATTGTAGCATTATGATATCCCTTCACTGGAACTAATGGGCCTAGCCCAAAAAACAGCCCCAGAAAAGTATTCCTCCTCCACCAAACTTTAAAGTTGGCACTATGCATTGAGGCAGGTAGCATTCTCCTGGCACCCGCCAAACCCAGATTCGTCCATCAGACTGCCAGATGGTGAAGCGTGATTCATCACTCCAGAGAATGCATTTCCACTTCTCCATAGTCCAAAGGTGGCGGGCTTTACACCACTCCAGCCGACGCTTGGCATTACACATGGTGATTTTAGGCTTGTGTGTGGCTGCTCGACCATGGAAACCCATTCATGAAGCTCCAGATGAACAGTTCTTGTGCTGACGTTGCTTCCAGAGGCAGTTTGGAACTTGGAAGGGAGTGTTGCAACCGAGGATGGACAATTTTTACACGCTACGTGCTTCTGCACTCGACGGTCCCGTTCTGTGAGCTTGTGTTGCCTAGCACTTTGCGGCTGAGCCGTTGTTGCTCCTAGACTTTTCCACTTCACAATAACAACACTTGCAGTTGACAGGGGCAGCTCTAGCAGGACATACATTTTACGATCTGACTTGTTGTAAAGCTGGCATCCTTTGAAGGTGCCATGTTGAAGGCCACTGAGCTCTTCAGTAAAGCCATTCTACTGCCAATGTTTGTCTATGGAGATTGCATGGCGGTGTGCTCAATTTTATACACCTGTCAGCAACGGGTGTGTCTGAAATAGCCAAATACACTCATTTGAAGGGGTATCCAGACCCCTTAACTTTTTCCACATTTTGTTATGTTATTCTTATTCTAAAATTGATTAAATGACCTTTTTTCCTCTTCAATCTACACACAATACCCCTTAATGACAAAGTGAAAATAGCAAATGTATTAAAATTAGAAAACTGAAATACCTTCACATAAGCATTCAGATCCATTGCTATGAGCCTCGAAATTGAGCTCAGGCGCATCCAACCTCCGTTGATCATCCTTAAGATGTTTCTACAACTTGATTGGAGTCCAACTGCGGTAAATTAAATTGTTTGGACATTATTTGGAAAGGCACAGACCTGTCTATATAAGGTCCCCATTTGTCAGAGCAACAACCAAGCCATGAGGTTAAAGGAATTGTCCATAGAGCTCCGAGAAATGACTGTGTTGAGGCAAAGATCTGTGGAAGGGTAGCAAAATATTTCTGCATCATTGAAGTTCCACAAGAACACATGTCCATCATTCTTTAACCTCTTATGGCTAGGGGGCAGTATTTTCACGGCTGGATAAAAAAGTTACCCGATTTAATCTGGTTACTAATCCTACCCAGTAAATAGAATATGCATATACTTATTATATATGGATAGAAAACACCCTAAAGTTTCTAAAACTGTTTGAATGGTATCTGTGAGTATACAGAACTCATATGGCAGGCCAAAACCTGAGAAGATTCCATGCAGGAAGTGGCCTGTCTGACCATTTCTGGAACTTCTTTGCCATCTCTATCTTTTACTAAGGATCTCTGCTCTAACGTGACACTTCCTACGTCATCCATGGGCGCTCAGAGCCCGGGAAAAAACAGAATGTCGTCATCCCAGCCCCAGGCTGAAACACATTATCGCCTTTCTCAAGTGGCCGATCAAGGGACTGTGGGCTTAGGCGCGTGACCTGGCCGCCCCCGTCTTTGTGGTTTTTTCCTCTGTTTGCCGAAAAGGAGATTCCCGGTCGGAATATTATCGCTTTTCTAGGAGAAAAATTGCATAAAAATTGATTTCAAACAGCGGTTGACATGCTTCGAAGTACGGTAATGGAATATTTAGAATTTTTTTGTCACGAAATGCACCATGCGCACGACCCTTCTTTACCATTTCGGATAGTGTCTGGAACGCACGAACAAAACGCCGCTATTCGGATATAACGATGGATTATTTTGGACCAAACCAACATTTGTTATTGAAGTAGCAGTCCTGGGAGTGCATTCTGACGAAGACAACAAAGGTAATGAAACTTTTGTAATAGTAAATCGGAGTTTGATCAGGGCTAAACTTGGTCGGTGTCTAAATGGCTAGCCGTGATGGCTGGGCTATCTACTGAGAATATTGCAAAATGTGCTTTCACCGAAAAGCTATTTTAAAATCGGACATATCGAGTGCATAGAGGAGTTCTGTATCTATAATTCTTAAAATAATTGTTATGTTTTTTGTGAACGTTTATCGTGAGTAATTTAGTAAATTCACCAGATGTTTGCGGGGAGTATGCTAGTTCTGAACGTCACATGCTAATGTAAAAAGCTGGTTTTTGATATAAATATGAACTTGATTGAACAAAACATGCATGCATTGTATAACATAATGTCCTAGGGTTGTAATCTGATGAAGATCATCAAAGGTTAGTGCTGCATTTAGCTGTGGTTTTGTTTTTTGTGACATTATATGCTAGCTTGAAAAATGGGTGTCTGATTATTTCTGGCTTGGTACTCTGCTGACATAATCTAATGTTTTGCTTTCGCTGTAAAGCCTTTTTGAAATCGGACAGTGTGGTTAGATAAAGGAGAGTCTTGTCTTTAAAATGCTGTGAAATAGTCATATGTTTGAAAAATTGAAGTTTTTGTATTTTTGAGGAATTTGTAATTCGCGCCACGCCTATCATTGGATATTGGAGCAGGTGTTCCGCTAGCGGAACGTCTAGATGTAAGATTTAACTGCTTAGAGTTGATGCTAAATGTGGTGACAGAGAGATGTACTGTATATTGTAATGAATAAAAAAGGGAATCAAGATCAAATGAATACTCACATACTGTATGTGATGACTTATTTGTTTTTAACCTGTTGGGTCTAGGGGGCAGCATTTGCACGTCTGGATAAAAAAAATGTACCCGATTTAATCTGGTTACTAATCCTACACAGTAACTAGAATATGCATATACTTATTATATATGGATAGAAAACACTCTAAAGTTTCTAAAACTGTTTGAATGGTGTCTGTGAGTATAACAGAACTCATTTGGCAGGCAAAACCCTGAGACATTTTCTGACAGGAAGTGGATACCTGATGTGTTGTATTGACTTTAAACCTATCCCATTGAAAAACACAGGGGCTTAGGAATATTTTGGCACTTCCTATTGCTTCCACTAGATGTCACCAGCCTTTACAAAGTGTTTTGAGTCTTCTGGAGGGAGATCTGACCGAACAAGAGCCATGGACCGATGATGTCCCATTAGACACCTGGCGCGCGAGTTCATGTTGGGTACCCTCGTTCCAATACGTTATAAAAGAGTATGCATTCGTCCACCTTGAATATTATTCATGTTCTGGTTAAAAAAGGCCCTAATGATTTATGCTATACAACGTTTGACATGTTTGAACGAACGGAAATATATTTTTTCCCCTCGTTCATGACGAGAAGTCCGGCTGGCTTACATCATGTGCTAACGAGACGGAGATTTTTGGACATAAATGATGAGCTTTTTTGAACAAAACTACATTCGTTATGGACCTGTGATACCTGGAAGTGACATCTGATGAAGAGAATCAAAGGTAATGGATTATTTACATAGTATTTTCGATTTTAGATCTCCCCAACATGACGTCTAGTCTGTATCGCAACGCGTATTTTTCTGGGCGCAGTGCTCAGATTATTGCAAAGTGTGATTTCCCAGTAAGGTTATTTTTAAATCTGGCAAGTTGATTGAGTTCAAGAGATGTAAATCTATAATTCTTTAAATGACAATATAATATTTTACCAATGTTTTCTAATTTTAATTATTTAATTTGTGACGCTGACTTGACTGCCGGTTATTGGAGGGAAACGATTTCCTCAACATCAATGCCATAGTAAAACGCTGTTTTTGGATATAAATATGAACTTGATAGAACTAAAAATGCATGCATTGTCTAACATAATGTCCTAGGAGTGTCATCTGATGGAGATTGTAAAAGGTTAGTGCATCATTTTAGCTGGTTTTATGGTTTTGGTGACCCTGTCTTTGACTTGACAAAACATTACACACAACTCTTGTAAATGTACTGTCCTAACATACTCTAAATGTATGCTTTCGCCGTAAAACCTTTTTGAAATCGTAAAACGTGGTTAGATTAAGGAGATGTTTATCTTTCAAATGGTGTAAAATAGTTGTATTTTTGAAAAATTTGTATTTTGACATTTATTTGGATTCAAATTTGCCGCTCTTGAAATGCACCTGCTGTTGATGGAGTGCACCACGGGTGGCACGCTAGCGTCCCACCTAGCCCCAAGAGGTTAATTAATTCAGAGTAAAAAAGGTTCAAATGATCACACACAATCATTCTCAACAGAACACATTGTACATAACATTTTCTACACCAGGAATAACATCTTAAAATTAAATTAATTCAATATATTGTGCTGGTTGAAATCATACACAAATTGATTCACATAGAAAACACCTACTATACATTTAATTTCCTACAATAGGGGTGACATGTCTTCTGAAATGTATTCAGATTCAACATACTATACAGGTTCAGGGAATCATAAACTCACAGAAAAAAACGGTTAATTATGTAGCTTGGTTTAACAACAAATTATTCACTCTGCAGTGATTTATAAAAAGAGTGTGCAGCAGCTGGCAAGTAGTTGAGCATGGTCATCAGATCTTGGTACTTGTTTTTTTTGATGGGCAGAGGACTCTCATATGCTCTAGGGTAGTGGCTTGCAAAATAGGGAGGTTGAGGTGTAGCTCCTTGTTTTGGTTTGGAGATCAGCCACAATTTCCATCCCTCAAATAGACTGTGGCTCTGTCTGGCATACAGATTCCAAGGATCCTCAACTGAAATTAGAACAGAAACATTTTAGGTTCCTGACATCAATAAACAACTTTCACAGTCAAGCACTAGGATATTTTATTGTTAGAACAACATGTTGCATGTTGATGGGATGTTAGTAAACTATTCTCTGTGCAATACCTGTGACTTTTAACCACCTCATTGAGGTGATCTGTAGTCCAGCTGGTCGCTTGAGGACAGAATCTGGAAGGTGCCTGAAGTCTTCACATTGCATCCTCATCACCTTGAATGGTTTTGCTGGTTGTGCTTCAAGTATCATCTTTGAAACATCATCAGGTGTATGAAGGACTGACACCTTGCACCTCTTCTCGAAGGTGGCAAAAGATCGATCACAAGGAAGAAAAGAATGACCAGAGACCATGAACTTCTGCTCAACTTGGGTAAAGTAAGCCATAGAGACGAGCATCGACATCAGATTGAGCATCCGCCAGTTGTTATTCTGCCCACACCATCTGTCACTGAAGATGATCAACTTGCGCACCTCTGGTTTGGTGAGTGGCGTGAATTTTGTCTTCACCCACTTCAATATGCAGCTTGCTACCTCAATGGACCCTCGGTGTGCAATCCCCTCATGCCAAACACACATGTATGCAGGATCTTCTTTTCCAAGTTCTTGGATGCAAAGGTTAACTTATGGACAACTTATCGTCAATATCCAATGGTAGCGCCTGGCGCGAAATAAAAAAACCTTAAATATGCTATAATTTCAATTTATCAAACATATGACTATTTTACACCATTTGAAAGATAAGACTCTCCTTTATCTAACCACATTGTCCGATTTCAAAAAGGCTTTACAGCGAAAGCAAAACATTAGATTATGTCAGGAGAGTACCCAGCCAGAAATAATCACAACCCCATTTTTCAAGTTAGCATATATGTCACAAAAACCAAAAACACAGCTAAATGCAGCACTAACCTTTGATGATCTTCATCAGATGACACTCCTAGGACATTATGGTATACAATACATGCATGTTTTGTTCAATCAAGTTCATATTTATATCAAAAACCAGCTTTTTACATTAGCATGTGACGTTCAGAACTAGCATACCCACCGAAAACTTCCAGTGAATTTACTAAATTACTCACGATAAACGTTCACAAAAACATAACAATTATTTTAAGAATTATAGATACAGAACTCCTTTATGCAATCGCGGTGTCTGATTTTAAAATAGCTTTTCGGTGAAAGCAAATTTTGCAATATTCTGAGTAGATAGCCCGGCCATCATGGCTAGCTATTTTGACACCCACCAAGTTTGGCACTCACCAAACTCAGATTTACTATAAGAAAAATTGGATTACCTTTGCTGTTCTTCGTCAGAATGCACTCCCAGGACTTCTACTTCAACACCCAATGTTGTTTTGGTTCCAAATAATCCATAGTTATATCCAAATAGCTGCGTTTTGTTCTTGCGTTCAAGACACTATCCGAAGGGTGAAGCGCCGGGGCGTATCGTGACAAAAAAATTCTAAATATTCCATTACCGTACTTCGAAGCATATCAAACGCTTTTTAAAATCAATTTTTATGGGATTTCTCTCATAAAATAGCGATAATATTCTGACCGGGAGACCTTGTTTTCGTTCAAACACTGAAAATTGAAAATGGAGTCTTCACATGCACTCCAGTGTCATTGTTCTCTGATCGACCACTTTCCAAAACCCCTACTGTTTTTCGCCCAGGAACTGCAGAGTTATCATTCCCCATTCTGGCGCCTTCTGAGAGCCTATGGGAGCCTTAGAAAATGTCACGTTACAGCAGAGATCCTCTATTTTCGATAAAGAGGCTATAGAAGAAATGGTCAGACAGGGCACTTCCCATATAGAATCTTCTCAGGTTTTGGCCTGCCATGAGTTCTGTTATACTCACAGACACCATTCAAACAGTTTTAGAAACTTTAGGGTGTTTTCTATCCAAATCAAATAATTATATGCATATTCTAGTTTCTGGGCAGGAGAAATAACCAGATTAAATCGGGTATGTTTTTTATCCGGCCGTGAAAATACTGCCCCCTATCCTAAACAGGTTAATTAAGGAAAAACCAGTCCAAAATATCAAGCCAAAAAGGCCAGGGAAAAATATTCCAACAAAGGAAGACTAACACAGTCTTCTGAATATATCGGGACGCAGACCAGCAACCCTAACGCCAAAACGCTAAAGTATAGATGGACCAGAAAAGAAAATCCCCCAACCTACAATAACAGACACGAAACAATCCCGCACAACCCCAAACCCAAAACAGAAAGACTAAATACCCCACTAATTACTAAACACAAAACAGGTGCTACCCTAACCAGACATTACCAAACGAAAACAGAAAAGGAAATCGGTGGCAGCTAGTAGGCCGGCGACGACGACCGCCGAGCGCCGCCCGAACGGGGAGAGGCGCCACCTGTGGACGTTGTGACATTTAGCTGGTTAGCTTGTTTCTCCAGAGTCACTGTTTTTTCATCACTCATTTCGAGGCTCTCCTTCATCTCCTGTACATCTTTACGGAGTAAGTCAAGTTTGTTATTTATTGATGTTAGCAGTTTGGTTTCTACAAATACTGTATCGACAGGTGAAAGGCATAGATATTGAGTCCAGCTGTTTTCTTTTTGCACTTGGTTCTCCACGTTTACAGAGGTGTGTGTTCGGATGATCCATCGTTCACAGGTTTGGTAGTATTTGTCAAGCCTTAAATGTTGTTTTGGGTTGTTATCTAACTTTGCTGTTATTGCTCACGAGTGAGCAGATCAGTGTCCGTGAAAAGTGGTATTATTTACAGTAGTTATTTTCATGAGATATTTGGAGCCGCCATATTCAAGCCGCCATCTTAGCTCTGACTCCAGATTTGTTTTCCCTTTCCCACCTCTTTCTCTTTTTCCTTGTCAAAGCCTAATGGTTTTGCAATTACCTTTTTAAAAGCCACCATTTTTTGCCACCCTTTTCTTTGTCCTCTGTCTTTCTTTTTTCTCTCTCAAAACCCCAACACATTCTTTTTCCTTTTCTCGTTTCGAGGCAGCACTGCTCGGCGACCAC
Source organism: Salmo salar (assembly GCF_965601325.2). Lineage (NCBI taxonomy): Eukaryota > Metazoa > Chordata > Actinopteri > Salmoniformes > Salmonidae > Salmo > Salmo salar. The sequence goes on from NC_138308.1 coordinate 65,311,118, forward strand.
AATAAATTGTGTTCAGCATGACCGGTAAATAGAGGAAAAGGAGAGTGACAGTGTGGTGGATTTAGAAAGTCAAGCCACCGCGCTCAGGGGCTGAAGTAGCGGCAGAATGAATGAGGGAGAGTAACATTTCTTCTCCTGCATTTTAAGGAAGTGTTTTGCTTTCAACAGTAGGCCATTAACCTCTTACATCTAGACGTTCCGCTAGCGGAACACCTGCTCCAATATCCAATGATGGGCGTGGCGCGAACTCCTCTAAAATCTGAAAACTTACCCCCCGCAAACATCCGGTGAATTTACTAAATTACTCACGATAAACGTTCACAAAAAACATAACAATTATTTTAAGAATTATAGATACAGAACTCCTCTATGCACTCTATGTCCGATTTTAAAATAGCTTTTCGGTGAAAGCACATTTTGCAATATTCTCAGTAGATAGCCCAGCCATCACGGCTAGCCATTTAGACACCGACCAAGTTTAGCCCTGACCAAACTCAGATTTACTATTACAAAAGTTTGATTACCTTTGTTGTCTTCGTCAGAATGCACTCCCAGGACTGCTACTTCAATAACAAATGTTGGTTTGGTCCAAAATAATCCATCGTTATAGCCAAATAGCGGCATTTTGTTAGTGCGTTCAAGACACTTCGCTACTATCCGAAGTGTAAATAAGGGTCACGAGCATGGCGCATTTCGTGACAAAAGATTTCTAAATATTCCATTACCGTACTTCGAAGCATGTCAACCGCTGTTTAAAATCAATTTTTATGCCATTTTTCTCGTAAAAAAGCGATAATATTTCGACCGGGAATCTGCGTTTAGGTAAACAGACGAAAAAAAACATAGCATGGGGTCGACGCGGGCACGCGCCTGAGTCTCACAGTACTGTAACCAGCCACTACCCAAACGCGCTACTTTTTTTCAACCAGAGCCTGCAAAGCCACGATTCAGCTTTTTGCCGCCTTCTGAGAGCCCATGGGAGCCGTAGGAAGTGTCACGTAACAGCAGAGATCCTCTGTAATGGATAGAGATAATCAAGAAGGGCAAGAAATTGTCAGACAGGCCACTTCCTGCATGGAATTTTCTCAGGTTTTGGCCTGCCATATGAGTTCTGTTATACTCACAGACACCATTCAAACAGTTTTAGAAACTTTGGAGTGTTTTCTATCCAAAGCTAATAATTATATGCATATTCTAGTTTCTGGGCAGGAGTAATAATCAGATTAAATCGGTACATTTTTTATCCGGCTGTGAAAATACTGCCCCCTAGCCATAACAGGTTAATGGCATTGACCTGTGTGGTTGTGAGGTCTCGGTTGGCGTCCCATGATTCCATGGTTCAGCGCTGATACTCCTTAACCTCTATGGGCTAGGTGGGACGCTAGCGTCCCACCCGTGGTGCACTCCATCAACAGCAGGTGCATTTCAAGAGCGGCAAATTTGAATCCAAATAAATGTCAAAATTCAAATTTTTCAAACATACAACTATTTTACACCCTTTGAAAGATAAACATCTCCTTAATCTAACCACGTTTTACGATTTCAAAAAGGTTTTACGGCGAAAGCATAAATTTAGAGTATGTTAGGACAGTACATTTACAAGAGTTGTGTGTAATGTTTTGTCAATTCAAAGACAGGGTCACCAAAACCATAAAACCAGCTAAAATGATGCACTAACCTTTTACAATCTCCATCAGATGACACTCCTAGGACATTATGTTAGACAATGCATGCATTTTTAGTTCTATCAAGTTCATATTTATATCCAAAAACAGCGTTTTACTATGGCATTGATGTTGAGGAAATCGTTTCCCTCCAATAACCGGCAGTCAAGTCAGCGTCACAAATTAAATAATTAAAATTAGAAAACATTGGTAAAATATTATATTGTCATTTAAAGAATTATAGATTTACATCTCTTGAACGCAATCAACTTGCCAGATTTAAAAATAACCTTACTGGGAAATCACACTTTGCAATAATCTGAGCACTGCGCCCAGAAAAATACGCGTTGCGATACAGACTAGACGTCATGTTGGGGAGATCTAAAATCGAAAATACTATGTAAATAATCCATTACCTTTGATTCTCTTCATCGGATGTCACTTCCAGGTATCACAGGTCCATAACGAATGTAGTTTTGTTCAAAAAAGCTCATCATTTATGTCCAAAAATCTCCGTCTTGTTAGCACATGATCTAAGCCAGCCGGACTTCTCGTCATGAACGAGGGGAAAAAATATATTTACGTTCGTTCAAACATGTCAAACGTTGTATAGCATAAATCATTAGGGCCTTTTTTAACCAGAACATGAATAATATTCAAGGTGGACGAATGCATACTCTTTTATAACGTATTGGAACGAGGGTACCCAACATGAACTCGCGCGCCAGGTGTCTAATGGGCCATCATCGTTCCATGGCTCTTGTTCGGTCAGATCTCCCTCCAGAAGACTCAAAACACTTTGTAAAGGCTGGTGACATCTAGTGGAAGCAATAGGAAGTGCCAAAATATTCCTCAGCCCCTGTGTTTTTCAATGGGATAGGTTTAAAGGTAATACAACACATCAGGTATCCACTTCCTGTCAGAAAATGTCTCAGGGTTTTGCCTGCCAAATGAGTTCTGTTATACTCACAGACACCATTCAAACAGTTTTAGAAACTTTAGAGTGTTTTCTATCCATATATAATAAGTATATGCATATTCTAGTTACTGGGTAGGATTAGTAACCAGATTAAATCGGGTACATTTTTTTTATCCAGACGTGCAAATGCTGCCCCCTAGACCCAACAGGTTAAGGGTAATTTTCTTCACTTTTCATTAATTCTTCACGAGACAGATTATGCCCTGTTTTGTCTCTTCTGCAAATCAAGTTATTATTATGGACAGGACATTTTTTTCTTGTCTTGCATTTTAGCCTCGGTATGGACAGAAGGTTTTAAAGCCTTTTTAATCTGAAGCATACTTATAATAGAAAGGCTGCTGTATATGTTCATTAGATGAAATTCATCAGAACAAGACAGTCCAATATGACCTAAACCCCGCCGTATCCCAGTAGTTAGATCTCACTCAGAAAATATGGGTAATATGCTCCCTTAATTCCCAGCATACTTTGTGTTATTTTTAGATGTCACATTTCTGGAAAATAATAGGAAAGGAGCCCACAGATGTCATTATGGCGGAGAAGATGAGATAATATCTAGGAAGTGTCACATCTCAAAGACTACCTGTCTCTGGGAGAGAGACAGCTCAAATTAACCCGGTCACCATAGCCATGATTACTCTGTCTCCCTTTGTCTATTCTGCTCAACCAATCCCATTACTGGAACAGAGGTCGTTAGTAACTTTCCACCAATCAGAAGTTGGTATAGGTTATAGGGATACTTTGGGATTTTGGCAATTAAGCCCTTTATCTACTTCCCCAGAGTCAGATGAACTCATGGATACCCTTTTTATGTCTCTGCATCCAGTATGAAGGAAGTTGAAGGTAGTTTTGTGAGCCAGTGCTATATCACTGCATGCTTGCAGTTACCATAGACTTCCAGTCATTGTGTTAACCTCTATGGGCTAACAGCCACTTGCAGCCTGTGGCGCGATTTTCAAAACCTTAAAAATCCTATTACTTCAATTTCTCAAACATATGACTATTTTACAGCTATTTAAAGACAAGACTCTCGTTAATCTAACCACACTGTCCGATTTCAAAAAGGCTTTACAACGAAAACAAAACATTAGATTATGTCAGCAGAGTACCAAGCCAGAAATAATCAGACACCCATTTTTCAAGCCAGCATATAATGTCACCAAAACCCAGAAGACAGCTAAATGCAGCACTCACCTTTGATGATCTTCATCAGATGACAACCCTAGGACATTATGTTATACAATACATGCATGTTTTGTTCAATCAAGTTCATATTTATATCAAAAAACAGCTTTTTACATTAGCATGTGACGTTCAGAACTAGCAAACTTCCGGGGAATTCGCTAACATTTTACTAAATTACTCACGATAAACGTTCACAAAAAGCATAACAATTATTTAAAGAATTATAGATACAGACCTCCTCTATGCACTCGATATGTCCGATTTTAAAATAGCTTATTGGTGAAAGCACATTTTGCAATATTCTAAGTACATAGCCCAGGCATCACGGGCTCGCTATTTAGACACCCGGCAAGTTTAGCACTCACCATAATCATATTTACTATTATAAAAGTTTGATTACCTTTTGTTGTCTTCGTCAGAATGCACACCCAGGACTGCTACTTCAATAACAAATGTTGGTTTGGTCCAAAATAATCCATCGTTATATCCGAATAGCGGCGTTTTGTTCGTGCGTTCCAGACACTATCCGAAATGGTAAAGAAGTGTCGCGCGCATGGCGCAATTCGTGACAATAAAATTCTAAATATTCCATTACCGTACTTCGAAGCATGTCAACCGCTGTTTAAAATCAATTTTTACGACATTTTTCTCGTAGAAAAGCGATAATATTCCGACAGGGAATCTCCTTTTCGGCAAACAGAGGAAAAAATCACAAAGGCGGGGGCGGTCGGGTCACGCGCATAAGCCCAGAGTCCCTTGATCGGCCACTTGAGAAAGGCGATAATGTGTTTCAGCCTGGGGCTGGAATGACGACATTCTGTTTTTTCCCGGGCTCTGAGAGCCTATGGAAGACGTGGGAAGTGTCACGTTAGAGCAGAGATCCTTGGTAAAAGATAGAGATGGAAAAGAAGTTCAAGAAATGGTCAGACAGGCCACTTCCTGTAAAGGAATCTCTCAGGTTTTGACCTGCCATTTGAGTTCTGTTATACTCACAGACACCATTCAAACAGTTTTAGAAAATTTAGGGTGTTTTCTATCCATATGTAATAAGTATATGCATATTCTAGTTACTGGGTAGGAGTGGTAACCAGATTAAATCGGGTATGTTTTTTATCCAGCCGTGTCAATACTGCCCCCTAGCCCTAACAGGCTAACAGTAGTTAGCAGTTGCGCTAACGATTGGAAGCAACTTCATTCAAGCTGCACGCAGAGACATAAAAATGGTATCTACAAGTTCATCTGACACTGGGGAAGTAGATACAGGGCTTCATTGACAATATCCTGAAGTATCCCATTAAGTTTCAGAATGGAGAGCTGTGATTGGACACTTTAGATTATATGATCAGTGACCATAATGGAACTTTGTGTGTCTGTTCGCAGATACCTTTTCTCTCTGTCTACAGTTGAAGTTTAATGCATGCATGTGCGAACACACACACACAAACTTCAACTGTAGACAGAGGGAAAAGGTAGAGAGAGATGGCGAGGGCAAGACAAAGAGAAGGCATGCACTATAATACTTTCTGATTAAAATGCAGTTGGGTTAGAGAGAGGTGAGATGTGCATGAAATGACCCTGAGAGCCCTTGTACCCCGGCACAATAGGAGAACCCCTTACCCGGATGCCATGGGGTCTTCCCCTCAATACATAACACATGGTTGAAAATTGCAGTAAACTGACATGCCTCACCCCCTCAACACCCACCCAGGAACGAAGACAAAATAAATAAAGTGATTTGATCACAGGCAAAATACATTTAGCTTTCTTTTATCTTTCGGGGAAATTGATTTTATGGCATCTATAACCTTCTATAACATTGCACTTTGAAAATAATCTTGGAAACTAAGGCTCTTCTTGTCTGAAGAAATCCAAATGGCTTCGGCCTCTCTCACTCTCTCTCTCGCTCTCTCTCACTCTCAAACACCAATTTCTGCCAACAGGGAGAAATGCTAATGCTCTCAGAGGAGTTGTGGAGGGATTCTGCTTGCCTCATTAACATTCCTCTCAGACTGCATTGGATATTATCCATAATGTATCGCATCTGTGATTAATTGCAATTTACATGTTGTATAAAACAAACCGCCGAGCCTGTACAGAACATCACTAGAGGACCCTGGGACAAATATGTGTTAAATTAGACATGCAGGTGTCTACTCTATATTCCTTTCTCTCACTTGTTCTTTTTTCTCTGTGCCTACTAATGGGGGAGGAGTATGCCCAGCTATTTGTGAAGGACGATAACTTTTTGGCCAAGAAAATTGCTCTGGAACAGCCCCCCATAACGCTCCACCCCCTAACCCCCACCCGTCTACCCCTGCTACCCTGGGTAATAAGTGAACAGTACGAGTTCAACGTATAGTTCCATTAGGAACCAGCCATCTGAGCTTTACCAACACTCCGCCTACCCCCTAATCCTTCCTCCCTACACCCCTCCACGTTAACCCCCCCAGTGCCAATTTCAAATTATGCCCATAAAAAGTCCCTGTCTATCTCAAACGCATGGTTTTATGTGTGTGTCTAGCCCCCGAAAAAACAGGGCTGTGAATGCTAGGGGATGGGAATACGTTGGCTGGATTATAAGAGGGTGATATATAGGACAAACAGAGGGGAAAGTAACAAAGTAACAACTGATTGACACTATTGGGCCGACCCACACCGAACTGTGCTGACTCAAATATGATTTTTCATGTTATCCTTTTAAGCACAGATCCAGCAATTATGGTGGTACAACTCGACTCTGCTTGGCTCTGTATTGTCAAAAGAATACAACAATCAATGGCTTAAAAGCTATAGGACATGGAAAATGGAGACGAGTTGTTTGACCCAGAATGGAAATGATAAGGCTCTGACTCTATATTCTGATTGACACATTAATCAAAAAGCAGGCATTGAACTTTATTTTAGGCAATCTCAAACCGACAGCTGAGAGAGCATCAGAAAAGAACCAGTGATTATTTGTTGATGATAATCTTCGCCATGGTGGCCTAATCGTTAGAAAACGGCGCAAACGTTCAGAAAACAACATCAAGTGGACTGTTTGCTATGATCAAAGATGAAACTAAGTAAATATGTCTCTGTTACCAGCTGAAATCGGTGTTCCTTGTCCCACTAAAAGGCAGTTGCAATTACACATTTCTAATTGTATGGCTCAATGTTCCGGCTGGGGGCTTATGATTAACTACCCAAACAGCCAATCAACATAAGCTTTCAGGCGGTTCCAAAGGTTCCTGATCCAGATTGTCACCCTAGTAACTTTTTCTACATGAATAGAGGGGGGGAAAGGGCCATCAGACTGTAAATATGATTCCTCTCCCCATATCAACATGGGCAATATCCTGAAAATAAAGACAAGGAGAGGCTGGAGCTTCTGAAGGGGCAGATGTTACCCACGCTGACATACAATGTAATCTAGAGTGTTATTTTGTGTGTGTGAGCATTCACCCGTGTGTGTGTCCATGTGCGTGTCCAGATCAACAAGATCTTACAGTCTCATAAGATCTCTCACACCGAGTGCCTAGCACTGTGATTGAACCCACAGTCCTTGGGATGTAGCTTGCGGTTTAATCCTTAAGAGTTTATGCCAGTGGTGGTTTCTGGGTTTTTACTAAGCTAACATATGGAATTGTTTTAAGATGGTCATACCAAGGATCATTTAGCCATTTTATTTAGAATTTTAGGACCCATTAAGGCATCAAAAAATTAATTACACATTTTTGGGGGGATAAAACATTGAATTTGGCCTCACTGCTATTAACCCATAGAAATACATTGAATAACAGCTTCATACAACAGATAGTAAAAAAAAATGTAATGGAATTTGTGTCTGTCCTATATCTGAGACATATAGGACAATTTTTTTAACCAGTTATTTTAGGAACTAAACTATCTCCATATACAGTATACAGCACATTCGGAAAGTATTCAGGCCCCTTGACTTTTTCCACATTTTGTTACATTATTAAAGCCTTATTCTAAAAAGTATTAAATTGTTTTTTTCATTCTTCAATCTAGACACAATAAACCATAATGACAAAGCAAAAACAGGTTTTTCTAAATGTTTGCAAATGTATACAAAATATAAAAAAATGAAATATCACATTTACATAAGTATTCATACCCTGTACTTTGTTGAAGCACTTTTGGCAGCGCTTACAGCCTTGAGTCTTCTTGGGTGTGACGCTACAAGCTTGCCACACCTGTATTTGGAGAGTTTCTTCCATTGTTCTCTGCAGATCCTTTCAAGCTCTGTCAGGTTGGATGGGGAGCGTCGCTGCACAGCTATTTTCAGGTCTCTCCAGAGACCAGGATATGGTTAGGCCACTCAAGGACATTCAAAGATTTAGGGTCGTTGTCCTGTTGGAAGTTGAACCTTAGCTTTCTTTGCCTCAGTCTGAAGTTTTCATTAAGGATGTCTCTGTAGTTTGCTCCATTCATATTTCCCTGGATCCTGACTAGTCTCCCAGTCCCTGCCGCTGAAAGAAATGATGCTTCCAAGACTATGCTTGTAGGGATCAATCTTGGTTTCATCAGATAAGATAATCTTGTTTCTCATGGTCTGAGAGTCCTTTAGGTTCCTTTTGGCAAACTCAACTGGGCTTTTTATGTGCCTTTTATTGGGGAGTGGCTGGGGAGTGGCTTCCGTCTGGCCACTCTACCATAAATACCTGATTGATGAGGCAGATGCTAAGCTACAGGACCGTTTTGATAGCACAGACCGGAATTTGTTCAGGGATTCTTCCGATGGCATTGAGGAGTACATCACATCAGTCACTCACTGGCTTCATCAATAAGTGCATCAATGACGTCATCCCCACAGTGACCATACATACCCCAACCAAAAGCCATGGATTACAGGCAACATCCACACTGAGCTAAAGGGTAGAGCTGCCGGTTTCAAGGAGCGGGTCTTTAACCTGGATGCTTTAAAGAAATCCTGCTATGCCCTCCGACGAACCATCACAGTTAATTTGTCAATTCAGGACTAAGATTGAATCGTACTACACTGGCTCTGACGCTCGTCGGATTGTGGCAGAGCTTGCGAACTATTACAGACTACAAATGGAAGCACAGCTGCGAGCCCAGTGACACAAGTCTACCAGATGAGCTAAATTATTTCTATGCTCGTTTTGAGGCAACCAACACTGAAGCATGCATGAGAGCGATAGCTGTTCCGGATGACTTTGTGATCACGCTCTCCATAGCAGATGTGAGTAAGACCTTAAAACAGGTCAACATTCACAGGTCGCAGGGCCAGACGGATTACCAGGACGTGTACTGCGAGTTTGCGCTGACCAACTGGCAAGTGTCTTCACTGACATTTTCAACCTGTCCCTGACTGAGTCTGTAATACCAACATGTTTCAAGCAGACCACCATAGTCCCTGTGCCCAAGAACACTAAAGTAACCTGCCTAAATGACTACCGACCTGTAGAACTCACGTCTGTAGCCATGAAGTTCTTTGAAAGGCGCGTCATGGCTCACATCAACACCATTATCCAAGAAACCCTAGACCCACTCCAATTTGCATACCGCCCCAACAACACTGCCCTTTCCCACCTGGACAAAATGAACACCTAAGTGAGAATGCTATTCATTGACTACAGCTCAGCGTTCAACACCATAGTGCCCTCAAAGCTCATCACTAAGCTAGGGACCCTGGGACTAAACACCTCCCTCTACAACTGGATCCTGGACTTCCTGATGGGCTGCCCTCAGGTGGTAAGGGTAGGTAACAACACATCTGCCACGCTGATTCTCAACACATGGGCCCCTCATGTGTGCTGCTCAGTCCCCTCCTGTACTCCCTGTTCACCCACGACTGCATGGCCAGGCATGGTTCCAACACCATCATTAAGTTTGCCGATGACACAATAGCGGTAGGTCTGATCACCGACAACATTGAGACAGCCTATAGGGAGGAGGTCAGAGACCTGGCCATGTGGTGCCAAGACAACAACCTCTCCCTTGACGTGATCAAGAAAAGGGAGATGATTGAGGAATACAGGAAAAGGAGGACCGAGCACGCTCCCATACTCATCGACAGGGCTGTAATGGAGTCGGTGGAGACCTTCAAGTTCCTTGGTGTCCACGTCACTGACAAACTATCACGGTCCAAACACACGAAGACAGTCGTGAAGAGGGCACGACAAAGCCTATTTTTGCCATGTGTCCTCAGATCCTCAAAAAGTTCTACAGCTACACCATCTAGCATCCTGACTGGTTGCATCACTGCCTGGTATGGCATCTGCTCGACCTCCGAACCGCAAGGCACTACAGAGGGTAGTGCGTACGGACCAGTACATCACTGCGGCCAAGCTTCCTGCCATCCAGGACTCCAGCCACCCTAGTGATGGACTATTATTTCTGCTACCGCATGGCAAGTGGTACTGGAGTGCCAAGTCTAGGTCCAAAAGGCTTCTTAACCTGTTGGGGATTGGGGGCAGTATTTGCACGGAAGGATAAAAAACATACCCGATCTAATCTGGTTACTACTCCTGCCCAGTAACTAGAATATGCATATAATTGATTTGGATAGAAAATACCCTAAAGTTTCTAAAACTGTTTGAATGTTGTCTGTGAGTATAACAGAACTCATTTGGCAGGCCAAAACCTGAGAAGATTCCAAACAGGAAGCGCCCTCTCTGACCATTTCTTGGCCTTCTTTGCCATCTCTATCCAAAACAGGGGATCTCTGCTGTAACGTGACATTTTCTAACGCTCCCATAGGCTCTCAGAAGGCGCCATAACGTTGAATGATGACTTTGCAGGCCATGGCTGAAAAACAGTAGCGCATTTGGTAAGTGGTCGATCTGAGAACAATGAGATTGGGGCGCGCGTGCACGAGACGACTCCATGTTTACATTTTCAGTCTTTGAACGAAAACAACGACTCCCGGTCGGAATAGTATCGCTTTTTTTTACGAGAAAAATCGCATAAAAATTGATTTTAAACAGAGTTTGACATGCTTCGAAGTACGGTAATGGAATATTTAGAATTTTTTTTGTCACGAAACGCGCCGGGTGCGTCACCCTTCTTTACCCTTCGGATAGTGTCTTGAACGCACAAACAAAACGCCGCTATTTGGATATAACTATGGATTATTTTGAACCAAACCAACATTTGTTATTGAAGTAGAAGTCCTGGGAGTGCATTCTGATGAAGAACAGCAAAGGTAATCCAATTTTTCTTATAGTAAATCTGAGTTTGGTGAGTACCAAACTTGGTGGGTGTCAAAATAGCTAGCCTGTGATGGCCGGGCTATCTATTCAGAATATTGCAAAATGTGCTTTCACCGAAAAGCTATTTTAAAATCGGACACCGCGATTGCATAAAGGAGTTCTGTATCTATAATTCTTAAAATAATTGTTATGTTTTTTGTGAACGTTTATCGTGAGTAATTTAGTAAATTCACCGGAAGTGTTCGGTGGGAATGCTAGTCACATGCTAATGTAAAAGCTGTTTTTTGATATAAATATGAACTTGATTGAACAAAACATGCATGTATTGTATAACATAATGTCCTAGGATTGTCATCTGATGAAGATCATCAAAGGTTAGTGCTGCATTCAGCTGTGGTTTTGGTTTTTGTGACATTATATGCTAGCTTGAAAAATGGGTGTCTATTTCTGGCTGGGTACTCTGCTGACATAATCTAATGTTTTGCTTTCGTTGTAAAGCCTTTTTGAAATCGGACAGTGTGGTTAGATTAACGAGAGTCGTGTCTTTTAAAATGGTGTAAAATAGTCATATGTTTGAGAAATTGAAGTAATAGCGTTTCTAAGGTATTTGAATATTGCGCCACGGGATTCTGACCCTTTTTTCCATTTCGCCTTAAATGACATACCCAAATCTAACTGCCTGTAGCTCAGGACCTGAAGCAAGGATATGCATATTCTTGATACAATTTCTAAGGAAACGCTTTGAAGTTTGTGGAAATGTGAAATTAATGTCGGCGAATATAAACATTAGATCTGGTAAAAGATAATAGAAAAAAACATGCAGTTTTTTTTTTTGTACCATCAGAAATTACAGAGAAAGGCCATACTGTATTATTCCAGCCCAGGCACAATTTAGATTTTGGCCACTAGATGGCAGCAGTGTATGTGTAAAGTTTTAGACTGATCCAATGAGCAATTGTATTTCTGTTCAATATGTTGTATCAAGACTGCCCAAATGTGTCTAATTGATTTATTAATACATTTTCAAATTCATAATTGTGCACTCTCCTCAAACAATAGCATGGCGTTCTTTCACTGTAATAGCTACTGTAAAATGAACAGTGCAGTTAGATGAATAAGAATTTATGCTTTCTGCGCATATCAGATATGTTTATGTCCTGGGAATGTTTTTTGTTACTTACAACCTCATGCTAATCACATTAGCCTACGTTAGCTCAACCAACCCGCGGGGGGACACCACTCCTGTAGAGGTTAACAGCTTCTACCCCCAAGCCATAAAACTCCTGAACATCTATTCAAATGGACTACCCAGACTATTTGCATTGTCCTCCCCCACCACCCCCGTCCCCTTATTTACATTGCTTCTACTCTCTGTTTATTATCTATGCATAGTCACTTTAACTCTACCTACATGTCTCATAGAAAAGTGTTTGAATACCTATCCTGTTAGGGCTAGGGGGCAGCATTTGCACGTCTGGATAAAAAAATTTTACCCGATTTAATCTGGTTACTAATCCTACCCAGTAACTAGAATATGCATATACTTATTATATATGGATAGAAAACACTCTAAAGTTTCTAAAACTGTTTGAATGGTGTCTGTGAGTATAACAGAACTCATTTGGCAGGCAAAACCCTGAGACATTTTCTGACAGGAAGTGGATACCTGATGTGTTGTATTACCTTTAAACCTATCCCATTGAAAAACACAGGGGCTGAGGAATATTTTGGCACTTCCTATTGCTTCCACTAGATGTCACCAGCCTTTACAAAGTGTTTTGAGTCTTCTGGAGGGAGATCTGACAGAACAAGAGCCATGGAACGATGATGTCCCATTAGACACCTGGCGCGCGAGTTCATGTTGGGTACCCTCGTTCCAATACGTTATAAAAGAGTATGCAATCGTCCACCTTGAATATTATTCATGTTCCGGTTAAAAAAGGCCCTAATGATTTATGCTATACAACGTTTGACATGTTTGAACGAATGTAAATATATTTTTTCCCCTCGTTCATGACGAGAAGTCCGGCTGGCTTAGATCATGTGCTAACAAGACGGAGATTTTTGGACATAAATGATGAGCTTTTTTGAACAAAACTACATTCGTTATGGACCTGTGATACCTGGAAGTGACATCTGATGAAGAGAATCAAAGGTAATGGATTATTTACATAGTATTTTCGATTTTAGATCTCCCCAACATGACGTCTAGTCTATCGCAACGCGTATTTTTCTGGGCGCAGTGCTCAGATTATTGCAAAGTGTGATTTCCCAGTAAGGTTATTTTTAAATCTGGCAAGTTGATTGCGTTCAAGAGATGTAAATCTATAATTCTTTAAATGACAATATAATATTTTACCAATGTTTTCTAATTTTAATTATTTAATTTGTGACGCTGACTTGACTGCCGGTTATTGGAGGGAAACGATTTCCTCAACATCAATGCCATAGTAAAACGCTGTTTTTGGATATAAATATGAACTTGATAGAACTAAAAATGCATGCATTGTCTAACATAATGTCCTAGGAGTGTCATCTGATGGAGATTGTAAAAGGTTAGTGCATCATTTTAGCTGGTTTTATGGTTTTGGTGACCCTGTCTTTGAATTGACAAAACATTACACACAACTCTTGTAAATGTACTGTCCTAACATACTCTAAATTTATGCTTTCGCCGTAAAACCTTTTTGAAATCGTAAAACGTGGTTAGATTAAGGAGATGTTTATCTTTCAAAGGGTGTAAAATAGTTGTATGTTTGAAAAATTTGAATTTTGACATTTATTTGGATTCAAATTTGCCGCTCTTGAAATGCACCTGCTGTTGATGGAGTACACCACGGGTGGCACGCTAGCGTCCCACCTAGCCCATAGAGGTTAAGTAAAAACAAACATTTTATTGGCAAAAATGTATAGAAACCTGTTTTCACTTTGTCATTATGGGGAAATGTTTGTAGATTGACGGATAAAATGTTTATTTAATCCATTTTAGAATAAGGCTGTAATGTAACAAATTGTGGAAAATATCAAGGGGTCTGAATACTGGTACATGGCTACATGTACGTGTTCATGAGAGTCTCACCTTTCCATAGGGGTCATATTAGTGTGTAGCCCAAACTGTCTGGACGCTAGAGACAGAAGTTGGCAGATCGGCTGTACTGACTTCAGACAAGTCCCGATGCTTGTCGGGGTCGTAGAGCAAAACGGGACCAAACAGTTTGGATGCTACCGACGTTTTCGTGAGAAGACCAATGTTTTGGGATGTCTCATGGTCTGACAAACACCGCTCTAGCTCTGCCACCTTTCAGGGTGGCAAAGGCTGGCATCGGTGGATGCGGTGGATTGAGATGCAGCCCAAAAAGAACCTGATACAGTATATCTAGCTTTAACTGATGGATTAGAATCAAGCCCTTCCTCTATCCCTATCCACAACTCCCTAGATAGCTGCGAGCCTACTAGATAGTAATAGGTGCTCACGTTGCTCCTAGTGGACGGTATTGAAGGCATTTCCTGCAGCCCTTGGAACCTGAACAAACATCTAATACTGCAGTGGATCTGGTGTGACCTGGCTAGTACAGAAATATAACTTTTTGTGACCTTGTGGAAAAAAGCCCCACAGGTCTAACCCTCTCCTCATCAATTGCTGATGTACCAAGGCTTGAAGTATACAGTTGTGCACCTTCTAATCCATTAATTACACCTTCTAATAGGCAGTTAATCAAAATAACACTATGCCTCCAATGTCAACACTTACCTCTGTAATGACCAGCCTCAGTCTGAAATTAATGGATCCTCATGCTCATCTTCCACCTGTCAGAACTGTATACCCCTATGAAACACACACAGTTGTGGCCAAATATATTGAGACCCTTGCAGTTCTCTTAAATAATTCCCTATTTCTTCTGAAATAAGTTGAAATTGAAAAACATTTGTCATCTCCACACCTTGTTATTGGATTTTCAACATTGCAGAACCAATTTAATTTATGTAAACTTAATTTTACAATTTTTAATTGAGAAAATAAAGACATGGCATGGACAAAATTATTGGCACCCCAGAGCTGTTACTTAGTTGCACAAACATTGACCAATGTAACTGCTAACAAATGCTTATTGTAGCCATCAATTAGCATGCTGCAACTTTCTACTGGCCTTTTTAGGCCAATCTTCAGCAGCAAATTACTCAAATATTTCAGTGTTTGAGCAGTGCCCTACAGCAACTGCCGTTTTCATCTCAAGCCATAGGTTACGGATGTGATTCAGATCTGGACTCTTCACTGGCCACTCCAGAACACTCCAGCATTTCTTCTTGAACCATTCCAGGGTGCTTTTGATGTGTGTTTGGGGTTGGTGTCCACAACCTTCAACAGAGACACCGTTTTTGGACACTGGGTTGATCATTGGACTAAAATACACCTGATTATCTACTGATTTCATAATGCCTTGTGCACGTTCAAGGCCCCTATTGCCAAAGGGAGCAAAGCAACCCCACAGCAGTATCAAAAGTCTCCCATCTTTGATTGTAGGGAGAGTGTTATTTTTATTGAATGCAACTGTACACACACACACACACACACACACACACACACACACACACACACACACACACACACAGAGACAGGCATGTACACACATACACAGGTAAACACACACACACACACCTCCTATATCTCTCTTCAATGCACACACGGGGACACCCTTAACCGCACTCACCTCGTCCCGCCGTCTTATCTGTGAAAGTCATTGTTACATATGCCTACAATATTAATTCATGATTTGGATTTGGCAGGCTCACGGAGGAGAGTGTCAGTCAAGTCTGAAGAGGAGACATTAAAAGATCCAGACTGGAGTGCTGTGTGCTGCTGCTGCTGGGAAAACCTTGTGGGCACCATCACTGAATGCTTTCACCTCTATCTTAATCACAAACACACACACACACACACACATACATACATATGTAGATGCATGCACAAATATTGATGCATTCTGGCACACATACATAAAGTACATGCACAGCAAACACACAGCATGCACACAAACACAAATTCTGGCACACATACATGCATGCACATGTTTCTGTGTGTGCACACACAGAAACATGGACCATCTGTCAATCTACAACTGCCCCCCTAACCTTGCACTTGTCTGTTTTTGTTTTCCCCCTGTCAGGACCCACATGATTATGTACAGGGAGTATATGCACCAACAGAAGATGCTCCAAGAAATGTCTAATTGTAAATTCGGAGCATCTACCCGAAACTGGCCTCTCTGGGCTCCTGCATTTATCAGATTCCTCTACATATTACACCCTATGGGAGATAGTGGAGATAAAACAACATCCACCACCGTTTACTTTGGCGAGAGAATGAAACACAATGTACAATGCATTGAGGTGATTTTCCAGACATATTTTCCTATAATGCTCTCATTATAGGTCAATTGATGGACAGTAGGATGTTAAGACTGAAGGATAATATTCTATAGACTGACAAAAGGCGATTTCAAACCCACTTTGAAGCCCCTTTCCGACTCTCACTGCTAAGGCAGAGACGGAGGCACAGAGGCCCGGTAAGGCCCGAGTAAAGCCAGGGGCTCTCTTTATCGCTCTGCCTTCCAGCCCCAGAGTGGTTCTGGAAAGTGAATAGTAGAGGGATCCCACATGGCTCAGTCTCTGCAGGAGGAAATCAGTGGAAGATATTTGAAAGTGTCTGGCGCCCCTTTGTAGTGGAAGCCTATGAGGCATACATATGAGGGATGGATGAATTTGAAAGGAGAGATGTTAAGGTAGAGAGCGAAACAAGGGATAATAGTTGTGGTTGTTAAACAGTACAAAAGTTTTACCAGGTTGAAATAAAAAAAACTGTGAAGTCTGTGTTCCTCTTAATTTGAATTCATTGGAAGCAAAACCATAACTGGGAAGCTAAACAATGTTCACAAATCAAGGTGAAAGACTTCAGGGAGTATAACTTCTTATTACACCATTGTAAAAAATTGACTACCTCAAGGACTCTCTCTCTCAATTCAATTCGCTTTATTGGCATGACGTAACAATGTACATATTGCCAAAGCTTATTTTGGATATTTACAATATAAAAATGAGAATCAAAATTGTCAACGGGACAACAGTAACAACAATAACTGTTACCCTTTGAAGAGCCTTTTTTAGTTGCAGGTAGAACCCTTTTGGTTCCATGTAGAATACTTTTCTACAGAAGGTTCTACATGGAACCCAAATGGTTCTAACTGGAACCAAAAATGGCTATCCTATGGGGACAGCCAAAGAACCCTTTTGTAACCCTTTTTTCTAAGACTGTACTGTATTTTGTGAAACATGCAGCACTGAAATATTCTCCTTGACTAAAGATGAGCATGCTGCCGAATGAGTATTGATTTATGAATGGATGAGAGAGCCATATCAAGACATGTATAGGTTTGATTTGATGGAAGATTGTTTCTTCTCAGCAGGTTATCATTTAATCTCCAATATGCACACAGCAGGTTATCATTTAATCTCCAATATGCACACAGCAGGTTATCATTTAATCTCCAATATGCACACAGCTTTTATTCTACACTTTATAAATACATTATTTAAGTTGATGCATCACATATAGTAGAGAGAGAGAGACAGAATGTTGAATGAGATAGAAATATGTATTTCATACTGCCTAAATACCATCGGTGAAGGCCACAGTGCAACCCTACAGCAACAAGAATCATGTTTGAAGCTCTTTTAGTTGGCTTTTCATATTTTCTTTCAGTTGCTAACCCCACACAAAGGGAACAGGCTCCCCTCTCTCAATAGCGTATTTAATGTGTAGGTGTTAGGAGTAGGAGGATAATTCACAGCCAGGCACTGTGTGCTAGTGTATAAGAGAGAGGGGCTGTGTTCGTTAGCCTTAGTGAGCGAATGAGATGGGCAGGTTTATAGCATTGCTGTCTTCTGTGTACGTTTCCCTATTGTTGAAAAAGTCCGGGATCACTCCAGCAATAAATCCTCCAAGTAATTTGGAGGTTGTTAAATGAGTGGGGGACAGGGACAAACCACTTTGGATGTAGTGTAGCATTGAACTATGTCACACAGGTCTTCAGCGTGTTGGAAGTCCACCCCAATTAACTCAACATAGAAACAGATTACCTAGACTAAACATAGAATGACATAAACAAGGAACAGTGCCCAAAAACCCCGGAATACATAAATCAAATGCCCTTTTTAGAAAAACCACCACCCCGAACCACATAAACCAAATACCCTCTGCCACGTCCTGACCAAACTATAATAACAATTAATCCTTATACTGGCCAGGACGTGACAATCAGTCTTCTTACAAAATTATTTGTAACGTACCAACGGTTTGCCCTACATACTGTTCGGACGCTATGGAAAGATGAGACTCTCACGAACATGATGGTGTTCACTGTTTTGCTCTACAACCCCCACAAGCGCATTGGGACTATTCTGAAGTAGGTACAGCCGATCTGCCAACTTCTTCTGTAGCATCCGAAAAGTTTGGGTAACACTAATATGAGCCCTATGTGGATAGGTGAGACTCACAAGAACATATACATGTTGGTTGTTTAGCTCATGGACGCTCACAAGACTCGTCTGAAGGTCCCCCGGTACACAGAGTACCAGTCAAAAGTTTGGACCACCTATTCATTACAGGGTTTTTCTTTATTTTTACTATTTTCTACATTGTAGAATAATAATGAAGATATCAAAATTATGAAATAACACATGGAATTATGTAGTAAACAAAAAAGTGTTAAACAAATCAAAATACATTTTATATTTGCTATTCTTCAAAATAGCCACCCTTTGCCTTAATGACAGCTTTGCACACTCTTGGCATTCTCTTAACCAGCTTCATGAGGTAGTCACCTGGAATGCATTTCAATTAGCACATGTGCCTTGTTAAAAGTTAATTTACGGAATTTCTTTCCTTCTTAATGCGTTTGAGCCAATCAGTTGTGTTGTGACAAGGTAGGGGTGGTATACAGAATATAGCCCTATTTTATAAAAGACCAAGTCCATATTATGGCAAGAATAGCTCAAATAAGCAAAGAGAAATGACAGTTCATCATTATTTTAAGACATGAAGGTCAGTCAATCCGGAAAATTTCAAGAACTTTGAAAGTTTCTTCAAGTGCATTCTCAAAAACCATCAAGCGCTATGATGAAACTGGCTCTCATGAGTACCGCTACAGGAAAGGAAGACCCAGAGTTACCTTTGCTGCAGAGAATAAGCACCTCAGATTGCAGCCCAAATAAATGCTTCACAGAGTTCAAGTAACAGACACATCTCAACATCAACTGTTCATAGGAGACTGTGTGAATCCGGCTTTCATGGTCAAACGGCTGCAAAGAAACCACTACTTAAGGACACCAATAAGAAGAAAATACTTGATTGGGCCAAGAAACATGAGCAATGGATGAGTCCAAAGGTCGTAACAAGAACATTTCCCAGGACATAGACTTATCTGATATTGGCAGAAAGATGAAAATATTGTTAATATAACTGCACTGTCCAATTTGCAGTGGCTAGTACAGTGAAATAATGCCATGCTATTGTTTGAGGAGAGTGCACAGTAATGAACTTGAAAAGTTATTAATAAATCAATTAGGCACATTTGGGCCGTCTTGATACAACAATTTGAACAGAAATACAATTGTTCATTGGATCAGTCTAAAACTTTACACATACACTGCTGCCATCTAGTGGCCCAAATCCAAATTGCACCTGGGCTGGAATAATACATTATGGCATTTCTCTTACATGTCAAAGATGATACGAAAAAGACAAAAAACGCATGGATTTGTCTTTGTATTATCTTTTACCAGCTCTGATGTGATATATTCTCTTACATTCATTTCACATTTCCACAAACTTCAGTGTTTCCTTTGAAATGGTAATCTGTGGAAACCATGAGAGTACAAAGGTTCAGGATACTTCTGAAACACCATATCAGAGTTTAAAAATACTTTATATGGTTAATAGAAATCAAAACTGGGTGTTGTTCAGAGATAGACGGGAGGGGTT